>NW_026294436.1:37091892-37791059 GCF_007827085.1 Peromyscus californicus insignis | reverse complement strand
TGCAGGGTAGAGTTCCTGAACCTGTCAGCAAATGGGTTTGATTTAGTCTAGCCTGGACTGCTGTCAGGTGGCAGCTGCCTCGGGCTGCAGAAAGAAACCTGGGTAGGATGCCAGGCTGCAAATAAACTCGTGGCCATCTGCATGGCCATTCATGACTCAGCTCTTCTTTATGAAAGGGTGCACTGTGTGAGGGGCAGAAGGCCAGAAACTCTGAAAGGAAGCATTGCAGAGGACGTGACAAAGCCATTCAAGTCAGGACACCACATGGCCGATCCGACGCGGGGGCTGCTGTGCAGCAGCAGGAATAGCAATCACCAGTTCAAGAAGAATTACCATGAAGCTCATTTTACGGGCACTGTACAAACACCACCCAAACAGAACAAGGCCAAATAACCTTATTGAGGTCTCAGAGTGAAGTAATCACATTTGGGGATGAGCTGGAGAGATGCTGAGTTGGGAATGTAATCCTTTTCTTGACCATTTTAAAGAGGGACCCAGACCTAAATTGGTACTCTCTGCTTTCTGTCTTTGGGAATTGGGGCAAGTTTCTTACTATTTCTGAGCTTCGGTTTCCCTATGTGAACCTTAGAGGTGACACAAAGGCACGACACAGAAATCGCTGGCAGCCTAGTGGCATCTGCTCTCCTCTTCACCCTGCGTGGTAACAATTACGGCGTTATATAGTCAAAACACCACTTGGATCCAAGCAGGCACTCCCCCAAATCCCATACCTGTGTATGTATGAGTTTAGGTTAATAATATTTAAGAAGGGCCATAAATGACTTCAGGAAGTCTCTCTGGGGTAGGAGAGTGTGTGATTTCTCTTCTTCCTTTATTGCATTTTGCTGCTTGGGCTGGGACAAGATGGCGGGCTACCATTCTGTATTAGGAGGGCAAAAACAAATCGGAGGGACTTGGGATGGAAAGTTGGAAGGTGGCGTTCCTGATGTTATCATGGAATGGCCATACTGGTCCTGGACTCTTTACCTCCAAATTCCTTCATGGAGAAAAATAATTTCTCATGAGTGTTAGCCATTATTGTTCTGAGGGTTTGATCAAAGCCAAGATGATCTTTATGCAATGAGCTAGGCTTGATAGTTACTAAAATTTAAACTTGTAGTGATTACTTTTTGAACGAGGAATCCTGCTTCATAAGACCATATCCTATAAATGTAGGTGGCCACATTCATAAAGAGATATAATAAAAGTATATTTATTGTATCATCATTCATGGTGCCAAAGGATGAAAATAAACTAAATGCTCAACAGAAGGTGACAGTTTGAGCAAATCACATGCTACAAGCTGTCCATTATCCTACAGCTGTTAACAGTCTGAGGAAGCAAATTCCCACTACTGGAATATGTTGCATTTTTCAGTACACCTGCAACAGTATTTCCTCTTTCATGGTATAGCCTGGATATTTCTCCAGTCAAGAATGTGGTCTAGGTGCCCTCTTAAATCTGGGCAGCAAAAGGATTTCTAAGAGCAAGGCAAGATGGCTTCTTCCTTGTTCAGAGCACCCATGTCCAGGGTGCAAGAGGCTGCTATTAGCAACCTTAACAACTACAGCACTTCACAGCACATCACACACTCCGTTGGTACCTCCTTTTCCATACAAATTAGTAATTAAGAAAGAAAATAGTGAGTTCAGTGGCCAGGATCTAAAAAGTGCACTATTTTCATCTAGACTGAGGTGCATGCTGAACATAGCTTGCATTTTCCATCTCTGAACAGTGAGCCAGCCACAGCCACACCCATGTCTGGTCTGAGCAAGGTAAGTTTGGGACAGCGAGGTAAGGGCTAGATGATTTAGATTCCATCCATCTCTCTTTCCCAAGCATTGCTGAAAAACAGTGCACTTTTGGAATCCATACACTGACCTTCAGTCTGATAACGACAGGGGGAAATAAAACTTAATAATCCTCTTTGCATAGTGAAGAGGCTACTGAAAAAAAATGCAGACATTACCAGCAAGTAATATAGGAAACTAAGACAGAAAGTAACAGAAATTTATGTCCATTAGTGGCTAGGCACATGTCTTTAATTCCAGCACTCAGGAGGCAGAAGCAGGTGGATCTCTGTGAGTTCAAAGCTAGCTTGTACTATATAAGTCCCAGGCTAGCCAAGGATGTATAGTGAGATTCTATCCTAAAAAATAAACAAATAAGTCCTTTATTGTGTTCTACAGCCTTCCCGAAAGCATTTTCCAAATCTTTTTAAGGTGGTGTTAGATAGCAAGAGGTATCCGGTTCTCCACAAACACCATGCAGCAATCACATAGTAAATGCGACACAGGATTTTCTATTTTTATAATTCCTAAACCAGCATGGAAGATGGTTCATAAACATCCTGCGGATACAATGACCCTTTAGAGAGAACATTAGCATTCTGGAACTCTGTGGGAAATTGCTTTAGTATACTACATGACAAAAGAGTCTCAGTATGGGGGCAACAGGAAGTCAAGGCACAGAGGAGGAAGAGGCGGGTGGAAGTCACAAAGTACCCTTCTCTCAAGGGTCCAGTGGTTTATTATATATTTAAAACCCTCCCTATATCCGAAAGTTTGTGAAAATCACTGAGAACAATTATCATTTTATACTGACAAGAAATCATCTACCAGCTTGGAAAGGATCTCACTCTGGATGTAAGAGAGCCCGAGAACACAGTGGAAGGTGATGCAGACTTCCAGCGAATGCTCAGAAGCCCTCTCAGTCCCAGGTTGCTGGACCCGGGCCAAGGACAAACAGTATGCCACAGAGAGGGATCATCGATGAAGACTTACAGATGAAATATTAGCAGAGAAGCCCCAACCTCCCCCCTCCCTAGCTTCCTGACCCTGTGGACACAGCCATCAGTAAACATAAGTCCCTACATGGAACGGCTTTATCTCATGCTTTTCCATACAGAACCTGAAGCCTCAGGAGATCCTCAAACACCGGGCACCTCATGAGCTTGTCACCGCCATCTCCTCCAGCTTCTTGGTGGCTTCCCCAGCCACGGTGCTCCTCTGCTGGTGGCAGGGTGGCCAGTAATGAGGACCTTCCTGGTCGGTGGTCCTTCTCAGGCTCCAGTGTGTTCTGGACATGGCCTCTAAGGCCCAGACAGCTCTTTGGGACCTGAGCTGACTACAGACTTGAAAAAGAGCCTCTGATTCTACCCAGAGTTCCTACCTCATGCTCTTCCTGTCTTGGGCTTTGCTGATAGGATGGCTACTCTCTTGGATGCTGTCTTAGCACCATGTAGACCCCATCCATGGTCTGTGTCTCAATTAATGCTCATCAGGCCACACCCACACAGATCTGGTTCCTGGGTGCTCATACAAGTGGGGTTGCTCCTGCAGATGTCTTCTTAGGTCTTGTGGATCCTGTCTTTCAGTGGGTCCATCCCTCAAGCTCATCAGCAGAGGCAGGCCATACCTGAATCCCCAGTGCTGTGGGATGGTCTGTATGTCAAATGTGTTGCTCTGATTGGTCAATAAATAAAACACTGATTGGCCAGTAGCCGGGCAGGAAGTATAGGCGGGACTAACAGAGAGGAGAATTGAGAGAACAGGAAGGCGGAGGGAGACATTGCCAGCCGCCGCCAAGACAAGCAGCATATGAAGATGCCGGTAAGCCACGAGCCACGTGGCAAGGTATAGATTTATAGAAATGGATTAATTTAAGATGCAAGAACTAGATAGCTAGAAGCCTGACCCATTAGGCCAAACAGTTTAAATAATATAAGCGTCTGTGTGTTTATTTTATAAGTGGTCTATCGGACTGCCGGGGCTTGGCGGGACCCGGAAAGAAAATTCTTCAGCTACACCCCAGCATGATGGAGAAAATCCATGGCTCAAGTGCAGCTCCTCATGGCCATGTGCTCAAGGCAGAAATGGCAAGTCACTACATAGGTAAGAAAGCCAGTCTGGAAGAGAAAGCCAGAAGGACCCTGCAGCACGTTTTCATCTGTGGTTTCCATCTCAGGATTTAGGCACAGAAGAAAGGAAAAGGTCTTCCTATGCTGTTTTGGGGGAGCTATACAAAAGGGGCTGCTGTGGGATGGTCTGTATGTCAAATATGTTGCTGATTGGTCAATAAATAAATCACTGATTGGTCAGTGGCCAGGCAGGAAGTATAGGCGGGACAAGGAGGAGAATAAAGCTTGGAAGTGGAAGGCTGAGTCAGAGAGACACTGCCAGCCGCCAAGATGATAAACAGCATGTGAAGATGCCGGTAAGCCATGAGCCACGTGGCAAGGTATAGATTTATAAAAATGGATTAATTTAAGCTGTAAGAACAGTTAGCAAGAAGCCTGCCACGGCCATACAGTTTGTAACCAATATAAGTCTCTGTGTTTACTTGGTCGGGTCTGAGCGGCCGTGGGACTGACAGGTAAGAGAGATTTGTCCTGACTGTGGGGCAGGCAGGAAAACTCTAGCTACAAGGGGCCATATGGAAGCCAGCTTTATTCCACTCTCCCGTGTGTCACTGGCCACTCTCATATGTGGTTAACGAAGGTGGAAGCCTGCGGTGAGGGCATTTGCCTATGTTCCAGGGAGTGCATTTTAAATAGTTGGGGGAAACATCCTCTTACTCCACTCCCATATGTTGAACGTTGCTCTTGTTTTCCAATTCTTCGTTTTTATAAGTATTTCTGTGATGCCTATTTGGTTCATAACACTTCATCTGCATCTCTTGTAATTTTCTTAGAAAAGAGACGGAACTATGAGATTAGCAGCCAAAGGACATCAAAGCAGGGAGAAAGCTGTGCATTTACGTTATAAAGCACCCCCTACAAGAGTAAGTTTACAGTAGAGTGCTCGAGCCTGATTCTACATCCTCGCCAACCTTGCATAATGCCATCCTCTTAATTCCGCCAGTTACTCTGTAACGTGCCGTATACGAGTCACTCTCTTCATTAACGCTAAGGACCGCTTTCTCTGAATTCATTGGCACCTGCAATCGCCAGCATCATGCAGTCACTCGGTAGTGGGTGTGACTTGGTTATCTGTGCTGACAGAACATGGTTGCTCATTTTGGTTTACATTAAAGAAATACAATCTTTTAAAACTTTCCCATCAAAAGGCATTTTGAGAGCATTCAAGGAAAGAATTTGAGCCATGGTTGTGACATAGACCAACATCAGGTCAGAGGCAGCATCGGTGACTTAGAAGAGAACTATGAAACCAAAGCAGACCACACTTCCTAGCCTAACGCTGCCACCTAAGCTCAAGAAGGCAGAGAATAAGGTCACATATAAAGGAGACCCTCGTGCTTGTGGGGGTGGTGGCGCTGTGGACATGGACTCTGCTGTGACGTTTCAGACACATCTCAGTCCACTCACTTCTTTCATATTCTCTTTTCATGTGTTCACAAGATATAAATAGCTATGCCTCTAAAAGAACCCTTTTGATAAGCATGAAATAAATACTCTGAATGATAAGAAAGAATTACATTACAGTTTAGACTGCAACTTCTTTCTCTGTTTTATACTTAGTGAAATACCATATTGAAAACATGAGAGTATTCTATAGTACTAGAAACTGGGGATATTTTTTAAATGGTATTTAATACTTGTAACAAGTCATGTGGCCTTTATTTTTATCTGCTTTGGGGTCTTGCCTCCTAATAGGTTGTTACTCTTTGAAAGAACATTAGAATTAGAGGCGGTGGCTACTGGGAACCGAGACAACAGCTTCATTTGGTGGGACTCTCTGTGGCACTATTCAAAGTGGTCCTATCTCCAGGGTCCACAGGTCAAAGCCAGCTCCTCAGACAAAACACTTTAGAAAGAGTCTCACCCTATTGTTAACTTTCATTTGTCAAAGTTATTTTCATTTAAAAAAATGACAAAACTAAAATACTATATTTTACTGAACCACATACTGAGGTTCACCTTATTCGGCAGACACTGTTGCCAGGGTGCATCCTTCTAATGCAGATAAACAGGGAAGCACAGAATCCTGCCTGCTCGCTAATGAGACCCATTATCAATCCCAAAGGAAAGTGGTCCTATACAATGGGGAAATTAGAAACACATTAACTAAGCCAACAGAGTTAACATTGCCAGCAAGAGTTAGCATCATCAACCTCTGGATAGGATTCTAAAGACACATGGGTTATGGTACACCAGCACCAAGAGGATGCTAATGACACATGGGTTATGGTACACCAGCACCAAGAGGATGCTAAAGACACATGTGTTATGGTATACCAGTGCCAAGAGGACATGGAAGGTCACAAAGAAATACCACAGAAATCAAATTGTATTGAAACTTATCAGTGATAGGAAAGAGAAAAAAAGATTGAAATTAAATATTAATTCAACTTAAAGGAGACTAGAGAGACAGAATGACAATACAATAGATGGTCTTGAACCATGTCTTAATTAAAAAAACGAAGACAGTGCAGGTCTTGTATTAAGGCCTTTGATTTGTCCTTGAGCTGAATTTTTGTGTAGCATGAGTGACAGGGATCTAATTCCATTCTTCTACACGTGGCTACTCAGTTTTCCCAGCACCATTTGTTGAAGAGGCTGTCTTTGATTGAATGTACGACTTTGGAATCTTTGTAAAAAGATCAGACGTCTGATCTTTTGTATTGTTGGTTAGGACTGTCCAAGAGATTCCCAAAACATTATAGGCCATTGCTATCGCCCTTGGAGATGGCCCCCTAGAGATGGAAGGTGAGTCCCTATTGCTGAAGACATCATGCACTTCAGACAAGAGACTCAGAGGCCTCTGAGCTGGAACTGACTTGAAAGCCTCCTCCCTTAAGCTTAGCTTCCATGATCACAAAAGGCACACGCAAGTTTCCAAAGAAGAGAAGCAATCAACAGACCTATGATATGATGCCTGTGACCCACGATGACCAGCATGCATGATAACCTTAAGGGTAGAGTAGTGACACACGTATCTTGGTTATAATCAACAGCTCTCTAATTGTGTTTAAGACCTGCTCAACAAGAGGGAAACCATGCCTGGTACTGGAGATCTAGTCAACTACCAAGGTCTGATAGAGTCCCAGATCTCGGAGGAGAACCTACAATTACCGCTTTAGTAGATCAGCATAATCCCTAACTATGTTCTAAATATTTATCCTTTTACCCACCAATAAGTGTAGTCCTCACCCCTCATCAAGAAAACTTCTCTTTGCAACAAATGGAGACCATTACAGAAAACCGCAACCAGTTAAATGAAAAGGTACGGAGTCTAGTCTCAATTGATACATCTACAGTACAATTGCCGCACCTGAGGCTCCAGGACCATTGCGGAAGAGAGGTGAACGAAGCCAGAGACCAGAGAGTTTGCTGTGAGACTGTGTCTCCTAGGGATGTCAGAAACCACAGCCATGAAGTCTCACCAGCACGGCCCTCAGGACATTAGCTGAACAGGAATGACACCAATAAACAGGCTAACACAGAAGGGGGAAAGCTCACGAGGCCTCAACCCCACACAGGCAACTGAAGAATACTGAGAGGGGGAGAATTAGTCCTTCTGAGGGAAGAGCACACCAACTGGTTATCCAATATCACAGAGTTATCCCTGAAAACACACATACACGTAACATTATACAGACTGAGTACACTGTATTTATGTATTTAGGAACACACACACACACACACACACACACACGCACACGCACATGCACACGCACACACACACGCACACACATGCACACGCATGTAACAACAATTAATGAAAAAAGAGGCCAGAGCCAGGCGGTGGCACATGCCTTTAATCCCAGCCCTCGGGAGGCAGAGGCAGGTGGATCTCTGTGAGTTTTAGACCAGCCTGCTCTACAGAGTGAATTCCAGGACAGCCAGGGCTACACAGAGAAACCCTGCCTTGAATCCAACCCCCTCCCCCCAAAAAAAGAGGCCAAAAATTTGAAAGAGAGCAATGAGGGTTATATTTGAGGGCTTGGAGGGAGGAGGAAAGAAGGGGAGATGGTGTAAATATATTAATCTGAAGAAAAAAATGTTAAAAATCAGATTACTGAATCTTTGGAGTTTTAATTCTGGGTCACCTGTTCTATTTAATTGATCTAAACATCTGTTTTTGAGCTAGTATCATGCACATTTAACCGTATTTAACTATAGGTCTGTAGTAGAGTTTGAGATTAGGAATTAGTTCTCTATTGTTCGTTTACTGAGGATTGCCTTGTCTAGCCTGGCTCTTTCATGATTCTGTATGAATTTTAGGACTTTTCCTTCCTATTTCTGGGAAGAATAGCCTTGGAGATTTGGTGGGCATTACCCTGGATCTGCAGGTCACTTTGGCAATATGTAGTCTCTTTCTTTTCTTCCTTCCTTTTTTCAACATTAATTCTGCTAATTCATGAGCATGGGAGGTTTTTCCATCTTCTGGTGACTTCTTCATTCTTCAGTATCTTAAAATCTTACTTCCTTGGTTGTTTATTCCTAGGTATTTTATCCTTGTGAATTTATTATAAATGGATTTTCCCTGATTTTGTTCTCAGCATGTTCCATCTATAGAACTCCTGCTTATTCGTGTGCATTGGTTTTGTATTCTTGTGCTTTGATGAAGGTTCTTATCAGTGTTATTACTCCAAGACAGAGACAAGTTTTCTGAAAATTGACAAATAGGGCTCAGTGAGTGAGCAATTTCCGTGCAAGTGTGCTGACATGAATTCAGATCCCCAGAGCCTGGCTTGCTGTTGGTAACTCTTCAAACTGTTCTGTTTCACATCTGCGCTTTTTAAAAACCCTCCTCACATCCTCCAGACAGGTTGTAATCCCAGCACTCCTACAGTCAGACGGGGAGCCCTCTCCTGAGAAGGTCCTGGGCCAGCTAGCCCAGGGTATGCCGTGGCAAACTAGAGACCCTGTCTCAGACAAGGTGGAAGGTGAGGACTGACCACTGAAGTTGCCCTCTACCTCAATACTCTGCACAATTAATATATGCCAGGAAGAGAAAAGCCTCTAGAAAACAAGACAGGGAAATCTGTGGAATTAAAACGCAGGTTGTGAATTAAAATATTATAAACTTCCCGATAGAATTAAAGTGCAGAGAGGTGAGAAATGTTCTTGTTTCCAGGAGAAAACACATGAGAGCACTTGAAGATGAAGGAGTGTGAGGCATGCAGACCATTACGTCAAGTCATTAAAGAGATATAAATACACACAAAAGAGCAGAGCAACAGGATGAAGCACAAGTGTGGAGTGTGTGAGCTCTTTGCATTATTCCTATCTATCTATCTATCCATCTATCTATCCATCCATCCATCCATCCACCCATCCATCCACCCATCCATCCATCCATCCATCCATTATCTATCCTATCATCTGTCGGGTGTGTGTGTGTGTGATCTGCATATATATATGAGCACCACATTCATGCCTGGTACCCATGGAGGGCAAAAGGGGCAGAAGAGGGCATCAGATCTCCTGAAAATGGGCTTATGGATAGCTGTAAACCACAGTGCAGGGAACCAAACCTGCGTCCTGTGCAAGAAAAGTGCTCTTAACCACTGAGCCGTCTTTTGCTGTATTTATAAGATTGAAGCTAGAGGAACCTCCCTTTGTAAGCTGTGAAATAAAATCTGGTAGATGAAAAAGGTAGCCGTGTAGACCTGCCCATCACGGCGTTAGGAATCATGACATATTAATCTCCAGATCTGCAGAAATGAACCCAAATGAAGATCAGAGAGGTGGCTGTCAGTGGCAAACGTAATTTCTTAAATGAGGAGCAAGAGGAACAAATTTCCCTTCGGTTTCAGCGTTCCTGAACAGCATTTTAACGAGAGATTGACATTTTTGTAATCAACCTAATTCCCTCAAATCCCTTCCTGAGAGAAAAGGTGGAAATCAATGGACAGATGTTTGATGCCCACAGCCTGGCCTGCCAATGGCAACTCCTCAAATTCTTTCTGTTTCTCATTCCACCCTCTTTATAAATTCCCCCCACTCCCTCTAAACAGAGATCACTGTGCACTTTTCAGATTTAAACTGTAAATTATGTTCGGCTACACAAGGCCATTTTCAGGCAAGCACATAATGTACCTTGAGCAGGGCCACTCCACACCCCTGCTGCCCTCCTCTTTCTCCCCCCACATCCCATTGGTCCCCTTTGTCCCCCGAGACAGTTTATCTTCTGCTTCCGTCTGGTAATATACGGATTTGTTTATCTGCCATAAGCAGATCATCTTGGAGGTTATTTTCATATTAGCTACATTAGACAATATCACTCCCCCCACCAAATTTCTCAACACCCAGAACAGTGGTGATAATACACAAGGTTAATATACTGAGAGAGTGTGCTGGAAGGATATTTGTGCTGAAATTTTAAAATTGTGAGGAATACGGTATTTTTTAATGTGACTGATTAGACATAACTTGTATTTATTCTTCTCTTGCTCATATTCTGTGAACATGGAGCTGAAGGCTTTGCCCAGAGAGGAGGCTGAGCAACCCTAATGCATAGATGCTGGAGAGTGAGTACAGTTTTCACACACAGTGCCCATTCCCCACACTCCTGTAGGTACCATGGCACTGCCAGCTGCTGTCACATCATCAGGCCATAGGGTCCTTTGTCTAGCACTGAATACAGAGAGGACCCAGGTTTTGTCCCTAAACATCTACAGGTACCATCCAGTGACATGAATGGATGACATTGTGAGAGACCATGTTCTCTAACTCAAAGCAGGGTCACTGCTCTGACTATTGGAAACTCAAGCTTAGTGATGTCAGAACTTGAAATTTATTTTAAAAAAATGGTTTTTGTTTGTTTGTTTGTAGAAAACAAAATAGCCCTTGGTACTTTGTGGTGCTTTGAATGAGAATGGCCCCATGGGCTCATATATTTGAATGTGTGGTTCTCAGTTGGTGAACTTTTTTAGGGAGGATGAGGAGGCTGGCCTTGTTGGAGGAGGTGTGTCACTTGGAAGGTGGGCTTCAAGGTTTCAAAAGCCCACTCCAGACTCTTGCTCACTCTTTGCCTTCGTCTTGTGGATAAGATGGAAGCTCTCAGCTGCTGCTCCAGTACCTGCCTGCCTGCCTGCCTGTCGCTTGCCGTCACGCTCCCTGCTATGACGATCATGGACTAACCCTCTGGTACTGTAAGCAAGCCCCCGATTAAATACTCTTTCATGAGTTGCTTTGGTCCTGGTGTCTCTTCACAGCAGTAGGACAGTGACAAACCAGTGTTCCACTTGCTTCTTCAGCAGGTCGTCATCATAGGCTCCAAGTTTAGGATCTCCCTAAGGGTGTTTGACCCTCTGAATCCCCTCACTGAGGGCGACAGCCACAAACAGCTCTGCTTCATAATTGCCAGATGTCTCCAAACCACTCCAGGACTTTAAAAGCCCCATAGAGAAAGGAAGTAACCAAAGCCCAAAGATATGGTGATTTCCAGGCAAAGGGGGACATCTCCAAAAACAAAGACAGGTTCCATGTTTCCCATCTCCCCTCCCATCAGTCTCCCAGTCTTCTTCTAGAAGGGTGAGGCACACAGGCCTGAGCAAAGAAGCTCCAGGAATCGTGGCTATACAACAGTTGGTTATCTGAAGAGACAGACAGGAAAATCACAGAGCAGCCACATATCCCAGCCAAGAGTTTCCAGATAGCCTTTAGGAGAGAGCAGCAAGGTTCCTTGGGATTCGTCAGCCTTTGTCCTGCAGGTCCTGGTCACCTCTCAGAACAGCACTGACAAAGATCTCTTGCCTAGATCTTAGGGAGTGGAAACAAATGATCGTGGATTTCCAGGAGATGCGTGACAGCCAGTCAGTAAACGTTGGCAACGGCCTGGGGAGGCAGGTACACCAGGCCAGTGGGAGGCTGGCTGGTCAGTCAAAAGTTCCCAGTGGCACCATGCTGTGGCTAAGGGACGAGAAGTTGGGAGGAGGCCACTCACCTCTGCAGCCTAAAGAAGCCAGGGGGAGCCAAGGGCTATTTCAGCTTTTTCAAGAAATGATTCAAAGCCATGTAGGAAAACCCAAACCCGCATTTCCTCTCTCTCTCTCTCTCCCTAGATAGAGTCTAAGACATAAGCCACTGTCACTATTCTCGGCCGCTGCTAGCTGCGCAAGGGCACTCCGTATGCACAAGTGCACTCCGTATGCGCAAGTGGACTCCGAATGCGCAAGGGCACTCCGTATGTGCAAGTGGACTCCGTATGCACTCCGTATGCGCTGAGTGCACTCTGTATGCGCTGAGCGTATTGAATGAGTGCTGGGATCTGAGCTTTCATAGGAAGGAGAAATATCCAGTAGGAGGGAGAGAGAGAGAGAGAGAGAGAGAGAGAGAGAGAGAGAGAGAGAGAGAGAGAGAGAGAGAGAACAATCATAAGCTACTGGAATCCAGTCTGCAACTTGCAATTTCCCACTGACTCTCATGTTAAACCCAAGCTCCTGTCACCTGCAAGGCTGTCTGCTGAAAGCCTTTCCCACTCTGTCTGCTGCTGCCTGCTACAAGAAGAAATGCCCAGTAGCAATTCTTCCTCATGGTGCCAGCCAGAATCTAAAAACCACTTTCCATTCCAATGGGCTGCCATGCTTCTTGCCATTAAAAAAAAAAAAGTCTTTCAAAGTTTTTAGTTTTAATATTAAATGATGTGTATGTGTGCATGTGGGAAGAGTGTGGGCTTGTATGTGTGAGCGCAGCGCCTATGCAGGGAGAGCACTGGGTCCCCGAGAGCTGGTGCTGCAGCAGGTTGTAGGCAGCCAGATGTGTGTGCTGGGAACCGAACCTGAGTCTTCTGCAAGAGCAGTATGTGATCTTAGTCAATGGGCTACCTCCCCAGCCTGGCTTCTCAATGTTAAATGTGCATTACAGAGCACTCCTGCAGGACTGCATGAGGTTGCAATTCTCAAGCCTCCCCCTTTGTTCTCTGTGGACTCACTGTGGTTCCATGCAATTCTCTCTGTTGTCTTTCCTGTTCCTTTTAAAGTGTCCAAACCATATGTGTACAGCTTTACTTGAGGTCCAAGTGAGCAGCAGCCTGACCCATGTGCTAGTCTGTCCCCAGACTATTATATAAAGCAGTTATTAATATCACCTAACCAGCAGGGATTGATTAGGAAGTGCAAGTCTTAGAAATTCTCTGCATTTACATTGGCTTTTACTACAGAATGCCGGATGGTCACTCAGAATTCCGGTATCTCCAGGGACAATGCAGGAAAAGAAGGAAATGCCTTGGTCTTCCTCATGCTTGCTGAGGATGCATTTTCCAGGTTCCTCTTTCAAAAGGAGAATAAAAATAGAATAATAAACCAAGGAAAAAGCAGAGTCCCCCAAGGTTCCCCCTGAGTCTAGTCCTCCATGTGTCCACAGTCTGATCACGTTCCTGCCGCCTCCTTCTTTAGGATGGGCAGCATGACTGATCTTTGATATCCACTCTCCTTATATGATAATTCATATAAAAGCCTTCAAAAGTATTTCAAAGCATTGTACAGTCACATCAATATTGAAAACACAGAAATTACTTGATTAGAGATTGCAACAGTCACTAAATCTAAGTTCAACCCCCCCTAGTGTGTGTGTGTGTGTGTGTGTGTGTGTGTGTGTGTGTGTGTGTGTTTCCTCTTAAACCAAGATGATGGGTCCTCTTTCCAAATCCTTTGTCTTAAGAGAGAAAAAATAAAAATCTCAAACCTAATTTTCATAGTGAACGCGATGGGCTCTCTGAAACAACAGAGCACAGTTTGTCTTACCAACCTGAGTATCACGATAAATAAACTGTGTTTTCAGGGTGGGTGTGGAAATTCTAATGAACATAAAATTCTCCTTGTGTGCCCTCTGGAATGCACACTTTCCCCCTGACCAAACAAACAAAATAAGATACAGGGTTTCATAGAAAGAATTCCAAGTTTCCTGCTTCTGAGGAGTTCTGATCCTAATTGTATCACTAGAGGAGCCACTGAAGAGCTGGGGGGGCGGGGGGGACGGGACACTTAGTTGTTTGGGGGCTTTAACTGCATCCTAAAATGACATAGATACAACCAGATTGGAGACAATGTGTCAGAATACCTTACTGATCCTTTCCCGGGTGTTTACGGAGCATCTTCCTCCATGGGGCCTAATCTGAGGACACAACAATAGTGTTAAGAGGCTGAGGCCAGGGGCTGATGCAGAGAGATAAACAGTTAAAACATGGAGAGGACACCAAGGAGGTCTCAGCCCAGACTTCAGTGCCTGCACGACGGACCCAAGGAAGACAGATCTGTGGCCAGCTGTGGAGCAGAGACAATGATGGAGAGGGGAAATCAGGATTCAGCAAGGAGCATTCAGTAGTTCAAGAGCTCAGAGGACAGAGAGAGTTGTGGCACATTTGAAGGCAGTGCCACGAGGGACCAGAAAGGAAGGACGAGGCCAGAGAAACCAGCAGAATCTCCATATTGTAATGAACCTTGTGCTCCATGCCAAGTCATCCGGACTTCACCTTCGGAGATTTGTTGAAGGTTGGTGAGCGACATGGCCAATTTCATCTAAAGAAGGCTTGCAGCATAGACACTGGGTAGATTGACAGAGGAAAAAGCCGAGCAGAGCCATCCATTGGAGACAAGGACAGAGTAACAGAGGGCAAGAACATATGACAAGCTTCTAGATTAAAGAGGAAAACCTGGAGCTGTCGAATAAAGGGAAATTCCGTAAAAAAGGCATGGTAAATGCATGTCTTAGTGTCTTGCATTTTGCATGCTCATGGCAGCAGAGCTAAAACCCGTGTTGTCACCCACAGTCCCTGCCCCTAGAGGCTCTCAGAGCACAGCTCCACCCTGAACTTGCTGGAGGACTGGCCTTCTAAAACAGAGGAGAGCAACAGTATATCACTCTGAGGGGTGATATCGTCAGTAAATGGATAAATACAAGGCTGTCTCCACATGGTTGTACATCTTCTAACTCGGTAAAATGGAGCCCGTGTGCTCCAGTCCCTGCTCAGGCACCCTTGCAATGCTCTGAGCCCTGAGGCTGGCAGGGACAGTCCCTGGCCCTCACTATGAACTCATTCTGTTGAAAGTCAGGGAGGGAGCCAAAAGAACAATGATGTTAATGTGAAGAAGTGATACTAAATCAACAGGTGACAGACATGTCATCGGGTCCCCAGGGACCCTCCTGAGCAGCACAGAGAGTCTGATGAATTGAGCTCAGAGCTATATGCATGAAACTAAGAAGAGACTCCAAGCCTTGGTTGTGGATGCCATGATGCATGCGGGAGTCTAGCATCCTAGAAATTCTAACTGTAATTCATTGACTGTCATCATTAGTTTTGGCGAGCATGTTGAAGAACTTAAACTATCAAAGGTGATGCTGTAAAAATGAGTTCTTCCTCCTAGCCTCAAATTGTCATGAGTGGCTTTATTTATAGACACGTGGTAGTTTCTGGAGCCACGCAGAGTTAATAAAATGTGACAGAATGATTTCTTGTGCATTAAATGATAATTGCTGAATTAACCTGAGTCAAAATGATTTAGAGCTTTACATCATGGCTATAAAATTTTGGCGACTAAAGCTGTTGTCATTCATGGAATTACACCAAAGGTCCAGGAGGGAATTATGCTGCCAGACTGGAAGGGGCTCCTCTTGTGCCATGAATTGTCCTAGTCAGTGTGCCCAAAGCAGCCACCTGGAAGGTTTGCAAAGTGTTTGATTGTGGGACATGAAGGTAGGTGTTAAAAATAATATTTATAACTATGAACTCAGGCATGCTACTTTTTTCAGTAGTACTATTTCAGTTTGGAAGCAGGCTTAACTGTCATTAATTCTGAGAATGCTAACAATGAAACTTCATCAAAGAACAGCTGGGTTGTGAATAATCAAAGGTGAAAACAGAATTTCTGAAAGAGTGTGTCAGTCAGGAGGACTGTGCTACTGTAAGGACCTGGTAGGACTGCATCTAGCCTTTGTAAGTCTTGAAAACATATATTCACTGGGAAACCCATTTTTTAAAAAAGGCGTACAAAATCCCAAATGTTGGATTAAATATGAATGACTACTTTTCTTTATTTTTAAAGCTTTTATGAGTATGGATGTTTTGCCCAAATGTATATCTGTGTATCACATGTGTGGAGTGCCAGAAGAAGCCAGAAGAAGGCATCAGATCCCCTGAAATTGGAGCGTAGAGGGTTGTGAGCTACCACGTAAGTGCTAGAAATCGAACCTAGGTTCTCTGCAAGAGTAACAAGTGCTATTAACTGCATAGACATCTCCCCAGGCCCCCAAAGTGACTATTTTACATAAAAAATTATGTAAGGTATTTATTTCAACTAGGAAAATAAATCTACCATAATTTTAAGAGTCAAAAAATGCCACAAAAATCTAGCTGCCTGACATACTGCTGATAAAACATTTCTCCTTGCAGATTTCATCCACACAAAACTGAAGACATTGTGACATGTTCCCAGCAGGGAGACTGAAGCAGGAGCTTCATTAGCTTCGCAGTCATTCAGCCTCTGGCCCCATGTCAGGTCCACGCTGTGCCCTAAGCATGTGGTTCTGGGAAATCTTAATTTATGAACCTTCAGTCTCTTTGTCATGGAAGTTACTGCATTTCATAGGTTGTTATACACTCATTCTGAGTGCATTCATTCATGGAAAATGTTATTGTAATTCATGCACAGTAAGTGCCCATTAAATACTATTGCTCATTAAGTGAAATGTTTTATAGAGCACAGGGTACCACAGAACAGTTCAGAAAATAATATTTTAAGAAGGAAGTCATTGGGGCTAGAGAGATGGCTCAGCAGTTAACTAAGGCAATAATCAGACATAACTATCAAACATTAATTAACACTGACTCTCTAAGAACATCACTGCCATGAATTTCTGCCTATGTGGAAAATAATAAGCCACCTTTTAACAGTTATATTTGAGAGACTTAGCCTCTCTTACTGTCTCACCACCTCTCAGTGGGGAGGTGGGTGACTTGTGTCACTACAGAGTTGTAAGAAGGAGAAGAAGGCCACTTTTTAGTATTAATTATTCTGACTGGAGGCTGGGGGCTATGGCTCAGACGGCAGAGTGTTTGTGTCCTGTGAGCAAAGGCCCCATGTTCCATCGACATCGTTGCATGAACTGGGCGGGGTGGCACATATCTTTAATCCCAGCACTGGGGAGGTGGAGGCAGGACGGTCAGAAGTTCAAGGTCCTCCTCAGCTAGGGAGTTTGAGACTAGCCTAATCTACTTAAGACTCTTTTTAAGTCTCTCTAACTGCTGTGTTTTGTTTCCTTTTCTAGGAAGGCTGTAAAGAATTCCATTCCCATAAATCAAAGCTTCAAACTATCTTCAGCAGCAAAAGAAAACAAGATGGAGGGCGGTCCCCACAATGACTGCATTCACAGGAAATGGATCCATGGCTAATAGTCAGGAACACTACAGACCTTTGCAGACTACACACATCCTTCCCTTTACCTTGAAAATCTAGATATTTAATAAGATATAAACAGTAAGATTGCACAAAATACCCAACTGAAAAAGCATGATATTTTAGAGCCAAATTTAACACAGAGACCCCTATAGAAATGAATATGCAATCTCTGAAAGTCATATATTAAAAGGCTGGAGGAGTCTCCAGACAGCAGGGACCAGAATAAACGTCAAAGGGAGAAAGATTTTTCTGCCAGTAGGAAGCAGAAAGAATGTCAAATGTAGAGGAGGCCTTTAAAAAGGCAAACAGAGCTCACTGTGGACCAGTCTCTGCGGAGAGCCAATCAGATCATCACTTAGATTTTGTTAGTGAGTAGACCCTGCCACATCTTGGATTTGAACATTCCCATTGGAGCAGCTGAGGTCCTTCTCACAGTCACGGTAACCATGTGTCTCCCTTTCAAAAGAAGCCAGGCATCACTCTCTGGTCCCGTTTTGGCTTGTTGGATCAGCTCATTTCTTGGTAGCGCTGTACAGCAGGCAGAAGAAATGGATGCCTTTGACCCGAAGAATCTCGGTCTCATGGGGTCTAAGGTAGCAGCGTGAGGGGTCTGGTAGAAACATAGATAGGAACGGCCTGGCATGTATTTTTCTTCAAGAAACCAGGACCGGGCTTTGCCAAGCAGACAGCAATGAACTCACTGGTCTGAAATAATTACTCATTCAGACTTTCCCCCAGGACAAGGCTAATGGGTTTACAGAGGTTTTTGTTTATTTTTTTAAGTCAGTAATTGGTTCCCTTGATCTATACTTGGGCATGACAAAGTTCCTTGTTACATTAATTGATAAATTAGGAAATAGAAACTGATAAACCAGGAAACACAAAATAAATATTCAATCCAAAGAGATTACTTTTAACAATTGTTCTTCATGTTTTCTGATATTATTCCTAATTTTAGCTGTGAAATCAAAGCCTCACATAATTGGAACTAATAGGGATTTTTTTTTTTTTTTTTGGTTTTCCGAGACAGGGTTTCTCTGTGTAGCTTTGCGCCTTTCCTGGGACTCACTTGGTAGCCCAGGCTGGCCTCGAACTCACAGAGATCCACCTGGCTCTGCCTCCCGAGTGCTGGGATTAAAGGCGTGCGCCACCACCGCCCGGCCGGGATTTTTTTTTAAAGAGTCCAATACTCTGTAGTTGAGGTCCAAAATGTAAGCACGAACGGAAACAAATCCCAGAGAAACCACTCTAGGTATCCCAGAGCCGATCTGAGAGATCTTTTTAATCATGAAGAGATGCGTTGCGATTTCACCTGAAGGAACAGGGACACTCAGAGGGGACTGTGTTCACATGATGCCTGTGTAAATATGTAAAGCAGGATCTAAAACACCACTGTCTGTTTTTATAGATTTTGCTGCATGACCAAAGAGAACAAATGGAAGAGGAGCCATTAGCTCACCTAAAACGTAGCTGCTACCTGCTGCATGGCTAATGAATCCAGTGACCAACCCTAGCCTGCGTTTTAGGAGAGAAGATGAGGGCAGGTCTGTGTGGGGTCCAAGCTCCAATGCCAGGAAAGGAGAAGGGTCACAGAGGGATGCCAGGGATGGAAAGCTGAAAAGGACCTTAGGAGTCCCAGGCAGATAAGACAAACTTTATTCACTGGTCCACAGCCAGGAGGCAGGCAACTGCCAGTACACACCCAAGTGCATGCCAGGGCACCATGGCCTACAGACAGATGTACATAGGCAGGCTGGCAAAGGCAAAGGCCTTGACCTTAACGCCATATTTATGTCAATCCTATACACAAGGGGCACTCTAGCCAAAGCAGTTGGATAACAGATTACAGCACTGTTTACTTTTGTACTCCATCTGGTGTCTGCCATTTTGTGGTAACTCAGATGACTCGTAATGCCCTGGATGCTCAGTGTTAGCCATCTCAGACCAGCGTGGATGTCAGTATGGGTGACATATCGTTTAACATAAACTGGCCCTTATGGCCTTCCTTTCCCTATAATCTGATGATGTCAGCCTGCATCTTATTTTAGGCCCATTGCCTAAACTCTGAGTTCTCATGAGTTCTGAGCCCCGAATTCCACCAGTGATGGCAGAGCCTGGGAAAGCCCTCTGAGAATATTCCACTGTGAAGTCAGGTTGCTGAGGTTGTTGCAGAAGGAAATGACCGATTCTGCAAACTCTCTCAACGTGAACAGTGTTCCTTCCCTCCACTGACAGATGGTAAGCTGGGCAGTCAACGGTATAGCCGCAGCGGGCGATGGCTGAATTCTCTGTGAATAAATTACTGCTCTTCCCTCTGTTTTCTTTTGCCCTGTAGCAAAAATCTGTAAGAAAATAAGCAGCAGATTATAAAAACTTGACGTCAAAGCATATTATTGTGTTGTTGAGAGTAAAAGTTGGTGATTCTTCTGCTAATGAGTTCAATGAATCGAAAGAAGGCAAATGTGCCCTGGTCAATACCCTTCTTAGGTAAACAGCCCTTATACATGCTCACTTTCAAGGAACCCTCTCCATGACTTCTTCTGCCCTGCCTCCTACCATCTCCACCAGGCAGCTCCTTCTCATCACTCAGCTAGAGGCACAGAGACCTGAAATCTTCAACGGGATGGAAGACCACATTAGAGAGGTTCACTCATAAGCTCCAAGTTGATGGTGGCTGTTGGCTGCAGGCCTTGATTCTCTCCTTGGTGGCCTCCTTTGGGAACTACTTGAATGTCCTCATGACATGGAAAATTTTGTTTCTCATGGAGCAAGCAACCATGAGATCACGTCTATTACTTTTCATCATCTGGTGTCACAAGTCTCACACCTTCACTTCCAACACCTCTGTGAAGTCACATGATTCAGCAAGGTGGGGATGACAGGAGTGAACTCCAGGACACGAGGATCATGGTGGCCCACACTGAAGACTGGTATTTTCAGAAAGCAGTCTTCTTTCTTGCTATACCTTCGAAGTATAGCAAGAAATATTCATGCAATAAACATTCTTACATTCACCATTTAAAGGACTTTAATAGAATCATCGGTGCTTTCTACCTTCCGAGGAACTGAAAGAAATACAAATTTCAGGGCCAGGGAGATGACTGAGTGAATAGAACATTGCACCCATGGGTGATAACAGGGATTCCATGTAAATGCAGGGTGGCTGTGGTGGCATCTCATCCAGGGCAGAGATGAGGCATTCCCAGTGCAAGCTGGCTAACTACACCAGTGAAACCAGAAAGCTCTGGGCTCATTCAGTGAGAGATCCTGCCTCAAAAAACCAAGTGGAGAACAGATAGAGGGAAACATTGACATCTGACTTCCACGTGCACACCACCACACACACACACACACACACATATACACATGTGCACAGACACACACAAATGCATGCACTCATACTCTACATATGAACATGTATACACACATGCATGAGAACTACATGCATACACAAAGAAATATCAATGTAGTGACAGTATATATGAAAAGAATTATTAAAATGACTATTGATGTCCCTTCTTTTTTTACTTAACAGATTGCTGGGTTTTTTTTTTCCTCACTGTCTACTTAGTTGCAACACTCAAGTTTTTTGAAACATCAAAGTGGGATTAATGCCAGGTTCGGACTAAGCTTCCAGGAGTTTAAACAAGTGTTTGGAAGCGTGTCCTCAGACAGAATCTGTAGCCCATCTTTCTTTGGAGACAATGACATATGCAGTTCTTCTACCAAAAAATGACCTCATTTGTTAACAGTTGATTATTCAGGGGTCTGGAAATGATAGTGTGTGATTTTACCACCAAGTGTGAAATTAACTACAGACCGCAGTCATGGGTAACCTTTACCTTCCTGGGGATCAAAGAGCAAAGAAGATAAATATTTTTTTTTTGAAGTTGCTGAAAACAAGAACTTACCTGTCTGGATTTTTAAATGTCATAATCATTTTTCACAAGGTGAACGGAGCACACAGCTTTCCACCAGCATTTCAAATAAGACAGAGAAGGGTCTGCGGTCACCGCCACCCAAGCCATTGATAATGGGTAAAATAAACCAACAGAGGCCAACTCGGGAAAGCGACTCTTTGGAAACAAAAGGAAAGAGTCAGAAAGGAAAATGGAGCTAGCTTTAGAGGTTAGTAAAGTGAGGAATGAGGTGTAATTAATAAGAAAACCCCGAAGATTCAAAAGGAGAAATTGCTTCAGAAAGTTAAATGCAGCTACGCCGCTGCCATCAGAGCAACCACATGTCCCTCGCAGGGAAAGTTTTTGCTGTCTAGCTCAGAGCTGCAGAATGCCAAGGCAGTTCATTATCTGAAACCTGACAGGTGGCGTCCAGATCAGGGAAACAACATCAAATCTCAGACGCTCGGTTACATGGAAGAGAGATATAGCTTCACAAATCCACACCACTTCAGAGCAGAAATGGTTCTGTCCTCAGTCTGTCAAAGCCCACTTGCTATGAGATCAGAATAAAAAAAAGAATCACCAGTGCAATGTCTGCTTAACACGCCCAGGCCCCAGCATTAGTTACCAAGGCCCTCTCAAAACATCTTCCTTTCGAGGCTCAAACATCTGGCACCGGCGTTAAGGACTGTAGGCAGACAACTTGCAGCTGGACAGTGTCAGCTGAGCAGCCAAGAACAGAGGGCTGAGGGAGGCAGCCAAGAACAGGGCTTTCTCAGGGTGCTTCTGTCTGGCGGAGGGATCTGCCTTTTGATTTATTGGTTGCTGCTCAGAAAGAGGAGAGTTTCATTTTGGTGACTGAACCCCAGGCAGGCAAGTCGGGGTCACCAATGAGAACACCCTGAAAAAAAAGAACATGCTTTGCCTCCTTGATTTGACTTTCTTACAGGAACTTCCTGTTACAATGACCCTTCCTGGTGTTTACACTTGGGTCTCGAAAGACATGAGATGCAGGCCAGGTTTTAGCATCTCTGAAATAAAGGCAGCTCAGTGAAGTAAAATCTTTCCATTGCTCATTAACCTGTTAAGACTGGACTTCCAACTACCAGGTTTTTCTAACCCAGTGGTTCTCAACCTTCGAATGCTTCAACCCTTTAATACAGTTCCTTGTGTTGTGGTGACCCCACCATAAAATTATTTTCATTGTTATTTCATAACTGTACTTTTGCCGCTGTTATGGATGGTAATATAAATATCTGTTTTCCAATGTGAAAGGATCGTTCTCCCTGCCCAAAGGAGTCACAGCCTGCAGGTTGAGAACCATTGTTCCAACCCTTACAATGCATACGCTACTTCCTCTCATGGGAGACTGAGAAGAGGGCACTGGCCTGTAAGGCTAACCAGCAGCCTTCACAAAGAACAAACACACAAACTGCTTCCCATCTCAACCACAAATGTCAAACTCCCATTTATGTCTTTTCCACAGTAAAAGAGGGAACATTCTAGGGAACAGTGTGTTCACTTATTTTGAGTGCAGTCAACACAGTCAAGTGCAACAGAACACCTGCATTGTGTCCGCCCGCTCATGAAGGAAGTGTTTTACGGCTGGTGCTGACAGCAATGGCTTCCCCAATTGGCAACGAGTTCATCTCATCATATTCTCTACGTGCTGTTCCTTCTCTTCAAAGCCCTGCGTTTGCTCCCACTGTTACTAAAAGCTGCATTTTTACTTGTGTTAAAGGGCTAAACACCTCTTTTCTAATGCAGATACGATCAGTTGTGGCACCAAGGATTCGAGATATGGATAACTCAAAAATCATGGCAGAATTCAAATGTAAGTGAAAATGGAAGAGGCATGGTAGTGTGTGCCTTTAATTCCAGGACTTGGAAGGCAGAGGTAGGCAGATCTCTATGAGTTCAAGGCCAGCCTGGTCGATATAGCAAGTTCCAAAGCCAGCCAAGGCTACCCAGCCAGAGCCTGTCAAAAGGTGGGGAGAGTTCAATGTGTCTTCTCAAGTAACAAGACAGGGTGGCGAGGTGTTTTCTGTTTAGGGTCTAGGAAGTGGAACTGCAGATCCGTAGGTGCTTGTAGCCTGCCAAGGCAAGGCAAAGCGTCCGGGAAAATCTCCAAGCACGGTAGACCTGAGGCAGAGAGGGCACAAAAGAGCAAGCCCTCAGGAACTCTAATGTGACTGGTGCTGAGAGAGCTCGGATGGAATGCTGCAGAATACCTCTCGCTTCCTGTCAGAGATAAAGTAAAGATTAGGCCCTGCTTGTAAGCGCCAGAGGATAGAGAGGGACTGTGAAATGCCATCTTCTAAGCAGGGCAGGGACATGGCAACCATGACCTCACAGCAGCCATGCATACTGGTACTGGGCCCGCAGAAGTGGGGCCCTCCTAATGGTCACTTATGTGGTAGGGGGCGGGGAAGGGACCCATCGGGCCCTACCACATACCACTGACCTCTAAACAATAGATTCTGGGGGAAAGGGAAGCGGAGCACCCACTGGTGGGACTGGGTGGTGCTCTGACAGTTCCAAACCCGGGACCACAGATGACCCTGACTAAACTCTGGACACTAAACAACATACAAGCTAATAACTGGGGGAAAGGGATTTCCAAGGAGGAGGGGGCTCTGGGAGGGGCAGGAGAGAAATGGGAGAGAGTGAAGGAGGAGGAGCCAAAATACATAATGCACACGTAAAAAAACTGTAAATGAACAAAATTGACTGCTCCTACCAATAAAAATAAATATTAGGTCCTGTCGTTTAATTGCCTAGCTACTGGGCAGCAGAGGCAGACTCAGGTCAAAGTGCATCATGTGACTGCTCTAAAGGCTCTGCTAAGAGGTGAGCCTCAGTACATCCAAACTACAGACACCTGCGCACCCCGGAGGAGTCAAAGGCTCCCTTCACTTTGATGAATGACGTGAAAGAATGAGGTTTGAGTCCTCACAAAGTGCATTCCAGGGGCATGAGATTTCCAGAGGCGACTGAGACTTCCATGTTTCCCACAGGGACCCTGGGTCATCTTCCTCTCTCAGGGCTCACTCACAGTGTACGGGAGTGATCGACCATCCTTCTCCTCAGATAAAACAGTAGCAGTTCCTTTTTCGGTTCAGCAGCATTTGCACAGACCTCATGCAAATTCTGTCGAGATCCCAAACTACAGTCAAGAGAACTTAACAGAACCTAATCTAGTCTCTGATGGGCAGAAAACCCGGCCAGAAGTAGATCTGTAACCTTCAGTCACCTGCTGGCCTTGCTGCAATCTGATGCCTAAAAAAAAAAAAACCCTGAGGTTCTTGTGTGGCTTTGATGCCTGGTCAAGGCTTTGAAGCTATGTCAAGACCACAGGACAAAGACAGTACTGTTTATGCAAATCCAGAAACTCCAAAGCCATTAAAAGTAACATCAGCAATTCAATCACCAGAGACGCTCAGAGGCCCTGCATCAGTATGAAACAGAAAACCCAGAGCAAAGCTGGGCAATGTACCAAACCCCACAGTGGGAAGAGACCCTGGGCTGGCCAGAGCCTGGCTCAGTGTGCCTAGAAGTCTTGCTGCATGCAGTTCCCCTAGCCAAGGGGCAGCCGTCTGTGCCAAGGAAGTAAGTCCTGGGCTAAAGCTGCTTCTACACCTGGTGCACAGAACTGTTCATATGAAATTGCCAAATGTGTCTCTTCGAGGCTGGCTGTCATGTTGCCACATTCCTCCACAGGTCAGTCATCTGGAGCACATTCCATCCAAAAGGAGACAACGGCTGTCGGGGTAGAGTCTCCGCAGCAGTAGACAGTGGGATGGAATACCACGTGCTCCTAACGAAGGTCAACATTTGGAGGCCACTCTCAACAGATTTAAAGTTTGCATAAGGGTCCCTGAAGAATCCATTCTGCATTTATCATTCATGCAAGTTCTCGGGTATGGGCATTCTCATCAAGGAAGGGGTAATATCAGGTTTTAAAAGGGCTTCAAGAACATCTGGCCCAGAGGTTTTCAATCTGAACTGCACACTGAGATCTCCTGGGAGGTTTACAAAATGCGTCAGTTGTCCCTGGCTCTACCCCGTCAGCCCTGGCCTGCGTCTTTCCTTAAGACTTCATCCAACGATTCTGGTAATCAGCCTCAGAGAATCACAGTTCTAGGACATCTCTCGTCTACTAGACAGGAAGCTGAGGTCCACAGGGAAAAAGTCACTTATGCAAAGTGATACACACAGCGGTGCATCTGAGTCCTTTCACAGGACAACACAATTAACAAAATGAATGCCACCGCAGAGGAAGTGGGAACCGATGAAGCTGCTTTTGGAGGCAGGGAACCATGCATCTAGCTTAACCTCATCCCTCAATGGTTACGGTTTTCTTGGTGGCACACATCAGTTATAGAATGCAGCTCACATTCTTGAAAAAAAAGATAATAAAAATAAACGCACACACTTAAGAATCTTTACTATATTGGAGGTTTTTTTTTTTTTAAGAGAATACAAGAAAACTGGGAGTGAAATAGTATAAGATTAGCAACCAAGTCATTATTGTCCCTCACAGGAGGTTGGTTGTGCTTGCAACTATAATAATGCCACTATATTAACTCCTTGCACTGTGTCTCTGCGACAAACCCAGAGCAATCCTTTGTATAGAAGACAAATAAGATTTTTCCAAAAAGTATATGTTAAGTTTATTATGAGTGAGGACCCAGGTTCGGGAACTTTGTAATATATAATTACAGATGAACTGACAGCTATGAAAAATAGTGCAATTTTATTAGTCACAGATAAGAGGCAGAGTTTTCAGTGACATGAAAAAAAATGTAAGAATATTAAGTTGGGAATAATGGTTTATGTCCATAATCCCGGCAGTGTGGAAGCTGAGGTGGGAAGATTACCCTGTTGAGTTCAAGGCCAGCGTGTGCCTACATAATTAGGGGATGGCATAGGCTATCTAGGGTGTGTGGCTTTGTCTTTCAAAAAGGTATGTTTTCACATATGAAAGGGACAGGAGGGAGATTCAGTGGGTAAAAATACTTTCTGCACAAGCATTAGGACTTGAGTTCTGATCCCCAGCACCCACCTAAAATCCCAATGTGGCACATGAACTTGTAACCCCAATGCTAGGGGATGGAGACTGGCAGATCCCTGGAGACGGGCAGATCCCTGGGACTAACTGGTCTTCAGTCTAAGCTCCAGGGACTCAAAGGAGTAAGAGAGAGAAAAATGTAGCAGAACACTGAATGCTAGACATCCTCCTCTGGCCTCTACACTATATGCGCTAGTACACACACACACACACACACACACACACACACACACACACACTACGCCACAGAGACAAAGAGACAGAGAGACGAGAGAGACAGAGACAGGCAGAGAGGGAGGGAGAGAGGGGGGAGGTATGAAGGAAGGAGAAACAGAGAGGGAGGGAGAGAGGGGGAGAAGGAGAAAGAGTTCAACACAAGCAACAGAGAACAAGATCAAGGAAAATGGAAACCAGTATGGCTTGGGTGAATACTAATGAGCTGGAGGCAATTGCTAGTTTCATCTCCCTTCATTCTAAAGAAGTTCACCAATAAATATCTTTCTTCTATAAAACTAAATGCTTAGTGACTTTATTATGTAGAGTAAGCTGAAAAGGGGGCTTGAGGGAGCGTCTTTTTCTACTGAGCCCCAGTTCAAGGAACTAAGTACAGAGAGGCAGCCATTTATTTGTATGCTGTCTTTAACCAATGCGTATCTTAAAAAATAAAACAGCCACTGTTAGAGAAAGAATGCCTGCTTATTGTCATACTCTGTTCATAATACTCTCTAATGGTCTTCATGTTTGTGTAGTGCCATTGAAATTTCTTTCCTTCATTTCTGATTTTATTTACTGGAATCTATAGAATGTATAGACTCTATATATTACCCTAGCTAAGGGTTGTCAGTTACATTGAAAAAAAATCTTTTTTCACTATCTTTTGGATCTTTTTTTTAACCTTCCATTTATTCCTGCTCTGCTTTTCATTAGTCCTTTCTTTATACGAACCTAGGGGCGGGTTTGCTCTTGTCTTCCTGGTTCCTTGATATTTATCATTGTTAACCCGTTGGCTTAGATATCCATAGATGATCTTGCTAAAGTGAAAATTGAACCACGGAACTTAGTGTGCTTAGGAAAGTTTGAAATCTAGGAAGACTGAGAAAGGCTAGAGAGGAGGATGATAATTCTCTAAAACATTTTCAATGCTATCTGTTTCAAGCCTTCGTGTTAGCTCCACAAAATCCACCCTAAACAAGACACAGTCTGTCTGCCTGGGCGCTCTCCACTCAGTCTGCAGAGAGCTGCTTACAGGGAAAGCAGCCATGCAGGAGCTGCTTACAAGCTGGTTCTTCAATGGTGCAGTGACGACACCAGGAATCCTGATCCCACTTGGCATCGATTTTCCACTGTCTTGGCGGGGCTGCACCATAATCACTGTGGTGTGTGCCACTTGGCCAAGATTATGAGGCTGGCTGGCCACCAAGAAACTAAAAAGCCTTCTATTAGCCCAGCAAGGCACTCTGCGTTGGGAATGCCCGGGCCCCAAATGTCTACAAACACATTTTTCACAGATAGCCCAGGAATTTAACTTCCACTGTTAAGTGTCTACAAAATTCTTCATTTCTCAAGATGTTAAAAAGGAGCAGTTTCTCACTGTGACTTTCAGGGAGAATACCAATCATTGTGCATCTTAGAGTCTTCAGGTTTATGTCACATCTGTCACCTATGAGAACAAGAAGTTTGTAATTGCCCTTTACCCTCCCCCTCCAAAACATGGACAGTCACACTCAAGAGAGAGACTAGAAAGAGCCTTATACTGTCATAAGAATCCTATTGTCAGCCAGGTGGTGATGGTACACTCCTTTAATCCCAGCACTTGGGAGGCAGAGCAGGTGGATCTCTGTGAGTTCGAGGCCAGCCTAGTCTACAGAGTGAGTTCCAGGACAGTCAGGGCTACACAGAGAAACCCTGTCTTGAAAAAAACCAAAAATCAAAACAACAAAACCAACCAACCAAACAAAAATCCTAATGTCTAAAATGCATGTACTGTAGTCTCATTCATTTTCATTATTATTATTAGTAGTAGTATTAACATTAGTATTAGTATTTGTTAGCTAGTGGCCAAATTGGGGAAATCTCAATTTAAGAAGCCTTTCTCCAGCCTGGTGTACGCCTCTCAGCTGACTTTAAAGTAACTGAACCTGGAAGGAAACGACGTATTCTAACACAGCCAACACGCCACTGAACCCAGATACTCATGAAAATCCTTGAGCTGAAGCCCTCCTGCAGGCGAGCTCTCTGCCTCTTCCGGGGAGTTTGGCATCTAGGGTTGTTACTTATGTTTTCCATGCTTCTGAATGCATACTTTCTCAGGTACCCTCAAACGTGAATCTGAGAGCACGGGAGTGAGAAAGTTATTTCTGTATTATGTTTATAGAACAACAAAATCTCAACGAGGCAGGAGATAGCCATCAGCTTGTTGAATTTGCCAAACAGCTAAAATAATAGTAACAATTATAAATTCAGTGAAATGAACTTGTTGCAAAGCCCTGAGTGTAGCCTTAGCAGACCATCCAAGTTCAAGTCTGAAAAAAAAAAAAAAAATCTTTGCACATATGGTGTTCCTGAAGAAGAAAAGAAGTACTTTCTGGCCAAATCTAAAGTTTAGCTCATGTGAGAGACCTTGGTTAATGTCACCAACAACAAATGCAGTTTTTACAGGGCAGCATGTTCCCCTAAATTAACTATAGCCATTCTGTGTAAATTCTGCACGGATTTTCAATTATTACCTATAACAAGATTTAAAAAAAAACATTATGAGCCAGGCGGTGGTGGCGCACGCCTTTAATCCCAGCACTCGGGAGGCAGAGCCAGGCGGATCTCTGTGAGTTCGAGGCCAGCCTGGGTTACCACGTGAGTCCCAGGAAAGGCGCAAAGCTACACAGAGAAACCCTGTCTCGAAAAACCAAAAAAAAAAAAAAAAAAAAAAAACATTATGAACATTAACACAGCTTTCCTACTAGAAGAATGGAGAGCAGAAGGAAAAGTAATATAATTCTGATTTATTTACCACTAGGTCACCCAATGGCCACTCGCCAAGCCGTCTAGTTCCCAGTGGTTACTACTTGGGTCCTAGCCTGAGGAGGGAGTACCCAAATACCAACAGAGGTCAGGTACATCAAGTCAAAGACCCAGCAGGGGCTTATTGCAAACTCATCCGGTGTGGGGCTGATGGGAACTTGGCTGCCTGGACAAAGTTCAGGGAACAGAGTCTAGTCAGCCTCAGTGACTGCTGTGGAGAGATGCAGAGCTGGCAAGGTCAAGTATTCACTACACAGGCACACGCACTTACCAAACATTGTAAACATATAGCTATGATATATAGAATTTGGAGACGAATTTTTAATTTATGTACAATTATGAAAAATTACAAAAGTACTTTTTAAAGATTGATTAAGAGGGCCGGAGAGATGGCTCAGTGGTTAAGAACACTGGCTGCTCTTACAGGGGGCTGAGTCGCAGCACCCACGTGGTAACTCACAACCATATGTAACTCCAGTTCCAGGGGCCTCTCCTGGCCTCTGAGGATACCAGGCACACATGTGGTACGCAGACATACACACAGGCAAAACATTCATGCACATAAAATAGTAAAAATTTCTAAATGTTTTAAAAATGGTGATTGGGGCAGATCTTCTAGAGGACGAAGAAGAGTCAGACAGGAAAGCGGGGTGTGGGTGGGTGGGGGATGTAACTCCATGCAACACTGGCTTTAAAACTGATTTAATTATGACCACTGGAAAGTAATGTGGTGCCTTGTCAGTGCTTAAAGATCCTGATGATTAAAAAAAAATGGACTTCAAAACATCATCCTTATGCAGGATACAGGCAGCATCTATATTTGGGTCAAATATGCACATATATTGACAGTTTCTAGGCAAATATGCAAAACATTCTTATTGCTCTCCGCTGGGAGGTGGTATAAAGTAGAAGAGAGATTTATTTCATTGTATTCCTACACACATTGATTGTTTTACTATGGGAGGCTTGCATTTTATCTTATAAAAGAAAAAAGTCTAAGAGAAAAGTTATCACATTATTATTCGGTAAATATACAAGAGTTCTAAGGAAGTCAACCTTTTGAGATATTTTTATCTTAAATTATGTGTATGTGTATGGGGGTGGGGTTTGTACATGAGTGCAGTGCCCTCAGAGACCAGAAGAGGGTGTCAGATCCCCTGGAGCTGGAATTACAGATGGTTCTGAGCCTCCCAAAGTGAGGGCTGTGGGAACTGAACTTGGGTCCTCTGCACGGAGCAGTACTTGCTCTTAACTAACGAGCCATCGCTCCAGCCTCAGATATAATTTTTAAATCACTAGTTTTTTAGATGTTAACATAAATGTAATTAAATTAACAAGCCACTCCTTTGAAAGTAAAAAATGTCAAAGCCATTAAATTTGTAGCTCTTGATGAGTTATGGCTACGGTTTAAATACACACAGTGAAATCTCTTCATAAAGTGGTAACAGGAGAGCAGTCTAACAAATACGTTATAGGCTCCCAGTTTCTCTCTGACTGTACTGTATAATGTTACGTATTGTGAAGAAATGTGTAGAAACAACCTTTATAGTTCCCTACTATCATCCCGTGAAAGCCCCATAATGGTCCTACTATACTGCTCTGCAGAGCGGGGACAGTACACACAGTGAAATGGCCCATGTGCACATTTAAATGTTGGGAAAGGGACCACAGCGCAGCCGACAGCATTCCAGGCTACAGAGCTTCCATTGTTCGTGTCGACAGCCACAGGAGACAGCCAAGCAGGAGGACTCTGAGAAGCACATGCCTGTGACCCGAGAGTGGCAAAGGAAGGCAGAGGTGGAATCACTTGGATGAAGACCTGAAGGTCCATTTGTAAAATTAACCCCTTCTTAGGATAACTGGCACGATTCACAAACCAGGAGAGGCATGCTATGACGTAAAGAACACTGAAACAAGCCCTCAGGGTTTAAAAAGCGGAAATCGATGATCTCGTCACGTCATTCCCTATATAACTTACTGGGGGAAACTCCTTACCTGCCCTGTGCTTTGGTGTCCACATGCATGCAACTCAATGAGACAGGATGGGGACAATTTAGGGACCCTATCTATTGCTGCAGACAGTGTGTCATCATCAGAGCAATGGGATTGGAGGCACGCATTTGTTACTTCAGTTTTCATTCAAAGGAGTGCAGAGTTCAGAAAGCCAATCGTATTTTAAAACTGGAGTTTGGGAGCAAGGTTGACAGGTTTCTCCAAACATTGCAAAGAAAACTGAGTTTATGGGACAAGCAAATCTAAGGACCACCCACTGAAGAAGCTGGAAAAATGGACTGTTTTAGCAGCAGGGACCTAAAATGCAGCCAACAGACATGTGCAAAGTTCTATTTTAATTATTGCTGATAGTCATGCTTGGGAGACTTCTTTTGGTTGCAGGCAGTGACTTGCATCCATATGCACACACATGTCTTTTAGTATTATTTTGCTCCTGTGGAATCTTCTAAAATAGAGCTGAGCTCAGTAATTAGTCGGTGCCTGAGCTAAGTGACGAAAATGATCAGGACAGTGGAAGAGAACCAGGGAGCCCCTGGTGTCATTCAAGCAGAAGAGACAGTTCTCATTGGAAGGAAACACTGGTGGGCTTATCTTCCCAGGCTGGGTCAACTGACAGAAGCAGAAAGGAGATCTAACGGGCCCTTTATTGCTCTTAAGCAGACCGTGAGCACTTTGTGTGGCACGTCAGTCACCTGGCTCACATGCTGACTTCACCATGTGCTAGCCTTGTGACATTCAGCAAGGCATTGCCATTCTCTGTGCACCGTGTCCTCCTATATGAAGTGAGATAGTGAAATATGCTCACGATGGCACAGAAGATGTAAGCCCCAGTCTGCCTAATTCTGATTTATAAAATCCTTGGCCCTGTTCCAAGATACCATGTTGGGAAAAATAAGAAAAAGAAGAGAAAGGCAGAGAAAAAAATACTAAGAGCAGAGTATTTTCACTGTAGGCTGAAACTTGTCTTTGGAGGGATAACAGTGCATGACAAACTCCTGGCAAATGATGACATCATCTCCATCCCGGATGCTAAAAACTATCGCAGTTCAGGACGTTTTATAAACACTTACATGAGTGTATCTAGTTGAGCATCTGCCAAAATGCTCTTGCTTGGCCATTAAAATATGGAAGTAAATTCCACATAATCCCCAAACAATGTAGAGATAAAGTAGAAGGCAAAATATTGGCATCAGCTCCTCAGAACAAGCAGAGGCCCGTCACTACATATTTATGTCAACAAAATCTCATCCCTTTATTTAAAACCATAAAAAAATGGTTCTCAGTTTAGTATAATTTCATTCTGCCAGATGAAATGCCTAAATGGTTCCACAATCACACAGGAGCTATTGCCTCGGGACTGTCTCCCCACAAGCATCCTAGGCTCTCCAAATGATAAACTTAAGGCCTTTTTTTAGATCAAGTATTTCTTCTTTTGGGTCAAATGTGCCCTTTTCATTTTTTGCTACTGGTACATGGGCCTTACTTACCCAAATCACAGCTCTGGAAAATGGAAGGACATCAGTGTTTCCCTCTATTGCTCTGGCCACTTGTTCATGGCACCACTGAATTAAAGAGAAGGCATCGAAGCACACTGCCTCCTCATGTCACAAAGCCTCCCAGTTCCTGTGTCTCCACACATACTGCATGTTTTAGTGCATACAAAATCCCTGCCTTGCTTCTGATCACAGTTTGTGATAATTAAAGAAAATCAGGTCGTTTGTTGAGTTTTGAGATCACACCAGAGAATGAAAAGTATTTTCCCTTTTGCTTCTGTGAAGTGTCTCTGAACTAGAACCTTTCCAATGTTCAGTCAACCCCCAACCCCAAATCTTGATGCTCATCAACATAAATGCATTTCACCAGTTTGTTGGTACCCTTCCCACCTGTGTGTACAGTACCAATCAGCTCTAAGAAATTGTGAAAGGGAATCACACGGCAAGGATGTCTGCATGTGGTCCATGGGCCAGACTCTCAACGACACTGTGAGCTAGTGGGGAATGTCTTGACCTTCAATGACCTGGGAAAGAAATCTTGTCCCATGGTCTTCCAGCCCTCAGCAGAAGATGAAGGAGAAGAGTGAGTCTACACTGAGTTACTGAAACGTGATTCAGAGGAACCTAGCATCCCAGACGCTACTCAGTGATGCTTGCTTGAATGTTCTCAGCAGATGCTTGAATGTTCTCAGCAGCTCATGGCCATTTTTGAAGTTGGTATGCATAGCCTTGCAAAGTAGACATTCCGTTTGGCATACTGAATAGGTCTTGGGTTTAATTGTCAAGAAGGAAGCAACTGGTAAAAGCATCCTGTTGTGTGATATTTTGATCACATTCTGACAACAAAGCTTGCTTTGAATAGAGGACAAAGCTAGACACTAGCTGACCAAAATTAACCATAGAGGTTTTGGAAGACTGAGGGCAGATAGAGAGACAGGAAGTAGTAAGGCAGGGCCTAGAGAGGATCTCAGTCCTTTTGGATGGAGGAACAGAAGAGAAAGGAGGTCACTGATTGCTTATCTGCTGCTTCTCTAATCATTCAGGTTCTTACCCTGATATTTGACTCCCAATTTTTTATTGATAAAGAATAACATCCCACTGAAACATGGTCTAGGTTATAACTTATAACTCTTTAGAACCTTCCCAGACAAATGCCGGTTCAAAAGCTGGCATTTCCCAAGAGACTCTGTGGTAGAATGCACATCTGGAGGCCAGCAGTCATTACACTGGTCACTAGCTGTAATTCTTCTGAATGGAAGCGCTGGTCAATGCTCCTAGCTGTCTTGTCTCCTTGTTCTCTCCTTCTGGAAGACTTCCTTTCCAGGAGAATTCCTATTTATCCTTCAAACTTCAGTTCAAAATTACTATCAACTTCTCTAAAAGCCTTCATGGTCACACATGCACTCCAACCTGATTTAGAAATCTTTTCACCCCTCCCCCAGCCTCCTCAGCAACATCTATACCATACCAATCAGGTTACTATGTCCTATGAAAAAAGTAGTGTTTGGGGAGCCACACTTTATTCAGTTTTATTATTTTATTTTATTATTTTATTTTTATAATTTTATAAATTAAATATTTATAATTCAACTTTATTCAATTATATCTAATTGATTGGAAGTACTTATACATTAGAAAAGAATACTTTAAAATTGACTTTTTAAACAGATTTAATATTTATTCATTTGTCCACGTCTCTGTGTATTTATACCCACATGTATGTGAGTGTCTGCAGAGGCCAGAAGGGAGCATTGGATCCCCTGGAACTCGAGTTTCTGGTGGTTGCCAATGATTGTCTGACATGGTGCTGGGAACTGAACTCCAGTTTAGTCCTTTGCAAGAGCAGCAAATGCTCTTAACCACTGAGCCATAGCTCTGGTCCCCTAAGAACTGGCATGTTTGTTGTCATTTAAGGCATTACGCAGGGCTTCTAAGATAGAACCAAACTTCTTAAGACAAGAGTCTACAGAGACGAATGCAAAGATTGCTGATCTCCTCATCCAAGTCTTGGACATCTTCCTCAGTCTTCTCATGCTGGCTGGGGTAGTTTGAAAGAAAATGGCTCCCAAAGGGAGTAGCACTATTAGGAGGTGTGGCCTTGTTGGAGTAGGTGTGGACTTGTTGGAGAAAGTGTGTCACTGTGGAGGAAGACTTTGAGGTCTCATATATGCTCCAGATATAGCCTAGTGTCTCAGACCACTTCCTGTTGCCTACAAGATGTAGGACTCTTAGCTGCTTTTCCAGTACCAAGTCTGCCTGCATGCTGCCATGTCCCACCATGATGATAATGGACTGAACAACTGAACTGTAAGGGAGCCCCAATTGAATGCTTTCCTTTATAAGTGTTCCCATAGTCATAGTGTTTCTCCACAGCAATAGAAACCCTAACTAAGACAGAAGTTGGCACCAGGAATGGGATATTGGTGTGATAAGCCTGACTATGTTTTTGTTTTGAGGAATTTCGACTTTGGCACTTTGGGTTAGGAAAGCAGTGGAAGGCTTTAATCACTGCTTAATGGGCCATACTAGTAGGAGCATGGGAGACAATGGTGCTGATAACAATTTGAACTGTTGGGGGTTGGCTCAAGAGGTTTCATGGGAGAAGAATTTTAATATGTTGCCTAGAAATTGTTCTTTTGATATTGTTGTTCAAATCTTAGATGTCGGGGGCTGGAGAGATGGCTCAGAGGTTAAGAGCACTGACTGCTCTTCCAGAGGTCCTGAGTTCAATTCCCAGCAACCACATGGTGGCTCACAACCATCTGTAATGAGATCTGGTGCCCTCTTCTGGCATGCAGTCATACATGCTGTATACATAATAAATAAATAAATCTTAAAAAAAAAAAATCTTAGATGTCCTTTTAATAGTAATAATAATAAACCAGATCCAGATATCAAGATGAAGACTGAAAGATCAGAGAAGCAGAACAGCCAGCCACTAGTTCTTACCTCCACAAAATCTTCAGCCTAAAGAGAGAGTGAGTTCCTGTTTCCTCTTGTCTTACATAACTTTCTCTACACTGCCATATTACTTCCTGGGGTTAAAGGTGTGTGTGATTCCCAAGCAAAGTCATGAGATCTCAAGTGCTGGGATTAAAGGTGTGTGCCACCACTGCCTGACTTCTATGTCTAATCTAGTGGCTGGCTCTGTCCTTTGATCCTCAGGCAAATTTATTAGGGTATGCAATATATCACCACATGATATTTTGGTGAAGAATGTGGCTGGTTTTGGCCCTTGTCCAAAAAGTTTACCTGAGGCTAAAGTGAAGAGTTTTGAATTAATTCTCTTGGCAGAGAAAAATCTCAAAACAGCCTAGTATAGACTCTGTTGTGTGGTTACTAATGTTAATTCTAATGAAGATACATAATAAAAAGGAGCAAGCTGAGCAAGGAAAAATATTTGAGGAGAAAAGGAGCACCAGGAAGTGGAATGGAACTAAGTCCTGTGTTCAAAGAGATAAACAGATTAAGAAATGGAATATAGGGAGAGGTGACCTCAGGGCAAGATCCCACCCAGTTAAATTTCCAATTTGTGAAAAGGAATTAAAGAAAAGCCACTAGGCTGTAGTGGCGCACGCCTTGAATCCCAGCACTGAGAAGGCAGAGGCTGGCAGATCTCTGAGTTTGAGGCCAGCCTGGTCTACAGAGCAAGTTCCAGAACAGCCAAGCTTAGGCAATGAAGGAAATCATCGAAAACAGATAGCTGGTGAAGATGTAATTAAAAGATCTCAGAGTTCAAGGCCAGTCTGGTCTACAGAGCAAGTTTTAGGACAGCCAAGCTTAGGCAGTGAAGGAAACTATCAAAAACAAAAAGTTGATGAAGATGTAATTGAATGAAGGGCCCACGTTCCAGCCCCAGTAAACAGCAGAACTTGGCAACTTTGGCCATGTGGTTCTGGCTTTAGAGTCAAGGACAGAAGAAAGGTGTAATGGAACCTTCCTCTGCAACTACAGAAAGCCACTGAGGCCAGACATATGGCAGGGGTGTCCCTGAATGGAGGCTTAGAGAGGCCAACATTGAAAAATTAACGTCTCTGGATTCTATAGCATGTGGTCCAAAACCACATATCAAGCTATCGAGAAACAACTCGGACATGCTAATTTGTATTTATAGGTGTCTGTAAATCTTGCTTTTCTCACGTTCCAAATCTTCCTACCTTCTAAAGAGCTGTACACTCTGTACACAAACTTGTGGGTCAGATTTGAGCTTTACTAGTTGGGGTGGCCAATGTTTATTGCCAGCTGGATTAGATTTGCATCTAAAATCACCATGGGAAGACACTTGTAAGTTATGAAGGATGTGTCTATGAAGGGTATGTCTCTGAAGGGTATGTCTCTGAAAGGTGTGTCTATGAAGGGTATATCTATAAAGGGTGTGTCTATGAAGGGAGTGTGAAGAACTACCCCGACTAAACGCAGTACTGTTCCATGATTGGTAGTCCTGGACAGAGTGAAAAGGAGATAACATCCATCCCTCTGCTTTCTGACTGTGGATACAATGGGACCTCACGCTCCTGCAGCCAAGCCTCCCTCCCCATGGTGACCCACACCCTGAACTGTGAGTTCTTCTTTCCTTACATTGTTTTTGTCAACACACCAGCTGTTAATTCTATGGCCTTAAGTGAGTCTCAGCACTCCCTTCTCTTCTTCCTAACTTCTGGTAAATACTGTAAGGTTTTAAAAGAAAAATTAAATAGCGCATAAAAAACCAAAACCATATGCAGATTTCTTTTGCAAAAAATCAGAAAGAAACTTGAGATTTGAAACTCTTCTGGCATGGAAATGGTTAAAACACACACACACACACACACACACACACACACACACACACACGCCGGGTGCAAGCCTAGCTCACCAACATTCCCACTCTCTTTGCACACAACCCGCTCTTCTCCGTGGAAGCAGTCACGTCTGGCAGGGGGTACAGCGAAGCAGTGTGCCCACAGTGCTGTACTGTGTGCTTCTTGTTTGTTTTCTCACCTCGGTACCTCTCCTACCAGGTGCTGTTAGCCTGCCAATTCCTTCCTCCTCTCCCTGCCCATCTCTGCTTTAAGATGTGTCTTGTCTGGGACAGCTCCCTTCAAAAACCTTCCAGGGTGACCTGAGCTGTTATTTTCAGGGATGAGAGGCTTGTCTGCCAATCTGATGGCTAGTCTTCCCTGGCAAGCTTTTACTTCCTCAACAGACCACCAAGAGTTCCCCTGGTCAACTCTCCCACTAACGCTTGGATTTCAACGCTTGGAACCCGGACTGAGGTCTACAGGAGCAAGGGGACAGACTTCCAGTGGTTCCCCTGTCCTAACCCACCACAAACACAAAAGAGACCAAGCTGACAAAACTTGGCTGTTTATCCACCCCCAAAGCGGCTTCCTCGCACCCCAGCAGAAACCCGGAGTACCTCACAGCAGTTTACATCTGCACCGGGAATGTGTCCCAGGAGGCTGAACAGGCAGGGACCTTCTGGAGCTCCCAAGGAAGACCGGCCCACAGTGTGGTGTGGTTGGAAAGACTCCAAACAAAGCGACATAATCTCTATCTCTGGGTTCAGACACCCCAGGGAAAAACCAGAAGCCAAATTAAGCAGGGAGCGGGAGTCTAGCACCTGCAAGTCGGGGAGCCTCTCTCTGGATCTCTCCAGCCTCTGTGGACCCCTTTGCCAGCCTAAGTTAGTTCTGTGACTACGTCTGGAGGCGACAGATACTCTCTCCTTTAACTTCGTAGCTTGAGAAGAAACTTCTAGAGTTGAAAGGGAGGGTTTGAAAGTCTCCCTAAGGAGGTCTCCTCAAGTCCCTTATGGTGAGGCAGAAGAGGGGAATGAGGAAAGTCAAGGCCACCGGATTCTTGCCCCTATGTTCCCAAGCCTCCCTCCCGGTTCCACCACCCGCCCAGTCCAGGACCCACGCGGACAGCGAGGGTACGTGCTCTCCAGGCTGCCCTCGACCTCCCGGTGGCCCGGGACCCCTAACCCGCTCACCAGATGGCCATCCTGCTCTTGGGGTAGTCCAGCCGCTCCAGGCAGCCGAGGAAGTGAGGCAGCGTGTGCGCGGCGTTGCGGGCGAGCACCACCACGAGCACCGTGGGGCTCTGCAGGGGCGACTCGGGGAACGCCACCGGCTCCTCGCCGTCCTCCTCCGAGTCGGGCTCGGCAGCGAAGCGCGCCCGGCAGCCGCGCCGGAGCAGGGCGGAGGACAGCAGCAGCAGCAGCAGCAGCCGCAGCGCGCAGGCGACCGTGACGCGGCGCGCAGCCATGTTCCGCGGCTGGCCGGAGGCGGCGATGCTGCCGGCGGCGCCGGGGATGCGGCTGGCCCCGGGACGGCGGGAGCGCGCAAGGGCACCGACTGCTGCGGCTCGTGGGACGCGCCGCCGCCCTGTCCCCGGCCCGAGTCCCCCGCACACCGGCTCCCCGCCGCTCGCACTCGCCCCGCGCTCCGCCCCGCCGAACGGACAGGTCGCCGCCGCCGTGAGCCTGTTCGTCCCGAGCTCCACGGAAAGTTCCCCTGGTCCCCGCTGCGCTTGTACAGCTGAGGTCTGCGGCTTCCTCCAGAGCCGTGAGGTGTGGCCCTGTCTGCCAATGGGCGTGTGTGTGCGTGTGTGTGTGTGTGTGTGTGTGTGTGTGTGTGTGTGTGTGTGTGTGTACATAACGGTACAACCCCAAGAAAATTTATTCTGCTTTTGCAAACCGCAGTCTGAAGTCCTTCATAGTGACGCGATGGATCCAGGGTTTCATAATGCACCTATTGACAGATTAGAGTTCTCAAATGGGACGTCTCCATAACCACCCAGGACTTGGAGAAACAATGTTATAACTTCCACAGAGGCAAAATGCTTGTGTTTCAGACACACAACTCCTGAAACTCATTCTTGACGGGATAAACAGGAATCCTAACACCGAATTTGAAGACTTGGAGAATTTTAGACCTCAAATCAGAACCCTGAAAATAAAAGGTCCTAATGAACACTACTCCGGAGCCCCTTTCTTTTTTCTTTCTTCCTTCCTTCCTCCCTCCCTCCCTCCCTCCTCCTCCTCCTCCTCCTCCTCCTCCTCCTCCTCCTCCTCCTCCTTCTTCTTCTTCTCTCTCTCTCTCTCTCTCTTTTTTTTTTTCCAATAAAGGTCTCAGTAGGAACTCTATAAACAGCTGGGTTATCTCTCCAGCCCCAGGAGCCCCTTCCTAAGTGAGGAGGTGTGGAAGAAGAGATTCACATGCTCCCTCCCCCACAATGAACCAAACTGACAAGAGTGGAAAGATCCACACGTCAAAGGGAACAGAGAGGACAAAGGGCAGAAGAAAGGGTGACGACGGTAGACAATCAGCAATCAGCGGACAAAATGAAACTGCTCCGATTCTCAGCTAGAGATCATTTACTCTTGAAGATAACGAGTAACTGTGGCATGGAAAGCACAGCATTTGATCTGTGTGCAGGCCGAACTGCGGACCCCGGAAGTCCACGACCATCACTGCCGGGTCAGCCAGCCCTCAGCTCTGACGCATCATCTTTTTAGTGGTTATGTTGTTCCTTCTCCACAACTCTCGGAAGGCCTCAACTCGCTCTTCTCTGCTCTCCGAACCTTCCACTGGTCCGTTTGTAGCAGCTCCCTTCCCTTAATCTAAAACTTAGCCCCTTCTCACATCCTTGAAAGTATCTTATTATAAACATAGGTAGACCTGGCGGCCAGGCTTCCCATCCCAACACTAAGGAAGTAGAGGTCATCTTAGCTCCATATCACAATCGAGTCTAATCTGGGCTATGCAAGTCTTTGCTTCTCAAACAACAACGACAATAACTTTTGTGGCCCTCTGTTGGTCAAGCTCCTTGAAAGAGGAGTCAGCACTGCCTTCCTCTGCTTCTTCCTCTCCCTTTCTCCTGCGGCAGCCAAGTGTGACTTTGGCCAGCCCTTTCCACTGAGACAGACCATGCTGGTACTTAGAAATGCGTGCGGTGAACTCTTTTCGGCTCTCAGCTTTCCAGATCTCTTATGTAAGCTCTGCTCCTTGACATCTTCAGATTTCTACTCGTTTGCAGATCCCTTCCTGTCTTAGTTAAGGTGTGAAGAGATACCATGATCAAGGCAATACTTACAAAAGAAAGCATTTACCTGGGAGCTTGTTTCCAGTTTCAGAGGTTTAATCACTATCATCATGGTGGGAGCATGGTAGCAGGCAGATGTGGTGCTAGAGAAGTAGCTGAGAGCTACACCCTGATCCACAGGCAGAGAGAGAGAACCTCTACTATGGGCTTTTGAAACCTCAAAGCCTGTCCCCAATGACACACTTCCTCCAACAAGGCCATGCCTACTCCAACAAGGCCTCCTGATCCTTCCAATCCTTTCAAACAGTTCCACTCCCTGGTGACTAAGCATTCAAATATATGAGCCTATGGAAGCCATTCATATTCAAACCACCACATTCCACTCCCTGGCCCCCATAGCCTTATAGCCATATCATAATGCAAAACGCACTTAGTCCAATTTAAAAGTCCCCATAATCTTCCACAGTCTCAAGACTGTTTAAAAGTCTGAAATTCAAAGTCTCTTCTGAGTCTCAAAGCAACCTCTTAACTGTAATACCCTGTAAAAATCAAATCACATATTTCCAACATACAATGGCACAGAATATATATTGCCAGTCCAAAAGGGAGCAAAGGGAGTGTGATAAGGAAATACTGGATTAGAGCAAGACCTAAAACCAGCAGGGCAAACTCCAAATTCTGTCTCTCCAAGTCTGATGTCAAAATGCTCTTTAGATCTCCAATTCTCCAGCTTTGTTGAGAGTATAACATACTTTTCTCACTTGGGCTGGCTCCACATCCAGTCAGCAACTCTCCTTGGCAGCTATCCCATGATCTCCAGCATCTCGGGGTCTCACTCGATGGCCTCTCTGAGCCTCCACACAGTTACATCCCCCACACACTCCTGGCCTCGGCAGCGGCAGCTTTCCTTAGCCATGGAGGAAGATTCCACATGCCCCATCTTGTATTCTTGACTCTAAAGCCACAGCCAAGTGGCCAAAGCTGCCAAGTTCTGATGTTTGATGGGAAGGGAACTGGCCCCCTTGTAACATTACATTTGCATCAGCTTTCTGTTGTTGATGGTCCCCTTACTGCTTAAGCTTTTCTTTAATTCCTTTGCACAAGGTGAAAGCTTAGCTGGGTGGGGTTTTGTCCTGGGGTGTAGCATGAATCTTAGAAGGTCTTATTAATAAGATCAAACCTGAGCCAGGTATTGGGGTGAACTGGAAGATCAGAGAACCAGAACAAGCCACAGCTACCTCACCTCACTGGATCCTCAGCTGGTCTTGTTTCCTCAGACTGGAGGCCTCTGAGTCCTCATCCAGAATGGGTCTCATTCTGAACTGCTGTTAGAAGCCTGAAAGCTTAACCAGGCCAAATGCTTAACCAGCCAAATGCTTCTAGTTTCTGGTCCTCACGCCTTATATACCTTTCTGCTTTCTACCACCACTCCCTGGGATTAAAGGCTCGCTTTCTGGGATTAAAGGCATGTGTCACTATGCCTGGCCATTTCCAATGTGGCCTTGAACTCACAGAGATCCAGACGGATTTCTACCTCTGGAGTGCTAGGATTAAAGGTATGAGTGCCACCATTTTCTAGCCTTTGTATCTAGTGACTGTTCTGTCTCTGACCCCAGATAAGTTTATTAGGGTGCACAATATTTCGGGGAACACAATACTACCACACTGGGGTCACTGCTCCCTTTATTCCATTTAGACTTTTCTTTAAATTTATCTCCTTGAGCCCTGGGACTTCTGTATTACATTTCCTGGTGTCCCTTTTCTCCTCAAACTATATATTTTATATTTTTCCTTGCTCTGCTTGCTCCTTTTCATTATAGACTTGCACAAGAGTGACTACTAATATCCACAGGACATAGTCAGTACGAGACTATCTTGAAATCTCTGCCAATGCCATTAGTCCAAAACTCTTCAATTTAATCTCAAGAAGATTTTTTTTGGACAAAGGCAAAAATTCTTTGGCAAAATATCATAAGAATGGTCTCTAGGCTACTTACTAATATTTTCCCCCTTTGAAACTTCTTGAGCCAGGTCACCATTATTTATATTGCTGTCACCATCTTCCACGCTCCTACTGGGACGGCCCAGTAATCCCTGCTTAAAATGTTCAACCACTTTTCCAGTCCAAAGTCTCAGAGCCTTCCATAGTCTTCCAACAAACAGCATGGTCAGGCCTAACACACCAATGCCCCACTCCTGGTACCAGTTTCTGTCTCGGTCCCTCCCATATGTTCTCCATTTTACCTGGCTCATGTAGTCTGCAGGGCAATTTCATTCTCAGAATCTTGTCTCCTGCCCTAACCCTTCTCTGTGGTGTTTATACTTAACTAACTAATGGGTAAAAAATCTACTCTGCCCCCCCCCCTCCTCTAGTACTATCCTCACTCTCAGAGGTTCACCAGCTTGTAGAAGACACTAAATAAAACATCTACTAGAAGCACCATGGCAGAACTATGTTCCAGCTACAGCAGACACAGGTGAGGTCAAAGGGTGGTAGTGATAGGTACCTTTTAGAAGGGTTCTGTAGCACGAATTGTTAGAGGGTCTTATTAATAAAAAACAAACCTGAAGCTAGGTATTGGGGTGAATGCCGGAAGATCAGAGAAGCAGAACAAGCCCCAGCCACCTCACCTTGCCAGTTCCTCAGCCGATCCTGTTTCTTCAGACTGGAAGCCTCTGTGTTCTCATCTGAATGGATCTCAGCTAACTGTTGCTCAAAAGCTTAAAAGCTTAACCAGCTCTAGTTCCTGGTCCTCACGCCTTATATACCTTTCTGCTTTCTGCCATCACTTCCTAGCATTAAAGGCGTGAGTCACCATGCCTGGCTGTTTCCAGTGTGGCTTTGAACTCACTCACAGAAATCCGGATGGATCTCTGCCTCCCAAGTGATAGGATTAAAGGTGTGTGTACCACCATTGTCTGGCCTCTATGTCTATCTAGTGGCTGTTCTGTCCTCTGACCCCAGATAAGTTTATTAGGATGCACAATATGTTGGGGGACAAAATATATCACCACAAGGTTCTTTCTTCTTTCTTTTCTTTCATGGCCAATGTCCACTCAACTTTTAAAACTAAAATCCCCCTACTTTAAGGAATACTTGTCATTTGTTTATCTTATCACAAACCAAGTGAGTTCAAACTAAGATACCATATTACATATTACCTTCTCATTTCCCCCGTTACCTAAGAGCTTGTCTTAGCTCTCCCCCCCACCCCCATGAATGTGGAGGCCGGAGATTGACAGCAGCTGTCTCTTTCAGTTGCTCTCCTGAACACAGAATTTGCTCCTTCTTCTAGTCTGGCTGTCCAGCAAGCCTTTCAGTCCCCCACACTGGGATTCCAGCTACATCCTGCTCTGCCAGCTTTTATATGGGTGCTGAGGACCCAGACTCAGGGCCTCCTGCTTGGACAGCAAGCATTTTACTTACAGAGCCATCTCTCCAGTCCCTGGAATAATGTTAATATCATGTTTCCAATTTGCATGTGTGGAGTGTGGGTTTATAGTCAGCTTTCTTTAGAGAGGTTGAAAACTCACTTTGGAAGCAGACGGTGACTGAAGCGCTAGAGGTGAGGTGTTTGGAGAACTATGACTTGATTCTGATGCTTTTTCAAAGCCAGTTATTCTTTTAGCCTGTATAGCTACATCTCTTTATTTACAAAAGTACCAAGCTATCATCCCTTTGTGCGCTGTAAAGTATTTATTAAACACAAACTATAGTATAAACTAAACTATAATCCCAAAAACAATGTGCTAATTTTGACATTATTAATTGAGTGCCCAGCACCTGCCTTGGGAAGCAGATAATTGCCACCAACATGAAGCCCACTGCGTGTCCCTTCTTGTCACATGCTTTACTCTTCTCCCCAGGGATGAGCAGACTGAGCTTCAGGTTACTCAGTGTCTTTATTTTGTTTGGAATGCTTTTTCCTGGGATTAATTTTATGTGTCAGCACGGCTAGGCCAGGGTGCCCTATTATTTAGTCCAAACAGTATAGAGACTGCTGTGAAGTCTTTTAGATATGATTAACCTTCAATTCGGTAAACTTTAAGCTAAGCATATTTCTCTTTGTATTGTGGCTGAGCCTCATCCAATCTGTTCAAGGCCTCAAGGGGGAAGGATGGGATTCCAAAACAAGGAAGAAGCTGTGCTCCCAGACTGCCTTTGGATTCAAGGACATAACATCACCTTTTTCCTGGGTTTCCTCCCAGCCTGTCCAAACTCGCCCTGCAGACTTGAGACTTTTTAAGCCCCTCTGATCACATGACACATCCTCCCTCCATTTTGTAAGCAAGAGCAGAGATGGGATGTTTGGAGGACTTTAAATTGATTTTGATAACTCTTTATATTTACAAACCAGTTACTATTTCAGCATGCATCTGTGCACCTCTTTATCTACAGAATTGCCCATTTGCACTGTTTCTCCATCTGGCTTTAAACTCAGATTCCTCCGGCTTCAGCTTCCCAAGTGCTGGGAGTACACACATCCAGTTCACATTCTATTTAGTGCAGACTTCCTTAAGCAGGTTACTCCATGTTTTATGGTAAGAAAATTCTTAAATTCTTTGGATCCTTTATGTCTACTTTTCAGAAACAGTTCATCAACTATTAGGAAAATCTCTGTTGGGTTCTTGTTTGGGGTTGATAGACTCTACAGATCAATTTTAAAAATGTTTCTTTCTTTATGATATTAAACCTTTCCAGGTGCATGATCTTTCTATCCATGTATTTAAACCTTGTCTGGTGATCTCTAAAAACCTCAGTAATGTTGTTCAAAAGCATTTTGCTTGCTTTTTATCCTAGGAACCTTATTTTGTTTTGTTCTATATGTAAATAGCCCTTAAATGAAATATATAATATCCTAATTTCGTTGATGGAGGCTTTGGAGTGTAGTGGGTAGCCATTTTAGCTTTGATCTGGAAGTTCCAACCCCCATTGAGGCTTCGGTAACTGTCACACCTACAAGGCGGGGGCCAAGAGGAGGGGGTTGGAACTTCCAGATCAAAACTGAAATGGCTACCCACTACATTGGATTGCACTTTTCAGTGTATGAAAAGAATCAGAGACTTGTATTTGGTTTATTCTAGATATGTTTGTACTTGCTGGAGGTTCCCTCATATATGCTCTTGCATAAGGGTAGGAAAATATTTTACTAGAATTAATATTTCACCTACTCTTGAGACAAGAGAATAAGCAGCCATATGATTTGTGTACATATATATACACATATATGAAGAGTTAATGAGAAAAAGCTGATCTAGAATGCTAGCTATTTTAAAACTTGGGGTTGCTGTCTTACACAGTGTTATATAAAAGCCCTTTCTTCTTTCTCTTCAACACTCTGCATCACAATTTAGTGTTGCCCTTTTCTCTCGAGACTAACTAAATATCCATGCATAGATATTACCGATTCTTTTTGGTAGGAATAAAATGGTCTGGCTCAAATATCTACCAGGGAAACCAGCGCATCAAGTGCCAGATGACTCCGAAGGTACTATTCAGAAGGGACTCATATTCCCTGCTACTTACTTATCTCGAATTTTTCTTCTAAGCCCTTCAGTACTCTAATCTAATGAATTGTTGAAGCATTTACAAATGGAAAATTCCTGTAGCCCATTAGAGCTGAAACTCTACCCTGCTTTCTGGTAGATTTCACTCTAAGCTTGCCACACGGATCCTTCTGATTCTGTGCTTTAAATGCTAGGTTCTCTGAGAGTCCTGAATTCTTCTTGTTCGTACTCAGCCATTCCTAATCAGCAAGACCTACTTTAAAGTCCTCTTTTCTTAAACTGGCAGCAAAAATTCCATTTTTATCCAACTCTTAGATAGACAGTGAAATTAAAAGTCAGATGCACTTGATATGTAAGTGTGCATATATCACTATTTTTCTAGACAATAGAATTTAATCTACATTTAAAAGAAAAGTTTCTAGCGCTTTCTTTACCTGTTCAGGTTTCTCTCTCCCCTCCACTCCTCTACTCACCCTTTACCCTTTAAATACAAAGTAGAAAAATTTTCCCTTGAAGATGTTTGAGTCTTATTCACATAGGCGCTAATCTCTGTAGATCTCCATCCTGAATTACAGGATCCCCTTTCTCAGATTAGAACCCAATGCTATTAACTCCTTGACTGATTGAAGTCTTCAGGAGCCAGAGAGAAGGGTTTATTCATTTCTAATCATTTGAATCAGTGTCAATGTTTGGTGGCCTCCTAATTTCAGTACTATTTGCTTTGGCAGGGGGCTCAATAGCTGTTTTGGGGAGGCAAAGAAAAAAAATTTATCTAGATATAACATATTCGAGGGCAATTTATGAATCTTTGTAGGTGGAGTTTCCTTGCATTTAGTTTTCTGATACACTCAAGGTTTTCTCTTTTTCTTTCTGACAGTTTTAGAACAGCGCAAACTCACGTCTCTTTGAATTGATATTCATTTATCGTTTTGTACTGTTAAATGTGTTTCATTAAAATTGTGAAAAATCTGGCCATCATTTCTTCAACCTTCCCTACCCCCTTCTCTGTGTTAGTCCGTTGATATGTGGCAAACCTTCAAGGTTTTGTTCGTTCTCTGTGTGTCTGTTGATGGTGTCAAGGTTTTGTTTCACAGCCCAGGTTGAGCTAGAACTCACTCTGTAGACACAGAACCACAGTCCTTCGGCTTCAGGCCTGAATACTGGGATTTTGAGCATTTCTCCTCATGTCTGGCACTTCGCTGCCTCCCACCCCTTATAAAAATAAAATCTCACTCAGTTGTTCACCTCTGATTTCCATCTTCAACTTCACCTACCTCTTCCTCCATAATTCCATTTTGGCTGTCAAGAATCGCCCACTGAAACTCTTTATTTCTGCAATTGTAATCTTCAGTTACAGAATGTCATTTGGATATTTATTTATTTGTTTATTGCTGAAATTTGATTCTTGATATTTCCATCTTTTGAAAATATGTTTTGTTGTGCTTCATTGCTGACGGTTGTAACGGTCACATGGAAATCTTGTCCGTTTCAACACAAGATTCTTTCTCTTCTCTTGGTCTTTCAAGGCAGGGTTTCTTTGTGTAGCCCTGGCTAACCTGGAACTCGCTCTTTGGAGCAGGCTGGCCTTGAACTCACGGAGATCCATCTGCCTCTGCACCCTGAGTTGTGGGATTAAAGTCGCGGGCCACCACAACACAAGATTCTTAATCCACTGTGTTCTGAAGTACTGAAGTACCCTGCCTGGTACTTTTCATTTTGGAAGCCTTTTTGGTCTTGGTTAATATAGTGGTTTTGTAATCACTCCTTGATCTCTTCAGTCTGTCCTCATTACTCGGAGGGATTCTGTTAATATGTACCAGAAACCTCCACGGGCTCCCTTTTTTACTCAGGGTAAATCCAAACCCACTTACCATGTCCTACTCATCAGTCTGAAGGTCTCATCTTTGGCTTTTGGGCTTTTGTCACGTGTTGACGTTAGTTCTCAACAGTCGTTCAACCCCTCATGTTTCTACTTATCTTGAAAGGTGAGTTTGCTCTAAAACTATGTTTTTATTTTAAATTTCGACGGTAGAGAACTGAATGGGGCCTTTTCCTGCTCTCGGGGAAATTAAGTCCGGGATCTGAAGGCAAAGAGGACTTAAGACTCCTTCATTTCTTTCTTTCTTTTTTTTTTTTTTTATTGGTTTTTTGAGACAGGGTTTCTCTGTGTAGCTTTGCGCCTTTTCCTGGATCTCGCTCTGTAGACCAGGCTGGCCTCGAACTCACAAAGATCCGCCTGCCTCTGCCTCCCAAGTGCTGGGATTAAAGGCGTGTGCCACCACCGCCTGGGGAATCCTTCATTTCTTAGGCAAGACTACAGATTACTTCCTCCACTCTCCAACCTGCCCAGTTTGGGGAGGGGGGAAGACCGGGGGTGGGGTGGGGGGGGAGCCGGAGCGCGTCCGCGCAGGTGCGAGCGCCCCTGGGCAGGGGGCGTGGCCCGAACTCTCCGCCCAGCGTGCGCGGCGGGAAGCGGAACTCCGGCGCGCAGGGCTCGGCTTCTGGCCGGGCGGGCTTCGCGGTACACCACGGCTCTCGGCGTGGGCGGCATGGAGGAGCGCAGCGATCCCGAGCCTACCCCGGGCTGCAGCGGCGCTAGCCCGGGGCCCGCTCGCGCTGGCGGCGGCGGCGGCGGCGGCACCCCCCGCACGTGGGCTCCCGAGGACGCCTGGATGGGCACACACCCTAAGGTCAGGAGGCGCGAGGCCCGCCGGCCCTCCTCGCAGCGATCGATCCCTCCCGCCCGTGGCTCCGCGGAGGATGCACGCCAGCCTCGCGGCGGGGGCGAGCCGTGTGGGCACGGCCCGCAGTATCATTTCTGTTTGTTTATATGATTTGTGGTACGGACTAGCACCATTCCTTCCACTCCGCCAAAGCCGCTCTTTCTGAATCCAGAGGCCGCTGATAAGCATTGCACTAATACCTGTTTTCCTAACTAGGTAGCCCTTTCTGGGATGAACTGATTGAATCCACAGTTAACCGATCTGGCTGAGATCTAGGGGTCCACAAATAATGTTTAGTTAGGCACAGTCACATTACACGTAGCCTTAGGCCCAAAGTGTGTGCATCTTCATTCTGTATGGGACTGGAACCTCACTTTTTCGGATTTCTTAGAAAGTTTGAGTGAGTTCTTGGACAGGGCAAGGCTATTCGCGTTGTGAGTTTTTCTATATTGGCCTCAAGGAAAATAAGAATAGCCTTTTGCTATCCTCTGCTTGGGAAATTGGTGGTTTGTATCCGCAAAGCCACAATGCTGATAATGAAAAGGTTGTATAAGGATCTCAAGGACTGGATTGGTGCATTAAAATGGCAACTTTTCTTTTTGTGTTATTAACTCAGATAAGCATCTAAGATAATCAAGGGAATATTTGAAAATACAAATCTGAAAAGAAACTTTCCCCATTTCTTGAAGCTTGATGTTTTCTTGCTCTCTTCCATTCATCTTCTTCATATACATGGAAATATAGCATGGAAATGTTATGAATTTAACAAGTTATAACAACGGGGGAGGAGAGGAAGAGAGACAGAGAAGACATTAACAGGGACTCGGAGCATGGAGTCTGTTCAGACTTCTCCATTTCGAATCTTACTTCTGTTACTTACCAGCTTTGACTTGTTTTGACTTGTGTCGCTGGACTTCAGTATCACAGCCTCTTCATTTAAAAACTGGGGATAATAGTGGACATTTTTATAAGGTATTTGACCTATAAAAAGCACTGTGTAAGTATTTATTAGTGACCTTTTAAAACTGCATCTAGGTTGGATGTTGCCTTGAGACAATTTTCTTACTTGCGGAGTCTTTCCCTTTGAAGCTAATGGCTGTATAGACCTACTACCAAATCTTCCTGTTGACGTTTTTTCTTCCAGGATCAACAAATTGATATAGAAGAAAAGAAATAATGATGTGAATTTCCAGTTATATTCTTTAGTTACTTAATTTGAAAATTGCTTAGTAAAATGTTACTGGATTTCCTCATTTACAAACTTATTATTTTATTCTTTGACTCAGAAATCCAAAGTACTCCACATGGATAAAATTCCTGATTAGCTTTGTCACATAGATAGACCTTGTAGCCTGACCCAAAATCATGTCTCAGTACCATTGTCAAGCACTTCTTGACTGGGACACACAAAGCCCTTCTATCCAACCTGTACATTTACCATGCAGTGGATAGGAGGAGGTAACATCCAGTCTGTCCTCCAAGGTTCTGCAAATATCTCATCTGTGCATCAGCTCTGTTTCTAGAGCTGCCGCCCACGGACGTGTTTGGATGCCCAAGGCTTTCCCTGCAGGAATAGGTTTCTGAGTTTCTCCCGTAACAAGCAGCAAGTCTGAAGGAAGTAGTTTGCTTCTTAAAACTCAGTTAAATAACTCCCACCCGAGAGTGGGCGTGGTGAGGAGGTTAGCAGAAGTTTTTATGTATGCAAATTAGAGGACAGAGAAATGGAGGCATCCTATAACATCACCCAATGAAAGTCATATTTAAGTTTTCTCTGCTCCTGCTGGATCTGTTTCTTTGTAGACTCTTGAATATATGTAGCTTATTCTCACTTTCCATAATTACTCACACTATTACTCTGCTTCTCCATGTACTCAAGTCCTACAAGGCTTACTTTGGATCCAGTCTGTCGTGAAACATTTACCAGTCCATCCCCTGAGAACATTTCCTCCGACCTAGTCTGTCACTGTTTTATACCTCATACAGTTTTAGAGCTGTCACTTGCCTAACTGACCATTTTACGTATAGCTGGTTCTCCGTATATGGAGGATTTGCTGTTCTTTTGAATTGAAAAAAATTGCCTCTATACTCTATACATACACACTTTTATTGTCATTATTCCTAAACATTATATAGCACTTAGTTTATATTCTGTATTGTAAGTAACCTATAGATGATTTAAAGTGTATGGTAGGATTGCACAGATTTTATGCAAATATTCCTGGATTTTATATAAAGGACTTGAACATTCTTAGATTTTTGTGATTGATAAGGATGGTGTCTTAGATGCAGCAAGGGAGGCTGTATGCATGTGTTTAACAATTGTAGATTTTTTTTTTTAGAGGCAGATATAAGACCTTACATTTCTTTTAACTTCCATTAAATTTGGAAGATAGCTTATATACATATATGTGTGTATATCTATATTATGCATGCATTTAGTGAATATTTATTAAATGAAAGAAAATATTGAGCTAATTCCTTCTCTGTTTAACAATTATGTTTTGATTTTCAGTACTTAGAAATGATGGAATTAGATATAGGAGATGCCACCCAAGTTTATATAGCATTCTTGGTTTACCTGGATCTCATGGAGAGTAAGTTCCTTGTTTTATTGTTTTGTTATTGGGGTGTGGGAGGTTGGGGAATTGGGTTGTCATTTAGCATTGTTCACATGTAATAAGCGGACATTTTTTATTTACTAGTAATTTTTCCAGTTAATGTTACCCTTCCTTGTTCATTGACATTGGGAATCACTAGCTTGTGGAAAAGCTCAGAAAGGCAGAGAAAGGAGCTTCCATCACGAGTGACCTCTGCTCTCCTGAGTGTTAGAAGTTTAGACTGCTTCTCTTTTGTTTTCAGTGAGTGCATTCTTGATGCTCTTGCAGGTAAAAGTTGGCATGAAGTGAACTGTGTAGGAATACCAGAACTCCAGCTTATCTGCCTCCTGGGCACTGAGATAGAAGGGGAGGGGCTACAGACTGTGGTGCCCACACCCATTTCTGCTTCCCTCAGCCATAACAGGTGAGCGAGCACTTTTGGTCTTAGTCTGACAGATCCATGGCCTGTTAGATTGTATTTTCTTTTTTTTCTTCACTTTTATAGGTGCTTTATATGTTTTTGTCAATACTCTTTCATTGGCCTTATTTTCAGTTTTTAAACCCACTCCTTATTGTTTTTAAGGTACGTTTTAAATGAGTAACATCTTAATTTGAATATGATCATTGTTTCTTTCTTTTATAATCAGTATCTTTGTGTCTAGCTTAAGGTATATTTCCTGCTTGGAATTCTGAGTAAAGGTTAATTTTTAAAAGGTTACTAAGAGTTTCAGTGTTTTTTTAAAAAAATGATACAATAGGAAAGGGGCTCCCATTTTCTTGTGAATCACCTTTCACCTTCATTGACAATCATTTTCTCCTTTATCACCTCTTATAATTCCCAAATTCCACACATGCAGTGAAACATATTATGGCTTTTGTTGTGTTTGTTTTTTCAGTTGGGAGATTACAGTTTCAGTCTCTTTACTCTATAGATCAGTTTAAGTTGTTTATATCCATTAGATTTGTTAAGTTTGGTAGACAGTATTTCTACTAATTTCTTTTAGATTTTCCAATTTATTGGAGTCTAGATTTTCAAACAGTTCCTTAATGAACCTCTGAATTTCATTAGTATTGGTCATAATATCACCCTTCATCTCCAGAATTATTAGTTCAGGCCTTCCTTATCTCTGGTTAATTTGATTGTCTGTTTTGTTTTTAAAGAATGAGCTTAGTGTCATTGATTCTTTGTATATTCTATGCTTTATTGCCATTTCATGGATTTCTGATCCATCATTATTATTTTTCCATCTATCAATTTTGAGTTTGGCTTTTCTTATGTTCTTAAACCTTAAGGTACATCATTAAGTTGTGTATTTGAGATCCTCTCACTTTTTAATTTAAGCACTTACAGCTTTGAGCTTTCTTCTTACTAATTGCTATATCCCTAAGTTCTTTTAAATTGTGTTTTCATTTTCATTTGATTCTAGAAATTTTAAAGTCTTCTTCCTGACTTTGTCAGTACCCTCTGATCATTCACGAACGTATTACATCTCTGTGGGTTTGTACATTTGCTGTAGTTTTCTTTCTGTTGACTTCTACTATTATTTTATTTCATTATGATATGAATACCATTTGTCAGATAATATTGCTTGGAATAGTAAATTTCATTCAATATGTATTTATTGGGCAGATTTTATGTGTTGGAGATGACACATTGGTTAAGATGTCTTCATGAAAATAATATTTATTCTAGTACCAAATGCTGACCTAGAAAATAATTTTTTCTTTTTTTTTTTTCTGTTTTGGTTATTTTTGGGTGGGATAGAATAAGAACGAAATTTCCTCTGTTCAAATATTTTATTGAATGTGTTTTGGGACTGTGTCTGTAGCCTTTATTACTAGGTAATTGAGTAACAATACTAATGGAATACAGATAAGCATTTAGTCTTAGGACAGGAGAAGCCTGTTGACACCATGTTCTGGTCGGACAGCAGTTCTCAACCTGTGTGTCGACACCCCCACAGGGCTCGCATATCAGATATTTACATTATAATTCATAACAGCAAAATTACAGTTATGAATTAGCAACAATAATTTTATGGTTGGGGGTCACCACAGCATGAGGAACTGTATTAAAGGGTCACGGCGTTAGGAAGGTGGAGAACCACTGTGGTAGGGGATCTGCAAGTAACTGAGCAGCTTTGGCCGTGGCTGCCTCAAGTGGTGTCTAGTCAGCACTTGGTACAGTGCCTAAGTGAGTGAGGAGCCAAGGGGATGGCGAGGACTCAGGAGAGAAGAGGGCAGGGGTGGGAAGTGAGGGGGAAGGGCAGGAAGTAAGGGGAAGGATGGGAAGTGAGAGGGAAGGCCTTCACTGTTTTCACTCTCCTGCAGTTGGGTGTCTCACTAATGAGCAGCCTTACAGGCAGCCCTTGTATTGAGGTTTGAGTTTTCCTAAGGCCAAAGCCTAGAGTTGGGTGATAGGACTTGCAGCATTGATACCTGCCCCGTGACTATTATTGCTGGGGTGTTCTTGGAGGAGGATTGCTGTCAGTTTACACTTTGGCTGACAGTGTCGGAGAAGAGCTATGGCGTGTGTAATTGGCAAAGATTAGATTATATAAATGGTTATTGTGACTCTTACTGGCCAGGCATTCAACCGAGTAAGCTAGGCTGGTGGGCCAGTGAGCACTGTGGACCTCCTGTCTCTGCTTGCCCAGTGCAGGGCTTGCAGGCACATACCTCATGCTTGTTTCTCTTGTTGTTGTTGTTGTTTTTGTTTGTTTCTTCAGGTAGGATTTCTCTGGGTAGCCCTGGCTATCCTGGAACTCTCGCTGTAGTTCAGGCTGGCCTCGAACTCAGAGGTCCACCTCACTTGCCTCTGTCTCCCGAGTGCTGGGGTTAAGGGCGTGCATGGTGTGTGCCACTACAGCTTGGCTTGTTGCTTTGTTTCTGAATGGGGATGCTGAGGGTCAGACTTAGGCTCGCATGCTTGTGCTTCAAGCACTTTAGTGTGTAAGCTTTTCCCAAACCCCTTGTTTAAAATTCAGTTTCTTTATTGAATTTTAAAAGATCTTTTATTATAAAAATCAAAGACAGAATCATTACATAATAATATGTGATTGTTACATAAGCTCATAATTACAAATTTGACTTACCATAAAATAACCATATCCAACTCTTCTAACCATGACCAAGAACTTTTCAAGCCTTCCCAGACCCCTTCCCAGTGTTCAAGGAGCTATATGGGAACATGAGCAAATGACACTGGTACCTTATCAAGAATGCTATTTTCTTTTAAGAATATCCTGCTGGCCCTATTGTTAGGAACAAATTACGTGTCACACATCACAGAGCACATAGCTTTCTAGGTACCATCTGAAGCTGTGCTGATTAACTTCTTGAGACTGTTGTTCTTAGTGGTCTGTATTCCTAACAAAACTGTAATAACATTTTTATTAATAGGGGAAAAGGAAGCATACTGAACCACGGAGCCAAAGGAATACGCAGTCTGTTGGCATGCGGTTTCATACTTATGTCAACTACAGTGTAGTTCAGAACACTTGAGAGCTTGCTGGCCAGCCTGGCCAAAACAGTGAGGTTCTGGGAGGGACTCGATTTTAAAGAATACGACACAAAGAACAATCGAAGAAGACATTCAGCATCCTCTTCTGGCTCCTTCATGTGTACGTCTATGCAACATACACACTTAAAAAAAAAAGAAGACACCATAAGGGAATCCTGTATTCGTTAGAGGCCTGGCCTGTCTTTTCAATACTGATGTTGAAAATGAAGTCCAGTTTATGTGTAGGTCGCTTCTCTTTAGGTGAAGAGTGAAACGAAACATTTTACCGTGGTTGTCTATGCTCACAGCTGTCAGAGTACACACTCCTCCAAGGGAAAGCCACTCTGCTGTTGATTTGTGTTGTGAGTCACAAGCAGAGGTTTGTCACCTGAAGTCATGATCGAAGTGTGTCAGGCATTGGGAATAGGGTTGAATCCAGGTGGCTGTAAAGGGGAAATGTTTTCAGTACCTTACAGCAAGGCTCAGAAAGAAAGAAGAAAAAAAGTTTTTTAAAAAAATTTTGACTAGTGGCTTGTTTCTTCCTAATAGACCTTATATTCTTCCTTAGTTTCAATGTCTGTTTAATACCTGGAACCATAACTGGCATATCTAAGCCTTTGTGTAGTTATATATGATTAAAATGATCTGAGAAAAACAAATTTCTTACATGATCACAAAATCCAGAGTTCCGGGTGCTGTTTCTCACATGATGTTCAGCCTCCTTTGTTGTAAAGATGGTAGTGACTTAACCTCCACATAGCTGCATCGCTGGTCTTTCAAACCCGACTAAACTCCACACCTTTCTCAGTGGTGAGCTCTGACAGTGGATGTGAGGCTAGAACCTCCAGTTTCACTAGTGGAAGAGAGAAAGTCATTTGGATGTCCTCTTTCTTGGCATGACTTGTAGTTCAGTGTCACTCTGCAGACAGGAAGCCTCGTCAACACTCCATCTGCCTGCCAGCTCACCTCTAGAAAGCTGGAAGCCTACTACCTGTCATCCTAGGGCAGGGAGACTCTTTTGGCAGGATTCTTGTACCATGAAGAATGTTGGAGCCAAAGTGAGGGTTCCTAGTCTTGGTTTTCCTAATCTGCCTAGCTTATTCAGACATAGCATATCCTGTTTGCCACAGTGCTCTCAGAAGAATGCACGTTCTTTTTTCCTACATTGAATTACATGAATTATAGTTCTTCCTTTCTCTTTGTTAGAGTTCTTTTCTCTACACAGCCTTTGAAGACCGTCAATAGTAATTTTTCTTTAAGAGACATGATTACTTACATAAGTACTTTATCAGCTATTAGTGTTGTCCCAGCGAGATATCACAGCAGTCTCCCACACAATATAAGTGGATAAATTATTTATTTGTATGCCAGTTGCATTAATGGATTTGCAGGGAAAAGAAGAACTGATATTTTAAAACGCTGAGCTGTATAGAAAAAAATTAAAATTTTATTTACTGTTCTTATACTAAATTGTTAACAATATTTAAAATGTATATAATTATACTTTTCTTTAACCATTAGATACAGTGAACATAAATGACTATGAATATAATTGTAGGCTATCAAAAGGCAAAATAGAAGGATGTTTTGGAGAGAGGATGAAATAGATTTCAGATTGCTTATGATTTTTCTCCTTTGTATTGGATACCTGGGAGCAAGGGTACACAGTATCACAGACCTTTCCTATAAGATGCTCAGAGTCCAGGGCTGAGAGGCACAGATTAATGTACTGTGGTTTAATGTACTGAGAGATGTGCCTATAACGAATCGGTATTGGCTCAGGACCCTCAAGACCAAGTTCTCAGGACAAAGGAGATTTATTTGTCCCAGAGGGACAAAGGCCAGCGAATAAGAGACCAAGACAGGAGATGGAGGATGAGGGAGAGGGGGCAGGGATATTTATCCTGGAGGGACAAAGGTCTGCCTCTGGATAGGAGGAGACAGACGTGGCAAATGGTGATTTATAAAGGGAAAGGGGAAAGCCCGTGTTAGGATGAGGTGTTTCATTTTAATTGGACATGTTAATTAGGACAGCCAAAGGGGGCTTTTGATTGCTGGACTTCAGTACTTTGATAGCTAGACCTTGGTGCTCAGCCTCAGAGGGAGGAATTGACCAAACAAGGGAATGGACCTTGGTGGCTCGCTTTAGGAATGTAATCTAAGGTTTTTTAGCAGGGCAGAGGGAATGGGGGAGAAGGGCAAGGCCTGCCAGAGCCATGTTTGCCATGGTTGGACTGGCTAGAGTCCCTTCAGTGCCCAGGATACTGAGAAGACTGCAGAGGGGGAGACCTAACCTCTATAGAGTTATAGGAGGGAGTGGGGGGTCAGGGAACATTCCCTGGAAGACAGATCAGTTGAAAGAAGCACAGACACTGAGGTGGAGAAGGCGCATTCCAGCAGAAGTCATCGTGTAAACAAATTATTGAGCCTAAGGAAGCCTGAAAATGATGACAGTCTTGTTGTGACTGGTATTAGTAATGGCAGAGGCAGTAGCTGCTTTCAGCTAGTGAGAGTGCTCTGTGTTTTGTGTTCAAGTCCCTGTGTGTAAGGCGGGGGGAATGTGCGGTGGAGAGGAGAGTGAGTCCGGGGAGGAGAGAAGACAGAACGTTTAGGACTTCTGGAGCCCGTACTCCAGGAGAAAGGAATTAGAGAGTAAGGAGTGCAGAGGTGAGGGAAAGCCACAGCAGGAGTCTGTGCCCGGGGCCTTAAGGGAACAGCAGAGGTCCTGAGGCAGACAAGAGAGTGAGTCAGAACCCAGGAATGGTGGCCCCGGAGCTTGAGGATATGTGCTGACTCCTTCCTGCTCCCCTCTTCACCTCTGAGGAACCTTTTCAAGTTTCGGCCTCTTAAGTGTTAAAATGCTCTGGGGCTCAGAGCATTTCTCTTCATGCTCACTCCCTAGCAGCCTCCTCTGGTTCCATGGTTTTATATGTCGTCACTGTGTTGATGGCTCCCAATTTATATGTTCACATTTCTACTCCAGTCTCTACTGTGAACTTCAGACTCATGTATGTAACGCTTTACTTGACATGTCTACTGTGATCTAAAAGATGTCTCTAATTAGCATGCTGAAAAAGAACTTCTGATTTGCCCTACATCTGCTCTTTCTGTGATTTCCCCAGGTTAGTAAATAGCAATTCTGTTCATTCTGAAGTGTGTGTGCGCGCACACACACACACACAGTGGGGGATATATATGTGTGTGTGTGTGTGTATATGTGTGTGTGTGTGTGTGTGTTTATGGAGAGAAAGAAGAATATCTATATATTTCTTCCTCTCCTTATATTTGACAAATGATCACCAAATACTCCCCTTCCCTAAGTGCGTGTGTCAGCTTCTCCCCGTCTCTGGCGCAGCGTCCACACTGTGGCCTGAGCCGTCATTTCTGGACTTGCTGAGGTGTTCCATGACAGCACTTGGCACACTCCTGTGATACCCGGCGTGCTGTGTGTTGGTATGACTTGATACCTACTGTCGGTGTTTCTCCACTAGAAGTGAGTTCCGGGGAAGCCGAGACTTCACTTGTTCCTTGCAACCCCCAGTGCCTAGCCTGCTGTGTGTTTGCTGAGTGACTGTGTTCCTGAGGCAATACACTAGAGCATGTAAGGATGTGTGTTAACCATATGTCCTTTCAAGAGTTTATGTGAGGGAGAGAGAATGTCTGCACCCTGCCGTGCATCCACAGAGACTCACCATTCCCGTCTTTCTGCTGTACCTGTGGTGTTCATGGTCGCCAGGCTGATGAGGCAGTCCACCAGCGCCTTGTCTCCTTACCTTTCGTTGAGCTCTTTTTCACCTGTGTGTACCTTGACCTCTGACCCGTGTGCACCTTGACCTTTCACCTGTGTGCACCTTGACCTTTCACCTGTGTGCACCTTGACCTTTCACCTGTGTGCACCTTGACCTTTCACCCTCTGCTCCCTTGTATTGTCTTATTAAGTAAAAGGTTAGAAGAATCAAGTTTCTTTATATCATTTCTAAGTAGTTATTTGGTTTTTTTTTTTCTCAAGACAGGTCTTACTCTGTAGCCTGGGCTACCTTGGTATTCACTTTGTAGCCCAGGCTAGCCAGATGATGATCCTCCTACCTTAGTCTCCTGAGTACTGGGTGGGATTTAATACTTAAGTACTACATTGTGTTCTTGAGTAATGACTTTGTACTTCAGAAACACTCCTTTCTGGAGTGTGGCTTTTCTGAGGCCTGTACTCACTGATAAAATGACTTGTACTGTGTGGCCTCTTTGGGAATCAGGACACATGTCCTCACGCCACCTCAGTTGCTGGTGAAACCCCAGCCCTGACAACTTCTTTCAATTGACACGCTTTTTCTCTACCCTGAGAAGGGAAGGGAAGCTCACATTTCTCTGTCTCTTTTGCCATCATGACTTCCCAGGGAGGCGAAGAGTCGCACAGGCACTTGATTCTTTAGCGGATCTGCTGAGAGTTGAGCTGCTGCCGATTTTGGTTTTTTTAGCTGGGAGGTTTTGGCCTGGTTCCCAAAGCTGTGGCCTGTTCTCCCTGGAGCTTTTCTTGAGGACGGAGCCCACGAAGAACAGAGCTTCGTTGGTGTTGCTGGTTCCCAGTGCCTTGTGAGCTGTTGCAGAGCTGCACTGTGGGATCGCACTGTGTTCCAGCAAGATGAGACTGATGGGAATCAGTGCCTCCGTAGACAGGACCACAGCATGGATACCCTGCTTAGCCACACTGAGGAGAACAGGAGACACTTCCGGGGATCGAAGAAGTTAATGTGATTTTTACTTCATGGTGCATCTCATTTTAACATTTTTAGTTTAAGAGTAATATTTTCTTCAGCTTCCTGTCCTCACTGCACATCTTTCAAGATTCCAGTCTGTTTTAGATCAGTAGAGAAAAATCAAATTTAAGATTTATGGAAAGGCTTAACTAACTTGGTCTAAGGACATCAGCCAAGTATTGTTGGCTTTGTCTTGATTTCGGCTGGTGGCTGTCAAGTTGGCTATATCAATTTATTAAAAACCAACCCCCTTTTTCATCATATAGAGGTCATCTGGGAAGAATTATGAAAAGGGAAAGTCTGCCATCAGCATCAAATGTTGTTACTGATAATCAGTAGCTATGATTATTATTGACATACCCTTTCCTTTAGTTGAGATTTTCTCCCTGAGATTTCACTGAGTGGAAAAAATGAAATCTTTCTTGTTAGCATAGAAGGCATGTTCACATGTAGTGTTCTCTGGTTTTGAAATAAGGTTTCACATTATTGAAAAGTAAGTAAGTTCCCTTCAGTGCCTTTTAACAATCACGTGTGATTTTAAAGTAGAACCTCAGAGTCTCCATTGTTATCCCGAGTTTTTTACTAGACTAAGATTGCCTGGCCTGCTGGCTCAAATATTTTATGAGCTTATACACTATACCGTAAAGGAAACATCGTCTTGATAGGAAGATGATGTTTGTAAGTGAACACATGTTGAGAGTAGACTAGACAAGATTTTGAACAAGGAACTTTGTAAGCGTGCCCATATGTGGTCAGGTAGCAGCTGGGTACCATTTTATCCGTCTGCTGTCTGCTGTGAAGATGCACTGGTAGTTTTCCCCCACACCCCCAAGAGGGATAAACAAGAGCTCAGAAATGGGAACTTCCATTTAATGTGGGCAGTAAGTTCCCTCGGCTCTGAAAACAAAACCTCCTCTACAACTCTTGAGTTAATTCTCTGACCTTAGGTGTTCGGGGTAAGCCTGAAAATATTTTGCTGTTTAGGAGTCTGAAAACAAATACCAATTGAGAATCAAAGCACAGCAGTGACTGAAGTGGAAATTTCCATCCTCATCTGTAGTGTGAAATATAAAATCCCCATATGGTTCGCTGCTTTACCTTAGGAGAAGCACACACAGACACACACGTGCATACACACACAACATGCACACACTCACAGACACATGCATGCGTGTGCACACACACACCTATAATTTAAACAGTGGGTCATATCTTAAAGAAAAATTGTGGGGTTGGGGATTTAGCTCAGTGGTAGAGTGCTTGCCTAGCAAGTGCAAGGCCCTGGGTTTAGTCCTCAGCTCTGGAAAAAAAAAAAAAAAGAAAGAAAAAAAAAAAAAGAAAAGAAATTGTATAAGTTGTCTTAATGAGGTTTTTTTGTTTTTGGTCTGTTTCTTATTCTCATCACAGCCTGCAGTTAGGGATGCTGAGAGAAACTTAATTTCAGCTTGTTCATAACAGGGTTTTTATGGGCATGTACTAGGCTTTATATATGTTGCATATTGGGAAACAACTTTATCACAGTTTTTAAACTGATAGGAGAAGATTTAGAGAAACATGTTGGGGGTTTGTAGTGACCGTGTTGAACCTAAGGATCCACTTAAGGACTACATCATCTTACTGTAGTTTCCTCCATAGAAAACACTGCTGTCCCCACTTCTGTTGATCTTAGTTTTTCTCAACAAAAGCAGAAACCCTTTGATGTAGAACTTTGTTCTACACGAAAGGAAAAGCTATCTTTTATTAACTGCATTAGCTAAACAGTTCTGATGCATGTCATTTATAATAGTGACATTTCCCTTTATTTCTAGGTTCTGTTAAATTTTATTTTTTTTGAGACAAAGTCTCACTATGTAGCCCTGGCTGTCCTGGAACTTACTCTGTAAACCAGGCTGACCTTGAACTGACAGAGATCCACCTGCCTCTGCCTCCTGCTGGGCTTAAAAGTGTGCACTACCACTGCCTGGCTAAAATTTTTATATGTTATTATTAAAAATAAAAAAGTTTATGACTAAAAATTTAGGCAGATTATAGTCTATTATTTTCTCATCTTGGTAGATAACTCAAAGTAGAGAGCTTATGAATGCTATCTTTTTCTATTGATTATAATATTAAGGCAACTCCACGTAGTTAAAAGGGAGGTTTATTTTGTGGGGTAACTCACAAGTAAAGGGAAAGGTTACAGGGTCTGGGAAAGGTGTAGCACAGTCCGGCGGTGTTTTCTTGAGAACTCTGTTTGGTCTACCTCCAGTGTCCAGGATCCAGGAACCAAGAGAGCCGGCCCACCCGGATCTCGGGTCTTAAGGGCTCCTGTCTTGGCCCCGCCTTGTAGGCCTGACAGTTACCGAAGCCTCAGTGGGAGTAGTACTTCCAGGTCAAAGCTGGAACAGCTACCCACCACATTTTTCTGTAACTATTAATTAGATACTGATCTGTCACCCTTTAAGAAGGAAAGTAGTTACATTAAAGACTGTCGGCCATGGACATGCTGGTTTTCATCACATGCCCCCTTCCCATCAAGCAGAATAACGAAGTCCTCACTAAGGCTTCACCTGAATCTCTGGACTGAACTGCATATCAGCAGGCCTCTAGCTCACAGTCATGTCATTCAACAGAGGTAGAATTCCTTTAAGAGTGAAATCAAGTTCTTGGATCCCGGCTACTTTAAAAAGTGAATATTTCCTATGCTCCTACTAATAGCTAGCTTACCTTGTAGTTTAGACTAATGTTAATACTTAGTTTAGTAATAACTATAGAGGCAAGGGTGGATATCAAATACTTTCCAAAGGTGGGAAAGCTGGCACAGTGACTGTTAACAGTACTTATGCTCTGTGACTGCCTGACCCTTTTCAAAGCCCCGTTACTTCATTTCAGCTTTACATAATCTAATGTGGACTTAGGGGTACACTAGCTTCAAGTTATAGCACTGTTTGTTGAAAATACTGTCTTCGTTGAATTCTTTTTGTACTCCTAAACTTACCAGCTTATGGCATAGAAAGAAAGAAACAATATGAGGGGCTGGAGAGATGGCTCAGTGGTTAAGAGCAGTGTTGCTTTTGCAGAGACCCGGGTTTGGTTCCCAGCACCCACATGGCCGCTGACCAACAGTAACTGTAGTTCCAGAGGATCCAGCACCCTCTTCTGGCCGCTGTGGGCACTGCACACACATGATGAACAGATGCGTGTGTAGGCAAAACTCTCACACACATAAGATAAAATCAATAATTTTTAAAAGCAGTATTAGGACAGTTTAAACAAAAAGTATATGGGGAGAATAAGTTAATTTTTGAGCAGGGAAATGTTACCAAAAAATAATGTTTAGAAACAAATGTCAGAAATCTTGAGAATGTTAATATAAAAGACTGTAAGTATTTTCCCCCATTAACTTTAAAAAAAAAAAAAACAGCTTAAAGGACAGGGTTATTCAGTCACTTAAATAGAGAAATTGACACGAGGTCTTTACTGTTATATAATATCAAGTATGCTTCCCAAACATGCAGTTAGAATCATGAACCACTTGTGTATTCTGTGGTAGATGTCAGTATGCTAATAAACCTTCCAGAATCTGGAAATCGATTTGCTTTATGATAAGCTAGCTAATCCTTTTTTTATTTACTTGTTTAAGAAAGTGTTTGGGGACATTACATTTTTACCAAATTTTTGACCACAGCCCTTCTTGAGTAGGTAATAAGGGTTTTTAACCTGTAGTTAACAAAACTAGCAGTACTTTGAACACCTGGAATTAGATTTGGTGGATTATTTCCAGGACAAGTGAACTGAAATGCTACCGTTACCAAATCTTAAATGTTTTTTGTTTTTTGTTTTCTATTTTTCTCTTAGCTTTTTATTGTCAAACTATGTAATGAGAACCATAGGACCATCTCTACTTAGGTCTAATAACTCTGGTACATAGAAAGACTAACCAGGAATATTTGAAGAGAAATGTCCGCATCAGAAAGATGCCCCTGCAGCCCATCTTTATCGATGTTGAGTCCCCCTTGCCTGCCCCAAACAAACACTGGAAAAGCCTCAACAGTTGGGCCAGTGAGTGACCGATGGGGAGTGACATATTCAAAGGTAGTAGTTATAAACCCTATGTGAAGACAAGGGACATGTTTATTACAGTCTAATCATTATTTCTCAGATATTTGAGATAGGGTCTCACTGTGTAAGCCCCGGGTGGCCTAAAACTCGATGTAAACCAGTCTTGTTTCTGTGTCCCTCTACCCTTGGCCTCCCACGAGTACAGGTGGGTTCCATCACACCAGCCCTCCAAGCTATTTAACATAATAGACTGAGTGCCACTTTGTTATACTAAGTTTCCAAGTTGGGAAACTAAAAAATTAACATCTGGAGTCCTTAGCCAATAGATGTACTAAACATTCTTAGTGTTGTGTTTTGTAGGTTCCAGATACAGTTAGTTCATCTGAGTAGGTAGGTCTTTCTTAGGACATTCTATGTGAGAAGATCGCTTTAGATGTTTATATTTGAGCCTCAGACATTGCCTTAGCGTTATGAGTGCAGTATCGTACTTTTCCCTCAAGAACTTATACTGTTTGATCTTATCGTTAACTGGGTGACTGTGAGTCTCCAACATACTTTGTCTTCATTTTCAGGATAAGGGAAATCTTGAAGGCATCGAGGAAACTGCAAGGTGATCCAGAACTGCCGATGTCTTTCACTTTGGCCATAGTGGAGTCGGATTCCACAATAGTCTATTATAAACTTACAGATGGATTTATGCTGCCAGACCCTCAGGTCAGTTCTGAAGTAGCTGACAGGAAACAGTGATGGAAGAGAAAAGGTGTGGCATGAATTAGGCCACTCGGCTTCTACTTCAAGGGAAAAAGGCTTGGTTTTTAGTCCTCAGAAAACTGGCTTGTCTTATGCAAAACAGCGTGTTCTTAGCCATTTTTAAGAAATAATTTGATTTTCCTGTTCTCTGGAGACTTTCTTATTTTCCAGAGTATTTTTTGTTAAATCATCATGCGTCTGAGTGACTGAGGTGAAAGGCAAAGGCCAGCAAGTTTTAATCAAAACAGTATTTATAAAATAGTTACTTGACATTCTGTAACGTTGTAATACATGTTTAGCATATGCTTTCTGTACATTTATAGCCTAATTGGGATAGTTACATTAAACATCGTTCTAATTTTACTCTTACATACGTTCTGTACTAGGTGCATTCTGATCTTCTTCCTTTGTGTTACAGAATATTAATCTCAGAAGATGACATCTGTCCTCTCAATGAAAGATTGCATTTGAGGGCCATCACCGGCTTCGTCTTGTCTCAGCTAGTTCCAACCCATGAGCTTTCTTTCTTTTTTTTTTTTTGAGACATGGTTTCTTTGTGTAGTTTTGGAGCCTGTCCTGGATCTCACTCTATAGACCAGGCTGGCCTCGAACTCACAGAGATCCGCCTGGCTCTGCCTCCCAAGTGCTGGGATTAAAGGCGTGTGCCACCAACACCACCCAGCCCCATGAGCTTTCTTTCAGCATAAAACCTTCTCAAGTGGAAGAATCTATATTGCTTGCAAATAGAGGGTAGTTAGCCTAAACTTTCTTATCAGAGACATTGCAGTTCTATGCAGGTTTCTACCAAGGAAATGTTCAGAGTGTGGAACCTGTGGATGCCTCTGCCATCCCCGACAGGAGTCAGTAGACAGGTGTCCGTGAATGGCACATGAGAAGATACTACAGTGAGAAATGACACAGGAACACTAGAACATGGTCATGGATGCAGATGGCGCACCAAGCCATAAAAGTAGACAATCACTACCAGTTGTGGTCGTAGTAGGATAGCAGGCCAGTGAGTGCATAACTCTGTCTTCTCTTGACATTTCATTTGTTATTTGTATTACTTTTATAATAAAATGTTTTAAAATAAAAATATATCTTGAAATCTATAGTAATCATCCATCATTGCATGCTAAAATTAGCATCTTGTATCAGCACATTTATTTTATTTCATTTGATTCGATTTTTTGGTTTTTCGAGACAGGGTTCTGTGTGTAGTCCTGGCTCTCCTGGAACTTGCTCTGTAGACCAAGCTGGCCTCGAACTCACAGAGATCCACCTATCTCTGCCTTCTGAGTGCTGGGATTAAAGGCGTGCGCCACCACCGCCCGACTTACCATTTTTATGGGTCGGTGAAGTGAGCTTGCCTTGTTGGCTGCTGTCCCGGCTGAGGTGCCACCGAGAATGGCTTCCTCCCTCAGCCGGTTGTCTGCAGCTTCCCATGCCTTGTGATACTGTCAGCCTCTAAAGGTGTGGTGGAGGCCATCCTTGTCACATGGGCTCTCCCGGCACGGCTGGGTGCTTTTCCAGAGCCAGCAAGAGATGCACAGGATGGACTCGCTGTCTTGTGTAATGTAGTCACGTGCCTCCCCTGCGCCTTGTTCCTCCGAAGTGAGTTGTAGGTCCCGTCCACCCACACCAGGTCTCATGGCCGATGAGGAAGCAACCGCAACAGGAGTGGAAGAAATGCCCAAAGCCAGGAGTGTCGTGACAGAGTGTAACGGTTTTCATGGTCTGTAGTTGATCTGCGCTCCATGACCATTCCTGAGTGTCTCTTTCCTTGATGAAAGATGTTCACAATGTCAGATTCCCTTGACTGCCCCAGAAGGTTTAAAGAACGTGCCTCTGACTCCAGTGTGGCCGTTCCAGATTCAGTAATCTTAAGGAATGAATTCTCATTTTAATTCTTACTGGATCACACTGGATTACATGTAAAGAATTCTTTCTCCACGGTGCTAGGGAAAGCAATTGACATTTTCAGATAGAAATGTGAAGTCAGATTAGTGTGACAAGACTAACGTGGCTTTTCAAGTCCAAGGCCTGCCCTCAGTTTCACTGTACCTTTGGGGTATTGACTCAGTTTCAGAATGTTCCCTGTGGCTTACAGCTGTTCTGCCAAAGCCAGCCAGATACCTGCCCGTGTGCCCAATGAGCCAGCCCAGCTTGAAGAGAGGCAACACAGCTGTGTTCTAGTGAAAAAACCAGGCGAAGTAGCCTGCGGGATTAAGTAACTTTGTAATTGAGTTTACATTCGATTCTCCGGTTAGACAAGAGTCCTTAAGAACAGAGCGGGGAAACCAGGGCGTTTAAAAACACCTCTGTTCCAATTCCCACAGTAACTGGCAGTTTGCAGACTCAGTAACTGTTTGGCAAACGAAGCATGCTGGAGACAGGTTTTAGGAGGTGACTTGCTTTTTGCCTGGAGGCAAATTTCAACGCTCCACATGGACACCAGGGGGCGCTGTAGGCTAAGCGCTTCTCCAGACAGCAGGCTCCAAGAAGTGCTCCTGAATTTTCATTTCAATCTGTGGGAAGTAGTATAAATAAAAATACAAATAAGTCTGATGTACCCACACCCCCTCTTTCTGACAGGCCTCTAAAATTACACTCTACCCGCATTAAATATGTGACTTGAGTCAGGCTTGCTCAAAATGTAAATCTTTATTTAAAAGCAGAAGTCTTTTGGGGGAAGGGGTGAGTGGGAGAGATATTTTCTTTTCTAGACTTCTTTTTTTTAGATCCATATGCAGTTATGCATTTAATTTTTGCTTGCAAAAGCCTGATTTATTCAGTGAGTTTCGGGATCAATTACCTAGCAAAAGGCCTCAGCTCTCAAGCACACGCTGTATTGGCCAAATACCTATAGTAAAAGACATGGATTACCACTATAACCCATTTAAGCTTGCTCCCTTCCTTTCTTTCCAGCTGGAAGCAGAGGGAAAGGCTGTGTGGGGTTTCTCTCTGGCTTTCTCCTGCAGTCCTTGGTTGGTGTGCCCTCTGCTGGGAAGGCTCAGGGCATCATGAAGTCACCCAGGTCCAGTGGCTCCTGACTAATTTCTTTTGTTCTGCTGCCCGGGCCTCTTTAGAAAACCCTCCCCACACTGTAGGCCTGCTGTAGAGAGCATGGGGGCAGAGAGGCACTGGAGAATTCACACATTTCAGTAGATGGGCCACACTTAGGAAGTGCCTGTGATCTGATTTCTTTTGGCTGAAACATCTTTACAGTTTTATAAGCCTGGAACCAAACGACTTAAAGCTTCCCTCGTGGTGGTTCAGAGTATTTCTGTGCTAACTTCCTTTGTGAGGTCACCTTTCCATTGCGGCCCTGCAGGAAGTCACTTTCCTACTGTACACAGCATTCTTGCCAAGGCACACAGCTCCTGTCGGGAGAGGTGGTCTGCCAGCTGTATTTTACCTTGACTGTTTACAGAATAATGTGCTCATCGTACACATCCCCCTGCTTTCTGGACAAGAACGGTGCTGTTTCTCGCCACTGGCCTCTTCCACGGTGTGATCTTGATGACCTGTGAATCACGACTGTGTGCTCACAAATGGAAAAGGTGGGAAGATCACATGTCAGTGGGGTTGTTATAATGCCCAACTATGTTATTTGATGATTCTGGGAAACTTGCCCTCAAATCAATGAAAGCAAAAATCTAAAGACTGACATTTGTTTTCGGGCTACTGAGTAGAGAATATTTCATGAAATATTCATTTATTAATTTATCAGATATTAGCTAATATCTTAATCAGGTAGCTTAGATGTAGAAATTTATTTTCTCGTAGTATAGAGTCTGGAAGTTCCAGATCTAGGTGTCAGCTGATTTGGCTCAAGGTTCTTTTCCTGGCTTGTATGTCTGTCTCTATCTTGTAGCTCTGACCTCTCATGGCCTTTCCCTGCTTTACACAGAGAGAAATGCCCTGGACTCTCTCCTTTTTCTTACAAGGACACATCCTCGTTATTGGGGCCTGATCCTCATCACCTCATGTCACACTAATACCTCCCCAAAGCTCTATTCGTTTCTAAATTCAGTCACATTGGAGCCTCAGCATGTAAATTGGGATGAAGAGATATGATACTGTCCATAGCAACTGCTTCTTACCTGTGCTTAGATAGTGTGTGGACACAGTGATGAATGAGATGTGACTCATGCTCTCAAGAAACTCAGCGCAATGGCGGTTCTCATTCCAGACTCCAGAAGCATGCTGACAATGGGAATTGAAGAGTACTTGTCACACAGCATAGAAGGCATGTTGTTTGTGTAGTTCATGCTATTTACCTAAGGGGGCGGGGCTCAACAGCTGCTGATTCAGTTTTCAAACACTCATTGTATGCGTTCAGTTTCTTCTTAAGAACGTACATTAGGAAAGATACAAAGAAAAATGGGAAATCAACAAGATAGACAAACCCTTACCCAAACTTAACTAAAAGAGAATATCTAAATTAACAAAATTAGAAACGAAAAGGGGGATATAACAACAGGCACCAAGGAAATTCAGAGAATCATTAGGTCAGGCTTTAAAACCTGTACTCCACAAAGTTGCAAAATCTAAAAGAAATGGATGATTTTCTCAATGGATTGTAAATCAAGATCAGATAAACAATTTAAATAAACCTGTAACCCCTAAGGAACTAGAAGCAGCCATTAAAAGTCTCCCAAACAAAAAAGCCCAGAGCCAGTTGGTATTAGTGCAGAATTCTACCAGACTTTCAAAGAAGAGCTATTGCCTATACTCCTCAAATTATCCACAAAATAGAAACAGTAGGAACATTGCCAAATTCATTTTATGAGTTCACAGTCACCCTGATACCCAAAACCACACAAAGATTCAATGCAGAAAGAGAATTATAGATCAATTTCCCTCATGAACATAGATGCAGAAATATTCAGTAAACTATTCGCAAACCCAACCCAAGAACCACATCAAGAAGATCATCCATCATGATCAAGTAGGCTTCATCCCAGAGATGCGGGGATGGTTCAATACATGAAAATTAGTCAATGTAGTCCACCATACAAATGAACTGAAAGAAAACTACATGATCATCTCATTAGATGCTGAAAAAGTCTTTGAAAAAAATCTAACACCCCTTATGATGAAACTCTTGGAGAGATCAGGGATACAAGGACCTACCTAAACATAATAAAAGCAATTTACAGCAAGCCTATAGCCAACATCAAATTAAATGGAGAAAAATCAAAGTGATTTCACTAAAATCAGTAATAAGACAAGGCTGTTCACTCTCCATTCAATATAGTATTCGAAGTTCTAGTTAGAGCAATAAGACAACCAAAGGAGATCAAGGGGATACAAATTGGAAAGGAAGAAGTCAAAGTATTGATATTTACAGGTGATATGATAGTATACATAAGCAACCCCAAAAATCTACAAGGGAACTCCTACAGTTGATAAACACCTTTAGTGAAGTGGTAGGATACAAGAATAACTTTAAAAAAAATCAGTAGCTCTCTTATACACAAATGACAAATAGATCGAGAAAGAAATCAGGAAAACAACACCTTTCACAATAGCCACAAATAATACAAAATATCTTGGGGTAACTCCAACTAAGCAAGTGAAAAACTTGTATTACAAAAACTTAAGTCTTTGAAGAAAGAAATTGAAGAAGATATCAGAAGATAGAAAGATCTCCCATGCTCATAGATTGGTAGGATTGACAGTAAAAATGGCCATCCTACCAAAAGAAAGCTACAGATTCAATGCAATCCCCATCAAAATTTCAACACAATTCTTTACAGACCTTGAAAAGATAATACTCAATTTCATATGGAGAAAAAAACCCCAGGATATCTAAAACAATTCTGTACAGTAGAAGAACACCTGGAGGTATCACCATGATTCCTGATTTCAAGCTCTACTACAGAGCTATAGTAATAAGAATGGCATGGTATTGGCATAAAAGCCGACAAGGGATCAATGAAATTGAATCAAAAACCCATACATAAATCCACATACCCATGGACACCTGATTTTTTATAAAGAAGCCAGAAATACACAATGGAAAAAAGACAGCATCTGGTATGTAGAAGAATACAAGTTGATCCTATCTACCACCCTGCACAAAACTCAAGTCCGGCCGGGCGGTGGTGGCGCACGCCTTTAATCCCAGCACTCGGGAGGCAGAGCCAGGTGGATCTCTGTGAGTTCGAGGCCAGCCTGGTCTCCAAAGCGAGTTCCAGGAAAGGCGCAAAGCTACACAGAGAAACCCTGTCTCGAAAAACCAAAAAAAAAAAACAAAACAAAACAAAACAAAAAAAAACTCAAGTCCAAGTGGACCAAAGACATCAACATAAAACCAGATACACTGAACCCAATAGAAGAGAAAGTGGGGAAGAGCCTTGAGCTCATTGGCACAGGAGACAGCTTCCTGAACAGAACACCAACAGCACAGGCACTGAGAACAACGATCAATAAATGGGACCTCATGAAACTGAGAAGCTTCTGTAAGGCAGAGACACAAGAAGGCAGCCCACAGAATAGGGGAAGATTTTCACCAACCCTACATCAGACAGAGGGCCAGTATCCAAAATATATAAAGAACTCAAGAAACTAGACATAATAAACCAAATAATCCAATTAAAAATGGAGTACAGCTCTAAACAGAGAATTCTCAACAGAGGAATCTCAAATGACTGAGAAACAAAACAATGTTCAACATCCTTAGCCATCAGGGGACTGCAAATCAAAACTACGTTGAGATTCCATCTTACACCTGTCAGAATGGCTAAGATCAAAAACACAAGTGACGTTTCATACAGGCAAGGATGTGGAGCAAGAGGAACACTCCTTCCATCGCTGGTGGGAATGCAAACTAGGCATTATGGAAATCAATGTGGTGGTTCCTCAGAAAACGGGGAATTGATTTGCCCTAAGACCCAGCTGTACAACTCTTGAGCATATACTCAGAGGACTCGCCATCGTACTCTAAGGACACTTGCTCAACCATGTTCACACATACTTTAGTCATAATAGCCAGAAACTGGAAACAACCTAGATATCCCTCAACATAAAAATGGTTAAAGAAATTGTAGTACATTTATACAATGGAGTGCTATTCAGCTGTTAAAAAAAATAACATCATGAAATTTGCAGGCAAATTGATAGAACTAGAAAAAAAAATCATCCTGGGTGAAATAACTCAGACTCAGAAAGACAAACATGGTATGTACTCACTTATAAGTGGACATTAACTGTTAAGTAGAGGACGATCATGCTACCATCCATGGGCCCAGAGAGGCTAAGTCACAAGGAGGACTCAGGGTGTCGGAGGAATGCATGGATTTCCCTGGGAAGGGGAAATAGAAAAGATTTTGTGGGTAAACTAGGGGTAGGTGGGGATGGGAACAGGGGGATCTGCTGGGGGACAGGAGAAAGTACTGGGAGAATTGACTGGGATTGAGGGTTATTTGGAGGGGAGAAATGTAGAAACCTAGTGTAGTGGAAACCCCCTAGAATCTACAAGTGTGACCTTAGAGAAGTCTCCTAGAAATGGGGATACAGAGCCCGAACTGGTCATCTTCTTTAACCAGGCAAGGCTCCCAGCAGTGAGCCTGGGACATCAACCCAGCCACAAAACCTTCAACCTATAGTCTGTCTTGCCTGCAAGACGTGCTGGGACAGTGGTGGCACAGAACTTGTGGGAGTGGACTAGTCCAACTTGAGGCCCATGCCACAAGAGGGAGCCCATGCCTAACATGGCCTGGATGGCCAGGAACCAGAGGCAGGACAGCCCAGAGACCCAGGATAGAACCAAATAGGGCTGGGGGTGAAGCGGGGGGAGTCATTGAAATGATTCCTAAGGATATTCTGCTATACTCATAGATCGGTGCCTAGCCCAGTTGTCATCAGAGGGGCATCATCCAGAAACTGATGGGAGCAGATGCAGAGACCTACAGCCAAACACTAGGTGAAGCAAGGGGAACCCTGCAGAATAGGGAGAGGAAGGATTGAACCAGAGGGGTAGAGGACACCAGGAGAACAAGGCCCACAGGATCTACTAAGCAGGATTCATAGGGGCTCACAGAAACTGAAGTGACAAGCATGGACCCTGTTTGGGTCTGAGCTAGGTCCTCTGCATATACCTTATGGGTGTGTAGCCTGGTGTTCTTGCGGGACTCCCAACAATGAAAGTCGGGGATGTCTCTGACTCCTTTGCCTGTGCTTGGGATCCTTTTCCTCCTACTGGGTTGCCATGTCCAGCCGTGATGTGAAGGTTTGTGCCCAGTCTTATTGTAACTTGTTATGTTGTGTCCTGTGGATATCCCTGGGAGGGCTGCCCCTCCACCACGGGAAACAAAAGGAACTGATCTAGGGAGTTGGGAAGTGGGGGAGGGACTGGGAAGAGCAGAGGGAGGAGAAACTCTGGTGGGGATGTCATGTATGAGAGAAGAATAACAGTTAAAAAAAGAGAGACATGGGAATGCATTTTTCAAGGAGTTTATTGTCTTCTAGAAAGGAGAAAAACCTATGTATGAAGTAAATTGAGAGCACACTAAGGAAGGGTAACATACCTTCTAACTTGTAAATGTGCTGTGCTGTATCCACTAAGTACCTCTCGGCCCTCATCCTGATTCTCACAATAAAGCTGATGTTATTTAGTTGTTGCTATTATTATTATTATTATTGGGCTGTGCTCCGAAGGTGGAGAAAAATTAGCACATAAGTAGTTAAGTAGTGACTTCCTGTGGTAGCAAGCGATGGGTGGGTCAATCGGGTAATAGCCAGGTCTCTCAGGATCTGCCTCACTTTTCATTGCAGGTTACCAGGCTGCTTCTCTCCTCAGTGATGCACAGAAACACAGTGGTGTGTGTCAAAGAGCCTTGTGAGGAAAGACAGTCCAGGAGGGAGGCGGGGAGTGATTTAAGCATCAGTCAAATTCTCCTCTCATCCTCTTGAATAAATGTATCAACATGTCAAGCTGTGTGTAGATAACTCTTAAAATTGTACTTATGGCACTATATTTACAGTTTTATTTCAGAGAATAAATACATTCATGTCCATGCTCTTCCACAGATAAACTTAAAACAAAATTTAAGAGTAGGCAAAGAGCTTAGAGAACGTCTCCACTCATTGGAGCTGGAGTTCGTGTGGGCAGAGTGGACTCGGGCATAGAATTGACTTCAACAAGTATGTCCTTTATCTATTTGCTATTGCTCACAATCATACTGTAATTCTACTTCCTAGCCTTGAAGTTAGGACTCAGTTTTGTCTGACAAATACTTTTGTAGGTCTCTCCTGGATAAGACACAATACTACATATGACATTTTGGAGAGCAGGTCTACATATTTTCTGATTAGTCTTCACATTTAATCAGTTGGATGTAAGAGGCCTCAAATGCTCACCCTTAGTGGCTGCACTTACTCTGTGGAGACCAGCACTGGTTGGCAGTAGCATGTGTTGAGAATTCAGAGGAGCTGTATAAGAGCCTGAGTTCCAGCAGACTCCCAGGTCATTTCTCAGGATGGGCTAGAATATGATATGGTAGCGGTAGCAAATGACTTTGTTTAACAAATACTTTGCTCTCATTACATGTCCCCACGTAATGTGCATAAGCTCACATTGCACATTGGCCGGGAACCCACTGCTGATAGAACCTCCTCCTTCTGGAATGCACCAGTTCCAGTGACAGGAAGAAGAAAATACTGACCTGTCACAAACTACAGTTTAATTCCTCTATATTCTTTCATTGGCCAAAGCAAGTTCAGTGGTTGGCCATGATCAACTAAAGGGAGGGGAAATTGTACCATGTTCCAGGACTGGGAGAAGAGACCTGTAGATATGGATTAGAAGAGGAGAGATAGCAGCGAGGTGTATTTAATAACTGACGGGCTGTGGAAACCGGAGGGGGGTTGCTATGGGGGAAGTAATGAGAGAACACTGTAAGGGGAAAAGGCACTAAAATCCGCTCAAGTGGAAAACTGCTCTGGGCAAATGCAGAGGAGAGGCAAGTTAGGGCAACAACCTCCTGGACTCCGCTGCTCAGGTTCTGTCCCTTATGTGTTAGGAGCCTGGGTTCCATGTGGTTCCATGAGGTTCCATACTGTTTATTAGCCTGAGCTTTTGCTTCCTAAGAATGAAGAAAGCGCCGGGCGGTGGTGGCGCACGCCTTTAATCCCAGCACTCGGGAGGCAGAGCCAGGCGGATCTCTGTGAGTTCAAGGCCAGCCTGGGCTACAGGGTGAGTTCCAGGACAGGTGCAAAGCTACACAGAGAAACCCTGTCTTGAAAAACCAAAAAAAAAAAGAATGAAGAAAGCAAGCCCCAGGCCTACATTGCAGGAGACCTAGGTGATCCCCGAGAGACTTTCTGCAGGAAGCTGGTTACTAGTGAGTGCATGGATGGGCTGGATCCCTGAGGAACCTAGTGGCTTCTCTTCCAGGATGAATAATCATCTGTGTGGGACTGTGAACCTGGAGTATTTGTAGAGACCCAGGGAGACTTGGGGACCCATTGGCATGGGATGGGAAGAAACTTGGGGGTAGACATCACTCCTTGGGGGTTCTCATCAGCCACATTGGCATCAGCCAGTGAAAGGGAACAAGGTCCTCGATCGAGCGCCCTCTCCCTGTAAGTCACCCTGACTCCTCCCAATCCCCCGACAACAAGGGCTTCCAGATCTGGGTCTCGCTCAGTCATTTCTTTTGGGCCCCAAGGAAACACTTGGCTTTGTTTCTTATTTCCATGGTCATGTGAGGAACTCTGCGGCCATTTGGCCCCTTCTCCATCTAGATAATTTTAGCGGATGTGTGCTCTCCACTGGCACCACAACTCACAGGCAAAGAGCCTAGGGAGCCTTGTCTGTGGAGGTGGTGCCCAGCCTGGAGGAAATAGCAGGAGGTATGCACCGGGGCCATGCTGGCCACAGAGTTCTTTCATATTTCCTCATTTCCCTGCGTGTCTATTGTCTCTCTTCTGGACCAGGAACTCGACAGACCAGGTCAGGGTGGAGAGACAGAGCAGTGTCCGCTCAGCGGCCCATTCGAGGCTCTCCTCTGTTTTTCTTCTCCCTTCCAGTCTCTTTTTTCTCCCTTCTTTCCAATTACCTTAGGAGAGGGAAAGGAAAATTGACTTTGGCTAGTTTGGCTCTATTTTCTTTCCAAACATAATGTTTTTGCCAAGATTTCAGATTTTGAAAATCAAAAGCCAAGAATTTACATCTTTTGTTCCATAGCATAATCCACCCGTAAGGCAGTATGCCAAAAAAAAAAAATGCTTCACAGAAGGGTCACAGGTAACAAGAATCACCGAGCAGGGAAAACATCATTTAATACCTCAAAATATTAACCTGCTGTGTTTGCAGACAGAAGGTGTTAATTACCACTGACATGCATATTTATTTTTACAAGAAACTTTTGATCTTGAGAATATACATTCTCTCTTATTTAACATGTGATGTTCTACCTGATGGTACTTAACACAGAGTAAGCACTCAGACATGTTATTTTTTTTTTTTTCCGCTAACAAGAGTTTTATTAAAGGTAAAGGGACAGAGAGTGAACAGGCCTGCAGGAAACACGTGTGTGGAGAAGAAGGAGGAAGAAGAAGAAGAAGGAACCGGGAACATGGCACCGGATTTTAAAGGCTGGGCGTGGACAGACATGTTATTTTATTGCATCCAAATATCCACAACTTGACTACTTCTCACCCAGTTCCATCCCTGCTCTTCAAAGGATAGAGCAAGGACCTGTCTGGTCTTTCCACTTTGCATAAAGAAAAAAAAATGGAGCCCCATGTTCCTTGAGCCATGAGCAAAAGAGAGCATACCCCAAGCTGTTCTCCTTTGTAAACATGCTTTTTGCTGTGAGATCCCATGCCTAGTAGTTCTGAGAAATGAAAAAAATATATATATATAAAATACATGTGCCTGCTAAACTCACTATTTGATTACATATCCCTTCTTACGATGAAACTTGTATTTATCCAACAATTTGGATTGTGTGAAGACATGAGGCTGATACTAAATTTAGAAATTCCTTAGGAATGGTAATATCTCCTGCATAATTAATAATTATGATGGGGGACTTTTGTTGACCACAGATGTGGATGCTAAGGGTTTGAAAACTGTGTGAAAAATTGCTCATCTTTTCTCCCATGTCAAGTAAGTCTGTTGGGTAGTTTGGCTCTTGTAACTATAATTACATAGGTTTGCTTTTCGTAGGTAATAGACTCTCAGTCATTTATATACAAATGAATATTATTCATCCTTGTCCTTGATAGCAGACTTCTATAAACTGAAGGGGTAGGCGCAGATGTGATTTGAGATGTCTTATAGTCATGAATGTGGTAAACTATGGCTGAAGGGTCTTGCAACACACCTCTTCTATCCATCATTTTTCTGTTACCTCGTTCTATCTGCACTCATGTTGTTGTTGTTTTTTTTTTAATCCTTCTAAATTTCTATGGAGGTCATGCTTCTTTGAAGCTCTAAAGCCAAGGAAGCTTGAAAGGTAATTTTGGTTTCAGGCCATCCACCAGGCTGGGCAGTTAGATAATGTTCCTGAGCCTCAGTTTCTCATCTGTAAAAGGAAGGACATACCATACCTTTCCAGAGTGGTGTTTCTTCACATAATGAAATGGTTGCTGAGGAGAAAGACTGATATATAATAAATGTTCATGTTCCCTTCCCTTGCGATCTCCAGGGACTTCCTGATCACATATAAAGTGCCACTTTCAGAGGGAATACACAACTGACTGCAAGCCAGCTCCTCCAAAGAAAGGAATCTAGCTGTGAAGTAGGGTAGGGCAACAGCTGTGTTACTGTGACTTGAGAGTGGATAATTAGAATGGATGTGTGTTTGCAACACGAATCTTAGAAGGTCTTATTAATTAAACAAACAAACAAAAACAAAGCCCTCGAAGCCAGGTATTGGGGTTAAAGCTGAAAGATCAGAGAGATGGAACAAGCCACAGCCAACCTCACCTCGTCAACTTTTCAGCTGATCCTGTTTCCTCAGACTGGAAGCCTCTGAGTCCTCACCTGGAAGGGATCTCAGCTGAACTTCTTAAAAGTCTTCTAGGAAATCCTCAGCCCAAGAGCCTCTGAGTCCTCTCCCAAAAGATTCTTAGTTAAATTGCTTAAAAGCCTCTAGTTCCTGGTCCTCATGCCTTATATACCTTTCTGCTTCCTGCCATCACTTCCTGGGATTAAAGGCATGTGTCACCATGCCTGGCTGTTTCCAGTGTGGCCTTGAACTCTCTGTCTCCCGAGTGATAAGATTAAGGGTGTGTGCCACCACTGTCTGGCCTCTACATCTAATCTAGTGGCTGGCTCTCTCCTCTGATCCCCAGATAAGTTTATTAGGGTGTACAATATATTGGGGAACAGCTGGGCAGTGGTGGCACATGCCTTTAATCTCAGCACTCGGGAGGCAGAGGCAGGCAGATCTGTGTAGTTTCCAGGCCAACCTGGTCTACAGAGGGAGTTCCAGGAAAGGCTCCAAAGCTACACAGAGAAACCCTGTCTCAAAAAACCAATACACAATATATATATCACCATGTGTTCATTGTGCATTGAGAGGGCCACGATGAAGAAGCTAATGTCATTCATGCTGCGTCATTCCATGGTAGAAGGCACAGGGACAAGAGAGACCAAGAAGTATCCAAATATCCTTTCCCAGTAGCATCCATTATAGCCACAAATATTGCTGTTTCTTCAAGGTCTTACCTCCCAAGACCCTCCTCACGTAGGCATGAATTTCCGCCTGGACTTTGATTGGACAAAACAGACCACAGCAAAGGTACATAAAGAGATAGAAAATGGACCCCAACACATTGCTCCAAGAAGGTTTTTCTCAAGTCTGACTTTGTGGCTGTTATTGCTGCTGCCGTCACGCGTTGCTGACAGCGACACAAACAGCGTGGTCTCATAGTGGGGAAGCTTGGGAATTCAGCTAATGGCACGAGAGCCGGCCAAACGCCAGCCAGGAAAGTGGGTGTGCGCATGATGTCAGAGACATTGTCCATGTAGGAAGACTGTCCGGGCAATTTGTTAGGATTAAAACCACCTGGGCTTAAGTAGGCCAGCCTAGCACCAAAGCACATTGATAACACCTTTCCCAGTGAGAAGGTGGAGTGTTCAAGTCCTGGGACCTGGCCTGGTGCCTTCTGCACTCGACGGGATTTGAGCCTTTTCCTGAAGAAATAGCTAGTGTTTTTTGTTTGTTTGTTTGTTTGTTTTTTAATGAATACTAGCAAGTTGTATTTGTATGCTCTAATACAGAGATTGAGAGACTTTGCTGTTTCCCACTGTGTCCTCAGAACTTAGTGCCTAACCCACAGCAGCTGTTACATAAACATTTCTGAAAGGAAATTTTAGAAAATGATTATATAAAACAATGTCAGATTGTTTTAAAAAAAAAGTGGTGTGATAGGGAATTTTGATGGCTATTCTTGGTTGTCAACATGACTATATCTAGAATTAATAAAACCCCCAAATTGAAGGGTAAACCTGAGAGGGATTTTTTGCTTAATTTGAAGTGGGAGGATCCACTTCGAATCTGTATCTTGGAGGTGGGAAGACCCACCTCGAGTCTGGGCCACACCTCCTACTGGAAGCCTGCATAAGGACATGGAAGAAGGAAGCTTTTGCTCTTTGCCAGCTTGCTCTCACCTCTCTAGCAAGTCCATTTCTTCACTGACACTAGAACCTACTTCTTTGGGATTCCAGTATATGCTGAAGACCAGTGTAGACATCCAGCCTCATCGGAAACTATTAGGTTCTTGGACCTTTTGTTCATAAACAGCACTACGGGATTAGGCGTAAGTCATTCTAATAAATCCCCCCCTCCTCTCTCTCTCTCTCTCTCTCTCTCTCTCTCTCTCTCTCTCTATATATATATATATATATATATATATATATATATATATATATATATATATTCATTCATTCTACAAGTTCTGTTATTCTAGAGAAGCCTGACTAATACAGGGATAGAACATGATAGGTATGCAACTTTAGTTTGGTTGGTTAGAAATGGCTTTTCTGTGCAGGAACCATCTGAGCAGAAATGAAGACGCAATTGAGGATGGTTCATGCAGATAACTGAAGGGCTGTCCTTATCGTCCAGGGGAGGGCCAGTGCAAATGTCCTGTGGTAAGTGTGTGAGAGGATCCGAGGCTCTGCACTTCTGAAGAGTTCTCAGACGATACTGGTACCATAGGTTCACGGAACGCTCTTTGACTAAGAAGCAGTTTAGACTAGAATTGGACCTGGGAGTCAGTAGCTGAAGCCAAGAGGTCAGGACCTGAGAGACGGGGTCACTGCATAATAAAAGGAGGATGTAAAACTGCATATGAAGAATAATTTGATCTAGATATGAAGTCTGGAAATAAGGGAGATTAAAATGTCATTTTTTTTTCAGTGAAACCAAATATCAGGTGACTTAGTGTTCCTTTTTGACTATCTCAAAATATTTCATGCACACTGACCACTTTTACATTTAAACTAAGATGTTTTGGCAAGCTAAGAAAAACCAAGAGACACTTATTCTGGTTAATTCACTGAGTTCCAAAGTCTTAACAGCTCTAAATAAAGTAATTTTATAGCCTCTTGGTAATTGGATAGGAGCTGTTAGGAAAAGCTTCATAGAGGATACGCTTTTATGGCAGATCTTGGTATTTAGGCAGGAAAAAGAAATGTGTTTGCACTCTTGCTAGCCTGTATTTTCTCTTTACATAGCCTCAGATGAAGGTGGAGGTATATGGAGGTCATGGATGTGTTATAGTTATCTAATGTATAACACATTTCCCCAGTTTCAGCATCTGAAAACAATATCTTAGTGTTTCTGTGGTTCAGAAATATGGGCAGTTTAAGAACATGGTTCTGACTTGGGATTTTCTACGGCACAGCAATGAAGATGTCGGCTGTTATCATCTGTCGACCCAACTGGAGCAGGAGAATCCACTTCCAAGATGGCTCCCTTGCAGGGCTGCTGGCCGCTCAGTTCTTTGCCATGTGGGCCCTTTCATGGGGCAGTTTGAGTCTACATCACTCAGGGAGAGAGTAAGGAGGTAGGAAAGAGAGAGGGGAGAGGAGTGGGGAGGAGAGAGGAGGGGAGAGGAGGGGAGGGGAGAGAAGAGAGGAGGGGAGAAGAGGGGAGGAGAGGGGAGACAGGAGGGGAGGGGAGGATTTCTTGTCAGGCTGTTTTACCCATGTCAGCCAGTGTGTCTTATGCAGTGTGTCTTTTTTCCATATGTCCCCTGACTCACCACCAATGTTCATTGGATTGGGTTTTGTTTTCTTGCCTATTTGTTTTTATTCTTGAAAAAATGTAATGAGTCAGGCCCTACTTGTTGGTTCCTTTCATGTCTAGAAGGTAGGCAGAGCTGTGTGACATACTGAGACCCTTCACTTTGGGTCTAAAACAGTGACAGTGTGGAAGATGGAGTGTTCCCCTGGCCGATGAGGCCCACAGTTTTGGTGATTTCCTACAATCTGCCATTCTCTGAGGTGACTTCTCTATGGCGCTGCCAGATTATTTCAAGTAAATTCCCTATTTAAAAGCAGAATGGAATGTCAGTCTTTCCTGAAGCTGTTCTGACTCTGGATGAAGGAAAGCTTTTCTTGGTCTGGACTCCAGACTCTGGAGAGATGGCTCAGCGGTTATGAGCTCCTGCTGTTCTTGCAGAGGACCCAGGTTCGGTTCCCAGCACTCACAGGGGAGCTGATGTTCTGATCTCTGCAGTCAGCACTCATGCGAGCAATATACTCAAACACATAAAATGAAAATCAATAAATCTTTAAAGTGTTTTCAGTGCTCAAAGTGCAATCAAAAGAAACACTGAATTTAAGGAGGAAGCAAGTGTGTGTTTGGGGGGTGTGGAGACAGAAAGAGGAGGGGGAAATGTATGGAGTGAATGGACATCCTGGGCACTCCCTGTGACTGTTACAGTGCTCAGTGTACCTCCTCCTTCTCCCAATCTTTAGGGCAAAGCTACTACAGATTCTCCATGCTACAGATACTATATGCTACATGTTCAATAAGCTATATATGCTATATGTTATAGATAATATATGCTTCATATTGTATATGCTATAGATTCCATATGCTAGATAATATATGCTTCATAATGCATATGCTATAGATTCTATGTAGTGACAGTCTAGGACACTGAACTGTGCTTGATGGCTTTCTGCTCACTACAAATATTTCACAATGTTCACACACAAAAAAGAACTTGCACAGGGCTGGGCAATGACTCTGCGCAAAAGCACTTGCTGTGCCAACATGAGGATCTGAGTTCAAATCCCCAGCATCCACATAAAAAGTCAGGCATAGTCATGTGTTCTTGTAACCCTAGTGTTGTGATGGGCAGGGACAGGAGGGTTGCTAAGGATTCCTGGCCACCAGCCTAGCTTCACGTTCAGCAAGAGTTGCTGTCTCAAAGTGAAAAAGCAGAGAGTGCTATAGAAGGTCACAGTGTTCTCTTCCGGCCTTCACGAGTGTGAGGATACAGCTGTCCATATGCCCCCATACACACATACATATGTACACACACACCACATATACAAAATATATACTGTGTTAGTGTTAGTCAGGGTACTCTAGAGCGGTGGATTTCAACCTGTGGGTCACAACCCCTTTGGGGGTCACATATCAGATATCCTGCATGTCAGATGCTTACATGTCAATTCATGACAGTAGCAGAATTACAGTTATGAGGTAGCAACGAAATATTTTCATGATTGGGGGTCACCACAACACAAGGACCTGTATTAAAGTGTCACAACATTAGGAAGGTTGAGAACCACTGCTCTTGAGGAACAGAACTGATGGAATGAATCTCTCTCTCTCTCTCTCTAAAAAGGGGATTTATTGGAGTGGCTTACAGGCTGTGGTTCAGCTAGTCCAACCATGATTGTTTACCAACAGAAGGTCCAAGAATCCAGGAGTTGTCCAATCCATGAGGGCGGATGCCTCAGCTGGCCTTCAGCATACTCCAGAATCCCAAAGAAGTAGGTTCCTTCTTCCATGTTCTGTGTATAGACTGCCAGCAGAAGGTGTGGTCCAGATGAAGGTGATCTTCTCATCTCAAAAGAGCCAGACTAAAGGTGAGTCTTCCTACTTCAGATAATTTAATTAGGAAAAATCCCTCACAGGTGTACCCAGCCCCTTGAATTTTACTTAATTCCAGATGTAATCAACTTACCAAGAATAGCCATCACACCTATATACATACATACATAGGCCATACGCAAAGTTCCTTGCAATTTTATTCATATTGGTGGAAATTAGAAGCAACTTGAATGTCCATCAGTACGAGAGAGGGCGAACAAGGAATGAATGGTATAGCCATAAAATGCCGTACCATAGACAACAAAAAGAACAATCTACAGATATACAAATAATAACATATTCTGCTGAAGAAGAGAAGAAGTAAGAGCCTGAAGTGTCCGTACGATGTAGCTTCCATTTTTATGGAAATGTCGAAGACACTGATCCATTACAGCCACGGAGTAGACCATTGGTAGAATAAGGCTTGACGTGGGCACACAGAATATAAAATAGCCTGAAGGGATTCTGGCAGGAGGATGAAGAGATGATGTCATCTGGCTCTAGAGGTATTCTCTTGGGAGACGAGGGTTTCAAGATGCTCGTAAGATGGGTGATTACTACTGTATGTTCACTAGTGAACATCCAATCATGTGATTTGAATGTGAACTGTCCGCAGGGCAGCTTTTGTGCCCCAGCCGATGGCGCTGCTATGGGATGTCAGGGAGCCTGTAGGATGCAGGGCCTTGGCGGTAGTTGTTAACTAATGGTTGGCCTTTGAAGGAAGAGCCTAGGCCCTGGTTCCAACTGCCTCTGTCTGCTTCTTGAGTCTCCCCTCAATATGCCTGGCTGCCATGGGCCGTGAGCCAACGCAAACTGTTCCTACCCTCTGTTGCTGATGTCAGGAGTCTGTCTCAGCTGTGAGAAGATAGAACACCACTGTAGAGTCGATGTAAACCAAAGACCACATGCAAAGATGAATTCTCTCCTGCACTGGCTGCGTGTTTGCTGCAGAAGCCGTCCATAGACCCTTCCTTCTGCTCCCATGTGGTCCGACTGGGGGAAGCAGACCTTCCTGCTTAGGGCATGTCCAGACAGCCTTCTGCCCTGCGGTTGTATCTCCGGGTCTTCTCATCCATTTGCTCTTTCTTACAGCACGGGAAGACTGGGGAGATCTTGGTGTTGGATTTGGGCAGGTGGTGGGAATGATGTTCTCACTAAAAGTCTCCATGCTCGTTCCCAGTGCTTCTGTCAGGCTCCAGGGCCTCTCTGAGTCAGGGGCCTGACTTAGCCCCCTCTGCTGTCTGAGACTGGGTATCTTACAGACAGAAGAGGTTAATCTTGGCTCATGTGTGGGAGACTAGCTCCCACTTTTCCCCTAGGGTACTCTCGAGGAGTGAGGGATAAGAGATTTAGATAGAAATATAGAGGGGAGAGAGACAGAAACACAGGATAGCCTTGGGAGGGCCTGGATCATTATCCACTGGCCCCTTTTGTCTCTTCTAAAGGGCTTTTTATATGAATGCCAAGGGGTGGAGCAAAAGACCTCCCCCACCACAGCTAAATGCAAACCCTTCCAGCCACCTAGTAACCACACACGTGGTCAAACAATCCTCTAATGCAGCCCTGCTGGGTGAAGCAAGCTCAGATCTCACTAGGAAACCTTTGTGGGCCTACACACACACACACACACACACACACACACACACACACACACAACCACAGTGTCAGCATCTCTTCGGCTTCTGATGAGTGTATCCTGGAACAGAGGGGAGGGGGTTGATGTAGAAGTCTGCTTTCACTACAACTGATATAGTCTTCAAGAGGGAGACCTCACTGCCTTGAAAGGTCAGTCAGGCCCGAGAGAAAAGTATTTATTCCTCTTAAAAGCTCCATCCCCACAATCACAATCAAATGTCCAGTATGTTCCAGAGTGTGCAAACCAGGGCAGGAGCCAAGCTTCGATGGAATGGGACATTGGCTTCCTTTTTCATTGTTTACTCTTCTGTAGGTATATGGCTTCCTTGGGAAAATTTTGGAGAGAGATCTAGCTGAGATTTAGGACATGATTTAGATATTACCAATACCTTCGTGTTAATGGCATCTAAGCATCACGATCCTGTCTTCCATGAGTCTTTCAAGACTACTGTGCCTCTTCAGGCCTCAGTACCTTTGCATGTAGATCTCTAACTAGCAAACTCACTTCCTAACTTCAGTGTCACTCTGGCTGGTTAGAGCCTTACTTTTAAAATCCAGCTGGAGTAACTACGTAATCCTTCCCGAGTACCAGTCTCAAAGTACGTGTAGCTGTGTATCTCTTGCTCTGAGGAGCAAAGAGAGGGAAAGGGCTTAGAAGTGAGGTGGGCGTGGGTTTACATCCTGACCGCCGTTACCTTGTATACCTTAGAGCAAGCTGTGTGCCCTCTGAGCTCTCTCTCTCTCTCTCTCTCTCTCTCTCTCTCTCTCTCTCTCTCTGTAATCCAACATTATATAGTATTTATAGTCACCAAGGCTCAGAGACTGATATATACATTTATGTAGTTTTTAGTCTTTCAGGGTTGTTATATGAAATACTATAGACAACTTGCAGTGTGAAAATATGCAAGATATTCCAGCGGTAATTATTAAACTTTGTGGCAGCCATGGCTGTTTCCTTACATCTGGGTCTGGATAGATGACGTGATGGACACCTGGGTGGTGGATGCTGTCCATCACAGCATTAGAACTTTAGATAACCTGGGTCAAACTTTCGATGATAACCTGCCATCTCCACTGCCCTTTTCTCCTTCTGTTGGATGGATGAAGAACCCGAGGAGATTCTAGAAGATGGTAGCACTGAAAGATGCATAGGTTCCCAGGGTCCCTAACTCAGAACGCAGAAGACAGATGCCCATCACCCAGGAATACCCACATTTTGTAAGGAAGAATCAAGCTGAATTTGAGTTGGGTCTTGAAATTTTATTTATCTAAACAGCTAGTGTTAATTACTGGGTAAATTTAGAAACTGGCAGTTGGAGGCAGCACAGGCACTGAGATGAAAGGTTGGGGAATGGGGACCTGTAGGGGTGGGGCGGGGGGTGGCAGAGCTTTGGGTGAATCTGCTGCTGGTGATAATTGAAAAGGCAAGGCCAAGTGCTTGATAAGCTGTCATCTCCAAAGAAGAGATTGGTTGTTATCGACGAGACAAGGGGTAACAGGCAGAGATGTGCTCAGGCAAGGATTGCTTTGTATTACTGCAGAAATAAAAGGGGCTGGGCAGAGTTCAGAAATTTGATGCTTCCCAGGATTGGAAAAGCAAACTACTTTCTAGCTTCAGTCTGTAGACGATGTAGTTGCCACCGGGTCTGAGTAACGTGGGGTTCATTGAAATAGTTCCATCTATCTGATAGCAATCTAGCGTGTAGAGAGGTTATGAAACAGACAGGCAATGATTTCTGCCCTCGAGCACTTTAGCGTTTAGGAGAAAAGAGTACAGAAGTACAGGCAACCGCAGTGGATGAAGTTAATTGAAACACACATTGCTGTAAATAGTGGAGAGATTGCAGCACTCCCCGGGAGTCCAGAGCAGGGGTTCTCAATAGGACTGTTCACGGAGCCCTCAAACTAACGCGTGAAGCTCGGCTTTTCTGTCTCACACTTCACACTTGTTTTTGTCTTTCTCAAACATCAAGGTTCAAATTTGGCCTGTGGTTGAGTAGGTGACACATTGGGCATGCAGATGGTGCCTCAGGCTGCCCACCACACCCTATCCATGCTCGTCACTGACTTTACAAGTTGTTCAATGGAGTCTAGCCCGATTCACATAGAGAGAACAGGGTCCCATTACACCCAGCCTCTGTCACCTGCCCACAATTATGAGATGCTCCAGACCCCAAACACACCATTGTGTTTGCTGATAGAGCTTGTTATTATTGCCTTGCATTGTTTCAGAATCATCGTTCTTTGGGCAAAACACGAGAGCTCACAGCCCTTTCCTGTGTCCTGGCACCAGCCTGCTACCTTTGTAGCTTGCTTTTTTTTTTTTTTTTTTTTTTTTTTTGCCTCCTTGGCTGTGCAAAGCATTTATCTAAATATAGAAAGGGACACTGCACCACGGACAGGACTAGAATAAGCTGAGACTCACTTTCCAATCAATTGTCTTGCAACCTGGTGCCAAGATGGGGCAGCGAAAAGAAATGATACTGAGTTGCAGAGCTGCCCAAAGCAGAAGCCAGTTGCTACAGGCTTTCTGAGGTTAAAAGGCCTTTTAAGGTTCCAAAGCCCAGATGGGCAGAGCTCCAGACACTAGCTCGACCTGTAACTTTGGGGGAGCCTCATAGCGATGGTCAGCAGCACACACTGTCCTTTAGGAGACAGAAATGTTGTGGGAGGGCTATGGTCTTGAGATCAGAACTGGCTCTTCTCCCTACCACTTATTTGTGGGGCATGTTGATGTTGCTTGTTTTCACCTGTACAAGAGGGAGATAAGAATAAAACCCATAAAGGTCTCATAGGGATTAAACAATGATTTTAGGTAAGGAATTTTTTTAATCACCATTTATCTGTCTATCTATCTATCTATCTATCTATCTATCTATCTATCCATTGTCTATCTATCTATCTATCTATCTATCTATCTATCTATCTATCTATCTATCTGTAGCATCTTAATATGCAGTCCTGGCTGGCTCAGAATTTGCTGTGTAGATCAGGCTAGCCTTAAATTCTCTCAGATTTGCCTGTCTCTGCCTCCTGAGTGCTGTAAAATTAAAGGTGTGTGCCATCATACCTGGCCCTAAATAATAGCTATTTCTTAAGGTGGATACTTCACACCAGTTTGTGATTTTCTCTTTTACTCCAGGAGAACTGGGCTGTATTCATTCCCTGATGATATGAATGAAAAGCAGCTGTCACCTCCCTTGTTACTAGGATCTAAGCTCCTTGCTGCCTCCATTCTTCTGGCTAGGGGGTTGCATTGCTAGAGATAGTAATGTGCAATGGTTGGAACAGAGACTCTAGCTAGCATTCAAGATTCAAATCCTGGTGTTCCGGAGCAAGTTCTCAGAGCTACTGTCCTTTATCTGCAACTCTGAATTGAAATGTTTTCTGGCTTCACCTTCTTTTTTTTTTTTTTTTTTTTTTTGGTTTTTCGAGACAGGGTTTCTCTGTGTAGCTTTGCGCCTTTTCCTGGAACTCACTTGGTAGCCCAGGCTGGCCTCGAACTCACAGAGATCCGCCTGGCTCTGCCTCCCGAGTGCTGGGATTAAAGGCGTGCGCCACCACCGCCCGGCTGGCTTCACCTTCTTAATATATTGTTTTTCTAGTTTTTGATCCTGAAATATTATACCAAATAGAAGCCTAGGTGATTGTTTAAGTCTAGGCCACTGCTCAAGATCCTGATGGGCATTCCAAAATACATGCTCTATGCTTCATTTACTTTTATTAAATATGGATTCTGAATTCCAACGCTTGTCTGGATTTGGGAGATTTGAGTAAGATGCCCTAGGTATACCTGCATAGTGTTCCTGAACTGCACTGACTTCATGTAAGCCTCTTTGAATCTGGCTGACAATTATCATTGTGGTGGTTTGAAGGAAAATGGCCCCCAAAGGGAGTGGCACTATTAGGAGGTGTGGTCTTGTTGGAGGAAGTGTGTCACTGTCGGGGCGGGCTTTGAGGTCTCCTATATGCTCAAGCCATGTCCAGTGAGACAGACCACTTCCTGTTGCCTGCAAGCCAAGATGTAGGACACTTGGCTAGCTCTCCAGCACCATGTCTGCCTGCACACCACCATGTCACACCATGATGATAGTGAACTGAACCTCTGAAAATGTAAGCCACCCAATTAAATGTTTTCCTTAATAAGAGTTGCTATGGTTATGGTGGCTCTTCACAACAATAGAAACCCTAATTAAGACAGTCATCATGCCTGGAGTGATGTTTTGCTGCAGCCAATGCTGTCCTATTTTACACATGAGTAAAGTCAAGTCCGGAGAACTTTACTAGCCATACAATTCCTATGTGCTACAGCCCAAGGCAAACAGTCATTTGAGTGCCAGGTGTCACATGGCCTAGTGACATAGTGGGGCCTGCTGTACTCTCCTGTCACCCTCTGCTCACTTCTCTGCTTGTTTGGACTCTCTCTAGAGGTGGACCCTCAGAAAAGATGTCAGTATAAGTAGTTCAGTTGTGAAGCAAGGAGACACTGTGTGACAGTGACAGAGAGACACAGTAAGAAGAGACAGTCAATAGCCAGCACGTCCTAACACCAGCCATTGGACTGAGTGACTGGAACTCATAGGGAAACTTGAATCATAGTTTAAAATATGTGGCTCAGAATAATCCCACCCAGGGGTTGGGGGAGCCAAAGTATTTATACACCCAGTCTCTCTAGAGTCTGTGATTGAAGGCTACTCCTGAGCATGCCATTGGCAGGTGACCAGAAGCAGCTTGACCCCTTCCATTCTGAAATGGAACGCCCAAGGGACATGAATGATCATGGAGGTCTGTATTTTTGCGGAGTTTGGTGTTGTAGAGGGAACAGCCTTATCTGTGAGATACCTGGAATGGTTGCTTTCTGTCATGACACTGACAAATACTCCTGCTACCAGAAGAGTTCTACCATACATATACATATACACATGCACATACAAATACACACACATATGTGTGTGTGTGTGTGTGTGTGTGTAAAACCCTATACTTCTAAACTATATGCCATAAGTCACCAGTTCCCAGAGGCCACCAGTGAAATGTTAGCACATTATCCAGAAGAAGCGATCAGTACACCTTGACTGTCCTAGTCAAAGATACGCTCAAGGGAATGATGAAGTTTGGACCAAAGTTGTCTTAACGAAGGTCACAGCAAGTGAGAGGATTATAAGAGATGAGTTAAGAACATTGAAGACCTGGACAAGCTGAGGTACCGAATTCCAGGTTGCAGGTGGCCTCTGAGGAGAAAAAGCATCATATGAAGACTCAGGAATATCTCGGGGGAGGAAGAGGACCAAGGAGAAAACTTGTGTTTGGTAATTGTATCCAGTCAGGACCTGGGAAGAGAGACTTACTAGGAAGTGATCAAGATGATGAGCGCCTAGAGCTCAGCACAAGGACATGTGACCCATTAACTGAGCAGAACAGCTGTGGGTTTGGTGCCCTGCTCTGGTTTCTGCCTGCCAGCTCTCTTTCTAACTTTCATGTGAGCAACCATATGTATATATATGTATATATATATGTGTTCTACATGTAGATAACTTCTAAAAGTTCACATCAATGTGAACCAACTTACTGGTGAAGAGACTTTGGGCAAATACCAAAGTCTGTATTCATGGATAAGAAGTAGAGTGTGTCTATGACTTCCAAAGCTAGACTAGTGACACAGTGAGGTTGTGATGGACTGAACTGTGTCCCCTCAAAACTCCTGTGCTGAAGCGTTGACTTCTAATGTGACTAGAGATGGTACCCATGTGGAGACAATCAAGTTTACACGAGATCTTGAGGGTGGGACTTTCATCCCCAGACAAGGAAGATTTTTCTCTCCTCCACGCTTTCCACCACAGAGGAAAAACCAAATGAGGACACAGACCTCACAGAGGATTTTCTTACACCTTGATCCGGGTTTCCAGTACCCAGAAGTGGGAGAAAGCAAATTTCTGTCATTTAACTGTTCTAGTCTGTGGTGTTTTGTTATCGCTCGGGCAGACTAAATACGAAGCTAATGCATGGAAAGGGATGAGGTAGAGTTCTTGCTGCAAAGCAGAGGTTCACTAAATGTATCTCTCACCACTCTTGCTATTAATAAAACACTAGCCTTCCTAGGACAGAGGGTTCTGGAACTCCACTTCCAAGCAGATGTATGTAGATCTACCTCAAGTTTCTCATGAGACATCGAGGGCATTAGAAAGAAAGCTAATGACATCCACCATAAAATTTTCCAATCCCAATTTTATATATGTCATAATGATTTGTGTCAAATAATATGACTGGGTCTTTCCTCTGAGAAACTGAAAACGCTTATGCCAACCACTTAGCCATTAGGCAAATGTTTGCCGACAAGGTTGAACTAAGGGACTGTCTTAGAGGCTCAGGTGCCCGAGGTTAGACCTGTGTCCAGAGGGGAACTAATAAAAAAATAAACTTTAGATTTGTTCCTTCTTCTCTGCAGTTGAGATGAAGCAATTAGGAAGCAGGACAGGCTATGTGACATTGGGATATTCAGGGCTAAGTGGACGGTACCAGGCCGATTTTACTGCAGGTCCAAGTCAGCCTTGACATATGGTTGTTCCATTATTTTTAGAAGAACAGTTACATGTGCACAGGCATATCAGGGACACAGGACAGTCAAGATTTTGTTTTTTCACAGAAACTCTGAGGTTCTTATTCCTCAGACTGCCTCTAACTGGGCTCTCCACATGGACTTCTGGGGTGACAGACAAGAGCAGAGGGCAGAAGAGGCCTCTTAAGCAATCTGATTATTTTTGTCTTTGTTGACACTTAACTGAATGCAAGGAGATGTTACAGAAATCAGACTGGGAAAATAGAACCCTCTGGGATCATTGGTGGGAGCAATAAAAGAGAAAAGGGGAAACTATGTGTGGACTTCTGACATGTGGGATGGGGTTACTTGGCTTAATTAAAACCAGTTGAAGGATTTTTGTCAGTTTTTAACCCGTTGTTTCCTTTCCTTCATCTGTCCAGTGGTCCCCAGTGCTGTCCAGTGGTCCCCAGTGCTGTCCAGTGGTCCCCGAGGGCCCAGAAGGCCCAGCTGAAGTTTCCAGCCCTCTTTCCTGTCATGTCCCCGTGAGCCTGACTCCACAGGATGCATGCGGAGTCTAAAGGATGCCTTGCCATTTGTGACTCCATTTGATGGAAGTCTCAGATCAGAATAATTCAACTCACTTCTTTTTATACCTCCTAACTCCAAGTGTTTGCTCACGATACATCAGTGTTTTCAATAAATTCAAACACGTTTCTTTCAACACCTACCACAAGCAGCCCTGGTAAAGGTCCTGGCAAGTGAGACAGAGATCTTACCTTCAGAAGGCTCCACTGCAAGGGGAGGGCCGAGATACACTAGCATATGGCTGCCAGCCAAGACAGGCGTAGAGAAAGGCTTTGAAGAAGATAACAGTGGCCATGGACGTGACCTCTGAGGAAGGAGGGAGGGAGGGAGGGAGGGATGGAGGGAGGAAGGGGACATTAGTAGGAGAAAAGTTGAGGGAAAAGAAGCAGACAATGGGTTACTCTGAGAAAAGCAATCTTTGTGACATACGGCTGATGGGTGTACGATGAACGTGTGATGGTTGGTGAATGACTGAAGGCAGCGGCTAGTGTTGGCACAGATGAGCTTCCTCACACACTAATTTGAAAAAAGAAAGGACAGATGAGGGAAAGGAAACAAGTCTCATTGCTTGAGAATATACTATTGATGAATCTAGACACAAACCCATTCCATAATAACACACCCACCTCCAAAGGGCTGGGAGATTGGCCTAACAGCGTTTCCCTTCAGTGTCCATAACATGTAGGAAATGAACACCAAATTCTCCATCTCCCTGTTTCTGAGTAGAATACTTCGGAATGGACTCAGCTTGTATCAGACCCCCAAGAAGCCCACTGACTTAGGAGAAACAAGGACAATGTTGCATACTTAGGCGGTGATATTAAGATCATTATATTAAATAAAATGTATATTATTATCTGCTTTGAACACTATAGTTAATTAGAATGTATCTCTGCATTTGTCATATTGTTTGCCAAAAGTCTGTTTAAAACATGTTGGGATGTATTCCAAGTGCACCGTCCTGAAAGCAGGTCCCAGAGCTGTGTCTAGTTTCTTCATACTCAAATGTAGGGTTACTCACAAGGAGCAGGGCGAGAGAAGTATATGCTGGCTGATGCGTTAAGGGTTGCTTCCATGAATGGGGCCAGTGATAGACTTGAGGGATTGCTTTCTTGAAGGATTATGTGGGATGAAGTCTTCCCAGGAGTACCCACAGTCTCTGGTTTTTCTTCTATTCTCCACTAACTGGGCTTAACTAATGATGTTAGTTTAGATTTTATCTCCTTAATATATGAGGCAGCCCAAATGGTGGTGCAAAAGGAATTGCCTCAAACTTGTGCAGCCCAGAGACCAACTGACAGAAACAATTTCCTCATCTCTGCATCCTGAGTAACCAGAGTAGACACTCCATATGTTCATTATATAAATGAATGTGTTTCCCTCTAGGAAACCCATTTCTTCAACAAGTATTATCAGTTGTCTTCTCCTTGCTGTGTGCTGTGCCAAGCACTAAATATGAGTGAGAAAGTGGCCTTGTCCTCCTGAAGCCCGCTGTCCACAAGAGAAGGCAGCAGTTGAACCCGGCATATGATGTCATCACGGCCAATGCAGTACTAACGGGCCGGTGTCAGGAGGACACTTACCTCTCCTGGTAAGTGGATCAAGTGAGGCCAGCTGATTTCTCAGTTGTAGTGAGGCTTACTATTGATTTAAAGAAAAAGACTGCTGTACACGCAAAAGTGAGAAATGGGCCAACAGAAGAACCTCAGTGTAGGATCGTGGCTTGAAGAGGGTTGGAGGTGTGAAATCAACAGAATACATAGGATTAGAGATTTCCAAGAGGAGGAGACTTGAACTCTTTGAAAGATGTTGAAGACAGGAGAATGAAATGAGGAAAATCTGTGGATAGACTGCCCTGAACACACCAGATCTCATGCAATTCAAAGCTGAGCAGTTATGGGCCTGATTAGTTTTTAGATGGGAAAATAAGAGGAGAAAGGAAGAGATGAAAATTTCTCACAACTGGGAAGTGGGTCTAGGTAGTATTGGGTGACAGGCAGTGTGCTGACTAGTTCTAAGTCAACTTCACACAAGCTATAGTTATCTGAGAGGAGGGAGACTCAATTGAGAAAATGACTTCGTAAGACTGGGCTGTAGGCCAGCCAGTAGGGCATTTTCTTAATTAGTGATTGATGCGTGAGGGTGGAGCCCATTGTGGGTGGTACCATCCCTGGGCAGATGGTCCTGGGTTCTATAAGAATGCAGACTGAGCAATCCAATAAACAGCACTCCTTCAAGGCCTCTGCCTCAGCTCCTGCCTCCCGGTCCCTTCTGTGTTTGAGTTCCTGTCCTGACTTCCTTCAGTGATGAACAATGACTGGAAGTGTGAGCCAAGTAAGCCCCTTCCTCCCTGTGTTGTTCAGTCATGGAGTTCCGTCACAGCAATGATAACCCTAGACAGCCAGTTAATGTAAAACCTGGAAAATGAAGCAGAAATGAATGTGTAAGCAGACCCTTATTATCGTCATTATTTCCAAGAAAGTGGTAAAACACATACAATGTCTGAGTCTGGGTTCAGTGCTAAGAATGAGATATTTAGGCCAGGCAGTGGTGGCGCATGCCTTTAATCCCAGCACTCGGGAGGCAGAGCCAGGTGGATCTCTGTGAGTTCGAGGCCAGCCTGGTCTACAGAGCAAGATCCAGGATAGGCACCAAAACCACAGAGAGAAACCCTGTCTCAAAAACAAACAAACAAACAAACAAACAACGAAATGAAATATTTAAAAATTGGCCTATGATCCATTTTCTTTTCTTAGCAAAGGAACGAAAGACAGCAGTTCCCTTACACCTTCATGGGAACATGTAGACTCCAGGTCAACAAACACATCGGCCACAAGTGTTAGTGCTGGATCCTTACATAAGGATTCTCTTAGGAAAAAGTTCCTTGCCTGTCCAGACTGCTCATTTACAACAAACTTGGAATCTACAGATGTCCGGAGAAAGGGTCAAGTAAGTTACCTGACTGTCTGAGTATAAAATAGACATTGTGTGATAGCTCTCTTCAGTGAAGATGCTGTGGCCATGCACATGACTCGAAGATCTGTGATGATCTGGACAAGAGAACATCTTGTTGTGGCATAAAGTGACCCAAGGGGCATAAAGTGACCCATAGCTTCTTAGTTGCACAGTGTCCAGATCTCCATTTGATCAGTTTGGTTTGATAATATGATCCCTTTCGCTATCTTGGGTACTCATACATTACCTCACTTCAACCCTGTACAGTAGGTGTCAAGAGAAATTAGTTCATTGTTTAACACTGGGCCATGAGGAAGCCCCAGGAATGAAAACTGAACCTGTTATGACTCCTGCTAACCTTCGAAGTTCAGCAGGTATGGGTCTTCTCTTCCTCCTGCTCCACATACTTCTCTTTAGGTCTCTGAATAAAACCGAACAGGTCACGTGGCTCTAGGAGGCTGTCAGAACCATCCCATCGCTCCTTGGAGAGCCATTTCCTCAAAGTAGATTTTAAAGAGAAGTCTTTCCGATGTAAAACATGATTCATTTCTTTGCGTCACATTTTCCATGGAAATTCATTTTCACCAAACACATCTCCTCCGGGGCTCTGCCATCGTGGGGAGTTTATGTGCTGTCAAGGGAATAACAGTACATTCTTTAGATGCTGAGGGATAACCAAAAGAAGCGAAACAAAACAACAAACAAACAAACAACTACCCCCGATCAGAATTGGATGCTGTGTACGAGGAATTAGGTCCTAAAATGGAAGTGGAGCCTTGTGGGAAGGGTCACTAATCTCTGATGGGTGGGGCCAGTCATATTCCTCCAGGGTTTGTGGTAGGAGGGTGTGTGTGTATGCCTTCGTTCATAACTGTGCCTTCTTTTAGTTTTTATAACATAGTCCTTAGGAAAAAAAATTAGAAGAGACTTCCTATGGGGAACCTTGAGCTTCCCTTGAAATACAAGCAAATAACAAAATACCTAATAGTGTGCATGGGGAGAGTTAGATCACATTAATATACTAACTGGTTTCTCACTCCAGTCCTCAGGCCAAAGAGCCCCTTCCTAATGGACAGCTGCCTTGTGCTGTCTCTTGGGTCCTGTTAAGAGTGCTACAGGACAGAAATATCTGGCATTCGACAGCTTGCCCCATGCTTGGACCTGCCTGCCAGAGCTGCCAGAATCTTAAGTGAACAGATGGAGTTGCATCCCCATTCTGATCTGTGCCTGTATAACCAGCTCTGGCGGCAGCTAGCGTACAACCGCCTAATAAATGTGCTTACTAAACACCGAGGTCGTCACATCCCCAAAGAGATGCTGAACGTGGGTGAAAAGATCATAAAAGAGGACTGGAACCTTTCTTTTAAGAATCAAAGTAGACGATCTAGACCTAATGGGGTGTATACCAATGTGTTGAGAGGCACTTTCACTCAAATATAGGGAAAGCAGAGTGCAGCAGAAAATTTGTGATATCTATGGAGTTGAGAAAAGACAACAGTCTGCTGTAGATGGCACAATTCTCTTTTTCTGGGTTCTTCTGGTCCTCTTTGTGCTCTGCCCTGTTTCTTTTCCACCCTCATCTCCACTGGACTGCTGTTTGCTTGTTTCTAGATCCTTCTCAGTGTTGGTCATCAGGCCATGTTTATGCTCTTACCCAGCATTTCCTTTCCCTACACCCTTTCTCAGAAACAAGGACATTTTGATGTTTCGAATGCATGGGAAAAAGAGCAGCCTCTTGCTTACTTGCTCCCAGCTCAAACCTCATGACGGTTCTGTCTCTTCTCTCGGTGTTCATTTTTGTCTTGGTGTCCTGCTGTATATACCTTTTTCTCACTCACCACAGTGAGGAAGAAGAAACTCCAGCTCAAAATATTGCCCTTGCAATGTGCCTGAGGACTGTTTTTGGAATACCAAAGTCTACTGAAAGTATCTGTATTGGGGGATTTATTAAGGCAACTCCACGTAGTTAAAAAGGAGGTTTATTTGGGGGTAACTTACAGCCAGTAAAGGGGTTGGTTACAGGATCCGGGAGAGGTGGTGTAGAATACAAAGTAAAAGTGGCCTTAACAGTGAGGGGTACATTCTTGAGGTCTGTTAGCACAGCAGCAAGGCTGTTAAGGCTCCAGGTGGAATGTCTATCATTCTTTATCTCTCTAAATGTATGAAAGATGGCCATGTCAGCCATTTTCATCTCAGCATTGAGTCCTTATCTAAAAACACACAAAGGAAGGGAGAGGGGGTGCAGTTCCTAGGGTGGAAGGCCAGCCATTGGCACATGGGCATCCTAATAAGAAAGGGGCTTTGTGTAAAACAGGGGGAAAGTTGTTGGACGCCCAGCCACTACCATTAGATGCTGTCTGGAGGTGAAGCTCTCATTCAACTGATAAGTGATCATAGAAGGGAAAAGAGACTTGGAGAGTTTGAGATGAATTCCACTCAAGGCTAGGAGTTTACCACGGTGGCATTTACTTTACCTGGCACACTAAGATCATGTTCGCCCTCCAGCACTACAAGGAAAAAAATATCAACTGGCTTAAAATATCTTGAAAGATCAAGAAAATACAGTTGGATTCGAGACAGTGTCTAAGCTATTTGAGTGAGGTTATTAATATTTGGATTATTGAGCTGCCTCTGTAAGAGGTTTCAGGGGGGCCTTGTTCCCTTGTTTTCGGCAGAACCACAGAAATAACGGAGTGAAGCTGGCCAGTGGTGGCGCACACCTTTAATCCCAGCACTTGAGAGGCAGAGGCTGAAGGATCTCTGTGAATTTGAGACTAGGCAGGTCTACATAGTGAGATCTAGCACAGCCAGGGCTACGTAGAAAGACCCTGTCTGCAAAAGAAAAAAGAAAGAAAAATTTTAAAAAGGAAAGAAATAACCGAGTGGATAGGTTATTCACTCCGTTATTAGTAGATAACAGAGTGGGTAATTAGTGGAGAGGTCATTAGCGAGTAATTATGTCAGCAGCTTTCCTCCTGTCTTGGTTGTGCTTCTGAAAGCCTGAGAAAATGAAGAAATATTAAATTGCTTCAGACTGGTTTATAAAACACTTGTGCAGGGGTCTAAAAATAAATAACATTTAACGAAAACATTTTCTATTTTATACAAAACAGCTTTGACTGGAGTCCTAAGATGCAGTCTAGGAGGGGCTGGTGATCATTTCCAACAGCCATTCCTCCCATCAGAAGGAAGCCCGGGAGGGCTCGCGGCACCCAGAAGGAAAGGAAGCATTTGTTCCTAGAGCTTTGGCTAGCCACCAAGGACAGTTTGTGAGAACGTAAAGAAAAAGGTGTCTTTCCTGTGAAAAACTTGGGGCAGAGACAGAATAGGACCCGAGACTGTTGAGATTTTTTAAAATGGTATTTTATTTGATGAGAGTAACATAAAATCATTGTGGTCTCCTATTCCATTTTGAAGTTCAGCATCAATGTTGCCTCCCCAGGGACATGTAGTCAGCTCAGACACTTTCATGGCATCTTGTCCACTCAATCACTTACCTGTGTATTCTCCATCCCTTCCTTATTTGTCCAGAATCATTGATTCAGGGCCTATTGTAGTCCACATATGGAGGCTCTGATGCCAAATGAGGTCTTTGCCCAACGGAATCCCAGCCTGCTTGGGGGAGGCAAACGGACTCAGGGGGTTTGGGCAGACAGGACCGATGCTATGCTAGACTTGGAGCTGATGCTGACACTCACAGGAAAAGCAGCCCCCTTACTCTTCTGGGTGGCTCGGCAGGTCGCAGGAAGTGGGATTTACAGATTTCAAAGGAATAGTGAACGTTTGCCAAGTCACCGAGAAAGAAAATTCCACTCAGGTTCAGGTCTGTGCAGAGTACTGAGGTATGACAGGGTGTAAGTAGACTCCTGTGTACGTAAAGAAGAGTGATGGGGAACACTGAGATGGACACTATAGTAGACGAATTCTGTGCCCACTGGTGTACCCATAAGGCCCAATTTAATGGCAGAGGTCCATGAGAAACTGTGAACTGCTGCCCTTTCTACCAACAGAGACACATTCCCTCCCTATATGCTCGCCACCACATCATCTCACCCCACCACATTACTCACCACAAACATACACCCCACCCCATCCCATCCCATCCCATCCCACCCCATCCTATCCCACCCACAGGAACCGACTCTTTCACTAAGCCCTTCCTGAAACATCAGGGTTAACTCTCTGGAGTCTAAGTTTTGTTGTCTGCAAGAAACTGACCTCATTGGCGAAGACAGGCTGAAAGCCAAAGGGGTCAGAGAGCCTGTTCAGTGTTAGTACAGTAGCATAGCCAATCTCATGTGGCTCTAATGGCTTCTCACAAACCTGCTCTCTTTAGGAGACTACATCCGCAGTGACCCTAATGTGTAGCATGCAGCAATTGACATGCTAGTCTGCAGTTGCACTTATTGGGCTCATAAACATAAAATGTAAACACCCAGGAGCTTTGCACACACATGTGTGCACTAGAACTTGGAACATTAGCCTCGCTCCTGGGACCAAAACTAATATTTCAAGGCTCAATAACAAATAAACAAAAGCCTCTTTAAGTTGTCCATATGTGAAATGTTGATGTCAGGTTCAAAGGCTTGCAGGAATGTGGGGAGGTCAATGATGTCGACTCTGGAAGGTAGAAAATTTAGGCTAATTTTGACAAAGTCACCAGCCTCCCAATTCCTCTGTGAACCTGTGGCGGTACTGAAATGGCCATGTGACACTCATGACATCGCTATGGGGCAGCAGTGACGCTAATGTGTGGATGAAAGCTGGTACAGCCACTGGAAACCTGTGGGAAGGCACCTCACTGAACTGAACACAGACCAAGCAACACCACTGTACAGCCCGGCTATACCGCTCCTGAAGGACTCCGAGTCACCATTACCCCAGAGACATGTGCACGTCCATGTTTATTTCTACACTGCTCACAACAGCTAAGAAATGGAGTCAGCCTAGAAGTGTAACGAAATGAATGAACTAAGAAATGTGGCAATACTCTAGGAAGGAAAGGTTTACTCAGAAAACTTGCCTAAAATTTTTCAAAATTCTCCACCACCCCCATCTATCAATAATTATCGCATGTACAAATTTTGTAGCTGGATCCTCAAGTCCTCTGCAATTGCAGGTGGTAACAGTGCCCCCCAGTAATTATTTTCTGTTGTCTTCTGTCCACTTCCCACACACCCTGATCCAGTGCCGAGTTAGTGAGATCCTATGCTGAGGCCTTCGACACTGTCCTCTTGTGAAGTTTTCTGTGGACATTGTGAAGTGGCAATGGCCCTTACTTCAGACTGTTGTTGCTTATCTTTTCTTCTATAACATGACACATTCCTTCTGGGCTCTGTAATATCTCCAACCATTCTCTTCATCATTGGAATTCTATTCTATTTGTCACTGTACGCCTCTGACACATTTAGAAGGACAATCATGACTTTTTCATTTCAAGCGGACTTACTGATTTCGGATTTTACGTTTTCTTACCTCTTAATATGAAAAAGTAGTGGTAAGCACTAATTTTTCTCTCAGTGACTGTTTGCTAGTGGCCTGTTCTGTTTAAAACTACTTGATGGTTTTGATGCCTTAGCGTTTTGGCGATTGCAGGGAGGGTGAATGGAGAGACAGTTTCTGCCTGGTACAGACAGCAGGAGTTGTTAGAGGCTTTGTGAGTTCTTGTTCACACTTCTTTGGGAAATATAAAAGAATATAGTGAAGATTAAAATTATTATTTAATAATGAATAAGGATCTATGTGTCTATGTGTAGAAAACAAGGACAAACTTGTCCCACAGTCAGCAATTAAGTCGTGGTTGTTGTTAGTAACATTAGGGGCACGTTGCATTCGGAAGCAGGACTTCCTGCTCCTGAGTCAGCCTGAAGCAACAATGTGACAGAAACATTAAGCTCTTACGCGTATTAGCGGTCATCTCTCTCTCTCTGAGTGTTCCCAACATTGCTCCCGACTCTACATTTCTATGCTACTCCCTAGTTTTCACCTGCTATTCTATCAAAAACTCCACAGCATACGTTGTAAAATTAGGTAATAAAGGTGACAGTGTTCCTAAGGTTTTATCATAATAGCTTTTTCCATTGTTGATAAAGTGTATATTTAATAAAAACACACTGAAAGTGTGTGCATCTCCACTGTTCTCTAATTAATGATATCTTCAGAACCTGACACGGGTCTTAACTTTTTCTTTTGAAATGCTACAATAAATATATCGTAAGTTACATATCAATAATACAGATTCATTTAAACTGGAATTCACTCTGTATTCCGTATGTGAAATTATATTTGTGTCAACTGGACAAAGGGAAATGATCCAAAGTCATCTTCTATTATAATTATTAATATATTGCTTGCTAAATTGTACAAATTAACATTAGTGGGGTTCCCTGTGACGTTTCATAAATGCCAAGATTATTGGAGTGGAACTCCCCATGTAGTGCAGGCTAGTCTCAAGCTGGCTATTCTCCTGCCTCAGCCATTCACATGCTAGGATTACAAGTTTGCGCCATCGTGTCTAGATGTCCAAAATGATCTTGTGTGAAAAAAATTACAGGAACTTTCCTGCTATTGTGGGTGATGAGACAGGTTTTATTGGATACTTTGTTCTGTCTAGGTCTTAAATTTCTTGGTATTTTGAAATATATAAGAAAACTTTATCGTGCTGGAGCCTTTACCTCACAGTGAGAGGGGAAATGCTGTTTGTCAAGGAGTCTATGAAACTGGGAAGTATTAGTTGGCGATGGACTGTGCTAACAGTTCATTTTCATACATAATAAAACGATAGATGAGGTCTGTCCCCGATGGGAGAATAAACAAAATACCAAATGTGTTGACTACCTCATTTTCCAGATCTAAGAAAGCAAATACATCCATTTTCCATCAGGAAATTGAGAATAAAATAGCTTTGGAGAGGCTATATGTCTAGATTAGAGAAATTATTCCCTTATTTTGTGCCTTGAAAACATTAATCATGAAGTAAAATATTGCCAATAGGAAATTGAAGAGGATACAGTATTCAGGCTCACAGTATATAGGACTGTATTAAATACCACTTAAAATTTCTCTAAGTTTTTTTTAATAATCCCACGATGATAAGTTATCACCTTTAATTGTAAACACGATTGCTAAATGTTTAAGTAACTTCAGAGTTCCTTCCTATAAAGTAACCATTACAAAACAAGTCCCAAGGATTGTTTTCCCCTAAGAATAAGGGAGGAGGGAACAGAAAAACATCATTGATGTTTGATGCAGAATCAATTTAATCAGAACAATAGTGTCTGCAGCATGCCCACATACAGAGCGCAAGTTCCCACATGTAGCGGGATTTAGTGGCATCTCCATGGAGCTTATCACACAAGAATATTATTTATTTGTTTGAATCTCATGTTAGACTTCTCTCAGTCTCTCTTGGGGAAAATCATCCTTAAATAAATAAATTGTAACTTAAATAAATTGATATTCTGTAGAATAGCGAAGTGGAGGGAATTGAAGGATATGTATACGCACTAAAGTGAAAAATATTGCATAATACTTACTCAGGCTTAAGTCTAGTCTAAGTAGTGTGTGTGTGTGTGTGTGTGTGTGTGTGTGTGTTAGTGAAATAGCACTTTGTCTCTCCATAGATAGTAAGCATTACACATTGGGCCAGTTTTCAGGTAGCTCATACTGTCTGATTTTAAGCTGAACATGACAGTGTGAAAGGTACCCACTCTCTGAGCCTTTAAAGGATGGTGGGTTTGTTCTGAGGATGATGGTGGGAAAGGTACCCACTCTCTGAGCCTTTAAAAAATAATGGGTTTGTTCTGAGGATGATGGTGGGAAAGGTACCCACTCTCGGAGCCTTTAAAGGATGATGGGTTTGTTCTGAGGATGATGGTGGGAAAGGTACCCACTCTCTGAGCCTTTAAAAGATAATGGGTTTGTTCTGAGGATGATGGTGGGAAAGGTACCCACTCTCGGAGCCTTTAAAGGATGATAGATTTGTTCTGAGGATGATGGTGGGAAAGGTACCCACTCTCGGAGCCTTTAAAGGATGATGGGTTTGTTCTGAGGATGATGGTGGGAAAGGTACCCACTCTCGGAGCCTTTAAAGGATGATGGGTTTGTTCTGTTCGAGCACCAATGCACTTTATACTTGAGCACACCACAGAGAATTTTAGCTAAACTGAGAAGATAAACTTTAGTTCTGTTTCTAGAAGACTGTTAAAAGCAGAAATGAGAGGGAAAAATGTTCATGCAAACTTCTGATGAATTAGCATTTCCGTAGGGTTTTTCTTACAGATTTGATGGATATTTATTTATTTCTACCAGGAGCTTTTTTTGGTATCAAGGGAAAAGTCCAGCATAAGAATGAAACTATTGTTTATTGCAACTTTTATAGTTTAACTTAATTATATTGTCTTGTGAACAGAATGATTGGAATAGTTCCTGTTTTGTAGATTGAATTGACTTATACACAATTGATGTAGTCCTTGATAAATTTAATAAAGCTTTATAGATGCTTAAAAATGACATTTTCTTGAGTAGTTAAAAAAGGCATGCACACTCTCTCATTCCTGTCTTTTTCTTAGATCTTTCTTTCTTTAAATGCAGTATCCCTCCAAGCCTATTTTACCTTTCAAACAGTAGAAGGTATGCATATATGTATGCATGTATAATCATCTACATCTATTTTACCTTTCAAACAGTAGAGGGTATGCATATACGTATGCATGTATAATCATCTACATCTATTTTACCTTTCAAACAGTACAAGTATACAGAACCTTCTCTGAGGGATGACAAGTTGAGAACTGGAGGATGAGAACATCATGGAGCTTAAAAACAAAACGAATTACAACCTCAAACAAGAACTGGAATCGCCACTAATGAAGAAAGTGATAAGACACAGCACAAAGGCACTTGGTACAAAGATGAGGCCTTCTCCACCTGCATGTCTAGGTCACTCTTTACTTGCTTATAGACAAGAAACCGAATCCCAACAAGGCAAGGAGACTTTAAGTCCACATGGTTAGTTACAGCATCATTGGCAAAAACCTTCACTTCCTGACTTCCAACTCTACCATGACTGGCATCTTGACTCCCGTTCTGCTTATTAGTATAGAGATAGAAAATGGAACATAGACAAGGTATAAAAATGGTAGCTCACTACTAAATTTGTTCTAATTTGTTTTCATTCTTAGAGTTGTTTTAATGCCTCTCAAGTAATCAACTGTCATTACTTTAGTAATACAAATGCATAATATAAAATTTAGTAATTTAAGACTATAAGATCACAAGAGAAGAAATGAACATTCAACTAATTTATTATTAATATTATCATTTAGTAGGCAGTATGTGATAAATCTTACTGCTGGGCCTATGTCATCAACATCTGCTACTTCATGCCATTTGTCTAGAGGCAGCTGATGTCAGGGAAGAGAAAACCGGTCCCTGCCATGCTGGCCTGGGAAACGCATCTCATTGAGCAGTGGTATATATATCACAGGCTAAGGATGCTCGGAAGAGAGATACATGAGGCTGTGGTTTCCCCAGCAGATACAGCTGTCGTCAGGCTCTTTAGAGATAACTGCTGATGACAGGGCCTAGGAAGAAGATGAAGACTTCACCAAGCTGTGGAAGTTGAATTGACGAAAACCATGCAGGACATGCACGTGGTACAGGGAAAGGCCATGTGTATCCAAGTTGAGAGTTAACCTTTCATTTGCTCCCTGGTTACTTTATGTAGTATTCTCTCCCCTATTGTGGCTGCCCTTTGAGCATGTATTTTTGTGAATATTCAGTTGGTCACAGCTCATGAGAGTGGCCATTATGTCAGTATATACTGTAGACTCTCCTCGATGTCTCTGTGTCTTTTGGCTTTTCTGACCACACCTTGGGGCTCAACTCATGCTCAAGCCATTCTGTTGTGTTGCAGGTAGGTGTGGTGGCCATGAGACTACATAATGTGACTCTCTTAATTGAGTCTGATATGACTACTGTATGATCAGCAGAATCCCCCCGAAATGAGGCAACAACAACCGCAGACTGCATTGGAAGTCTGCATGAGCCAAGAGCCATGTCTAAACTTCATCAACCATGACTTCACCATTGCAACCCCACCAGCAGGACCAGCATCACCTTCCCAGACTGGAGCACTATTACCTCTCACCATTCCCGAGCCGCAGGAAGAAAGGGTGCGGTCTTGTTTCTGCCCCCTCCAAGCCCTCCAGCACTCTCCAGCAGCCATTGTACTGTCCACATAGCCACCGTGGTAAAGGGTCAACCTTGCTTGTCTTCATCCCAGACTTGGTTCTGTGCTTTGGCTCACTGTGTGAGCATGGACAGATTCGATAACTTCTGAGACTCTCCCTTTATTCAGGTGTGAAGCTGGAATAATGCCAACCTCATAGCAGTCTAAGAATGAGGAAGAAACTCACTTATTATATTTGAAATGGCTCTGAAGATGTGTCCACACCAAATGAGTATAGGTAGATGTTCAATAACCTACATATGCTACATATATTGTGTAAAATTATTTTTATCACTGAGTTGTATTTGCATTCCTATGTTCATCTATCTATTGATACATTTATTCAATAAAATCTTATTATACAATCAGCCTGAGCAATCACTATATTGGTATATGATTGCAAGCAGCCCAGAGTATTTTTTATATTAGGCAGGGTCCTCTTGAAAAACACAAACAAAAGAACATATTTATCTCTAGGGTCGTTCATGGAAAGGAATCAAGCAAATGGCAAAATTTGCAGACTGAATCATAACCATGTGAGAGCCCAGGAGAGGGGGGTAACTGTCCGAAGACCAGCAAGCTTGAGACTCAGCCGGGTTTGGTTTGAGATGGGAAGAAGCCAGTGTCCTGGTCCAAAGGCAGTCAGAACAGGAGAATTCTACTGCCTGAAGGATGTAAGCTTTTCATTCCAATCAAGATGGCAAAATAAGACTAAGCATCATGTTCCTCATGAAGCTTCCCATCCATTTAGGAGAAACCATGATTCATGTATAATTACAAAGTTTTCAGGGGCTCTGAATCTAACCAAGCAGGCTGCCGGGTGTTAAGATAATGGTAGGGTCATGTGACCATGAAATTGTGAAGTTCGTAGACTTGAGGCCAGGAACCTCCAGGCAGTAGGAAGTGCATAGACCTCAAGACCTCTGAGGTTCTGAGGGTCCGAAGGACTGTGTGGCTGAAACAGAAAAAGGAGAGGGATTGTGCTGTCAAATGTGAACAGGCAGAGCAAGAGCCTCAGAAAGCACATGGGACTTGGTTAAGGAGGAGACTCAGAAGTATGGGGCCAGTCCAGGAGGCTAAAGAGAGGTTTGCAGGCTAAGGGATGCCCCCGACAAAGAAATGTGGTCTATTTAAGCTGAGACATGATAGATCCATTAAGAATTTGATCTCTCAGGTTATGAGGGTTCTCACAACATTTTGTTTACTATTTGAATGTAGACAGATGTTAACTGGGATTGCTGTGACTCCATAATGTTCTTTATAAGCATTTCCCCACTGCAGCTGATAAATTTGGTCTTTTTAGTAACTGTGTAATACTCCATCATGGTTCCCACCATGGTATCTCTGGTTCTCATGTACCCTCCTATACTTCTTCCTTCTGTGTGGTTTTCCTCAAAAAATGGTGCTGTCAAGAACATACTTTGAACTCATTGTCTTATGAGCTCTTCTCTGAGGTTATGTTCCCCTCATGAGTCCCTTCTCTGCAGATCACAGCCTCCTCTGTTTCCAGTCTGTTCTGTCGTGCTTCATTTGTCTTGGCTGGGCTGAGGAGTTCCCAGGCTTCCCACCATTTCCAGGGCATTAGATACAGAGAGGAGGCAGCAAGAAGAGGACCAAGCTCATGAGGATGGAGAATCCCTTATGGGGCCACCACACTTCATCTTTGGGATGTGGCTCTGCTGCGGAATAATCCTGCACTTGGCATCCTGTGTCCCTTAGCTGTAAAGACAGCTTCTTCTCCTTCGTTTTATAGTCTCCTTGAGGGCCAGTTAGGCTTCTGCTAAGAGTTGCGTCTGGAATAAAGAAGGTGTTAGGTAGAAGCAGCAGGGACAGCTGCTTATAAAAGCTCCATGAATGTAATTAATCAAAGTTAACATGACGTCATCTGCAACTGTTGCCAACCCCCAGTTGCCAATATTTTTATTTCTTCCTTTATTTAATATATTCATGCTAAACTTTTTGATGTTGAGAAATTGGCCAGGGACAAATTCTTCAGGCCATGCAGAATCGGGGAAATTCATCCAGCCCTCTTTCCTGGTTCGATTATAGTTTGCCCACTCAGCTAAGCACATACCACAGAGACTGACCAAGAAGCTAATGGAACAAAACTGAGTAACTAGGTCATTTGATTTAGGATAAGCAGAGAGTTGATGCTTGGTTCTTTGGAGAAGAATTACATTCCTGATGTCAAACACAGTATCATATACAATGCAGGTTCTTGATAACTAGAGTATAAATTTTTTCAAAGGATTTCCTCAGTGTATCCAGAAAAAAAAACAAAAAAACAAAAAAAACCCTACCAGACAAGAATAGAACATCATAACCATTTTACCCTCTTCCCTGAAAAGGGCATGCCAGAGAAGAAATAGACTCCTGTGAGACTCATGTAGAATCTTAGCCGTTTGGCTCAGAATGACCACCTGTGACCATCAGCAGTGTCTGGATCTAATAACAACAGTGCATCTGTGCCGTGCATATAACAACTAACTCTGGGCTGCTAACTGTGTTCCACGGACAGTGCTTCATGTTTTATGCGTACCTCACTCCTGTGAGATGGGTGACCCCAAGTTTGCAAGGCTGGAAGAGTGAAAGACTCAGGATTCAAAGTGTGGGCCCAAAGCCGTCCCTTCTACAAGGTGATGGCCTAGAGGCTGGAGGCAGAGTGGGGTGGCAGGACAAGCCCAGGTCCCAGGAGGCATAGTATGGAGAACCTCGCATCTTGTTAGTCCAGAGTCTGTTAGGTAGAGTTAGGTGGCTCTCATAAACTCTTTAAGGCAAAAAGATGTCTATTTTCTCTAATTTCCACTATCAGAGACATGCTGATAATAGGTGTAGAAGTTCCTTGACAGCTAACCATACAGTCCTATAGACATGTAAAGACTTGTTATTTTCTACTGTGTTTACTATGACGAGAAGGAAATTTATCACACTTAAAATATGAGACATGCTGTGTCTGTTCCGGAGTGTGGTTACTTGAAGGGATTAAATTCAAATGTCTCATGCAATGAGCCTGAGCTTTGTAATGAATCAGGTGATAAACTGATACTCTAGGGAATCTGATCATTTCGTATCAGAAGGCAGCAGGACCCATGTATGCTGTTTATCGATTTGATTGGTGGAGTGACAGGTATATTTTGTAGGCACCAAGCTTTCTCCTTCAAGGAACACTGGGTAGCTGAGCAGGTTCCCCTCAGCTACGGCAGGCTGGGGATTGATCATAACTATGGATCTGATAACATATCAGATCATGCGGTGGGTGTCTAGAACAAGACTGGAACACATCAGGAGTCAGGTGGTCTTCAGGCCACCTGGTATTGTTGACATTAGCCCCACAGATGCTCCACTGTGGTTGGGAACATCACTTGGTGTTCTCCATGGTGGAGTCGATTTTATATCCAGCTCACACAGAAGGACATGGAAGCAAAGGCAGTGATCTCACCCATACTCCAATACACACACTATATTGGTAGTTTCAATTCCAAGAAGATGAAAATCCCTTGGCTATATCAACCAAGCAGAGCTTCCTGGCCCCTCTTCCAAGAGATGATTATTAATTGCATTGATCTAAGGTAGGGAGCAAGAACCTACGTTCAAAAACTTCTTCAAGTGATTTTATGCAGAGAACGTATGATTTTCATCTCCAGAGACACAGAATAGCAATTGAGGGAAGGACTCAGCTGAGAGCGGCCCTGAGAAAAATCAGAAGATCAACATTTATCCAGCACTTGCTATATAGCAGGCGCTGGTCATGAATTTACCCATCCTTGACCAACCTTGTGATAACGTTTCCTCTGTTTTACAGACAGGGTATGCTAATGTTTGGATTTGGATTGTTCCCCAAAGTCTCCTGTGTTGAAGGCTTAGTCTCCAGCTGGTGGCGAGGTTGGGGGTAGTGGCTCATTAGGAGCACGTATTTTAAGAATACTTTGGAGCTCCCTTCCCTGGTTTCCAACCCCTTCTTTCTGTTCCCCTCCAATGTGATTCTGCCATGAAGACCACAGGCCCAAAGGCAATGGGGCCAAGGGATCATAGACTGACTTCTTTGACACACTCAGACAAAATAAAAATCGACACTTCCAGCTCCTTGTCACAGTGCTGGGAAGCTGGGGACAGAGAAGCATGGTAAGCAGTCAGCAGCACCCGTGATATCAAGTCCCATAAAATTTGAAATCCTGCTATCTCAACCTTGCTGCAAAGAGATAAAATGTTCAGATTCAACCCAGAGGGACAGCATTTCCCATTACTGTAGCAATGTCAGCTGATTCTCATATGAAGAAACTCATGATAGCTCAGGTAAGGATGGAGGCAGGGGACTACTGTTCACTCTGGAGTCTGTTTCATGGTGGACAAACTCTAACACCCCAACACATGAAGCTCCAGTAATTTCTTAGTCTCTAGTGCTGAAGTTGCGTTTCTCACCACTATTTCTCTGGCTGGGATGTGTTGCCATGCTACAGGCCTCATTCATACTTGCCTAATAGATCTACAGAATGAAGAGTTTCAAAGCATCTCGCAATCATATAACCTCAGAGGTACAGTTAGATGAAAGAGCTTGCCCTCCTAAGAGAAATAGAAAGAACATTCCAGAGCATCTCTAGTGAGATTGGGGCATCAAGACTGCCACTCTGCTGTTTGGATCCCCCTAATGAGGGAGGGTGCCTGGCCTTGGTAGGGTCCTCACACATAGCTTAAGTGCTTGTTTCCATGGTGTTACTCACACAGCTCCCTTTCCTCAGAATCCTCCATTTTTCAAGGCCTCCCTCATCTGCTAAGGCCCAGCTCAAATGCCCACACCAAGCCAATGCCTCCAGGAAAGCGCCCCTGACCAGACCAGCAGAAAGTGAGCTCACCTCCTGTGGTGGTGAGTGTTGTCAACCTGACAGATCTAAAATCACCAGGGAGATGGGCCTCTAGACATGCCCACAGGGCATTATCTTGTTTATGCTAATTGACACAGAAAGACTAGTGGTGTCTGGTACCATCCCATGGTTGGGGATCTTGGATTGTCTACAGTAGAGAAATAAAGCTAAGCACTAGCTAGCACGAAACTTCCTTCTCTCTCTGCTTCTGAATTGAGGGGACAAGGCCACCAGTTCCCTCAATTCCTGCTGCTGCTGCACTTCCCTGCCATGGTGGACTTGAAATGTGAGCCAGGAGAAACCTTCTCCCATAAGCTGTTTTTTTGATCAGGGCATCTTATCACAGCAACAGGAAAGCAAACTGTGACACCCTTGAACTCTCTTACTCTCATGCTATAGAAATTTTGTAAAAATCTCCTGGACACATTTTGAAAAAAAATAGGTGGATGTGTGATTCCCAGGCAGATGCATATGACCATTGCATTCCTGTAACCTGTCTTTACATCCCTTTCCAGGTCGCCTGCTGCTGTGACAGGCATGGTGAGGAAAATGATGCTGAGAGAGAGAGGAAGAGTGATGAATTAGCCCAGGACGAAGAGCTGTCTTCTGCAGGGACACTCATAAATCACTAGCAAATGGAGTGCAGGCTTCAGCTCCAGGACTTAGGGCTGGAAGTATGTGTGTGTACAATGTGTGCATCAAACGGAGAAAAAAAAGCCTCCATGCTGCTGATGTAGTAATTGTACGTTAGAGTTGCTCTTTTTAAAAAAAATTTATTTTATTTTTAATTTGAATATAATTGCATTATCTCTCCTCCTCCCTCCAACCCCTCCCACATCCCTAGATCCCTCTCAAATTCATGACCTCTTTTTTAAAATGATTACACACACACACACACACACACACACACACACACACACACACACACACGAATTGGATAATTAATTAGGGGCTCATCCTCAGAGAAGACTAAATCCCCCTCCCCATTGCTAATGTAGCTTTTATACTTAGGGATGATTGTGGTATCTTATCACAGCTAATAAAAATGTAAACAAGATTCCTCATGATCAATACAGGGACAATAAGAAACACATCCTGAGAGCAAGACCTCATTATCAAGGACTCAAAATTATAGAAATCCAAATTCATTTGCAAGAAAAAAAACCTGAATGAGAATACCTCCGAGGGGGTTTCCTAAACAAAACCAGCTCCTTAGGCACACAGAGACTGCTAAAATTGTGGTTCAAGTGTTACGCCCATGTCATGAGCCCCCCCCCCGCCCCCCCCCCCCCCACTCCCAAGAGATCACCAGAAGTCTGAGTTTATATGCAAAAGCAAAGAGCCTTTATTGCAAGATCGAGCTTGGGCTTCCCATCTGTTCCGACACAGTGGTTGGATCAGGGAAAGCATTGAGCTCAGTTATGGCAGGTCTTTTAGGGAATAAAGGATGGGAGGTGGGTTGGAGAATTTCAAATTCAGATGGGGGTTAAACTCCTGATTGGGCAGGAGTGAGGTAACAGAAGCCTTGTCAGTGATTGGTAGTGGCGTTGCCACAAGGAAATTGGCAACCTATATACAAGTGATATAAGCTATCCTTTTTGTCTTGGAGCATCTAGTACTTGTTTGTCTCAATTCTGACTGGTCTCCCGCAGGGTACAGTTTGTGGCTTTTCCTGGTTATTGTAAGGGTGAGGCCTAGTCCCAGTACTGTTAGTCTGCAGCCTGTCATGGCTGCACCAATGTTAAGTTAGGCGTCTTCACGAGAAGGTCAGGCTACATCTCAAGTTTTCAGCAGACTTGCCAACACAATCCTCGTGGTACCAGTTTCACAGGCATGAAAGATGAAAGAGTAAGAGAGGGTCTTGGAGTCTTTTGCTAAGGTCCCTGAAGACTACCCAGGCCAGGCAACGTGTGGCAGTGTTGGATTCCCTGAAAAGAGGCCCTGAGAGGCCATTGCAGAAAGCTTTAAAGTGAAGTGTAAGTTAAAAATCCCCAGAGCATCCACTGAGGAGAGCTACAGGCACAGAATAAAGTTAGCTGAGTATGTGCATTGCAAGCACCAGAGAATGAGAGGTGGGACTACCCCAGACCTGTGGAGCCAAGGGAATTCTATCACACACCCCAGACGCTCAAAGTGGAGCTTCAGGTTTTGGTGTTTGTGTAAGGCTTGGCTCTTATTTTGATGTGGTCTTCCTATACCCTATCCCTCCCTGTTGAAATAGGAATTTTTTTTTTTTTTGGTTTTTTTCAAGACAGGGTTTCTCTGTGTAGCTTTGCGCCTTTCCTGGAACTCGCTTTGGAGACCAGACTGGCCTCGAACTCACAGAGATCCGCCTGCCTCTGCCTCCCGAGTGCTGGGATTAAAGGCGTGTGCCACCACCGCCCGGCGAAATAGGAATTTTTATTTGGGGCCATTGGATGTTGGAACTATGTAACTTGGTTTTGATTCTTTAAGAGCTGAAAGTTGAGATTGTCTTGAACTGCAAAAAAGACTTGAACTTTTAAACAGTCTTTGGGGCTATTAAAGACCACAGGAACTTTTGAAGTTGGACTAAATAAAGTTTGCTTTATGAAGTGGCTATGAGCTTATAGGGGGACAAGGAGTGGGGAACCATGGGTTGAAAGTGATATGTATGAGAACCAAGTTAACAAGGATTGTGGCGTTTAATATTTATTGATTGTCAACTTGACAGGAACTGGAATTATCTAGGAGACAAACCTGTAGGCGTGTCTGAGAGAATGTCTAGACTGGGTTGAGGCACCAAGACCCACCCTAAATGTTGGCAGCATCATTCTTAGAGTGGAGTCCCCGGATGGAAAGAAAAGGAGCATGCAAGCTGAGTACCAGAATGGGTCTCTGTCTTCCTGACTGGGATACAATGTGACCTGCTATCACAGTCTCTCGTGCGTGCGTGCGCATGCCTTCCCTGACTTGATGGTCATGCCCTTAGGCTCTGAGCCCCAACCCTTCCTTCCTTAAGTGCAACTGTTTCACCACAGCAGTAAGAAAAGTAACTAACACATATGACACAGTATAGTTTTGAACAAAAGTGCTTGTGTTTGTTAGTTTAATTCTACTTGATGATGGTATATGATCCTTCCATATTTGTGGATTCATCTTAGTTTATTATGACTTTTAAAATCTGTGTCTATAAAAGATAGCAAGCTGGTTTTCTTGAGATGCCTGCTTTTTTTTTTGAAATCAGCATAATAACTGGGTTCATGGAATATGTGTGGAAGTGTCTCCTTCTACTCTTATGAGAATGTTTGTAAAGAATTTGAAGTGTTTCTTTTCTAAATATTTGTTAGAATTCACTATACCAGTCATTTGGGACTGGCTTTTACTTTTTAGAAAAATTTTAATTACTAATTTGTTTCCTTTAATTTAGGTTTATTTAGATTTTCTAATTTTTGAGTTGGTTTAGGTCATTTATGTATTTATCATAATTTGTTCATTATGCACAAGGCATTTAATTTGTTGGCACACACTGTTCCCGCCATTCATTCATTATCCTTTAATTGGAGGTTGTTAGCGGTTTTCCTACTTTCCCCCTGATTTTGGTAATTTGTGTCCTCTTGTCAAGCTAGAAATTTGTCAGTTTTGTTGATATTTTCATGGAATGAACATTTGGCTTCATGAATTTTCTCTATTATCTTTTCCAGTTCGTTGCTTTCTACTGTAATCTTTATCATTTCCTTTCTTCTACTTGCTTTGGATTAAATTAACTCCTCTGCTTCTAGTTCCTTACAGCAAATATGCAGATTGAATTTTCTTTCTGAGATGGGTCTAACTAAGCAGCCCATGCTGGCCTCTAGCTCACAGTCCTCCTGCCTCCCCATCCTTCGAGGGCTGGCCCGGATTATAGGACTACGTATCCATATCCAGCAAGTTTTCTTTTTAAAAAATATGTATTTATTATTACTGTTGTTGTTATTATTACTGTTTGTTAGTGTGTGTGTGATGTGTATGGGAGCAAGTGCAGACTTGTGCATACTGCAGTATACATGCAAATGTCAAAGGACAAACTGCAAGAGTCAGTTTTCTCCTTCCACTGTGGAATACAGGGATGGACCTCAGGTCATCAGGCTTGTATGACAGAGCTTTTAATCAGTTAGCCATCTTGCTGGCCCTGAGTGATTTCATTTTTGTTTAGCTGAAAAGGCTTAAAAGTTTTCCTTCTGTTTACTTGACAAATAGGTTATTTAGAAGTGTCTTGTTCAATTTCTGAGTGCTTGGTGATTTCTCAAACTTCCTTCTGTTGTTAATCTCTAATTTAAGTGAATTGTGTTTGGAAAACATACTTTTTATGATTTCAAACCTTTCAAGTTTATTGAAGCTTGTTTTGTGGCCTAGCATATGGTTGACTCTGGGGACTGTTCCATGCATGTATAAAAGAGTGCATCTTCTTCTCTTGTTGTGTGGAATGTTTATAAACGTTACTGGGTTGTCTAAGTTTATACACCCTGGTTTTCTACCTAGATATTCAATCAGTTATTGAGAATGTGATACGAAAGCTCCAAATGTCATTTTGAAGACTGTCAAGCCTTGCTTAGATTACTGTAATGCCTTGACAATCTCTCTCCACTCTCCCGGCTTTGTTTTTTTGATAGAGGCCTCTTGTCTGACTTGGTATAGGTTTTATGTACACTATAATGTAAAGGCCCTCTGAGTAGGAACTTTCCATTGCTGATATGTGACTGGCACTCAGAGCAGTGACATGTATTAGTTACGAACGTTCATGTTAGACGAATGAATACATCATCACACAAATGACTGCTTCTGGTTTCTTGGGCAAGTCTGAGATTCCTCATCCTCACCATCTGGAGTGAATCTGAAATGGGGGAATACTCACAGAAGACTGAAACACACTAGGGCAAAGGGAGGGAGCTAAAAAGCCTTCCTTCCTCCTGCCATTGACTGTCAGGAGAAATCCCAGCTTCCCCTTCACATGTGGCTTTGAATTTTGTCTCTCTGGATTTTTGTAGTTATTAAAGTGGTATGTGCACCAGAAGTGGCTGTAGGTCTTGAGGAATAAGCCATGGACCTTGTGTTTGCCTGCCTTCTTCAGGCAGAAGAATGCCTCCTGACATCAGACGTCCTGTGTAGGGGTTAATTCTCAAGTAACAAGGACAAGGAGGAGTTAAACTTCCAAGTAGTATGGAGATGCATGTGTACTGTCTCTCTGGAGCCCAAGAGGCTAGCATCAGTAGGTGATGCAAAATTAGGTGTTCAGATTTCCAACCAAGTAAGATTCCATTGTCGCATGATTGGCATTATCCCTCAGATACATCTGGACATAGCTTTTGAAATTTGATGTTTATCCTACTGAGGAGAGCTATTTTATACATCTCAAGGAAAACAGAGCATGTGCTAGTTGATGAGGGGTTGGCATGTAATATTTAGACACTTTGCACATATTTGACATGTGAAGGCATTTTGCATAATCTATATGCTCAATCAACTCAAGGATTGACTGCTATTTTTCTTTTACTTGTGAAAGTAAAGCCCGTGCTTTATCAACTTTTCTCAGAGGTACACAGCTGGAGCTCAGGGAAGGGGGTGGGGCAGCAAATTGGGCACCATGTGTAATAAATACATGGTGATTATTTATAATCTATGAAGGTAGGTTACAGTCTAGAAAGTGGAGAGAAGAAAGAGCCCGGTACAAAATGTTGAGGGGTGATAGTAGAGGATGATGGGGCTGAAAATGCAGAGCAGGAGCATCCAGGGCGGTAGAAGGAGAAGAGTGTTGGGTTGGGATAGGGGGATAGATCCAGGAAGTGATGCAACACCTCTTGGAAACTTGCAATTGTCTTTGTTTGGGGGGACACTGGTAAAGACTCTGGCATTTGACAATGAATTGGCAAGAATTAAATGCTCTTGACATTGATTTAGATAAATTATTTAGATAAATTATTCTCACACCTCATGGAACTGGAACACCAGTAACACAGAGGCCATGCTAATAGCACTCTGTGTTCTCATAAAAATTATTTTACCTCAGTACGATGTCACCATGCAAACCTGACAGACTCCGTAATGGCTTCATTGTCCACCCATGACTCTGCATTCTCAGAATAATCTGAACATTTAATGTTGGCAAAATAGGACGATCAACGTTGTAAAATGATTTTTTTAATTTTAGTTCTTTAGTTTCAGTAGCAGATTTATTTGTAAGCATACTATTTTTTCCTCAAGATTTATTTATTTATTTTATGCGTATCAGTGTTTTGCCTGCATGTATGTCTGTGTGAGGGTGTCAGCTCCCCTAAAACTGGACTTACAGATAGTTGTGAGCTATTATGTGGGTGCTGGGAATTGAACCTGGGTCCTCTGGAAGAGCACCCAGTGCTCCTAACCACTGAGCCATCTCCCTAGCCTGTAAATATACCATTTTATCTGATTCATTTGTCCTTTCATCTACCCATCATGCATATATGAAATACGTATTTCATGTTGGACTCTGGGAAATAAATGAAACAAGACATGATACTCAAATTCTGGTATGCATAAAAAATGCCTAGTAAACTTGTTAATACTATTGTGTTAGTACCTTTTGTATGACTATGACAAAAAATATGCAGGAAAAAAAAACCTTACAAGGAGGAGTTATTTGTCTTAGCTCATGGTTACTAAAGTTCAAGCTATTGTTTCTTGGAGCTATGTGATTGGGCAGAACATCCTGGTGGTGACAGGGAGCCATAAGCAGGACAAGAAGAGGTTGTGAAGAGACACTGCTAAGACTCAAGCCTAGAGAACGACTTCCTCCAGTTCAGCCCATCTCCCTAAAATTCTTAGAACCTCCCAAAGTAACACTACGACCCAACAATGTAGGCCCTAACACATGAGCTCACGGTGGGGGGTCACCTCATATTTAAACCATTTCCCAAGCCTATCCTTTATAATCAGTAGGTAAAGGGAATATATGTATTTTATAACCATCTATTTGGTTCTGATTCACAACAACAACAACTAGATCTAATAGTCTGTGGAAAAAACTAATGTAATAAAGTGTAAGAGATATCAGAAATATGCACAGGGTAAAAAAGTGAAGCATTCATCAGGAACAGTGACTATTAAATGTTTGTATCTTACCACTGCAGAAAGCTGTACATGCAACAATGTTATTGTAAGGTTCACCAATAATGGTGTTTTGGTTTAGGTTTTAATACCTTATATCCACTAATACTGTTGAAAATTTCAATGTCTTTGAAATGATCATAAAAGACTGCTGTAAGCACACAAGTATTATTCCACCAATGCATATCACTCACTCTAGAAGGAATGGAGAAGGTGTGTGATGTTTCCCACTTGAAACTCTGGGAAGCTATTTCGTGTCATTGCAGAGCTGGTTCTTGTGGTTAATTATATTGTGCACCCCAATAAACTTATCTGGGGGTCAGAGAACAGAACAACCACTATATTAAACATAGAGGTTAGGCAGTGGTAGCATATGCCTTTAATCCTAGCATTCCAGGGGTCTGGAGGTCTGTACAGACAAACAGGAAGTGACAGAGCTGGGCAGGAAGAGGAAGTGATGTAGCTGAACAGAGAGACCAAATCACATGGCAGAACAGCAAGGCAAGGTGTGGGTAGACAGGAAGTAGCTCACCTTTGGAAGCTGCGGAGTTGGTGAGGTAAGGTTAGCTGTGACTTTCCCTATTTCTCTGATCTCTCAGATTTTCACCCCTATATCTGGCTCCATGTTTTTTATTTAATAAGACCGTTTAGAAATTCATCTACAGGTTCTAGAAATTCATCTACAGGTTCTTTCAGAAATAAAGACATTTTCCTTCTCCCCTTTGTCTACAGAGCTCCTTTGCAGCCTGTTAATAAAACAAGTTTGAATAGTATTGGAAAGGTTTTATATTAAAACTCCAGTGTTGACATACAGCATGAAACCCCAAGTCTTACACTGAAACAGCTCTCTTTCAAATGATAACTGGTGGGTTGTTTTTCCCCTCAAAAAGAGATACTCATTGACCCCACATGCCAATCAAACTTAGGCAGTAAGGATACAGAACAGTCTAATCCCCAATGAAGGGAAACTGAGATGTTTGATTTTCCAATTTAAGAGGAAGAGATATTGATGATGGACAACTATTAGCAAGTTCAAGTCAAGAATATCACAGAAAATTTGAAAATCTTCAGGAAATTTCTCCAGAGTTCCTCCTCAGAACGCCTCTTGGTCCCTTGACAATAGTTCTAGAAGAGTTTGAAAAGGTCCGTCTGGAGCACCAGAACCCCCATGTTCTCTCCTCTACCTGGACAGCCAGAGAAAATACACATCCCGACCTCCTTTGCATTATATAGGGTCACATGACCAAGCTCTAGCCAACCACATGTGAGTGCAAGTGGCATGCATTGCATTGTTTCTGCCTTTGTTCTCTGTGTGCCTTCTCCAACAGCTTCCGGATGATGGTGTCACCCAGGCATCCTTAGAAGCCTCCAGCAGCCTGAATCCTTGGATAACTGTGTGGAGCAGAGGCATCCCATCCCATTTCTTCATATTCTAGTGTCCGTGTGGCCCCTGAGGGAAGCTTCTGGAATGTTGGGGCATGTGTAGAAAGGCAGCTGGCCTGCCCTCACACAGGTTATGAGGACATAGGAGAGCGGGGACTCTAAAGACATGTTCAAGTCTGCCATTTTTGGAGCCAGAGTCCTGAACATTGTGCGTAATACTCATGGAAATGGTGCCCTCACTGTAATCTCCCATTGGGAAAATTGTGTGGGAAAAGCTCCTCTGACTCCAAGGGGCAGGCTTAAGTTGTCGGGAACATTCTAGCTCTCCCTGAAGTCTTAAGGACATGGTGCTACCACAACACAGAGGCTAAGACAAACACCAGACATGGTAATGCTAAACTTTGGAGAAAATGAAACGAGACGGAAGCAAACCAGAGACGTGGTCATGAAGGAGCCTGGCCTGCGGCGGAGACAACCAAAGCATAGGGCTACCCTGTCACAAACCTGAGGCCAGCCTGAACAACTCATGGAGACTCTCTCCTGAGACCTACCAAGAAAGTAAAAAGGGCTGCAGATATAATTCAGTGGGAGGGTGCTTGCCTCGAATGCGCAAGGCCCTGGGCTCGATCCCTAGGACCACAAACCAATCAGTACAATAAACTAATAACTTTTTAAAAGATGCTCTGAGCCCTAGAATGTGTCCCACCCCTGGAAGCCACCTTTTACCCTCCAGCACTCTACCCAGTGGGTCTGTGTGCTGCTGGTCATTTCAATCTCCTTATACAGGGAAACTGTTTAGAAATTTGCACCTTGATTATATTTCAATTTTATTTATTTCTGTTTTATTTGTGTGTGTGTGCATGCCATGGTGCATGTGTGGAGGTCAAAGGGCAACTTTTGAGAGTCTGTCCTCTCCTTTCTGGGAACTGAACTCAGGACATCAGGCTTGCATGCCATGCACCTCCATTCACTGAGCCGTCTCACTAGCCTGGGACTATATTTTTAACATCAGTTTTACTCTTGGCCAAAATATTCCTTTCAGTCAGACATCCTTTAGTTATTTGGTCTCTCTCTCTCTCTCTCTCTCTCTCTCTCTCTCTCTCTCCCCTCCTCCCCCTTAGTCCCTTATATAAAATAGCTACCATCTGTTTGAAAGGTATTTTATACCAGATATGGCCTACATTACACTATTTCATCTTCATGTGAAGTAGGTCCCATTGTTATACCCATTCTGCAGATGAAAGAAACTGAGGCCCCACATTGTTAAGCAACCTTACCAAGCTCAAGGCTCTAGAATGAGGCAAGAGCAGGACTCTCCATACCCTGACCTTGCAACCTTTACCCTTAATCATTGTGCAAACCACCTCCATTTCCATCCAGTAGATTTTTGTTCATCGGTTAATCCTTTAGAGGGGCCAGTTATCAGACGTCAGTTTATGAGAGCTCCTGATTTCACCCTTCTTTCAGCACAGCACTTGGGCTGTGGGAGACCCGGCTTCCCCAACCCCCAGTAGAGTGCTGGGGCTCACCCTCGGGTGCAGCTCCCGCCTCTCAATCTTAGCGGATGTCTAGCATGGCGGATGCTTTGGCTTGGGTCATTGCCACAGTCTTCCGGGAAGGAGAAGCTAGAAGAAAGGCTTCTTGGCCCTGGCACACTCTTAACAAGCAGGAGAGGAGCCTCGCAGTGGGGCCAATCTGTCACTGCTCTATATTTAGCGCCATCTGCCAGGAATATTTCCAACTGCCTATTTTAATACACAGCACTTGGTGCAAACGGGAGCGCTCCGCCACGAGCTCGTGGGAAACCAAGGGCATTAAGTGGGTTTTCTGGCTCATGCTGTGTTGCAAGTTGGCCCTTCTGCCAGACTTCAAGTGAAATACGGGAAAAAGACGGAGGTAGAGTTTTCCCAGGGTGTGAGTCCCAGGGGCCCATGGCTTAAGAGACTCAGGAGTCGACCAAGGAGGGCCACTGGGGCGGTGTTGGAGATGGTTGTGGGAGTGAGGGAGAGGAGTATCCAGGCCCGAGGCTCTTCCACTGCATGCTCAATGCAGAGCTCCCCAGCTCTGTCTCTGAAACCATTACAGACTCTTGCAGCCATAGCCAATGCCAGCGCATCCTTCTCGAATCTCAGGCTTTTCTTGAATAGTGTTCAGTTACATTCACCTGGTCATTGCTTGAATGAGTTGAGTGAGGAAGTGGAGCATGCAAACATCTGGAGGAAGGGCTCTGGGGCTGAGGGATAAAGAGGGCATGTCCAAGGCATAACAAATGTCCCAGTGTGGCTAGAACAGAGAGAAGGATTAAGTTAGAGAAGGATAGGAAGTGGGCTGTGAGAAGTGGCCGGTAATTAACATTTAATTTGGGGCAATACTCATTTCAAAGCTTTGTTGATGTTAATATTTATCTCCCTGGGTCTTAAGATGTGAGAACAAGTCCCCCTTAAAAGTTGCCCATCATTAATATGGACGTCCTGTTTTGCGAGTGTTAATGACCGTGAGCTGACTGAATACTAATTTCAGAAAGCATCTCTGACATGAATGTGGAAGCATCTGGCCACCCTTAGGGTACCTTCTCACCACTTAAAGCAGCCAATCTGGTCTTTGTCAAGGCATCTTTCTCTTTCTAGAGTAACTATGACAACCGAGTTGGGTGCCACAGGTCTGCAGCAGTTCTATTTGCACACAGCATGTGACGCGGTCAGCCGCAGCGTCGTGAATCACTGCAGCTGCAGCTTTTCTCTTCGGTGTGAACAAGTTATCTGCTCCTTGTTTTACTTCACGCTTTTCCCGCTGGCTTTGTTCTTCTGTAACTCTTGTGACCATGTGATCAGCATGACTGACCATCTAGCATCTCCCAAACTGTTTTGATCCTATATTGGTTGCCTATTGTTGTGATAAATGATCACAAATGTAACAGCTAAATAACACAGATGTATTATCTTTGTTCTGTAGGTCAGAAGGCTGGCACAGGTCTCACAAGATAATACCAGGTATCAGCAGGGCTGGGTCCCTTCCCTTGGGTTCAACGGAGGTCATCTGGATTGCTGGCAGAATTCACTTCCTTACCCTTGTTGCGCAGAAGTCTCCCCTTCCTCGTGGCGGTCCGCAAAGAGTTATGGCTCCTTCCTCTGTCGTGAAAGCTAGCAATGGTGGGTCCAATGCACCCACATTCTATGCCTCTCTGTTTCCCTCCCATCTCAGGTGCCCTAAACTCAGCCAGGGAAGTTTTCCACCTTTTAAAGACTTGCAAGATTCGACTGGGCTCCCTGGGATAATCTGGGATTGTTTCCTGAGGTCTTTAAGCCCAGCCACATCTTCACATCTGCCATGTGACTGAACAGTCATGGTCCTAGGGCTTAGGGCGACAGGTAAATCCTTCTGTCTATAGTCACATTCTTTCTTCCACCCTGGAATGCTATAGTTTTGTGGGACACAGTTGGGCAGCAGTCCTCTGCAACAGAGGTATTAAGAAGGCTGAGTTCCAGACAGGCAATTACAACAGATACAAAGGAACTGGTTTTTACTGAAGGACACAGACTCCCCACCTGGGTCCCCTAGGTAACTAAAGTAGGAGGGAAGGTGGCGTCTCTGCCGATCATGTATCTGTCTCCTTTAAAACTTAGGGTCAGAGGTTGCTTGTCTTGAGTTGATAGGTTGAGTCAGGCTGATGCCTCACCTGTCGCTTCCCTCCTTAAGACTGAAGACACAGAGATCTGAGTAACCCAGAGAGGTGCCTGAAAAACCTCGGGTCATTGAGCTAAAAGTCACTGTGGATTTTGGGGGCACTGACCTCTGGATTCCCAGGACCCCATAGACAGATCGCCACACAATGAAATCACCCCTGAGCAGAGACAATTATCTAATGGGAATGGATTGTCCCATGGACAAGAAGGATTTCCCCAGGGCTGCTTTGCAGAACCAGAGCTGAGATACTGATCAGCCAGATCAGTTTCTCCAAGCCTGCTTCAGATGCACCCTCTCAGCTCCTGCCCTGTTCTTCCCCTGTTTAAACCTAAAGCTCGGTCAGTACCCCTAAGATGGGCCCAAGGGGCTTCCTTTCCATCTTCCTCGAATGTCCATTTGATTCTTTCTTGCCTTTTATGACGACCTTTTGTTTTCTTCCAGGTGAGAGGCTGGAACTGACATGCTGGAGCTCCTGGAGTCAGGCCTCTGGCCTAGTACTCTGGTTACATGTGACTAATAAAGTCGGAAGGACTGGGTGACCAGGACACTAGGTGGAGGTCGGATTCCTCCACACAGCTAGGGTGTGGGTGGAGGGGACAAAGGTATGTATGACTGGCTTCCAGAGGCCGATTTACCTTCTTGCCTGCCAGAAGGATGAATCAGGCAGATCTTCTGACTAGGATGGGCTGCCATGGACTTCCTGTGGTGCTGGAAGGCAGAGGGACAGTGACTCTTGAGTGCTTTGGGTAGTCATCTGACATAACAGCTTGTTAACCTGTGAAAGTGAATCCCACACTTGAACTTCTGTATTGTAGGTTGACTTGGTGACCAACTCAAGCCCCTTGAGCGTGGGTGAATAGTTCTTGGCTTTCCCTTTTCTGGATATGACACTCCCCACTCCCACACCAATACCGAGAGAGAGAGAGAGAGAGAGAGAGAGAGAGAGAGAGAGAGAGAGAGAGAGAGCACACAGAAACAGAAAGTCTGAGGCATTATTTGTGCTCAAGTCTTCTCAGACATGGACTTTGTCTGAGACTATCTCCCTGCTCCTCCTGCCAACTGCATTTTTTCCTCCCCTTCCTTCTTTATTTGTTAAGTCATGTGTCCCCAAGAAAAACAAAACACACCCACCCCTGCCTCAAGTTTTGCTGTGAAGGAACTGGCCTCAGTGGCTCTGTGATGAGCTGCTCTTCTACTGCTGTGACAAAACACTACAACCAAGACAATGAACAAAAGCGTTTAATGGGTTAACAATTTCAGAGGCTCAGAGTCCATGATGGTGGAACATGCAAGCTCACATCTTGATCCACAACTCGGAGGCAGAGAGAGCTCCCTGGGAATGGCGGAGTCTTTTGAAACCTCAAAGCTCTCCCCCAGTGACACACCTCCTCCAACAAGACCACACCTCCTAATCCTTCCCAAACAGTTCAGCTGGGAACTGAGTATGCAAATATGAGTCAGTGTGGTACATTCTCATTCAAATCGCCGCCACCCACTGGCTTCCTAGTTCCAAAGTCCTTGCTTTGTGGAATCAGACCAGCACTGAGACAGAAGTTGGGGAAGTCCCCTGGGCTCAACCAGCATGTCTCCCCTTCTAGGTGTAGGTTGAATAAATAAAAAGCAATGTGTTTCTTTGAAACATAGGGTAGGAATTTGGCACTGCCTCTGGAGACTTGAGGCTGTGGGAGAGGAAAGATGAGAAAGTTAAGAATTTAAATACAATGGGCACTCTACTGCAAAGTCTTTGCGGGGGTGGGGGGTGGGGGGGCGCAGATGTCAGGGACTGTGTGCATTCTGCTTATAACTGTACCCCTGAACTCAGGGGACACTCCTGAGAGTCAGGAGGTTCAGTTGAGAAAAAATGGAGAAAGAGGGTGTGTTCTGAGAAACATATGCTCCTTTGCACCCTCTCTTCTAGCAGAGCCTCATTTTGGAATGTTCCCAGGAATCTGATGCCACATATTCTCATCCAGAGAAGTGACCTTTGCAGCTAGGGCTTCCTCCTTCTACACCTGGGGAGTTGCCAGCAGCCTTTCCTAAATCAGAACACACCATGTCTTTTAACAGTTTAGTGGACCCCAGGTTGGACTTTGAATGTTTTTATTAATGTTATTTAAATTTGCATAATATAAAACAGATTTTAGCTCAGATTATCTTAGAGCTTATGTAAGACTAAGAAATCCATGCCTTATATATCAAAGTTATAAAATCAGTAAAATTAAAGATACTAGCATTAGTAGAATGTGGCATCGTATTTTGCTAAAATGAAACTCAAGTACTCTGGCACTGACTGAAACCAGCCCTTTCATAGTATCACGACCCCTGGCACCAGGCCTTCCTTTCTCCTGCTTCTCAACTTCTGTGCATTCAAACTCCTTCCAAACCTTGCTTTGTATAAAATGCACCCTGCTGTTTTTTAAGCTTTCAGCAGATGAAAACACGTTTACATGTCAAGTCCATCTCTGTTTGCATTAGCCTGATGAGTAAGTAAAGGAGCTTATCTAGCACTAATGTACCCACAAAGCAAGCAGGGAAACTGGAATCAAGTGGTCCCCAGAGTATAAACTGGATGCTCAGATGGTTTAGACTAGATGAGTTTGTGAGACTATAATACTATATTTATAATATACTCATCATGTAGCTATACTATATGTATGCTTATTGTATACACAAGGTATCAACAAACATAACTTTTCAAGGGCAAACTGAAACTCTCTTGGAAAACTCCCAGACTCTTGAAGAAGCCTGTTCCCAAGTCACCCCAGCCGGGATGCCGACTCTCTGTATCCAGCCGCAGTCCTGCCACACCCACATACGGGGGTCATGTGTAGGAGAACATAATTCTTTTTTTTTTACCTGGATGCTTGTATGTCTAGCTACCCTATATGATGAACAGTGCCTTAAACAAACAACCACTAAGCATTCAGTGCCAATCTCAACCGCCTCTGGACTTCCCAAGCACACTTAAACAATATTAATATGATTGGTATTGTAATTTACTTTCTTAAAATAAGACGTCTGGGGATCAGAAAGTTTGGCAGACTTGCTCAAGAACAATTATACCTGAGCCAGGGCTGGGAATTAATTCAAAGCTCCCAGCCCTGCTTTTTGCTAAATCCCCTGAGTATTGAAAGGTGCATGGTGTATGGTAGGTACTTAGTATAGAGATTTTTTTTAAATGAGTACAAGAATGGAGAGCCACCCATCTGCCTGCTCTCACAGCCTAATTTCCCCTCTAGGCAGCAAGGCCCAGAAAGGGCAAAAACTAAGCTTAATGCGCACCTCAAAATCTCCCTGATGAGCCGGGCGGTGGTGGCACACGCCTTTAATCCCAGCACTCGGGAGGCAGAGCCAGGTGGATCTCTGTGAGTTCGAGGCCAGCCTGGGCTACCAAGTGAGTTCCAGGAAAGGCGCAAAGCTACACAGAGAAACCCTGTCTCGAAAAACCAAAAAAAAAAAAAAAAAAAAAAAAAAAATCTCCCTGATGCATAGTAGATACCCAATACAAATTAATTTGAACTGACTTGTCTCTTCCTGTGGCCCAATGGCTTAGTTGTTGTTGTTGCTGTTTTTAGATTTGTTTATTATCATGTACACAGCATTCTGCCCACACGCATGCATGCCTGCAGGCCAGAAGAGGGCATCAGATATTATGGATGATTGTGAGCCACCATGTGGTCCCTGGGAACCGAACTGAGGTCCTCTGGAAGAGCAGCCAGTGCTCTCAACCGCTGAGCCATCCCTCCAGCCCATCCATGGCTTAGTTTGAATGAGAAACTTGAGCTCAAGGAAAGGAGTTTGGTGAATGATGGGAGCCATTGACCAGCCTTGGTAATGGAGAACTCCGGCTGTTCCCTCCTGAGGCCCGCTGCTGCAAGCCTGGTTGGCTAGGTGATGCTTGCCTGGCATCAGACAGCAGCCAAGCATGGAACTACATATCAAGTTCAGAGTCACTGGGGCAAAGTGTGTAAATGACGAAATGAGAAAGACAGCAATCTCTGGGGGCCAAGGGGTGGAGGGTAGGGGTGGGTCAAGTTGCCCAGAATGGCAGCGTGGAGAGAAGGTTTTGGGTGGAAGCGGCAGGGGTCCACAGCTAGCCCTTGCAGGAGAGCTTTGCTGAGTGGATTGTAAAGCGGCCTTTGACTTCCTAGAGGGAAGGAGCCTCCCACTGGATCAAGGTGGGTGACAAGTCCCCAAACATCTGCTGTAGCGGAGCTGCCCGCTTTCCTTCTGCCAAGGCCGCTCCTCAAGTCAGGCTAAGCACTCTTGGGCTCCACACCCATGTGCTCTCCCTCTCACTGCCCTGGAGTCTCGCTATCCCCCAAATTTGCAGGCTTTTGTTCCCCTGAGGTTCACCTGTGAACTATCTTCCCTTCCAGGGTATTTACAGGCCCTTGCCCTGGCAGGGCAAGGTCTCCCTGGTGTGCTGAGCCCCCCCACCCCCAGCAACAGCCAGCCAGGCTGGCCCTGTGTCCTCACTGTCCACTAACCTTGGTAAGATGAGATGGGGCACACCTATGACTCAGTCCTCAATGTCTGAGAAATTGCAAGCGTTTCAGTGACCGGGCTCCTTTCAAAGCTGCAGTGTCTTTCCAAACGTTGCCTGAGACAAGGTAGAAGGAGGAATGCAGGTTCTATCTGTGCCCGACACTGTATTACGATCTCAGATTACATCAGCTCACAGCCATCCAGTGAGCTTGCTATTGACCCGGCTTCAACTGTGATTTACCTGGGATGTAGTGTGGAAACAAAGGGTCAGAGTTCAACTCCGGTCCCCTGGTGCTAGTGTCCACGGGAACGCACCTGACCCACTGGAGCGGCTTCGGCTCCTCCTTCCTATCCAATGGTTCCTGAGCGGCAAAAAGAGCCCATGATTGGTAAAGTTTTGTTCATCACCCCTCCTCAGATGTGCATCCCTTCAAAGCAGTGTCCACTCATCTGGTATTTTCCAGGGTGCTTTCAACCCCATGCGAGGCTTCCATTTTCAATAAATTAATTTTGTTAATTTATGACTGTAGTTTTGTACCATGATTTTATATAGTTCTTGTTCACAAAAAAACCTCAGAAACAACAAAACATTGTCAACCACCATGCCTTGATTTTTAAATCAGAAAGCACAAACCTTGTAGCTACTGTGTATAGCCAGTTTATACCATGCTCACAAGAAACACTGCACCATAGTTCCTTACTCTAAAATAGTATTTTTTTCAATTTTCTTTTTCTTATTTTTTTTTTGAGGTGCTTTCATTTTGGGGAGAATGTTCTCTTTCTTCTTCTCCGTTCTGGGCACAGATAGAACTATCCCTTTTGACAGGCATAGTTCCAGAACCTTCCCGACCCTTTCTCTAGAAACAGACACATGATCACGTGGTCTCGGCGAGCTTAGCTTAACTTCCCAGGGGCAGAGTCCAGGTGTTCCTCAGTCCTGTGGTGACAGCGACCACTCTCCATCACTGCCCCTTACAGCTCCCCTCCCCCACAGCCCCAGGGAAGAAGATTGAAAACTGGGTGTTCCATCCTGGGAACCAAAAAGAAAGCCCTGCCACTCCTAGACAGCAACCCTGGGCTGCCTCCCTCCCTCTCCATGGGCATCACCTCTTCCCTGACCCCTGGGTCATTTCCTCGTGGGGACATTCTCATTAAAACCTTCCTGTTTGGTTTAGCTCGGGAACTCCTCTCTGAGTTCCTTTTCCTCCTCCATCTCTACCGAACGGTAATAAAAAAGCTTTTCATTGCCTTTCCTTCCCGTTTCCACCACTGGGCTAAATCGAAGTGGAGACATTTGTACACAGCACCAGAGTTCCAGGTGTGGAGGAAATGGGATATAACTCCTCTATTGCAAGGTACCCCCTGAGAATAAGCCCCGAAGAATCCAGAAACACGCCCGGGAGCCTGGCCAGTGTGCTTGTTTCTAGGAGCCCGGTGCTAGGAGCCTAGGAGCTAGGAGCTGAAGAGTGGGGGATGTTGGTCCTTGATGACTTATACTTGGAGGTGCTCCGGCCTCGGCAGCAGCTAGATCAGCTGGAAGCTATCTCTGGTTTCCTTGAAGCCCTGGTTTGTAATGTCGTGTGCACACTGAGAATTGTTGACCCCAGGAGCAGTTTGCTAGGTAATCATTAGCACAGAGATAGGACTCTGTGGGCCAGAAACAGCTAGAGGAAGACATTGGGATGCTGTGGTTCAGTGACTAGATAAGAGAAAGTATGATATACGGATAAAAGAATGGTCACAATCAACATCGTTCCGTAGTTCTTCCACTCAGGTTAATTTTTTTTTTTTTTTTTTTTAGGAAAGATGTTCTCTGTTTCTGCACACAGAAAACTGTATCTTCTCAGTGCAGGCACAGTACCAGAACATTCCAGCCACCTTTTCTAAATAGATGCATGCTCTGATGAAATGTTTATACTGAGAAAAGTACCCCTTTCGTCCTGTGTCTATTTGGCCAACATTCGCTGAAGCAAATCACACTGACATTCTGGGGTGTTTGTGACCACAGGGACGGACGGTAACTCTGCTGCCCTCTAACCATAATTGTCCATTCTCCTCATCATAATCTGGTCATTAGGGAGAGCCACTGAGAGATGATGGATCTTTGGGCACTCTTCAGATTTCCTCAAGCTGGGCAAGCCCCCCCTCTACTAAAGTGTGAAGCCACACTGCTCAATGGCTGCTAATGCGCTTCTGCACTGATCCCCTGAGGGACCCCAGTCTCTCAGGAAACCTGCTTTCAAATGTGTTTACGGCTGTCAACCCTTAGACTCCGGTGCCTTCTCCTGATTGCCCCGCCTGCATCTTCTTGTGCGGGCCCACCTCTGCCCCTCGGATGCAGAGGACGCTCACCTGAGTCCTGCCTCCTGTGCTCTCCACTCGTTTCCTCCTCTGTGGATTCCTGAATCCTGGACCGTGATAATCCTTTTCTTCTTGACCTGATCTTTCCCACTGCTGGCCTTTTCCGATGTGCTCTTCAAGGTGCTTATAACTCTTGTCCAAAGATTTTTTTTGTCAGACTTCTTACTATGTCCCCCAGGGGGCGCCATTCACTGCATTACCCTACTGACCACTTTGACCAGCCGCCTATAGTTCCTCCCTGTCTGTACACGGCCCTCTCTCTGCTCTTCCTGCTCTAAGTCAGTGGACTCTGCTTTTTTTTCTGCCCGTACCCTCTGCAGGGTTGATGTGACCCAAGGACCATTTTTTCTGGAGCACCTTCCTCTGTCTTTCACGTGTCCTCTGGTCTCTTGACTCCTCAGCCTCTAACCAGCGTTCCCTCCACCCCAGGTTCTTTGTATGCCTTTCTCTGACTAACCCCTTTCCCGGTCATGACTTTATTTACAGCTTAGCCAAAGATGACTTTTCCTTCTTGCTTACTGAAATTCCCAAACACTGTACAGGCAATATACAAACAACCAGTTCCTCAGCAACAGTTTCCTAATGCTTTTAGCACTGCCCTGAAGCTCATTGCTTAAATCAGTAATTACATTAGGAGCTTAGAGCAATTATCAGTTGGGGTTCCTGATCGAAGACTATTTTTTGGCAGAGATATCTGCTCAGGTGCAGCCTGGCTGAGGCAACAAACTAGGTCTGGTGGAGCTCCCTGGGCTTATAACTGTCCCTGCTCCTGAAGGGACAGTGAGATGGAACCGTTGGCCTGGATGACTGGGTGCCAGCTGCCATTATGCCTGAGGAGCTGCCCACCAGGAGACGCGGTGTTTACAGAGGACAGCAGTTATAATCCAGACTGCCACCTGGCAGGGCATGCAAATGAAATGGAAAAAAAAAATCTCTAATAATATTCAATTACTGCCATCTGCCCGGAGCATAGTTTCAGGACAGCGGAGGTGGGGCATCAGATCTTGGAGACAACCCTACCTTTCCAGAGTCTGTCTGTGTCACTGGGAGTTGTGGGCAATGAGAAGACACAGGAGAAGGCAGATGGGCGCCTGCGTCAGGGCAGTTGAGCTGACTGTGGGTGCTAAGGCACAAGGCGGGACAAGATGATGATGTTTGCACCAGGTGACAGTATTTGTTTACAGGTTTGGCCAAAAGCTGTTCTGTCTCCTTGCAAGAAGTATAGAGAATGAAGCTAGTCTAAAGCAAGCATACCCGCATCCTTGAATTGTTACTAACTTTGACCCTGGAACTCCTTCGTTTAAAGATATAAATACACAGGGTGTGTGTACGGATGAGACATTGATCTATCTCCGAGGGGGTATCTTTCCAAGGTACCAAGTTTCATAAAGTATCCCTTCAGATGGAGGGAGGAGGGCCAGGTACCCACAGCTCAGATCCCTTTCCTCAGCGTGAGAATAAAACACGAGACTTTTCATTCACTACAGGTTAAACGACCCAGGGCTGATGACATATTATGTCACTCAGCCAAGCCTTACAGTCAGGAGACACACTGTTTTCTACAGTGTCTGGGTGAAAATTTGCTACCAAGTTTTCTTCTAGCTGGCAAGCAACTGGGGAATATCCATCGATGGCGTGACATGCCAACAGCATGGGTCAGAGAAGAAGAATAGATTGAAGGCTGCTCTGCCACTCACTAACTGGGTGGTCTCGAACACAGTACTTCATCATCCCAAGTCAGTGTTTACCTCCATAAAACGTGAGGATCACAACTCCACCAGTGCCGGGGGAGCGGGGAGGGGATACTCTGAGGAGGTAAATTGGGTAGGAGTGAGGTCTGGATACACAGAAACTGGAGTTCAAAATCTCAGGTGTGTGCATTTCACTAATCATGAGGTAGAGCAAAGGCACTTGGCCTCTAAGCCTCTGGGTCTACGAGACGAGGGAAGTAAAGCCATGTATGGTGAGGATTCTCAAGGTTACCTGCTGAAAAGCACTTGGTGGGGTAGTAGTGAAAGAGTACTCAGATTTTGTTAGGACTGGGTATACCTTGGTAGGCAGGATGCTCAAGTATCCTCAGTACTCTATCCCTCTGCCCAGACCCAGCACAGTGTCCTTGAACGTTGAGTGGCATCTCAGACTATGGCACACTACCATTCTTACGATAGAGAAGGGACGCTTATCCCAGGGGCATCCTGCCTCGGGGGAGCTCATAAGAGCAGTGAGTTTGGTTCTCTGGCTCAGGAAATAGAATCAGAGAGGTGCCTCCCATTGGCACGCACTGTGGACACGAACGCTGTACACACCCAGGAGAACGTGACTGAGAGAACACCAGTAGCCTTGGGAGCTGAGTATGACACCAGGCGGCAGCAAGCAGGACCGCAGGGAACTTACCCTACCACAGGAACTGATTCTGCCAACCGCAGACAAACTTCGAAGAGGATCCTCAGCAACACAACCATGACCTTTATGGCAGCTTGGGAGACCCCCAAGCAGAGGACCCAGCTCATCTGGTCACACAAGCCTGGTCTTCTGAAAAAGCCTGTGGCGATGAGTTCGCCTTGTTTCATGTATGCTAGTTGGTTCACGGAGGCAGAGGACTAATCTACTATCCAGACCTCATCAGCCCAGCATCTTCTGCCCTTGCACCCACCTCTTCTCCTAATTGCCACTGGCTGTCACAGTTCCCGACTGTAAATCATTACAGTGCAGGAGTGAGAAGAATGTCCCTCCTTCAAGACTCCCATTAGATGTAAATTCCTTCTTGGGCTGTATTCTCCTGCTAGCCGGCTGCCGACGGTCCCTGGGAGGGAGTGCTTTATAGACCTTGTGGTTTTAGAAAGGAATAAAAATATCTTCATAGCCATTTCTTTCCTGGAAGGCTTGACACATTGCGCGGAAGGCTTTTCTTCATGTTGCTTCCTGTTTGACACACAAGTCTCTCTACAAAGGGCTTGCTTGAACCTGAGGCCAGACGGAGCCAAATGATCCGTTGGCTGCTTGCAGTCTTATTGAGTATACAGTACACAGGGAAAAAGAGGCATTAAACTACTAGTTACATAAACATGGAGTGATAAACTGCACTGTTTGTGTCTTTTAAAACGAGCATAGGCCTTTGGCGAGCTTGAGCATGAGGATTCAAGGCAGGCTTTCCTGAGGAAATAACCATGATGAGACCAGGAGACTGACTAGGGGTTGACTAGGCTGAGCGATAATCGGCTCCGCCAGAGGACCAGCCTATGAAAAGGCTCCGAGGCAGGAAGAGACTAAATTCAGTATCTTGCTGGTATATGATCTTTGGCTTTTGCTGAGATGTGAAACCATTGGAGTACTTCTAAAAGGGGAGTCTCACAACCAGACTTCTGTTGGACTGGATCCCTCCACAGTCAATCTGAGAACAGACCATAAAGGGACAAGACATCAGCGAGGAGGTGACGGCAGAGTCCAGGCAGGAAGTCATGGTGGCTGGGCCAGGAAAGTGGTTAGCTTGTGGACATGCCCTGAAAGTGGAGTGGCCAGGCTTTCCTGCTAATGCAGATGGGGACTGTTGGGGGAGATTCGTGACTCTCACCAAATTGGCCCAGTAGCCTAAAAAAACTGTACTGCTGGGTAGAGATGGGTAAGGCTAGGGGAGGAGTGAGCAACGCTGGGAATATTCTAGAAAATGTCGTAGCTACTTGCCGGCTATTTCATTCTCTTCATGGGCCATCAGCATGCTGGGAAGATCTGACTGCAGTCAGAGCAGCAGGGACGCGGCCACAGTCCTTCCTAATACCTCAGACTTGGGTTCCCACAGACCAAGAGCTGGCATCCGCTGGAACAGTCCAGTGTCTCCACTGTCTCCTCCGGCTTCTGTTCTGTTTGGTCTCAGCATCCACCCTTGTTTCACCCTCCATTCTGATTGACTGGAACCCAATTAAACGCCGTTCTCCACGGCAGAGCTGATACGGATGGAGCTGCTGCTGCTCTTTCTAAAGGACATGCCTTTCCCAGTTTGGCACTTCTAGATGAAAGAGGGTGGAGAGATCCTCTCAGAGTCTCTCTGCTGTGATGAAACTGTTACTATCTAGGATCTTGATCAGGTCCATTTGCTCTGCCAGTTAAAGAATTAAAAGGCAAAAAAAAAAAAAAATTAAAAGGCAGGAAAGATCTCAGACACAGGCAGCAGTAGGTAACAAATTTATTATAAGTGAACACACACACACACACACACACACACACACACACACACACACACACAGACAGACAGACAGACAGAAACAGACAGAGACAGAAACAGAGACACACTGCGACACTAAAAACAGGAGCATCCTTTCTTTGTACTACCCCTCCGGTGTCTTCTAATGGGAAAGCTCACCATGGCTCACCGTGGCTTACACTCTGAAGGAAGGAAGCTTAATGGAGCCCTATCCATTATGCAGAACACATACTGCAACGTGGTTTTGGACCTGAGAAACAACAAATTGCTACTGGATATAAGTCCCAGCAGTCATCTGGTAAGAATGATTAATTCCCACATTAGTCAAATCCAGAGAATAGTGGTTACCCAGGGACTAGGGACTGAGAGATGGAGAGTCACAGTTTCCTGCATGTAAGTTTTGAAACCAAGGTCTAGAGATGGCATGGAGGTGACGGCTACACAACTATGTGTATGTAATTAATTCACCAAATTATATACCCTAAATGGTTAACATGGCAAATGTCATGTTGGATGTATTTTGTCACAATAAAAGCTATGGGTAGGAGCTGGGGAGATGGGTCAGTGGATAAAGTGGTTGCTGGGCAAGCCTGAGGATCAGAGTTCAAATCCCCAGCACCCACATAAATGCTGGGTAAGTAACTATTTGTAATTCCATTGTTCAGGAGGTGGAGACAGGCGGTCCCTGGGGCAAGCCAGCTAGCTAGAATGGCTGAATTGGAAAGCTGTGGGTTTGTGCAAAAGATTCTGCCTTAATATGGCAGAGAATGATTGAGGAAGACACCCAACCTCAACCTCTGGCCTCCATATGCATGAGCACCCTCATACTCATAGGAACCCCTGCCCACTGAAACACATGTGCACACACACACTACACACACACACACACACACACACACACACACACACACACACACATGCACCACACACACACACACATACCACACACACATGTACCACACACACACGCACCACACACACACACACACATATGCATCATACACACACACACACCATACACACACACACACACATACATGCACCTCACACACACACAGATGATTGTTCTCTTCACGTCTGTTCCTCTATCTATTGCCACTATCATTTCTATTTCTCAGTCTACATACTAAAAGCGTGGCCATTAATGGCCTCTCCATCTGCCTCTTTTTTACTCAAGACACCAATTAGACTGAGTCTGCACTCAGAATTCTCTCCCAAATTCTCCTGAATTGGTCCAGTGCTCATTCTCTGTAGAGCGTTCATGCTTTGCCCCATTGGGCCAGCACTATCTAATATAGACTCTCTCTCAGAGCGTCTGTGTGGGTCTTGGAAAGCAGGGCTGAAAGGTGGAGGAGACAACTGGTCAAACAAGAGGGATCACTCGAAGACGTTGTTCCCTCCAGTCTTCCTACCAAGAAAGCTAAGTAAGTAACTATTTCTAAATCCACATTAAAAATGAAACCAACGGACACACTGACACCAGATCAGGGAAATATGCCTTTCCTTCTTTCTACCTGTGTTGGTAGTCTGAATTAATAAGAGACATGGAGCCAAATAATCAGAATTAGTTATCAAGCTCATTCACCTCAGGTTGTTTCTTATGTGGCTAGAAAATTGCAGCAGCATGTATACATGCAGCAAGATGCAGAGCTTGTATAAAGAGACTTAAAACTAACAGTGGCTGTTTCGTGCTTGTCATTCTTTGCCTTGTAGACATTACTCCTCAGCTGACAGATATTCCCATCAGGTGTCTCAGAGACATACTGGTCCGTGTCTTGACAGGCAATGTGCATTTTGGCTCCAGATTATTGGATGGAAAAATACAGGAATTCTCCAAATTGTAAACACAGAGTGTGCCATCTATTAGTTTGGATTTCTTCCTTAACGATCGTCATACCAATATGTGGTTTTTCGAAGAAGAAATCCATCCAAATATGTCTTTGGAGGCAGAATCCAGGAAGTCTGGGTTTCCTCACTGGCTTGGTTGCAGACTCACTGAAAATGGGTGAGTCGCTTCCGTCCTCGTCTGGGTCTCTCCATCTGGTGAATGTAGATTCTGACGCTCTCCATCAGAGAATGTTTGCAAAATGTTGGATGGTCCTCACTGGTAGGCAGTATGTACTTGCAAACTGTTAGATTATTCTTTTCTGTCCTAAAAACTGTATTCTTTTTCTTAGAGAAACCTCGTTTTAAATTAGAAGCATTTTAAAGCAGGGACATGTGACAGTGCAAACCCATTTTAGTTCTGGAGGGTATTTTTTAAAATAAAGGTCCCTTCCCATGGCATACTCCAGAGGGACAGCTTAAAATTCTTCTATGACGCAAACCCCTACAGTAACAGTTTACCATCTCTTTAATTTTTATGTATCAACCCCATATGTGTGTGCCGTGTTCCCTTAGGAAGATACATCTCTTGGCTCCCACTTGTGCTCACCCCTTAATAACTGCCAGATGTATTTTGGCTTTTACTATTCTGTGAAATATTTGTAGAGATGTAAATGGTACCTCCAACCTTCCATCTCCCGGTCTATTACTCTAGACAATGTCTCTTGCTGTTCCTCTCAGATGGCAGGGGATTCAGCTCCTTCAACTTCCAGGCTCCTCCCCCCCTTCATGGCTACTCACAGTTTGGGTCCAGCTCATCAGATACTTAATTTTATGTTGTCAAAATCGACATGATGTGTACTTTCTTGTTTACATGTACTTGATTTTTCTGTGTTTCCGTTGTTTGTGACGTTTAGAAATAGCATTTCTGGTATTTTTGCTAAAAGAATATTACATATTATATAACAAGTTTCATTCTGTTCAAATAAAAATATGTATTGATTACATTCTCTGAGCTAGACACTGCTCCAAGTACTATGAATAATTTTTAAACATAACAGTATCTCTGCCTTCACAGAACTTACCTTTATTTAAAATTTTTATTTTATTTGTATTTACATATATGTGTATGTGTAAGCATAAACCACATAAGTGCAGACGCCTGTAGAGGCCAGAAGAGGGCGTTAGGACCCCCCCCCCCCCCGCCCACCCCCTCCCAGAGCTGGGGTTACAGGTAGTTGTAAACCACCTGGCATGGATGTTGGGAACAGAACTCAAGTCCTCCGAAAAAGCGGCAAATGCTCTTAATTGTTGAGCAGTTTCCCCAGCTCCGTAACATACACGTTTAACATATGTGAGGTCACAGGAGAAAGAACACCATCTTGGAAGAAGACTCACCGGACACTAGAGCCACCGACACTTTGATGTCGGGCTCCCAGCCTCCACACTGCAAGGAGTAAGGTTCTCTTCTTAACAATCTTGAAGGGGCTAACCCAACACCGCAGGAATCTGAAAAGCCAACCACAGAATAGGAGAAAATCGTTGCAGGCCCTAAATAACAAAGGATTTGAATTAAGAAGGCCAAAAGCACTTGCAACCTGAGGTTATCTTGCAAACTGATAATAATGTGGAAATTCTAGTTTTAAAATGAGCCAAGGATCTGGGGAGATTTTCAAGAGAATGTCCTCCCGGTAAGAAAACTAAAAGGTGTGCATCATCAATCAAAGGGAATGCACATCAGGACCACAATGAGACAGAACTTCACACACAGTATGGCTAGAAAAGGGGAGCTGATAACCAGAGCTGATGAGGCTCCAGAGAAGCTGAAAACTGCATATATTGTTGGAGGGATAGAAATGGTGCAACAATGTCAGATGAGTCTGGTAGTTCCTCAAAATATGAATACAGAGCTATCAAATGCTGCTCCTCAGTACATTTAAACCAAGCATGCGTCTACACAACCTTGTATGTAAATGTCCACAGAACACTTATTCACATCCCAGATGTGGAGGCAGCCAGTTTCCATTGACTGTTAGTGAATGCACAAATCAAATGTGGTGAATCCAGACAATGGGATGTGGCTGTTGACAAAAGGAAGTGAGGGACTGTCACATGACGTGACGTGAAAAAACCCTGAAAACATGCCAATTGAAAGAAGCTACTCAGGAAAGACTCATGATGTACGGTTTCACTTGTTTAAAATAAATTTAAAATAGGGGCTGGAGCGATGGCTCAGCTGTTAAAAATTATACCATTGTCACAAAGGATCAGAATTTGGTCTCGAGCACCTACATCTGGCAACTCACAAACCACCTGTAACTCCAGTTCTAGGGGATCTGGCGCCCTCCCTTGAACTCTGTGGGCATCCCCATACAAGTGTACAGACAAAAACAGATACGTGTAATTAGACATAAAATAAGGTCTTTAAAGTATAATATGTCTACAGATAAGCAAGCAGCTGCCCAGGGCTGGGGTTAGGGTGGAAGTGAGGATGTTAGGCTTAGAAGGTGATACATTAAAAAAAGCCTGTGCCTTTGCTCAGAGACAAAGTCTTTTAAACCATGGCGGTACCCGTACAACTCTCTAATATACTAAAGCCTACTGACCTACACAAGTAGAGAAAATATTTGGGTCAGGAGGCATTGTCAAGTAAAGGCTAAGAATACAGATGTTCGAGGAGGTAGACCTGGCTTTGTGCCTTCCTGGTTGTGTGACTTTACAAATGTACTAGTTCTCTCAACAACTAAATTTCCACGGCTGGAAAGTAGTACACACACACACACACACACACACACACACACACACACACACACAGTAGGAAGTTTGAGGAAGCAGGGAATGGGAGGCAAGTCAAAGGCCTCCCTCTCCCTTCTCTGTATGAGCCCAGGCTCACTTGACTGTCCCAGCACAGAGGCAGATCTGATCTGGCTCTGTCCTGCCATTTCGGCCTCAGTGGTGGGAAGATACATCAAATGCAGTGAGAGAGCGATTAATTAGTAGTCTGTCATCTTCTCTTGGGCTCATCTTTCTCTGTAAGTGTTATCAATCCCAATCTTGTGTCCATAGAGCCCCTCCCCTCAAATCTGAAACACAGAGGATAGGAAATGACAAAAATTAACTTCAAAAACATCCCTCATTGTCTTGACACTCTACTCAAGGCTGCAGGTGCACCACAGATGAGGATTAGAGAGCCATCAAATACGGACTCCAGGAGAGGGTGTTTATTCAATGGACATGCAAATGACAAGTGGTACTCGGAAGCTGGTTGACTTTGGCAAAGATCAAGTGGATTAATCACCACAACAGAAAATAAGGTCCAGATGAAATCAAATCAGCCAGCAATTTCAGTTAGCAAGAGCAGTGTAAACACTTCAAAAACAACGAGGCAAAGAAGTATAGGCTTCGGGAGCAGTTATTTTGAGAGGCACAACAATCTCAGGAGCCAATTTTCCAATAGAATGTTCTATTTCCTACCAAGCCAACCTGAGATGAAAGGCCTTAAGATTACAGCGTGCTGCACTTACCAATCCATAGTTATCAATAAAGGCCCACTCAATAAGGGAATGCATTCCCAACCCCCTTTCTTACCTACTCCACTCCAACATAAAATTGACTCTTACTGAGAGTCAACACCAAGGAGGCCATGGCCAGAATCTGGCCTGGACTAAAGCCTGCTCTCATATGGCAGTAGAACACTGTAGCTTGCCACAGGATGGCTGGCTCTTACCAACTTACAATGAGTAGAATAATTACAACTTCAAACTCTAGGGTAGATAAGACTGTCAACAAGGCAGTGACGAAACGCTCGCAGCAAGTACTTATGGAGAACACCCCACGCCCCAGAATTCAACACAGCTCATGTCGTAACTCACTGAATTCTCAGGAGAGCCCTACAGTGAAAATGTCCATACTTTGTAAGAGAAATCTTAGGTTAGAAGTCAACCTCTTGCTTGGCATTTCTCCACACGTGAGGGATAAAAGAAGTTAGGGATCCTGCGTGTAGTTATTAAAATTTTATTTTATTTTCCCTCAGAGTTCCTTTTTCATAAATTCTTCATCTCCTTCCTTTTTGCTGTATTTCAGGTCCCTTTATTAATAAGTCCACCTTCTTTCAGGGACACAGCCCATGCCAGCCACTTACTCCTTATTGGTCAACTCACTGCATTCCAGGGTTATTGATGCCAAACCCAATGTTCGGCTTTTCCTTCCCCTTGGTTGTCAGGCACATTTGGGGCTATTAGGGAAGCATGGCTGTGGACCTAGTCTCTGCCATAACCATGCCGCTCTCGGTGATTCCTCCTAGTGACATAGCTTTAAACGTAATTCCTTAATTCACATTTCCATTCAGAACTTTGTCCTAGAACACCTCAAACACACACATTTGGTTGCTTGCTTGACAACACCCCTTCAATATTTTATCTCAATTTGATAAATATAAAATTTTATAAATAACAGGAATTTAATGATTAGGATTCTATAGTCAAGAAAGTCCAAGATGAAGTCACCAACAGATTTAATGCCTGGTGAGATCTGTTCCTTACTCTGTGTCTTCACATTGTGGAAGGGCTGAAATCATTCCCTTAGGCTCTTTCTATGATGGCATCAACCCTGTTCATGAGCGTGGAGCCCTCATGAATTGCTAGGATTTAGATACGGGGTGAGTGTGTTCTCTCAGGGTTTAAGTGTATTACAGCGGCTGGAAATGGGTTAAGACATGACCTAACCACTCCTCCCAAAAGCTCTCCTTCCTAACAGCATTCACTAGCAAGTAGCTTTCAATATATGGATTTGGGGGAGCACAAACATTCAGACCACAGTTCCATCTAAGGGACATCTCAAACTTAGTAGGACTGAAGCCAAAGGTGTGATTTCTCCCACTCAATCGGCTGCCCTGGGATGCCAGTCGGCAGAGCCTCTGCCTTTCTAGATCCCCAGGTCGAGTCTTCTGTCCATCCTTCACACTTCCTCTCCTTATCCTATGTGCTTATTGAGCAAATCCTGTGGCTCTACTACAAATGTAAGTCCTAAGGCAATCCTTCATCATCTAAGCTATCAGAGTCCAGCCCAAGCCTTCACCCTCTCACCAGGACTGTGGGAACAGCACAATTGCTTTGCTCCGCCAACATGAATGACCGCATTGGTCATGTTGACCAATCTTTTGGAATGCAGTGAATAGTCTAGCAGTGGTTTCAAGTGTCACCCACTTGGTTGGGAGATTTGTGAGCTCCGTGTGTTTTGCAGGTGTCCCTCTGCCCCCCGTGTTACCCAGCTGGGTCTCTGATCCTTTGTCTCCTACAGCTTTTCTTCCTTTGTTTCTCATTGTTCTCTTTGCTGTGTTTGGGATTATCAGTCGTTCTCCTCCATGGAAGTATCTGTGCTTTGCCTCCTCACAGTCTGGATGGAACATTCTTCTTCAGATGGATACATAACTGGCATCCTTTCTTACATCAGGGACTGTGCTCGGAAGACACCTTATGAAACAAACCGTAAGAATAACCAGTCACTTCCACATTCCCGGTCCCTGTCTAATCTTGGTTTATTGAGAACTTTAGTAATTATGGTTGCTTAATTGTGTTTCCTTGCTCATTTGTTGGTCTCTTCCTAGTCACTCTCAGCCAAAGGAAGGTCAGGACTCTCCAGAGGAATTCAAACTGTTAGAATGGGCTGGAGAAATGGTTCAGAGGTTAAGAGCACTGGCTGCTCTTCCAGAGGACCGAGGTTCAACTCCCAGCACCCACATGGCAGCTCACAATTGTCTGTAACTCCAGTTCTAGAGAATCTGACACTCTCACACCAATGCACATAAAATAAAGTTAAATAAATTATTAAAAAAAAAATGGGTACATATTACAAAGGTGATTTATTAGATTGGCCTATGTGATGTGTGCTGAGTTGTTCAACAATGGCTGTGGGCACACTGGAGAAGCTAAGAATCTGGAGGTCTCTCAGTCCACTAGGCTGAATGCCCACCAGTCCCAGTCTGGCACTGAAAGCCTAGGGGATTCCTGGAGATCTCCTGGCCTTCAGTCCACGTTGGAAGGCTAAGAAGTTGGGTTCGGAGATTGGGATGTCAGCAGAAACAACAGAGCTGTGCTCTCACCAGCAGTGATGAGAAGTAGGCACAGGGAAACAAAACCACTGTTTTTCCCTCAGACCCCCCGGGCCACCACTGGAAGATGGTGGGAAAGATCTTTCTCCCTCAGTTAATCTTTACTGGAAACACCCTCCCAGACCCACCCAGAGGCACATCCTCTGGTTGACTCAGGATCCAATCAAGTTGTAATCAAGATGAATGATCACAACTGTAACATCCCAGCATTCCAAACACCGTGGCTGTTGTGGTTGAATAAATGAATGCACAAGGTTAATTCAGACTCCTTCCTATCACAGAGCTACTTTTAATGAAGACTTAGCTTTCCTTGCATCCATAAAGGCATCTCTCCTCTCAAGGACTTCAGACCTTAGATATGGCATCCTCGTAATTGTTCTTCACAAATTCCACGACCCTACCGTCATATTCATTTATCCTGGGAACCATTTCTCTGAGGAGTCACTTAGTGGTTAAAGTTAATTATTAAGAGGCTGACCAGATTCCTTGGTTTGGGCAGGGTCCTTTAGGCATTAAATTAATCGTTGTGGCCACATAATTTCCTACAGCTTGACTAACAGCCTTGTGCCACCCATATAAGAGAAGAAACTTCTCCCTCTTCCCATCTGCCCTCCTCCTCCCCATTCTTCATCTCCATCCCCCTCCTCCCCATTCTTCATCTCCATCCCCCTCCTCCCCATTCTTCATCTCCATCCCCCTCCTCCCCATTCTCCTTGGCAAAAAATCCTGAAGCACTGAAAGCACTATAGTTATAACAGCTTTCTAACACAGACTGGGCATATCCCCTCCTATTATGCATACACCAGGCACACCCTCTTCTAATATGTGTACACCAGGCATACCCCCCCATGTGAATATAATAGACATCAATCTATCTGCTGTTAAGCTCCAATTGCATCGCTGATCTCGTGCCAAATGAATGGACAGTCATGTGAAGGAATTTGCTGAAGAGACCAAAAGTTTGTTTTGCTTACTGACTGGTTTTTCACCTTTGTCCACTGAACAACCTTTAGAGACTGTGTTGTCTCTATTCTCTCTCCACAGTACTGTACAAGGTCAAGCTCCCGTTAGTGATCCTCTGACATATTATTCTTCTCCTGTTTTGACACTAATGTGGGTCTGCTTGATTAGGGTAAACAAATGAATTTCAGTGAGTTCCTGTTTCCAAGGAAAGGAGGGCTCTGTTAACCCTCCACCCATATCCCCTGCACTTACCCGGGAGGTCACCCGCCGGTGGTGGCTTACACAGACTCTGGTGGCTTCCTGTGGCTCTCTGCCTAGGGGAACTGTATAGCTGTGGGCCTAAGTCTGGCTATGCTTCCATATACACTAAGGAATGAGACAAACGGGCAATGTCCGGGTGCCAACAGCTCAAATGCAATCCTGCATGGGAAGGGATGGAGTCGTCGATGAACAAACAATTTAGCTTTCTGTTCTATCAGGGTGACAGCTCTAAGCTGTTCTTCCTTAGATTCCTTAGTTTAATCTACTTCCTTGGCATGCCCTCATAAGTACTGAGTGCTAGCGGTAACCTCCAGATGGTAACCTATTTGTGAACTCCTGGTGATTGGTTCTGAAGCCTTTCACGACTTCTGTACTCCTTCAATGTCCTGGAACTGACTTCCAAACTAGACAAATCATACACAAATTCTTTTAGCAGATTCTGATTTCAGGGAACCTGAACAGAATTAGAGACATATGTTGCTGCTGACGGGGTCTGCTCCAGGTTGCTCTGGAAAAGAGCAAGAACTTAAGTGCAGAATGTCTGAACTGATGTTGACACCTAGAAACTCTCACTGGGCGCATAACGTGGAGTGGGGCGGGGTTGGGTGGACTGAAGTGGGTAATGCCTTCTTATCATGTGGATAATGAAATTACCTGCTGGTTAGTACATGCTGAAGAGCAGGTACCTACTTCTTCCCTTAACCTCATGGACTGTGTAAGTTATCAGCACGAATAACAGCAATGCATACTATCTATAGATGATAACACATGGGGAGCCTGGTACTTCCAAGAAGGGGTGGTCACTTGTAGACTTAACTTGATAAGCATATTCAAGGAGCTCCACAATCGGGGCAGCTAAAATCTCAAGACAAAAACAAACAAGACAGAAATGCCCGTGAGCGCCCCTCTGAGCTTTAGTTAAAACACTGGGCTGGCTGTGCACGCTGAGAGTGCAATTGCACTATGGTCTTCGAAGAACGAGGGGCGCAGTGAGCATGCGCAGAGGGGAAAGAATTGGAGTTCTGACCTGACGTAGCGGTGACTCTCTAATGATCACGTGGGGGCATTTAGTAGAGATCTCTGAAATGTCATACCTTAGAAGCAGTTGGAGTTGAAGCTATTGCAGCCACAACAGTTTAAAAGCCATTCTCTGCCATGCGGCTTCCCTTCCCACAATCCCTTGCGCCAGTCCTTTCTAAGCCAGCCAGAATGGCTCAGGCAAAGAAGGCTGAAGAGAAAAAGAAGGCTGGAGAGAAAAAGAAGGGCTGTTCTGTCATCAACAAGGCGGTGACCCGATAACACACCATCAACATTCACAAGCGTGTCCATGGAGTGGGATTCCAGAAGCCTGTCCCTCGGGCACTCAAAGAAATCTGGAAATTTTCCATGAAGGAGATCGGGACTCCAGATGTGCGCACTGGTACCAGGCGCAATAAAGCTGCCTGGGCCAAAGGAATAAGGAATGTTCCATACCATGATAAGGTTGAGGACTCACCAAATAAACTCTATACATTGGTAACTTCCATGCCTGTTACCACATTAAAAAAATCTACAGACAATGTGGATGAGAACTCACCTGCTGAATGTCGAATGAAGTTGCCGAACTGCCAAAAACAAAACAAAACAAACAAACAAAAACCATTCTCAAGAAGATAACGCTATGGGGTTGGAGAGGTGGCTCAGGCTTTAAGAGCACTGGCTGTACTTCCAGAGGACCCACACTTGTACTGAAGCCAAATGTTCAGGTTTTGATGTCAGAGTGGCCATGTTTCTATTTGGGTTTTTACAACCCCTCCTCCTATAAATTGGAAATAGCTGGTTTCCTTGCATCGTTTTGTAGTCATCTTTTTATATCATGCATCATTGAATAAACCACTTTAGTAGAGTGTTTGCAATGCCACCTCTGTTGTGCTTTTATTTTCATGTACTTGAACATGTCCTTACGAACTCCGTCTCTCTCTCTGCGCCAGCACCACAGAGGCTTCATTACTATCTTGCTTTCCTTCCTATTGCTGTGATAAAGTGCTTTGATATGGCAACTTAAAGAAGAGAGGATTTATTTAAGCTATTAGTCTGTGGACAGTACATCATCGAGAGGAAATCAAGGCAGCAGAAGCTCGAAGGAGTTGGTCATGTTGTTTCCATAATCAGGAAAGGGCAACATGTGCACCCATGCTTCTCATTTCCCTTCTCCACTTACGTAGTCCAGGATCCCCTGCCCAAGGAAGGGTCCTTCTACACACAATTAAGATGAATCTTCCCACATCAGTTAACATAATCAACAAAATCTCCCCCAGGTAGCCTAGAGGCCCATCTCCCAGGAGGCTGTAGACCTGCCACACTGACAACATTCACATCACACACACCTTAGGTTTATAGTAAGTATTATGACTAGTGAGAGCAAGCATCCTTGTCAGGTAGAAGCAAACACAAATCCTCTCTGAAGAACAAACTTTACAACTTACCTCAAAAAAAAAAAATCATCGTTAAAGCTTCATGCTGCACATACTCATTGTAAACATAGGAAACACATAACCATGAATAAGTTTTGATAGAGACAGCAAACCACAAAATCATACTGCAAAGACTCTGGGTATTAGACTATCAAAAACCAAATACATAATGTAAAATTAAGGTATTAATTAAAGTGTATGCAGCAATAAATTTGAGAAAAAAGAATTCTGGAAAGAATCTTCAGAAATGAAAAATAGTAATTGAAAACAGACCATAGGGGGCTGGAGAGATGGCTCAGAGGTTAAGAACACTGGCTGTTCTTCCAGAGATCCTGAGTTCAATTCCCAGCACCCACATGGTGGTCCACTACCATCTGTAATGAGATCTGGCTCCCTCTTCTGGCCTGCGGGGATACATGAAAACAGAACATTGCATACATAATAAATAAATAAATCTTTTTTAAAAAAGAAAACACATATTGAAAAAAAAGAAAACAGACTATAGGTAGATATTTCATTAAACACAGTGAAAGAAACAATTATTGATTTGGAAAGTAAGGCTGAAGAAGCATGTCGGATGGTTACAAAAAGTATGAAAAAGATTAAAAATCGGGAGATTGGAATAAGTCCAACAAACGTACAATGTAAGTTCTAAGAAGAAACTTATTTCTTGAATTAGGGAGAGCCAGCGATAAAACACATAATGACTAGTGTTTTCAGGAAGTGTTAAGATCAATGAAAATGACAAATCACCCAAAGTGACAATAACAATAAAAACAAGAAATGGACAGTGGAGGGACAGATTGGAGATGCAGTGAAGGTAATAGAAACAGCCAAACTGAAAAACTCAACCAACAAAAACTCCAAGTCCAAAACATCTATAATAACATGGCCGACTCTTCAGAAGCCGCACTGGCATGAGTAGAATAGAGAATAAACTTCTAAAAGAAACCAGCTTTCAGGCTGAATTCTGTACTTAGCAATGCAATCTTTCAAAACCAGACATCCTCTCATAAAAACTTGGGTGCATTTATAACAATACGTATACAATAAACTTTTAATGACAGTTCTTTCTAAGGTCAGGAAGACTTGTGGTCCACAACAATGGGAAGCATCAATGTTGATTGTGTCCAATGATAACATTAATGTCTAAATTGTGAGGCTAAAATATCAAGAGAGTTTTACATGTAAGTTGTAATGGGTGGTGACTGGCATGGTCCAGAAAGAAACCAAAGCTATAAACATTTACTTTTAATGATGCATGTTAAAATTCCCAAGATAATCACTAAAATGATAGAAATAAGTGTTGATAACCTCATTATAACTGTGATTATGATTATGTCCAGAGATCTTATAGGAAGAAAAAGGGAAGAGAATCACACTGACACACTAGGAGATGGGAAGAGGGAGAAAGTTTGTAATCAAATCAGTTTTGAAGTCAACATATTTCCTGCTTCATGTCTTTGGTTTTTTCTCAGCCAACATGTACTTAAAATCCCTAGGTGAGGACAGTAGTTTATCACATGGACTGTCCATTAACATGTTGAGAACATCTTTCACGTTGAATCTGCATCCTCAAGAAGTTAAGTGACTAATAGAACTACCCAAGCTTGAAGAGAATGGCAGAGATCCTTCAAGTGACCTTGGTCAAGGGAGAGTTAAAAATACTATGGTCTGGTGAGACTAGGTGTGGGACATGTACACATTGCAATCTGCTAACCTGAAAGGAATAATAACAACTCCACCTAGCAAATAGGTTGGGGAGCTGCCTTTGCAAGGCTGTTGGACCATCTGGGAACATGGCCAAGCAATTCTAGGGAGCAGATGTGGCACTGGCTGTGGCCTTGTGTTCTTTATGAGAGAAAAAGGATTAATTTATTCTGTAAGTGCTAAGATATTACCTAGAAGCCAAATTGCCAATCAAAATTCTACTTGCAAATAGGTGCATGGTTCTAACCCAGCTTTAACCTGAATTGTAGAATGCTGCCCCTTCATGAGCGAATGGGATACAAACTATCTTCTCAGCCATTTTCAGTGTTTCAAAATTTTCTCCCCAAATGGCAAGTTTGTGATATTTTTCATTATAATGCAATCTTATTCATCTGTTCTAAACACAGCTGTTTGGTTAGGGAGGGACAGGAAATAATCACACTTATAAAAGAGTGTTTGCCAAGAAGCTGAGACAAGAGAATTCTGAATTTCAGGCCAGCCTGGGCTACATAATGAGATCTTGTCTTAAAAACAAAACAAAAACAGCATTGGGGAACTAGTTAGCTGGTTCAGGAAAGCGCTAGCAACCACACAAGCTTGAGGTCCTGAGTTCAGATTTCCCAGCACTGGAGAGGGAGGAAGAGGTGGCTTATAGGAACTTGCTGGCCAGCCAGCCCAGCCAATTCAGGGAGCTCCAGGCCAGAGCATATGCATGCACACACACGCACTCATGCACACACACACACACACACACACACATACTCATGCACACACTTTTGATCTTATCTGTTCAAATAATTATTTCTTCTACAACTAAACATTTTGAAAATGTCCAAGCAAAGGGGAGGGTGAGGTATATTTAGCAGGCAAGTTTTCTAATTTTATGCTGTTTAGAATATAAGATGCTTTTTTTAAAAAAAAAATCTAATACATAACTTGTACCTTTTGACATCGTTTAATGTCCTAGTGCCTTAAGTAACTGCGTGTGCTGGGCTGATTTTCTGTGAAGACTCGTAGAAGTCTACAGGCCTTTATCTCCACAGTCCTCAAAGACATTGACAAGAAGCAAGGAGAGACACCCTTAGCCTGCTTCCCCTGTCCTGGAATGCCCTCCGTACAGGCTTCTCTTGCTGTCCAGATCCTGAAGTGTGCAAAGCCTACCTCTTCCTCAGAGCTTCCATTGACAACTGTAGCCCACTTCAACCCTCTCCCACATCTCTGCATCTCTTCTGCCTGGTGGCCTCACGTTCCGCTGTCTCACATCATCCCTACGCACTAACCTGTCTTCCGCAAACAGGAGTAGCCTGAAGGCAAGTCTGTGCGGTGCCTTGTGATTTCTCCTTAGGTCCGTGAGTTCACAGGCCACAGCCCATACTTACTGACAAAGTGACTAATGCGGGAATCCGAGTTCATCTGTCTAGAAAACACTTATTCAGGCTGTTTTCTGACAATGGCAGGGGCCCTCAGTCATCTGTGATTACGTAGTTGTTTATGTATATGTTGTCCTTTTCAAAACCGTATGTGGAAAACCAGACTCTAGCAACCATTGCTTCTTATCGGGGTTTGTTATTCTCCTGGACTGAATGCAGAGTGAAAACCCTTCCAAAGCTCTGCATGTGACAAGGAATTGCTGAGAATGAGAGGCGGCATTCAGGTGAGACAGACAGTGGGGCTATGCACAGCCTTGCAGTCCTCTACCCCATGCCCATTCCCCACCCCACCCCCACCCCTTGCTAAGCTTTCTCTTGAAGCTCTTCCTCCCGCCCCCTGCCCCCCCCAACTCCAGTTTACAACCTTAAAGATCTGCTTTGAAGACAAGGATTTAGAAACATGTGGTTAGCCTCGCTCCAAGGTTTTGCAAAGTCAACAGGAGGCATTTTGATTATAGCTGCTTGTTCTCAAGGCACAGTGAGTCTGCAGAAAATTAGAGATGGAAGATTGCCTCCTCTTACAGATCAGGCCAAGCCTGTGCTGCAAGGCTGGCGGCGGAGGCAGGCTGACTGCTAATGCACAGCCTGAACAGGCTGGCAGACAACCTGATGCAGCTCCGATGCCTGGCTCCTCCTCAGAGCAGGACCGCAGTGGATGGCACGGCTCTCAGAACCGCCACAGCAACATCATGGCATCAGCCCCTGGGGGATTTAACTCAGTGGCCGCGCTTGCATGGGAATGGGCAGTCATTTAGAGAAGGGACTTAGCTGGTTTCTGTTTGCATCACCTCAGTGTCTTCCAATTATGTGCACCTTTTGAGAGCTCAGATCTCACACACACACACACACACACACACACACACACACACACACACACACACAGACCAGATGACACAGGTGTGTACTTTTAATGGGACTCAATTCACAAGAATCCAAGTTCATCAAATTGATAAATTGTGGAGATGAACTCTTTTCTAAATTTTTTTTTTATTTAATGTGTGTGTGTGTGTCTGCGTGTGTGTGTGTGTGAGTGTGTGTGTGTGTGTGTGTGTGTGTGTGTGTGTGTGTGTGTGTCTGCATGCACATCTGCCTACCACATTCATGCAGTGTTGGTGGAGGCCAGGTGAGAGGGTTGGCTCCCCTGGGGACTGGAGTTACAGACAGTTATGAGTTGCCATGTGTATGTGCTGGGAATTAAACTTGGGTCCTTTGAGAGATTAGCCAGTGGTCTTAACTGCTGAGTCATCTCTCCAGCCCTAAGATAGATTCTTTTTAACCACAAAAGGATCTTGTGATTGACTTCAGGGTGCCCCTTATTAGCCGATTATTCTCCTAGTGACTATCACACCATACTGATGGATTTCTTTTTCTAGACATACTGAATATAATACGCCACCATGGTGACTAAAAGCCAGTCCACGCTTTGACTTCAGCCAAGAAGTTGGAAACCGGACTCTGTCATTCATTTGCCATGTATTTGGATTAGTTCTGACCTCAAAAATACAGGAAGTTTCTTCAAGGACTAAAGCCACATCCCTCTGGCACATCCCTCTGGCAGGTAACACCCAGTGAGATTCAATGGATAAGTGAGCAACTCCTACTCAGGTGTTTAGGGTATTTCTATGACGGGTTTCTCACCCACATTGGATTTAATGTGTTGTTTACCTGGTTCAATGTGTGATTGACTTTCATTGTTGTGTAGCTCCTCCCTTTATCTGAGGCTTCTGTGGTCTTCTAGGCCTTTCTTTCATCCACCCATCCTAGAGCATTGTCAATAAATGGGCTAACTACCACACTGGGTCAAGGTGGAGAATTAGCCAAAAATAATGATTCTCAGGTAGCCCGTGGACCTCTGGCAGAATCTCTTGGCCAAAATGCTGATTCCTCTAGCCCAGCTCCAGGGCTTCTGACAGAGTCACAGTGGGGAAGGGAGAAATGTTATTCAGATGTGAACTAAACTCCTGTTTAGAAGTTTTGGGGTGAAGTTTTAAGCTTGGAAAATTAGATTGGCCTGTAGGTGCTAAAAACAGAGATTCCTGGGTCCACTGAGATCATGTAGTGGGGGAGGCTGAGGATGGGAAGTTTTAAGAAGTATTCCCAGAAAACACTGATGACTTAAGGATCTTTTGTTCTAGAAGGACTGGCTGGTGATATGATCACCCTTCCAGGAGGAGGATAGGGAGAGTGATTAGGGAAAATATAGACGTTTGAATGATTCAAAGAGGGATTAGATCAAGAGTCAAGCTCTCAAAAAAAAAAAAAAGTTGAGCTCTCCTCCACCTATGACATTTAACATTCCTGCAAGTTTGAGAGTCTGTACTCAACAATCCCCACAGTGTTGGGAAAGTGAAGCCAATCTGAAAACAGACAGCAAATCCAAGACTGCAGAGTGAAGTTCTTGGGCAGAGATCACCCTTTGATCGTTGTCAGGCATGGTGGCTCACTCCTTTAATCCCAGCACTCAGGAGGCAGAGGCAGGCAGATCTCTGTGAGTTCGAGGCCAGCCTGGTCTACAAAGCGAGTTCTAGGACAGCCAGGGCTGTTATATAGAGGAACCCCTTCTTGAAATAAAGAAAGAAAGAGAGAAAAAGAAAGACCTTGCTTTACCTTTCTTGCAGTTCTTGTCTATATCTTTCCCCCAAATTGCTGCTGCTTCTTCTTCTTCTTCTTCTTCTTCTTCTTCTTCTTCTTCTTCTTCTTCTTCTTCTTCTTCGTTTCTTCTTCCTCCTCCTCCTCCTCCTCCTCCTCCTTCTTTAAAGACAGCGTGCATAGTTTTGTAGCTCAGTGCCTTCATTTAAAACAAAACCATGCCACTTAATGCTGTCTACTTGGTGACCTTGAATGAGTTATAACTCATATACTCTTCTTGTGTGCTTCTGTACCAGTCTTCCTATCTGGAATCAACCTATGACGGCTCATGCTTCATCTAGCAGTCATTTAGAAACATCTGGCCAGTGATGATAAGCCATGGTGCCTGAAGCCCAAGCTCTGTGGAAAACCTTATAACTTATTGACACAACAACCAGTCAATAAAATCTAGTTGTTGGGATACCTTTCCCTCTCCATTCTGTCTTCCTTTCCACCCAGCTTGTCCATCCTCCTCCAAGTCTGCTATCTACTCGTCTACTCAGTGGCAGGAAGGCCATGTTTCAAGAAGATTGGGGGAGCTCTGTCAGAGCTATTACATGTTACCAGGAAATCATGATATCATTTGGGGGCTCTTGGTCTTGTCAATAAAAGAATTTAAGAATGGACCCAAATGGAAGTTTGAGAACAATTGTGTTAGAGTTTGAAAGAAAATCCCTAGAGCAGGCAAGCTATAAATCTTGGCCGCTGCTCAAGGAGGGAAACAGAAAGGATGAGGAAGAGAGAAATGTACCAGGCTATTTCTTGTAGGCCACCAACCAGCTCCCAAATCATGACACAGATACTTAATAGCTTTGAATGCTCGACCTAGCTTAGGCACATTTCTGGCTAGCTCTTTTAGCTTAAATTAGCCTGTTTCTCTTTATCTACATTTTTCCTCAGGGCTTATTACCTCTTCAACTTCTGTATATCTTACTTTCACTGGTTCTGTATGTCTGGCTGGCTGGCATCCGCTGGCTTCTTGCCCCACATGTTTCCCTCATTCTTTCCTCCTTCTTCTCTTGTTCTTCCTTCTTTTCCTGTTCCTGGATTTCTTCTCCTATTTATTCTCTCTGTCCTCCAGCCCCACCTATCCCTCTTCTGCCTAGCTATTGGCTGTTCAGCTCTTTATTAGACCAGTGAGATGCCTTAGGCAGGCAAGGTGAAACAAATGCAACACATCTTTTCATAATTAAACAAATGCAGCATAAACAAAAGTAACACACGTTTACACAGTTAAAGTAATATTCTGCAGCACACACAAATGTAACACATCTTTGCCCAGTTAAAATAATATTCTGCAACAGAAAAAGCCACATCAATTAAGTCAGCTAGCTCTGAGGTCAGCCACGTGATGGACAAGCAGCCTCATGGCAGAAAGAGAGTTTCAGAGAAAGAGTAAAGAAGCCCAGAGTGGCAGAAAAGGTAGGTGCTCTGGTCAGCATCCAAAAGAGATAGAAAAGAAGAAAAAGGGAAAGTTATACCTTTCTTGGTCAGGACTCAGTTAGGTGGGGAGACCTGGCAGAACACCATGGTAACTATGTAGGAACTGTGCCAGAGAACAGGAATTCTGGGAGGCAAAGGTGTGTTATCTCATTAAAGGGATAATTATTCCTCCCATCTTAGTAGAATGACTTAATGTGGAACTGATTTCCTGAGGGCTGGTCTCAGCCAGAATATTAGGTGTTCACTCAGAGGTGGGTAGGAGGTAACAGCAAAGCTTTCTTTTTAAGGACCTTTTTCTGTTACTGCACTAGCAACCCATGAACAGAGAAGAGTACCTTTTCTATCTACCATCACAGGCCATACCTTGCCTGCTTCTGTGGTTTGCTCTGAAGCCATTCTTGGACTCAGTCTGTCCCCTCTGGACAGCACTGCTTTTCTCTTTTCTTTCTTAAAGGCATTAGCTGTGATCCCAAAGGCTGGCAGGGGAGTGTGTGCTCCATCACATTCCAGTCAGCAGACATCCAGTGGTGAAGGTCTCTTCTGGGTGAGATGTTGCATGGGCTTTGGAGCATGTACAGATGAGTAAGAAAACAGAGCACAGTGGCACAGGCCTGTAGCTCCAGCTACTCAGTTGGCTGAAGCAGGAGGATCACAAGGCTCCAGAGAACATCCAAGTCTTCTCATGACAACTCCATGGAAGCCTATCTCTAAATAAAAAGTTTTCTTAAAGGGGGCTGGGATGGGCATCTGTGGTGGTGTGTCTACCTAGTGTGTATCAGGTCCTGGCTTCATCTCCCTCTTATTGTTACAAAGGGAAAAAGTAAAAAAAAAAAAATTTAAAAAAGGAAAGTTCAAGGCAGCAATAAACTCAAATAAGGAGTTTCAGCGAGTGACAGAATGCAGGGTCAGTTATGTTGTGAAGGTATGAGGATATATGGTAAGCAGAGAAAGAACAGAGGAAACTCCGGCTGTGATGTATGTGTGCGCAGTTCTATGGGCTGCCCATTATTAGGAAAAGACATTGACAACGTGTGTCACACTAAGTGTGTGTTGCCAACTAACCTAATCCAGTCTGCTCAGTCACAGCTACTTGATAATTCGGGTAAATAATATTGGCTTCCACGGACTTGAGGGTCAGTAGTTCTTTCTGACTAACTTGCTTCCAGGTGGTATATTATAAGAAGGCAATCCCAGACCCAAGCCTGCCATCCCGCATCTACCGGCACACAAGACCATAGTCATACAAGATGCTTATTTATTGGCACCTTCCCTTAATCTCTCTGCCAAACGCCTTCCACGCCAGCTCTACTTGTGGAAGATACAGTCATATACTCTTGGGAGTATAGGCTAGCCAGCCAGAAGATGATACTAAATCCTCTAGTAAGAGATATGACACTTGACTCAATGGGGCTTTCAGGCTGGAAACATCACACTGCATGTGCTCACAGACAGGTAGAAGCACCTGTATATTTTTAATTAATTTAGTCTATTAAAATACTCAATTGTCTGTGTGTGTATGGGCGCAAGCACACATGCACGCGCACGCGCGCGCGCACATACACACACACACACACACACACACACACACACACACACACACATGCACACACGCATTTTGTAAATGCATGGTGTGTGGAGGTCCAAAGCTGATGCCATAAGTCTTCCTTAATCACTTTTTACCTTATTCTGTGAGGCAGGATCTCTCACTTAAACTCAACTTCCTCAACACAGTCTAGCTAGCCAGCTTGCTCTGGGAATCCCCTGTCTCTGTCTCCCAAGTGCTGAGATTACAGGTAGTCCACCACTCCCCTGGCATTTATGAGATGCTAGGGACCTGAATTTGAGTCCTCACACTTGCGCAGCAAGGGCTTTATCCTTTGAGTCACCTCCCTAGTTCCCCACCTTGGTTTCAGAGACAGCCTGGGGTTCACTGATAGGACTAGGCCGACAAGCCAGTGAGCACCACTGATGCTCCTCTCCAGCTGTGGTATCATGAGTGCACTGTCACATCTGGCTTTTTATTTTCACATGGGTTTTGCTTCTCTAAGGCTAGTCCTCATGCATGCACACCGGCTACTTCATGGACTGAGCTACCTCCCACCTCCTCAACCAGCCTTTGAAGAGGCATTTTTAACTCTATTTACAGCAGTGATCAATCTCTCTACTGCAAGTAGAAGTAGAGAGGAGGGAAGCACTCATGGTACTCCCAAGTGTCCACCTTCGAATGGGCACTGAAACATCCAAGGGATCGCTACATAGCTTATTCCTGATAACAAGTATTACCAGGTCTCCTTAAAGCTATCCTGGAAATAAGTATGGAGGTTCTTCAGAAGATTAAGAAGAGATCTACCCTACAAGCCAGCCAGCTACACTACTCTTGAGTATTTGCCTAAAGAACCTCAGGTCTACACATCACAGAAATACTTGTATGTTTGTGTTTATTGCTGCAATATTCACAGCAACTAAGTAGACTAGATGTCTATTAAGAGAGAGAAGAGTAATACCTCCGGGTTCTGAGCAATCACTGGCACTTACACTCATTTCCCTGCGTCTGTTTCTCACATTGACTCATCAGAATGGAAATTCTCTGGCTACAGTTGTTCGAGAGCCGTGTCTTTACCCACCATTGCCCACCAACCACTTCAGAGGTGAGAGCAGACCATTGGGTGCCATCGAACGCACTCTCTGTGTTCCTGATAGCTGGCAGGTGGTTCTGGGCTCTCACGCTTCATGAAGCCCTGTGATGAAGACCATGATGGGGGAAGAAGCAGCTTTTTCATGGCTCCCAAGTCCAGAGGAGCAAACAATGTTTAGATTTTGTACTATCAGAATTCCTCAGTTCTTACACATTCTGTGTTACATGGTGATGTGTCCATGAGGCTGTGAAACAGGATTTCTCCAAGTTTTGTTATCATGGAACACCGACTGACAATATTTTTAAACATAGGCTTATGAAATGCTTTTTCTAAAAAAAACCCATCTTGTTAGGACAACAGCAAGCATCAATGACAATATCAAAAGATGAACACACAACAAACGCACAGCAAAATCATTTGATCTTGAAATATATGGGTAGTAAATTGCTTCAACATTTTTCAGAATTATGATTAAACGGTTGTTACAAGTTTTATGAATATGTTCTTCATGCACACCTATGGGCTAGTCATGGAACACAAGTAGCCCATGGCATGCGGTGTGAGATACATTGTGGTGGTACATTTTGGGGAGAGTTATTTATTGCATATATATTTTTCTTGAAAAAAAATTTCTTCTTTAAGAACTTCACACATGCATATAATGTGTTTTGATTAAATCAACCCCCCCCCTTCCTTCCTCTCCAGTTCTTATCCCCTTCCCCAGTTTTCCCTCTCAACCCTATGTGCTCTTTTTCTATACCTATTGGGTCCACTTAGGGGCTGCCTGTATGGGCACAGGTGCAGGAGCATCTGCTAGAGCATGATGTTTTGGGTTATTTGATCGCACTGTGAACCCTGAGACTGTGTTAATAAAATCAGCCTTGGGGCTAGGCGGCGGTGGCACATGCCTTTATCCCAGCACTTGGGAGACAGGGCCAGGTGGATCTCTGTGAGTTGGAGGCCAGCCTGGTCTACAGAGCGAGGTCCAGGACAGGCACTAAAACTCCACAGAGAAACCCTGTCTCGAGAAAAAAAAAATCAACCTTGGGTCAGTAGGTGGAGCCAGCAACTAGTTGACAGGAATTAGCCATAGAGAGTACAAGGGAACTAGAAAGATTGATTAAAAAAGACACACAGGAGTGGTAGGGAGGGACTTGGAGTTTGGCTGTCTTTTTGGTTTGGGATGACTGGAGAGAATGTTGTCTTGCTGGCCAAAGAGGAAGGTCAGCTGATTGATTCTGTCTCTCTGTGTTAGCAGGTTTTCACCCCAGCATCTGACTCCTGAGTCTTTATTGGTAAATAGAACAATAGAGACTTTGGTGGCAGTGGCCTGAGCAGTGGCACTGACTTCGGGGCCACAGACAGTAGTTAAAAGGACACATGGGTACCCTCTCAGGGGTTGCATCCCTGAGGAAAACTGACTCTCATTCCCTCAGCAACCATCAGTTGCCAATATCTCCTCAGCTCAGGGTGGGTCTTCACGAGCCCCTATCCCATCCAAGCTCGGCTTTTGACTGACTTGATCTTGTCCAGCATCCAAAAGGCAGTTAAGGAAAAGAGAACAGATGACCGGGAAGCTACTTAATGTTGTCCTTCAGTCTCTACTGTCTTTGTCCCTGGTGCTTTTGGAGAGAGCAGGACTCAAGAAGATGGAGAAAGACCCCACAGAACAGAAGGCAATGCTGGTGATGCTCCTCAGCAGCTGCAATGGAGAGGAACACAGGACAGTCAGCAGACAGGCTGCCCAGAGGGAGCGGTGGCCAAGATGCCACCAGCCACCAGCTCATCAACAGCCTAACCGCCACCACCACATACCAGGAAGCAGGGGTGGGTAGAAAAGCCTGGGGAAGATGTTCCAGCCATCTCCTCTCATCTCTCTGCTTCCGTCGCTCATTTCTCTGTAAATAATTGCTGAGGAGCATGCTCTTTTAAGTTTAAAACCATGACTATTGTGCAAACAGAAAATGAACATCTGTCAGACATTGCATTTAGTCCATCCATAAACAGCGTAATCAGGAAGACATGGTAACTGGTTGAAAGAATTCCAGCAACCACATAGAAATGGAGAGTAGGGATTGGAAAGTGAATGTAGACATACACCCATGGTATAGCCACCTTCGGGGGGAAAGTCAACTCACTGGCATTTCCATAACACATCATTTGTCTTATTACCATGGCTATGTATTTCACGGAGTTGTAAAGTAGTGCGGAGCCAATGAAAGGTGTGATAATTCAGATGAGTAAGCTACCAAGATACGTTCCAGTTCACGGGAAATACAAGGATAAGTGTTAGCTACTGTTTATTATTACAAAGTTATATGTTTGGAATCAGAATGATTAGGATTCACATATTACATCAGCTGCTTATTAATTAGATGTTTGGGCAAAGAAACTCTTTCTTGGCTCAATTTTCTTATCAGCATGTACTCTCAGCTTATTTTATGATACTGAAGAATAAATAGAAAAATGCTTATAAAGCATGGAGCCTAGCACAAAGTAAGCATGCAATAGTATTTTTTTATTGTTACTTAATAACACAATTTTATTATTGAAGTTTATTAAAATTGGCGTTTTAAGCAATGTTAAAAGTTTTATTTGTTAATAATAATCAATTACCATTTCCATTATTGGCACCATAAGACTACTTTTTAACGTTGCTAGTTTTTTTTTAATTTATTTTTAATGTGTGTGTGTGTGTGTGTGTGTGTGTGTGTGTGTGTGTGTGTGTGTGTAAATCTGTATGTGCCTGATGATAATCCTGAAGTCCAAAAGAGGGTGTCAGATTCCCAGAGCTAGAGTTGTGGGACTTTGTGAGACCCTGTGTGGGTGCTGGGAGTCAACTTGTATCCTCTGCAAGAGCAACGTGTGCTCTTCAGCGCTGAGCCATCTCTCTGGCCCCTGTAGCTACATTTTAAATCATAAGTAGATTTTTTTAAATGCACTTCAAGTATTGTGTGGTAGAACCCTGCCTATAATTTCTGTACTGCTTTCAAAATAATGACTGAGTATGGGTATGTTTATATTTTTATTTTCTTTTCTAAACAAGTGATTTTTATCCCTAGACTTGGGAGGGGCCTTTCAGTGCTTCACAGGAATAAAACACAGTACACACACACACACACACACACACACACACACACACACAGGAATCAATAATTAAGATAGGGAACTTCAAGGAACCCAACCCGTTCATCCCTCCATTTTTAGAAATACGAATGTGCCGGGCGTTGGTGGCACACGCCTTTAATCCCAGCACTCGGGAGGCAGAGCCAGGCGGACCTCTGTGAGTTCGAGGCCAGTCTGGGCTACAGCGCGAGATCCAGGAAAGGCGCAAAGCTACACAGAGAAACCCTGTCTCGAAAAACCAAAAAAAAAAAAAAAAAAAAAAAAAAAGAAATACGAATGTGCTGTTCAGAGAAGCTAAGCTCATTGTCCAGTGTCCAGAGACTGCAAGAAAAACCCAAGTCTCTTGACTGGAATTTCTCTCAATCTCCCTGTTGTATATCCTCACCTGGCTGGTTACAGCTAACACAGGAACTGCGCCTCACACTTCCCCTGTTCATACTGAATTTAGAAATCAAGGCCTAAAGCAGCACTGAGCACAGACAGGCTGTGCCAGGAAGGGAGGTCCCGCTTGACCTGAGCTGAGCAGCCACCGTCCAGGTTGGAAAGAGCCGCCCGCTCATCCACAGCGCCTCGTGATTTATTAACTCCACCGGTACCCATGAGATAGTCATCCGGTCCTCCCAGTAACTGCTCCCTCCTCTGCTGAGCTGTGCAGCTTGGAGAAGACACCACACTGCAGAGCGGGCTCCTCTCAGAGTACCCCAGAGGCAGAATGCCGATTCTCTTCTTGATTTGTTGTCCTTTTCCCAGAAGCATGATGGGTGGTTGACTCCCTGGGCTCCCGACGGGCGGGCTTGTAAACAAGGGCCGTGGAAGCTGGAGAGAGAGGTGTTTGGCTGGCTGGTTGCGGTGTGCCCCACCTGGGCTCACTTTCCCCTGTAAACACACAGCAGGCCTCGGGGAAGCAGCGCTTACCTGACAGGAACCTCCCTCTTGCCGGAGTCCATTGTTAGGCATTGATGTGGGTTGCTCCATTCAGTCTCTTCTTTGCGGTTAGAAATGTTACTCATCCAACCTTGGTCTCAACAATTCTCAGTCATACAATCCCTCCTCTTTCTCGCCGATTGGACTCCTGGAGCTCCACCTGGGGCCTGGCCGTGGATCTCTGCATCCGCTTCCATCAGTCATTGGATGAGAGTTCTAGCACTCAGGGTGTTTGGCCATCCTATCACCAGAGTAGGTCAGTTCGGGCTTTCTCTAGACCATTGCCAGTAGTCTATTGTGGAGGTATCTTTGTGGATTTCTGGGGCCCTCTCTAACACTTTGCTTCTTCCTATTCCTGTGGGGTCTTCATTTACCATGGTCTCCTATTCCTTGTTCTCCCTCTCTGTTCTTGATCCAACTGGGATCTCCCGCTCCCCTAAACTCTCTTTCTCTCGATCCTTGCCCATAGCCAAACTAGTGGAAACACATGAACTATGAACCAACAGCTGAGGGGTCCCCAACTGGATCAGGCCCTCTGGATAAGTGAGACAGTTGATTAGCTTGAACTGGTCGGGAGGCATCCAGGCAGTGGGACCAGGACCTGTCCTTAGTACATGAGCTGGCTGTTTGGAACCTGGGGCCTATGCAGGGACACTTTTTTCAGCTTGGGAGGAGGGGACTGGACCTGCCTTGACAGAATCTACCAGGTTGAGCTGAATCCCCAGGGGAGTCCTTGCCCTGGAGGAGATGTTGGGGGGAGGGGGGGTGAGTGGAGGGAGGACAGGGGAATCCGTGGCTGATATGTAAAATTAAATTAAATTATAAAATTTTTAAAAAAAGTAAAGAGGAAAATAAATAATGATATATATATATATATATATATATAAAAGAAATGTTACTCATTGCGAACAGAAAGAAAGCCGGAGTGATGGCTCAGCAGGTCAGGGCGCATGCCACCAAGCCTGACGACTTGAGTTCGATCCCTGGGCACCACATGGTGGAAGGACAGAGCCAGCTCCTTCAAGTTGTCCTCTGACTGCTGTATGCATACCATCACACATGGAGGGGGTGGGGGCAAGCACAGATACACTGAATAAATGAATGAATGAATGAATGAATGAATAAATAAATAATGACAAAAATTAAAACTCAGAACAACTCTTACCCACTCTCTTGATCTGGCTTCTTTTTCCTCTTCATCATCTTCTGCCCTTTCCAGATTACTCCCCTTCAGCTCTTTTCTGTGTATTTCCCATACACTTTACTCTTTGGATCCATGATCTTGCATTCTCTCTCCACGAACAACCATTTGCAAATATATCCGACCACCCCTACCTCCTTCCCTCTCTTTCTGTACTCTTACCCAGCATGCCTGTCTGTCCACTACTCCACAAATTCAGTAGGTTCCAAGCTGAATTCACCACCTCTGTCTAATGTCCGCGCCCCTCTGCGCAACAAGCCAGCACCGTCTACAACTCTTCCTCTTAGAAAGGAATCGCCATCATATTATGAAGACGGGCACTGAGCCTGTCCTCTTTGCCAGTGCCGTGTCTCAGGGGCTGGAGATTCTTGGTGCAACACTTAGTGACTTCAAACAACAGCCGCATTTCTTCCATCACTTGTCATTGTCAATTGTCACTTGTCATTTGGACAGGGCTCCAGCAGAGATAGCTCGTGTCTTGGATCCCTGTGATGCTGGCCAAGTCTTCAGCAAGGACTCATTTTCAGACTGCTCGTCCACTGGCTGGTGCTGCGGTGCAGATCGGCAGGAAGTTCACCCCAGATCCTAGAGGAGGAGGGTCTCAGCTTCTCTGTTGGCCTCTTTAGGGACCTTCAGGGTTTAGTATGGTTGCTATGCCGAGTAAATATTCCAAGAAACACAAAATGGAATACACTGGCTTTTTCAAGTCTGGACCTAAAGCTGTGGTCAGCATTATTTCTGTGTCTACTGGAAAGCAATCTTGAGGCCCTCCTCAGATTCAAAGGATCATAGCACCCCCTCTTAAAGGAGAGTGTCCGGGAACAATGGGTTCTGTTTTGTAAAGGCTCTTTCCAATCTAAACCTTCCCGTGTGCTTGCTCTGCCCTTGAATACTTTTCTCCACCATGCCCTGCTCTTTCTCCAAAATCCTTCCCAAGAGTTAACTTTCCAAACCCTTCATAAACCTCTATCCTCCAGGCTGTACCACAACAGCCTAGCATTTGTGATTCTGTGTGAGAATTGTGATCCAGCTTCCTTAAAAGGCTGTGTATGCCACAGAGGACTGTTTAGAAAGGTTTCAGAAGCAGGGAGGGGGTGGGGAGTATTGAGAAGAATAGTGAGATGGACTACTGGGGAGTAAAGAGTTCATTAGAAGAGTTATTAGTTCCATGGGCAGATACACATAGTAGGGATTCATTAGAAGAGTTATTAGTGTCATGGATGGATGCACATAGTAGGGGTTCATTAGAAGACTTATTAGTGCCATGGATGGATACACATAGTAGGGCCTCATTGGAAGAGTTATTAGTGCCATGGACAGATACACATAGTAGGGTCTCATTAGAAGAGTTATTGATGCTGTAGACACTCAGTGGGGGGGCTCTAAGAAGTTCAGGGCCCAGCACCAGAGACAGACAGCATGGTGGGGTCTCTGAAGAAAAGATCAGAGCCCATGGTTCGGAAGTGGAAGTCTCTTCTCATATTTTTCTGAGGGTGGGGGAGGGGTCTCACAGTACAAGTTTGCAGCCAGGATCTCTGGTTTCGCGGCAGGGGGGCAGGGAAGAGGGTCGGGAGCAGGATGTGGAGCCACTCATCCTCCTTGTGTTGTTAACTCAGTTTCCAGGTGAGGGATCCTGGCCCTGGCCTGCCTGTTATCGAGAGACTCACAGACCGGACTCACAGACCGTGTCTCAATGTGGCGCCCATTGGCATCCATGAGAGGAGGCTGTTGCAGGTATTGTGGCCTGAGCAGAATAGACTAGCTAGATTCTATTACATTCTTACATGCCTTATCCACTTCCTGTGTCCCAGAACCAAACCCAGAGCTGGGGAAAGACTTCAGCCAACATTGACTGCAGAGAGAAATGTTTTCCTTTGTTACTTTCCCCGTGATCCCGAGTGGCAGAGGCGGAGATAGTTCTCTGTCACTTCTTACACTCTTATCTTGCACAAAAAGGAACAAACAAACATGGTGAAGAGCCATGGTGCTAGCCATGCCCACGGCCTGCCTGATAACAGCCAAGGGAAATTAATTCCCTTAAAGTTAAGTGGAACGTCAAGGCTCTGGGGATGACATCACGAAAGCTAAGTAAAAGACCAAATGAGTATGTGTCGCTGTTAGCAGAAAATACCCCTGAGGTTACTCCCTGGAGTTTCTGCTACAGGCAGAGTGCAGTTGACTTTTTGTACATCCAGGAAACCGAAACACCAGAGGATCTAATAGAATCTGTGAAGAACAGGGCCTGAGCACCGAACAGGGTTTGTGCAGAAGGAGGGTGCTCTCTTCCCAAACGGCTGTGGGAGAGCAAGAGTTTGCCAGCAATTCTCAAGACACCCGTCAGGCCACAGAGAGACCACTGTTATCACAAAGAGACTGTGTCTAGGGTCCAAATGTCTGTGTGTCAATTTGTTAATTGATGGGAGTTAAAACCTTCGGAACAATACAGCATCCTTCAGAGACATGTGGCGTCCTCTGCTCTGATTTCATGCTTAATAAGCTCCTTCTGTTCACTGATTTGACTCCTTGTGCATTTTTCTATTGTGAAATGTTCTCTTGTTAGTTATTCAGTTACCGTGAAGGACCCTCCCTTATTGTAAATCCACACACTGGCATTCCAGCTTTTAAACCGGCTTCTTGTAAATTTGGTAAGGTAGAAACAAAAAATTCCCTTGCCCACAGCTATATGAATAGTTTTGTTTCCTTGATAAACACACACACACACACACACACACACACACACACACACACACACACACACATGCTACCTAAGTACTTTCACACTGTAAGAAATCTAAACACCAAACGACCATCTCCGCACACACATGCCCTGCCCCCAGCCCCTCTGAAAATCACCAGGATGGTCACTGGTAAGAAATTAGCAGGTAGTTTTCACTCCTGTTCTATACTTTTGTTTATGGAGCCAGGCATGCGTCTATAAATGACCCTTTCGGTTGTTATGCAAACCATAACACGTTTTCTTTTTTCACGGGACTCTACACATGAGGATTCTTTTTATATATTGGTTCATAAAACTCCCCCTTCTTGTTTCCCATGACCGCTTTTATAACTAGGACTTACCCAGGTCCTCCTAAGAGACAGAACTGAGGAGATGATAGATGGATAGATAGATAGATAGACAGACAGACAGATGATGGATGGATATAGATAGACAAATATATAGATGATGGATAGATATATGTAGGTAGATAGACACAGAGACAGACAGACAGACAGACAGACAGACAGAGATTTATTGTAAGGAATTGACTCGCACAAACGCGGAGGTTGTCAAGGCCTAACAATTGCCAAATGAATGGGCAAGCTAGAAACGCCTAGCCTGGTACAGTTCTAGTCTGATAGCCAACAGGATCAAAATGCTGGAGAGACGATGATTCAATGATTAAGAGCACTGGCTATTCTTCCAGAGGACCTGAGTTCGATTCCCAGGACCCACATGGCTGCTCATAACCATCCGTAACTCCAGTTCCAGGGGAAAGTGATGGCCTCTTCTGGCTTCTGAGGACACCAGCCATGCAAGTGGTATGCTGTGGGATGGTCTGTATGTCAAGTGTGTTGCTGATTGGTCAATAAATAAATCACTGATTGGCCAGTGGCCAGGCAGGAAGTATAGGTGGGACAAGGAGGAGAATAAAGCTGGGAAGTGGAAGGCTGAGAGAGAGACACTGCCAGCCGCCACGATGACAAACAGCCAGCATGTGAAGATGCCGGTAAGCCACGAGCCACGTGGCAAGGTATAGATTTATAGAAATGGATTAATTTAAGCTGTAAGAACAGTTAGCAAGAAGCCTGCCATGGCCATACAGTTTGTAACCAATATAAGTCTCTGTGTTTACTTGGTCGGGTCTGAGCAGCTGTGGGACTGGCAGGTGAGAGAGATTTGTCCTGACTGTGGGCCAGGCAGGAAAACTCTAGCTACAGTGGTACACAGACATACATGTAGGCCAAACACCCATACACATAAAATTAAATGAAAAAAGGAAAAACAGACATCTACCCAGAGGCCACGTGGAAGTCCACGATCCATGCTTCCGCTGACTGTGAAGGGCAAGGAAGCTTCTTTGGCAGTGGTCTGGAAGACTGCAGACTCACTGTTGGGAATGAGAGACGTAGAAGACTTCTGTGACAACCTCTCCCTAACCCCCACAAAAAAGACAGTCTAGACAGAACACCCTCGAAGAGAAATCTTGAAAATTGTGATAGGGATGCTGAAGTGTAGCTCTTCACAATTGATGCCTTCTGGTGGGGGTGGAGGTGGGGAAGGACTCAGTTTCCTTTAAGGAGCTGGCCACTGGGAGTTTGATCATGTTCCAGTGAATATATGAGCAACACAAATTAGACTTGGTATTTTTTCCTCAGGAATCTTTTTTTGTTTTGTTTTGTTTTTGTTTTTGAGACCAGGTTTCTCTGTTATAACAGCCCTGGCTGTCCTGGAACTCGCTTTGTAGACCAGGCTGGCCTCAAACTCACAGAGATCAGCCTGTCTTTGCCTCTAGAGTGCTGGAATTAAAGGCATGTGCCACCACACCTGGCTCCATGGTATTTTTTCTTTTTCTTTCTTCTTCTTCTTTTGTTTTGGGAGAGGTCACAAGAGTGGGGTAGACTTGGGAGGACTGGGAAGTGAATGTTGTCGGGGTGCATTATGTGACAAACTCCCAAATAATCAATATAAATATCACGTTAAAAAAATCAGGATGAGCCAATATTTCAGTTTGACTAGAGGCAAGAAAAAGCTTGTGTTCTGGTTCAAGGGTCACCAGGTAGGAAGACTCCTCTCTTCCCTGGGAGAGTCAGACTTCTTGCTCCATTCACACCTCCAAGTCACTTGAGGAGGCCTGCCTGAATTGTGGAAAGCAATCTGCCTTATTTGATCTGTGGGTTTAAATGGCCATTTTATCCAAAACCACTCTCACAGAAACATCCAGGGCAATGTTTGATCAAAATCAGGGCAGTCTATGGGCTGTCAAGTTGATACCTGAAATTAGCGGCCACCCAGAAATACATCATATTCCGTTTCCAGACTCCATTGCTTCTTCCTCCCTCCCTCCCTTCTTCCCTCCCTCTCTCTTTTTATTTTTCTATTAGAAATACTACTGTAACTAATCTTCAATCATACACATTGAGGCGTGTATATTTCTGTAGGTTATACTCCTAGGATGGGAATTGCTGGGTATAGTGACAGAATAGTGACCCTTCCCCCAAAGAGCCTATATGTCCCAGGCTCTGGTATGTTAAATTGTATGGCCATGGAGACTGATATTGGAGAAGGAATTATGTTTCCTCTTTGGCCGACACCAGGGAGAAGATCTGAATTATTTGGTGGCCACACTATAATCACAGTGATCCTCCGTAGAGTTGAGGAGACTCAAAAGATTGGTGTAGTGGCACTGAGGGATGGGCATGACTGATGGGCTGACTTTGAAGAAGGTGGAAGGAGGCGATAAGCCCTGGACTATGGGCAGCCTGCAGAAGCTAGAGGGTATGTGGAAGCATAGTCTTCCTGTAGGGACTCTAGAAAGGAACATGGGCCTTCCAGCACCTTGACTGTAGTGCACTGAAACTCATTTCAATCTTCCCAACTACAGAGCTGTAATCTAATATGTAGCCATGGTTTTTAAGCCACTGAATTAGTAGTAGTTTAGAATGTAATTCAGAACACAAATGTGTGGGCCCTAGGAAATGTGTATATACTGTCATCAGTATTAGATTTTATTAGCCTTTTTACTTCTTAGTAATTTTATTGAATGAAAAAAAATTACTGTTTCTATTTTGGAGACTTAAGTTGCTTTTAATGCTTTCTTCTTCGTTGATGAACTGGAGGATCATCTTGTTTGAATACAAGGTTGCAATCTTTCTCGATGACTCACAAATACTCATTGAATAAAACAGCCCTTAATTACTTTTGTAACTTTTTATAAAAAGTTATTATTTATAACTTTTGAGTGTTGCAAATATTTTCTCCCAACCCATCATCTCCGTGTTAACTCTATGTCAACTTTTCTTCCATAGACTGAGTTCCTTCAGACCCAGGGCTCTGTGTCTTGCTTAGGGAAAGAGTAATGTCTGAGCCAAAGACACCACATATGCCTGCCTGACCCAAGTGATAAATAAGATAGATAAAGGTGGGAATAAGTCTGGCACACTTTTAAGGATCAGTTTCCTTACTAATTATTGTGTTCATTAAAAATCATTTAGTCTAGCCTACTCTGCACCATGCCTGCGTGTGGGAGAGATAAAAATGAATGTGGCATTTGATGAAAAGGAAACAGAGAGGGTTGTGGGCACAAGGCAGCAGGGCAGGTATAACAAGCCACCAGAGAATGACAGGCCTGTAATAGATGCTTGGGTAGCACCCATGGCACCCCACACTCAGCTCATGAGGCTTGGTGGAGATGGTCCAAGAGACTGGAGTGGGGGAAGGGCCTAGAGATGCAGAACACTGGGCCAGGAGTAAGGAGCTGCAACCACTTCACAGACTGAGGGGGGCATGGTCGTGAACCAGGAGTCTGGAGAGGCAGGCAGGGCCCACTGAAGTCTGTATAATTCAGCCTTGTCTTTTTCCCGAATGCACTGTGCACTGTTTGAAGTTGAAGAAGAGGGAAGTGAGGTGGGGGCTAGCCTTCAACAGAGACCATGCCATCCATTCTGCCAAGAGGAGATTGCAAGGGGCGCCACCAGAGACCAGCACAGAGGTGCTGTACTGGCCTAGGAAGGAGGCAGGGGCATGAAAATAAAGCAGAGCAGACAGATGAACACACTGGACAGACAAGAGATTCGTGCCTGCACATCTCCCTGTTCACATGGTGTGTGCATCAACACGATATGCAGTATTTTTCTACATGAGGGCACTTTGTAAACTCACAATCATCTAGTATGCACAAGTCTTTGCAGAGAGAGGTGAGAATCACTGTGTTTAACACACAGAGCCATTATAAACACATATCACACTTAATGTTTACTACTTAACGTTCTTTCTGTAGATGGGCTCCAACTTATGGCTTGGTGTGATGATTTAAGAGTTTTATGGTGGTACCAACATTATATGCATTCCACACTAACCATATGAAGGTTTTGCATTTGGAGCATTTTCCAAGCAAAGGATATGCACAGGACCATGACGTGATGCTGGGAAATGGTAGTTAGCCACACACTCATAACATGAAACCGATGACACTCTGCAGTGAGTTACATGTCAAGCTATGAAATGCAGTAGGCATTACGTGAACTTTTCACTTAGGATATTTTCAGCTTACAATGCTGTTATCAGGACTTCCCCATCAGGGGCTGAGAAACATCTGTGACTGAATGTATAGCCCAAGCATCAGCCAACCCGCCTTCTATTTCCTCCTGTCCGCCTTATGTAGGTTATCACGAACGTAAGTGGGAAGAAGAGGGCTTATCTTAAAACTTCCTTCTTGATCTGCAGTTGGTTCTCAGTCATCCCAAAGCTCCTCACCACTTGAAAATCCTGGACCTGTGGCTAAGGGTTCATCTCTGCCACCTAGGATCCAGTAAAGGTGTGGTTGAGGGAAGAGAAATCTCCATATTGTACTTTTGTTCTATATAATGCTGCTTCTTCCCTCGGGGTTATAGGAACAGAACTTTATTAAAGCCCCAAATTAGCTGAAGGGGGTTACAATATACACGTGAAGGTGCTTGGCCTATGGATTAAGTAGGATTTTCACCGTGTTCTGGCCAGCAAGTACTTCCTCTGCTCTGCCCTCACCACAGTTCAGCTTGTTTCCTGCTCCTGAGAGAGCGAGTGGGCACCTGACGGAGAAGACAGGTACCTTGTCCAAAGTGACACTCTCATGTCACAGTATACTTTCTCAGCTTCATACAGGTATCAAAAACAAAAAACAAACAAACAAACAAAAACCAAACCATTAAATGGCACCCTCTAGATCTTCTGTCTGTCAGGTCAAACATTAGCTGCTACCGGGTACATTAAGTAGAATCTACTGCTCACCCCAGGCTCCTGGATCCACCCCACCATGTGAAGAAGCACCACAGGACTCAGGAAGATGGCGGATACTGGTTAAAGTGACCCGACAAGACTTCTGCTGAGGTCAGGGAATGCACACACAGACACAGAAGTCACAATCTAATGCCTGCTCTTAAAGAGGACCCAGAGGAACTGAGTTGGGCAGGACCTCAAAGCGCATCTGACAGGAGGTCGTCGTGTCTACACCGGCGATCTTCCTGGGAAGAGCACCAGCATCCAGGACCTTCCTTGGGGGACACTGGTGTTCAACCTGCCCCTCGCTGGGCATTGTGAAGCGTGAGCCACTGCAGCCTCAGTTTCCAGTTCTGCTGAGACTGGGAAGGAGAGGCAGAAATGAGGTGGGCCGGGTAATGGAAGCCCAGTCCTTTCTCCGAGAGCCTGCACCGTAGCTGGTGTGGCAAACAGGAGCTCAGCTGGGCACTGAGGGGCTATTTGCAGTTTGATAGTCTCTGCTGAATTATTGATGCCTTCGCTGCCCCAGGACCTCCCCCTTGTTAACAAATCGCCCTCCACATGAAAATTTAAAGAGGCAAATGAGGCCAATCTCTCAACCCATTATTTCCTCTTCCTTTGCCATCTGAGCTCTAATTTTAAGTCAATCAGCCCAGAAGTCCTCTCTTGGGAGACGACATAGCTCAGATACCCCAGCCCAGGGCCAGGAAAACCCAAGGCCATGTGTGAGAGTGGCATCTGAGTTCAAAACTGTCCCTGGAGTTGTGGTGGCTCTGGCCATGTGAGCACTGACCATCTCAGTGTCATTGAACCAGGAAGTACCACATCTCTGATATAGAAGAAGAGGATGAAAAGTTTTGAAACGTGGTCCAGATTTGGCATTTGGATGCTCGGGATGGCCTAAGAAATAGTGGTAAGTGTTTAGTGAGGATAGTTTCTAAAACTCCCAAAAGCAGGAGGTTGGACTAGAGAAATGCCTCAGTAGATAAAAGTGTGATGACGTAAGCTTGGATCCCAGATCCCGTATGAAGACCCAGGCGTGCTTACACCTGTGTGTGTTACCCTAGCACCGTGGACGACAAGAGACAGATCCCGTATGAAGACCCAGGCGTGCTTACACCTGTGTGTGTTACCCTAGCACCGTGGACGACAAGAGACAGATCCGTATGAAGACCCAGTGTGCTTACACCTGTGTGTGTTACCCTAGCACCGTGGACGACAAGAGACAGATCCCGTATGAAGACCCAGGTGTGCTTACGCCTGTGTGTGTTACCCTAGCACCGTGGACGACAAGAGACAGATCCCAATCACTGGGGCTTGCTGGCTGCCACACTCTAGGTTCAGTGAGAGACCCTGCCTCAAATGAATAATATGGAGAGTGGCGGAGCAAGACATGTGACCTCCTCCTCTAGCCTCCATAAAGGCAAAGGCACCCACACCTGTGTATATCCACATGCATGCTACACATATGACATACACACACACAAAAAAAAAACCTTTAAAAATCATATAGTCTTTTCTTAAAAAAATTATCTTTATTTTATGTGTATGGGTATTTTACCCACATGTATATCTGTGCACCACATGCATGCAGTGCTCTTGGAAAGCAGACAAGATCACTGAATCCCATGAAATTACAGATGGCTGTGAATCACCATGTGGGTGCTGAGAATTTTAATTTCATCTTGTAACAGTAAAAAGGCATTTCAAAAGATTGGTTGTGCAGAGTGTCTGGAATCTGATAGGGTTTGTAGTAAAGATTGACTGATATACCATGTTTGAAATGCATGGTTAATCTTAAGTGGTAGCCAGTTCTAGCTTTTGCTACCATGGCATCCTTATCTTGTTCGTCCCCCATTCAGTAGGTCAGGCATTTCTATACCTATAGGACAGTTGGGTAGACTGAGGCAGGGGTTGGAGATGGGATGATCACTTTTGTACATCTCCTGAGTACCAAGAAGCTGTTGTCTTACATGAAAAGAGGGCAAACAGAGGCTTATGGACAGCTTTGCTGATACATGCATTTCTAGTCTAATGCTGCCAATTATAATGCCATTTGGCTGGCGCTGGCTTCTTGGAAGTAGTCAAAACCCAATTAACCTCAATATCTGCTTTCATATTTACCTTGTGTATCCATTAGGCTCTGGCATCATTTCTAATTTGCATTCTTTAGTCTATAAGATCAGTAGTCACTGGCCCCTTCAGACCCTTCATTAACCTGGCTGTCCTCCGAACCATCTCATAGTGGGCTTGGTAGTTATTCTTACTTAAGACAGTCAAAGGTTAACTTACACATGGATCATATTGATTTGAAAAGTATCTGTGGTGTTCAAGATTAAATTCTAGCAATTGTGGTGTGAATAGTTTGGAATCATTCATTTTGGACAGTGGACGCTATTATGGCTTCATGTCATCCTTTTGGACCTTAAAGGCATTTTTACCAAACTGGGAGAGAATGCTAGATCACGTCTCATGAGCAGTGGAGAACTCTGAAGAATGACCGCCAACAGTGTTGGATGCTAGCTGGTGCACACACACGTACATACACACAGGCACACATAGAAGCACATTTACACACACACACACATGTGCAGACACACACACACACACACACACACACACACACACACACACACACACACACCCCTTCCTCTTTAGGACATGCTGGTTTGAGACACAAGTGGGAGCCCTGGTTCTGACTCTGCCGCCCACATGCACACTGGAATCCTCCAGGATTTGGGGAAGCACATGCTGGCTGCTCAGAATGTGAGGGTGGCAAGCTCTGAGGAACTGTCTTGCTTTGGAGCCACTGTGCGTTTCCAACAGCCTGCATCTCCTGCATCTCCTGCATCTCCTTGCTGATGTCGGTCTTCTCTTTGAGAAGCCAGCTCATGACGTGGCCCCACTGTGTCGGCATGTGGGTTTAGTTCTTGGGTGGTTGGTGCTGTGGCTTGAACACAGGACCTGCAGCACTAAATGCTCTCCCAGCAAGCCACGACCCTAGATCTTACTTATTTTGTTGTTTGTTTTACTGTGGTTTTGAATTTTGTCTCACTTTTTATTGTGGAGATTTTTTTATTCAGAACTTGGGCTTTTTCCCTTTTTCTAACCACCTTTGAAGTTATTCTTTTCGAGTCACGTACAATGCCGTAAGTTTCACGATAGCATTTCCATAGTCATGTGTCCTTACACTCTGTTCTCATTCATCCCCCTCCCCTGGCTGCCTTTAAGACAAGACCTGGTGTGGCTCAGGTTGGCTTTGAACTCATTCCCTAGCAAGGCTGCCTTGAATGCTGATCCTTTCCACAACCTTCCAAGCGCTGGGATGCTATCTTTTTTTCTTCTTCTTTTTAAAAGACATCTGCTGGGTCAGAGTCAAAGCAGGGCAGAAGCCATGGGTCATGGGGCTTCTTCCAGGGTCAGTGGTCAGAAGGGCTGTTTTGGTTGGAAGCTGTGAGATCTGGTTAATTATCCTGGTCTGCAGAGAAACTCAGCTGAAAGTTTTTACCTCACCTGGTGGCACCACCTCGCCACATCATCCCCCTCCTTCCCACTTCACCCAGGACTACTTCCCTCATATTACCCTGTCTTAGAGTCAAAAATTTTAATTAATTTTTCTCAGAACTGGAGCATGGCAAAGTGGGGTTCCCTCAAATACTTCATTCGGCATGCTCCCCCAAACCCAACAAGCACCCTCATATCTCTATTTCCTTTCCACGGAGAAAGGCAAGCTGTCTGGGAGGAAAGGCCTCCCACACTCAGCCTCCCACTTAGGCGATTCCCGACACCTTTTCCAAGGTTGGGATTGCCCAGGATCTCACCCAGGAGGACCCACCCTGGCAGCCAGACTGCACAGGGAACACACCTCAGCATGCAGCATCTCCCCTGCCCCACCCACAGAAAGAAAAACTTAAAACTCCGTTCCTAGAGCTGACCAGACACCTTGGGTTTGTCCAGGAATCTGACATGAGATCTAGTTCCTCTGACTCTGTAGCTTTTGAAGTTGGAGTCACAGACACTGTCTCGGGTGTGAGGAAGTCAAGGATCCCATGGGGGATGGGGTGTCAGGGCTCACATTAGGTCTCGCTCTCAGGAAATGGCAGGGCCAGGACTGAAGACAGGCCTCTCACTCTCAGGTCTGTCTTCCCCAGGGTGTCCTCCTTGGGTTTGTAAACTCCAGTTACCACCTGTGCTACACGCACAGGCTCTTCCACTGTCCCCTCCTCCCTTCCCCCTCCCCACTGGCTCCCATCTCGACCACAGCTTAATTGAAGATCCCCAGTTAATCCTTCCTCCACAGCTTCACAGTGGTCCTTCGTCGTTTCCATAGGTTTCTTTTCAAGTGGTTTCAGTTACCCAAAGCCAACCACGTTCTGAAGATATTAAATATCAAATAAATTATTAACCTTATTCAAAGAAATAAAACTGTGTTAGTGTTAAATTGTGTGCCATACATTATTGTGTAATGAAATCTTGTACCTCTGCTTCATCTTACTCAAGGTACCAATCATCGTCTTGTTAGTGTATCCACACTGTATATGCTACTCTTCCGTTAGTTACTTAGTACCTAGCTCGGCTATAAGATCAACTGTCAAGGTGTCACAGTGCTTACATTCAAGCAACCCTTATATAGTAGCCTGATGTTGTCACGATGACTAATCACCCATTTCCATCTCTTTACCTGGGCACTGTGCCGTTTCATGTCATCACATAAAGATGGAGCCCCAGAATATGCAGGGAGCATATTCACACAACTCACAGCATAGTATAATTGCTCTATTTTATTAATTATTTTTCATCTTTTATTGTGTCTAATTTATAAGTTGAACCTTGTCATAGATAAATATGTTCAGAATAAAAGCATAGTATATATAACTATATATATATATAACTATATACATATATAACTATATATATATATATATATATATATATATACACACACACATATATGTTCAGTTTTATTCAACCACTGGTTGAGGACTTGAACTACAGCCCCAGAGAATAAGGGACTTTTACAAACCATGAATGTTTTAAAGTTCTATATATTTTGTGGCCTCCCCTGATGGCTGAAGAAAGCATCTCTCTCTCTCTCTCTCTCTCTCTCTCTCTCTCTCTCTCTCTCTCTCTCTCTCCATTCAGCAAAGACACTGTAACATGTGTCTTCTCTTCCCCTGGATGTTTCCTGACTTTCCACAACTTACCTGAATGAACTGCTCTCTTTAGTTCCATGAGTTGCTAGAGCTGCCTTGCAGGGAACCGTGTGGAGAAAACAGACATCAGGGGCTCGGGCGGATGCTACACTGAACTTACCTTATGCCTCCTCCTAACTCCCACCTCCCTGTCTCACCTTCTGTGTGCAGGGAAGCGGGGCATCTCTGGCATCTCCAGGCTTAGGATCCTTCAGACATAGCCGACTTCCTTTCCTTGGTGATGGCCCCCACCAGCCCTCCCTTACAGATAATGGAACAGAGACACTCAGAGTGGCTTGCCCAGAGTCACTGAGCACATGGGAGACCAGGAGGAGATTTATACAGATCACTGCTTATGGTGGGGTCTGTCCTGTAACCAGCAGGCGGGGTCAACAAGCAGCTCCTGATGACATGCTTCTTTTTGGCTCACGCGACAGCTCCTAACCCATGTTTGCTTTGTAATTACTTTCCACGTAATCTGCTCCTGCAGACTTGCTCTTGTGATTGCCAGCACCTAACAGCTTTGCTCACAGATTTCCCAGAACGCGCATATGTCCTGTTTCTTGGCAGGGGTCACAGGTGCGAGAGTTCTACTGGGTTGAGCTACACTCTGTACCAGCAATGGGTTTTAACATCAGTGAAAGTGTCACTGTGCATCACAGAGATCACAGACTGCAGGGGACACTCCATCTTCAAAGTACGTGTGTGCGTGCATGTGTGTGTGTGTGTGTGTGTGTGTGTACATGTTCATGTGTGCCAGTGCTGACACATATTGCGCCTGGGTATCAATGCATGTAAAGGTCAGAGATTGACATCTGGGACCTTCCTTAATCATTCTCCAATCTTACTTTATGATGCAGAGTCTCTCACTGAACCTGGAACATTCCCCTCAGCTAGGCTAGATAGCCCACACATCCCCAGGACCTTCCTGTATCCACCTCAATGCCAGTAGCGTAACAGGCATGTGATGCTGACCCTTGCTTTCCACACGGGTGCTTCAGATCTGAACTCGGTTTCTTAGGTTCAGCGAGAACTTTACCCGCTAAGCCATCTCCAGAGCCCTCAAAGTATGTTCCCACCAGCCCAGTGCTATGGCACATGGAAGTGAATATCTTTCCCATGAGACCAGAAGTGCCCTGTGCCTTTTGGTTGTACTTTCCAATTTTCTGCCAAGAGCTGGCAGCCCATAAAACAACTTGGAATGGAAGGAGAGGTTGTTATGTGGAGAAAGTCGATCAACTTAAGTCTTCTGCAATGAAATTTGTAAAGGATATTAGACAGGGCATGCACCTTCCGTGCATTAGTGTCTTTTTTGGTGAAATGACGGAGATAATGATTTTAAATTACTTGCCTAGTTAGTGAGTGCACTATAGTCTTTGAGTTTATTGGATGCCCGGAGAAGCTCTGAATTATACATAGTCATGAGCTCATATGTAATCATTTGGTATCAGAGATCCCACTTCTGGCTGTATAATCTCACATGACTATGGATTAGAGCCCTGTGTTTGTAATAATCCTAGAACCCTGATTAAATTACTTAATATCCCCAGCCTCAATTTCTATCACCTGGACCAAGGGAATAGCGATGAGTGCCCATCTCCCAGGCTATTATGGGGTTAAATGAGTTAGCCTGGGGAGCATAGTCCTTGGTGTGTACCTGAATCTTTACTGGCATCTCAGAGCAGCAGCGTAAGTCAGCTCAGAGAACTCAGCTCAAGTGCCTCGGGTTCTGGGATCTGTCTCCAGAGAGCTCAGCTCAAGTGCCTCAGGTTCTGGGATCTGTCTCCAGAGAGCTCAACTCAAGTGCCTCAGGTTCTGGGATCTGTCTCCAGACAGCTCAGCTCAAGCACCTCGGGTTCTGGGATCTGTCTATCTTTACCCCCATGCCACTGGAAAAGCTGAATCAAATTTTTATATGAAAGAGCAAGGAGCGGAAGCTAATGGGAGGCAACTTTGGAAAGAGAACAAGGTGGACTTGTCTCACCAGACACCAGAACTTCTGAAAAATTTGAGTTATTTTTTTTTTCTGGGACAACAGAACCAACAATACATACCTAGATGGGGCGGGGAAGGAGAATCTTTTATGAGAGATTGGCTCATGGGATTATGGAGGCTGAGAAGGCCCAGAATCTGCCATTTACAAACTGAGGCTCAGAAAGGCTTTAGAACATGAACTATCAATGTCTGAAGGCAGCAGAAGCTGGGTCCCCAGCCAGCAGAGCAAAGTCACCCCTCCACTGTCCTCTTGCTCTGTTTAAGCCCTCAGATTGGACAATACCTAGAGCAAAGGGAGGCTCATCTTTACTCAGCCAGCTGATACAAACGCTCCCATCTTCTAGAAACACCTACACAGACATATCCAGAAGGTACATTTTACTGTCTATCTGGGCACCCATTCGCCCAGTCAAGTTGACACATAACATTAATCATCAGATTTCAGAGCCATGAAAGCAGATAGAACTGGTTCACAAGAAGAATAGAGAATGAGGCAGCACTTACAGAAAACACATATAAGTGAAGATCCAGTATTGTAGAGCAGGGAAGAGAGGGACAGCTGATGACGTCACATGACCCGGACCCCAAGTCCAAATGCATTTGAGAAGGTTTACACGAAGTCAAAGTACCAGGGACAAAAGGAAGGCAACGTCATCTTTGACTAAAGACTGCAGAAGGGTTCTTTAGATGAGGTGCACACACAAAATCATGAAGGAAAAGGGCAGTGGTACAATAACGTCAAGGTCGAAACTTCTTTTTAGTGAAAGATGCCGTAAACAAAGACAAAAGAACTCCAAGACTAGGAGAAAGTATAAGAGACACGAGTGATTGACAAAGCCCAGGAATCTAGGATTTCAAAGGAACTCCCACTCAAAACTAAGAAGCCAGGGAGACCATCACAGTATCTGGCACAGCACCCGGGCCCAGAAAGTACATGCAATAAGATCAAAAAATACCAAATGGGTGCATGCATGGCCTGGCCGTGGAAATAGATGTTTGGTCATATGTAGGTTATGCTCTTGATCATCCAGACGCACCTGGACCACCTTTCCTTCCTTTCTGTCTCACTGGGCTGTAGTTATATGTAGCAAGTTCACTCGGGAACCGCGTTAGGGAGCCTAGCTTGTGGGACAGTCGGAGCTGCGATTTGACCCCAGCTGTGCTCTGAATTTATTAGCATTTCCGCAGCATCATTGCTGCTTAGAAGAGTGATCCTCTCTCAGAGCAGGACCTAACTGTCTCGTTCATATTGTGGTGATAATAATCATCAAAAGCAAACCCAAGGAAATAAAACCACCAGGAGGCCATCCTCTTTAATTAAGGAGACATAACGAGTTGCATTCTTACCATGCACAGGCCTCCATTATCTGTTCCAAATGGGGGGATGGTGAGTGTCGTGTGCTTCCTCTGAAGCTTTGCGCTGGTTTTTCTTTATTTCTTACCAGTTCCTGCTTCTCTATTTGTGTGTATGAGAGAGCTGTGACAAAGAAAAAAAAAAAAAAAGACCCAGACCTGTTTGTTCAACTTGAAGTTCTGAAATTCTTCTGGTGTCACGCAAGGACTTGCAATATGACCAGACAGCTTGATTGGTTGGCAGAAGGGATTAAGAAAGATTAAGTCTTCAGTCCCATGCCCTCAAAGTTGGAGTGGTTTTTTTTTCCCTCTGTTCCCCAGATGCAGAGAACATCCCAATTCTTGGGCAATGTGACGTCGTTCATTAGGAGGTTGGATAGGACAGGGTGGCAGCAATCATTTCAAGTACACTGTCACCACCAGTGTAAACACAAAAAAAGTCACCTTCCCAAGGAAAGGGGATGGCTGGATGTGAGTAAAAAGGGCGGTGATGTTCAGTTCACCTCCAACACTCTGAACAGAGGCCACGAGGGCCAGTTCCCACCATTGTTGCTGGACACTAGAAGGTGGAATCCTGGCTGTTCTCATTGTCGTTTTGTGACTCTCCCTAATCTGAGGACATATAATGAGGAAAAAATGAGACAGATTCAAGCAAGGAGAAATTTGGGATGGCTCATTGGGAAAAAATGATAATCATGGTGAAATCCATCAGACTGAGTAATAGTTTCCCAAGGGCGATGATGTGAACCTCCTGGCTGCCATCATTTAAATTTAGACTGAGTCGTGAGCTAGTGAGTCAGCCCCAGGGAACAATCCTGCATGCAAGAGGGACTGGGTAAGGTGATAGGCCAGATTACTCATAGATCTATTCCAACTTAATTTCTAGGACTGTGGGATCCTAATTAAAATGAACTATATTGCCTATTATGGACCTGCCACATTAATATTCTGTAAGGTCTCCAGGCAAGTCCTCTGGGGGTAATTTTTCCTTCATTTTGTAGAGCGAGGGTTCACAAGCCACGATTAACCATGTAGCTGTTGGCTACACGCCGACTTCTTGCAATGGACAGTGCTTATGTTAAAGGCCTCAGAAGGAAGTCGGGTAGGGTTGGGGATTTAGCTCAGTGGTAGAGCGCTTGCCTAGCAAGCGCAAGGCCCTGGGTTCGGTCCTCAGCTCTAGGAAAAAAAAAAAAAAAGAAGAAGGAAGTCAAGCTCATAGTGTGAACTCACAATTTATTCAGAGTAACCCGCTGGGATAAGAAGCACACTTTGATATCCTTTGAGATGAGTGATGTGTCAGTGTGTATTCTGGTGAACACCACAATAGGAAAGTCCCACCCCACGGTGACAACACTTGCCTCCATGTAAGACCTGGGCATAATATGTGCTTTCTCATACACAGCCCTGACTTCCCTTTTAGTATCAACTGGAGAAATCTTAGGAGAGGTCACAGACCTGTCTAGTTCCCCACATGTCTGTCCTCCATACTGCTCTAGAAATGGGCTCTGGTGAGGATGTTCAGACAGGGCCACTCACAGGCTGCCTAGGTTTCAGAGGGGCTACAGCTTAGGGCAGATGGATGGCGGTTCAATTGCCCACGTGGTGTTCTGTGAGAATGGTGGCACCTATCTGGTAAGCCTGGTAAGCTGTTTGTATCCGTTCTGTCCTGAAGTTTCCTCTCAAATGTCCTCATGGGCCATACAGCTGCAAGAAATCGCCACGATGCATCAGAGAATGCCAAGTTCTCCCTGATTTAAATTTATAAACTGTATTCTAATTACTCTGTGGGGAGTTTCCATGGCAATTGGAGTCATCACCGTGCAACAGTACAAGATTAGGGCATTGGTGAGACTGGAGGACTGGAGAGTCCCTTTCCTTCCCAATCTACTGGTGTCACAGCTCTGTGACATTGTGCCTAGCTCTGCAAGCAGACCTCTAAGCTCGCACTTCCAGTCTAGAATTTCTATCAAGAGACTAAGAACACATCCCAGAAATAGCAAGGGACTGCCATGTCACTCATTTTCCAGTGAATGTAGCTTTGCTCCTGATATAGAAGGCACTAAATAAAAAGAAAACTGTTCAAGGGGCTAGGGCAGTGGTTCTCAACTGTGGGTTGCAACCCCCTTGAGGGGTCCAATGACTCTTTCACAGGGGCCACATATCAGATATCCTGCATATCAGATATCTATATTATGATTCATAACAGTAGCAAAATTACAGTTATGAAGTAGCAACAAAAATAATGTTATGGTTGGGGGTCCCCACAATATGAGGAACTGTATTAAAGGGTCGCAGCGTTAGGAAGGTTGAGAACCACTGGGCTAGGGGGATGACGGCTCAGTTCATAAGGTGCTTGCCATCAAGCGTGAGGACCCGAGTCTGGATTCCCCAGTACTCCCCTAAAATCTAGGTGCAGCAGTACAAACTTAGAGTCCTAGGACTGGGGACAGGCAGAGCTAGGAGGATCCCTGGAGCTCATTGGCCACCCTGTCTAGACAGTGGATGGGCTCCAGGGTCACTGAGAGACACCGTCTAAGAAATAAAGTGGAGAGTGACTAAGGAAGACATCTGATGTCAACCTCTAGTCTGGAGCACACACGTGCACACCCACACAAACTTGCAGGCATGCATGCGCTCTCTCTCTCTCTCTCTCTCTCTCTCACACACACACACACACACACACACACACACACACACACACTTACACAATTATTACAATAGTATCAAAAGTCTTGTTTTCCTCTTCTGCAATATGGCCTAATAATTACGACTCCAACAGCTACACCAAAGATTAAGCACAACAACAACAACAAAAGTCAAGTATTCAGGACAGTGCCCAGAACTTGAACAACACATCACTCCTTCGCTGTGGGAAGGTTGTCTATTCCTGGGTTCAATAGATGTCTAGTAAAAGCGTTTTATAAGACAATGCGCAAACCACAATGCTGAGGAGTTGCAGTGTGAATTTGGGGTCACAGTTTTCATTGGGTTCCTGAACTAGGCTGGCATTTCCTCTGCTACTAGCACTTTAGAGGTTGCCCCAGCCCCAGCCCAAGTTCCTGGGCACTAAACCACCTAGCAAGGTACACACTATAAATGAGCAAGAGTTCTGAGGTGTTCACATTTGATTCTGCTGCAGAAATAAACCCATGCAATAAACATGGAGAATGAGTGATATAATGATATAAATGATGATAAAAAATGGGTGGAGGAACATGGCACTGTTTGCTGTTTCTAAAGAGAATTTGACTTCTGTTAGCTCAGAATACTATCAAGATTTTTCTTGAACTCCATGGAGCTGTCTTGACTCTTCACGGCTTTATTTTACAAATAGTAAGTACATGCAGAATGATTTTTGAAGGGGTCTTGAGTGGGATCTTGACTTAGCAGGGCCATAGAGCACTCATTGGTAGGAACTTGCACATGAAACGACCTGCTTACAGCCAAGCCAGTTGACTCTTGGCTTTCCTACCAGCTCTAAATCAACTCTCCCAGGCGCACTCACTCCACTGTCCACCCTGTAGGCCAGTCTTCTCAGCTGTCATGGGACAGGTGGACACTAGGGATAGTGGCCACACGGTTTACGAGAAGGAAAAGGAGACCCAGAGGGGAAGGAGGCCTGCACAGCCAGCCGCCAGTTCCTGCCTGTTTTCCCTTCCTCTGTGGGAGAGCAGTCTCTGGCAAGGGCAAAAAATGTCCTACCCCAATCCCAGAGGATACTCTGGCCCCTCAGACCCCGCCCATTGCCCCAGTTCTTCCATGGTCTCATTTCTCAACTGTGTGGAAACTGCATCGTCCTGGAGCCAGAAGGCAGCTTCTGACTTTTCTTACATCATGCTTTTAACTCCGGTTGAGTTCCTGGCTTCTGATAAAAGGTCTCATCTTTGGCACAGAAATTCTTCCCATCATGCTCTATTGCCCCAGATGCCCTCTGCTGGCCATGACTGGTTACTGCAGCCGATGCGGAACCGGGTTCCCTTTCCCCTGAAGCTCAGGAGTTCATTTGTCCTTTTAAAATTCTCATCCTTATGTCTATAAAAACAAAACAGAACTGTTTCTGTTGTTGTTTTACTTTGCAGAACTTTCCAAGGCAACATCAGAACACCGTACGCCCAGCGACCTGAGTCTGGCACACCTCTTCCGAGTCCTGCACCAGCCAGGAGCTCAGCTAAGCTGAAATAGGAGCTAGCTGAGGCAGAGACAGAGTGCTGCTTGGAGCGGATGGGTGTAGGGCTTGCAGACTGAAGGAATTCTATTAAAGCGTCATTTCTCAAACTTGGCGTTGTCGACATCTGGGGCCAGATAACTCCTCGCTGGGTAAGTCTGTCATGGCACCACGAGGAACAGTATTTGTGACCTGTACTCTCCCCCACTAAAACCAAAAGCTTCGTCTCCAAACACTTCCACTGTCGGGGGTGGAGGATGGGGGTGGCATTACTCACTGTTTGAAAAGCACCGTGTTAGGGTGATGGCTGCCACAGGCCCGCAGTACTCAGGACCTCTAAGTGCTGGGAAGTGGAAACTGCTCTTTGAGGCTGCTTTAGAGGACACCCTAATTAGTGCTGGAGACTGCCAGTCATCCCATGAATATATCCAGCAGTTAGGGGGATAATCTCACCAAGAGCCCTTCTCCTACAGACTGTCGGTGACCCTTCCGGTTTCCTGTCGCTTGCCATCTACCCGTCCATCCTGCTTCCTAATTCCTGAGCTCAAGTCCCCAGCCTCACACCTTGACCCACTGTCTCTTTTTCTGTAGACTGTTGAGAAATAAAAGTTTTTTTTTTAAAAAAAAATAGTGTTTTTCTCATTTCTACATCTTTGTGGGGAATTTCCCTTTATAATAATAACTAACTGTGTTATGGCTTGACTGTGGAATGTCCCCTTTAGATATTTGCCTGTTTAAACACTGGATCATAAGCTTGTGGCCCTGCTTGAGAACTTATGAACACTTTGTGGGGCAGGAGGCATCGCTGGTAGAGACGGGTCACTAGGGATTGGCCTGTGAGGGTCACAACCTGGCCTCCCTCCACCTGGCTGACCCTCTCTAGCCTCATGCCTTCCCTGCCATAGTAGACTGAACTCTCTGAAATTGTGAACCAATACACACACACACAACACACACACACACACACACACACACACACACACACACACACACACACAAGCTCGGGCAAGAATGAGTGAGCAAGGGAACTGTAATCAATTCTCAAGGAAAGAGAGGGAGGAAGAAGGAAGACACGTGCCTGTACTGAGACCCCATTCCCGTGGCACCCTGGGAATGTGTATCACCCTATACTAAGAGTCTCTACTTCCTTTCTACTCTCCCCAGTGAGCTCCTTGAAGTGTATATCGTGTGAATTCTAGTGAAGTAACCACAGTGCACAATGCACACTCCGCAGAGGCTTGATTGCACAAATATCCTTGGACGTGGAAAACATTTCTTCATTTAAGCTCAGCACAGGAAGGGTGTCTTGAACAAAGGTAGAACTAGGGATTGAAGGTATCTTGATTTCTTGTTTCTACTCCCCAAAGCGGGCAGCTGTGACATGACTCACCAGAAGCTGATGCTCCGCCCTCAGGGCTCACCAGCACCATGGGCAGGGCCTGTGACCCTGTGCAAACCCCAGCAAAGGCAGTTCAACCTCTGACACCCAGTCCGTGCTGCACACTGATGTCCCCAGACATGTCACTTGCTACAGATTAGCAGCACATACAGTGCAGAATCATCCCATCCAAGTCACAATTCAGAGTGTCCTCTCAGACACCCTCTAAGTGTAAGGCAGTGTGAGCCAGTAGAGAAAGAATGGACAATGTTATTCTCTGCGTGTGGCCGTCTCATCCCGCCATCTGAGACTGGGCTCGGCTTTACCATTTAGAAGCAGATAAACCTCCCTTCCTCCGGCACTATCAAAGCCACAGACCAGCCATGTCGCCAGCTTAGGTGAACCTTTCTTTGTGGATTAGCTGGCTGAGAAGGCTGTACTCCAGGGTAAGCTTCAGGGCACCTACATCTTTTATGTATACCCAGAAGATGAAGTGAGCCTCCTGCTAGCTGGCTGGCTCACAGAAGCCCTGTCTTTAAAAGGAAGAGGGAATACCTCATCTTTCCTGACATATCATGTCACTCCATTGCTGCTGAATTGTCCACTGGGGCATGCCACCGTCTAGATGGCATGTGGAAGACAAAAGGCTCACTTGTCATCTGCCTTTCTCCCTCTGGAGAGACAGCCCTCAATTCTGTCATTGGAGCTGTGAGGCACTGTCACAGGGGAATCAGGGGCAGCATATGTAGTCTTTCTGAGCCTGGGCCACTCAACTGAAGTAACCACCCAGGAGGAAAGAGCCGCTAAACAGAGATTCAGGCTGGTCTCAAAACCTGGAATAAGACCATCTTACCAGTCCCGGCCATACCCTCCTGGTCCTCACAGGAACAGCCCCTTGCTGGGTCCCTAATCATGCACCCTGAGCCAGTACTGACATCCTTGTCCTCCATTCTGCAGCCCTAGAGGTGACAAGAGTCCCCAGCCCTGGAGACTCAATGGTGGTTCTGCAGGGCTCCACAGAGATCATTTCGGGGGGGAAGATGAATGCCTTATGCTTCTTCCGGGAAGCAGCTGGGGTCCTTACTCCCCACAGAAACTTGGGTGAGCCCACCATGGAGGGTGAGGACATGAGCACCTCGTGGGTCAGCATCTAGAAATGCTGCTGAGGGAGGGGACATGTCACAGTCCTTACTCCCTACCACTCCACCACCCCCTTGTCTCCTCTGCAGACATGGCTTCCCACCACAGTTCAGACAAGGAAACAACCCAGGTCAGGGCCAAAAGTCCAAAGATTGAATTGCTGGCTACCGCTTACTGGCTGTGTGGTCTCGGATGAATTCTTTTATTGTTATGAACCTCTGGGCTCTCATTGAAATAAGTGTGATAATTCACATCCTTTCTGTGAGAGTGACCACACTACAGCAAAGCACACTATGCAGATATGAACGGGGGTAACTGTTAGTTTTTCGGCTGCGTTGTGTGCTTACCCTGCAAGGAAATGCCACAAAACACGACAGAATCCGCTAACAAGAGTTTTATTAAAGGGACAGAGAGTGAACAGGCCTGCGGGAAACACGTGTGTGGAGAAGAAGGAGGAAGAAGAAGAAGGAACCGGGAACATGGCGCCGGATTTTAAAGGCTGGGCGTGGACAGATCAGCGTCACTACTACATGCAAGCGCGTAGATCACATGGCCACGTTGCGCGCCTACGTAGCCAATGGAACGTCACGGATCTTGGTCACGCGAGATGCCCTGACCCGGAAATGGCTATCCTGACCTGGAACTGGCTAGGTGGAAGTGTCTGTTGGGCATATGCGAACACGCCCGACCGTGGGGGCGTGTTGTAAACCTTTCAGTGACCGTGTGCTTGACTTCTCCACCCAGCCTTGTCAGATATAAGTCTCGAGCTAAATTTAGGTTACATAAAATCATCAGAGACCCAGGCACCGTAGCCGTAATTACCGTCATTACACAGGTTCTCTGCCTCGCATCTGTCATTATGTCTGCCAGCCGCCGGCACTGGGATGAGTCCCCCCATTATCTGGTAGGCCTTTGCTAAGTGCCTGGAGCATTCTTACCTCTGAGACAGACCTTGGCAGGGAGGGGGTGATAGGAGAAGTAGCTATCATCCCTGCCCTGGAGAATGTACAATCTAGAAAAGAGGGAGAAACCCAGCGTGGTTGGACAAGCAGCTCCCAGTCTTTCAGAAATTCCATCTCTTCCTGAGGCTCTATTAGGAGAGCCCATTGTTGATTTTCTTCACAGTAGAGACAAGATATGTCTCTGACTAGGTCAGGGACCTGCCTTCTTTCTCCAGAGTCCCTCAGCAGCTCCTTTTCTTCACATCTGGAATAGAGACAGTCCATCTTCCTTGCACTGCCTATAATGCTATCAGGAAGTCCCCCCACACACACACCTGCTTCCTCCTCTCCAGGTCCCCAACTGTATCTCCCGAAATCAGTGTCCCGCAACTCAGGATAGAGCTGTTTTTCTCATCTCCTTCATGTGGCCTGATTGTACTTTCTCCAGATGAAAAGCATTTTGCCTCGAGAAACGCTCAAACCAATGCAAGGTTTATGAACCAGTTCAAGGCAATGGCGGGTTAACTGCTGGATGAGTTACAGTCAGCCTCCATGCACCGGGGGCTGAGCCTCTTGCCTTCCTTGGGAGGGAGCATAACGTGCATCTGAGAACCAGCACAAACGAGCAAGTGACCAGAGAAGAAAGAGGTCAGAGTGGACAGGAATTCAGAAGGATTTTGCTTCTGAGTGGCCTTTAGCAAACTGTTCCATATGGGAGAAATGGGATCATAGAAAGATACTGCCATTGCAGAGTAGGTCAAAACCTCCCCAACTGATGATCGCATGTGAGTCAGCATAAGTGTCTCACGACTCGGTGACCATTTCCAGCCTTACTTTAAGGATCAATAAAGATCATCGTTGTGATTCGAAGACCAATCCAAAGAATGGTTCTGAGATGAGATGAGAGAGAGAGAGAGAGAGAGAGAGAGAGAGAGAGAGAGAGAGAGAGAGAGAGAGAGAGAGAGAACATGAGTGCAGATTCCCTCGGGGGCCCAAGGTGGTCAGAGCTCTTGGAACTCGAGTTATGGGCGGCTGTGAGGCACTCACTGTAGGAGCTTGGAGCTGAACTCTGCAACACGGTGCACTGCTAACTGCTGAACCACTCATCCAACCCAGTTTCAAGAGCCAATTTATTCATTTCTGCCGCTCTTGTAGCGGCCTTACTGTATGCCTTACCCTGGAAGAATCGTCTCATTTCAAAATCGCAAACAATTGTGTGAATAGGGTACTTTTTCTGATTTTTAGAAAACATTTTGAGTATTTCTTTGAGAATTTCAAGCAAGTATTTTGATCATATTCACCCTCCCTCAAAGTCCTTCCATATCCACCCTCTGTATCCTCTCCACCCTCCCCTCCCCACCCACCCACCTTTCAGTTTTCTTCTCTCTCTTTTTTCACACTCCCTAATGAGACCATTTGTATCATCCAACTAGTCTTGGGAGTGGGACATGACCTGGAGTGTGATCAACCTAGGGTCACATCATTAAAGAAAACAGACACACTCTCTCTCTCCCCTGGCAGCTATTAGGTGAACAGCCCCCCAACTAATGATGGGGTTTTATGCCCACCTTCCCTCCCTCCACACTGGGACTTTGTGTGGCCTGGGCTTGAGTATGTTTTGTCTTGTCTCATGTTGTCACAATTGCTATAGGTTCAACATATATTCAACTGTTGTGTCCAGGAAAACACTGCTTCCTCGATGTTTTCTATGACTTCTGGATCGTACAGTCCTTCTGTCCCCTGTTTCACAATGACCCCTGAGCCTTGGGAAGAAGGAATGGCATATAGATATTCCATGTAAGACTGAGAACTCCACAGTGTCTTACTCTCTGTATGTTGACCAGTCCTGGTTCTCTAAGTTAATTTCCATCTACTGCAAGGAGAAGCTTCTTTGATGAATGTTGAGTGATGCACTGATCTATGAGTATAGCGATAAGTCATTAGGAGTCATTTTAATACTATGTCCATTTAGCAAAATAATAGCATCAGGTTCTTGCCTAGGACTTATGATCTATCTAGCCATAGGTTCTTGACCTTGATAATGATGCTAGGTATGGCTTACATATCATCAAGCCAGCCTTAAATCCAACCAGAAAGGGGTTGGTTATTATCAAAACATTCATGCCACGATTGCACTAGTGGGCACATCTTGTCAGGCCAGTCATTGTCACAGTTTGCATGATTCACAGCTGAGTGACACTAATAATTGCTTTTTTTCCTACAGTGATGTGATAGTACTTTCCAGCCCCATGGAAGCTGGCCAGCAGGGATGAGTTTTCAGAGTATCAGATTCATTTATCCATGTCCTATGATCCAAGTATGTGGTGTCTTCAGCAATAGGGACTTACCACCAAGTTCTGGAGGGTAGTCAAGAAAATTGGCAATAGCCTGTAATGCTTGGGAATTATTATTTGCAATGCATTCCTATTGCTTAACAACTCAAAAAGTGATCATTTATTCATGGTACGGCGGTTTTTATTTGCTAGCATAAGCTATCTAGTTGGGGAAAGGTGCGGTAAAGTCCCAATTATCCATCACATAAGTGGAGAATCTTATAGTGGGAGAAGCTAGAATTCTTTGGGTCCCAGAGTCCACACTTCCAATGCAGTGTTGCTTTGCAAATAGTCAATCTGTGCGGCTTAATAAGCTCCACCACATGTTCAGCTTTCATATTTATAGTTCATGTTCAAGAAACATTTCTTGGGCCAAATGAAATGCTTACAGTCAAAAGCTGAGTCACTCCATCCTCATCCTAAACACGTGATGCTCACATGTGTGCCCTGTCGCTCATACACCACCCCATCTATTGCATTTCCCTTTGCTATGAACTGTTGAGTGTCTCCACATCTCATCTTTCCTCCCATTAAACAGACATTCAGTGAGTTCACACTACACAAGAGGCCCCTTTTTAGTTTCTCTTTTGGTTTCTCATGTGCTTGATTTACTCAGCTAAGTATATATGCATTTTTCCAACTTTTGACTACCTTTAGACCCAAAGATACAGAGATGAATGAAAAAAAAAAACTCCTTTTCTCCTTGAGCCCAGAATCAAGCAGACTAAATAAGACTTACACCTAAGTAACCCAAACCCCTGCTCAACGATGTGGACTGGAGTAAAGAGAGGGAATAGATTGGAGCTTAAGGAAAGTTATTGGGAGAAGTGACGCATTCCAGTAGTCAAATAAGTTCATAGAAATCTCAGCTCAGTACCCTGTGCCCAGGACACAGTGCCAGGCATGCTGAAGACAATTTAGGTGATATATTAACAGACTCACGCTGACTCAATTGAAGATATTAGAAGGATAAAGAGTTTGCAAGATGGACAAAAGGAAAAATAGGGGGAAAACTCCAATGATGTATGAAAAACATGAAAGGCTGCGGAACTCAGACACTTTAGTCTCATTCTGGCATACATTTGGAGAAGGACACAGCCAGAAGGTGTCTGCACATCCTAGTGAACTGCACTGGGCTAGAGGATGGGCAACCCAGAGGTGACTGAATAGAACACAAGACCAAATCTGTTTGGTATGTGACTAGTGCATGCGGCATAGCAAAAGATCTAGAATGAAGTGAATGTGCTCATTGGGGCCACTCCAGCAGACCCAGGGCAAGGGACAGGATTGGAGGCTGTCATGGGGAAAGAACTGCATGCTGAGCAAGTGATTTAGAAGTGGAGGGATCCTTCCAGGCTTTCCTTGGCTGTTTAAGCTATGACTGTATATGCCACTTTCTAAATTTAATGTGGATGGTAACAAGTAATGTAATGAACTTATTAAAAAAAAACATAGATGTTCAAAATACATATAGAAGTAGTTGGTGATATAGATTAGTGGCAGAACAATGACAACACCAGCATGCATGAAACTGTGGGTTGGATCCCCAGTACTGCAAAATTAAAAAGAAGGAAGGGATAGAAAGCTAGAGAGCACATGCAAGAAAACAAGAAAATACATCCCTGTTCTACCAGCACAGCCCACATGCCTTGTGATTGTTTGCATGAGAATGACCCCCACTGACCCTATACATTCGAATACTTGGCCCCAGTGGTAGAACTGTTTGGGAAGGATTGAGAGGTATGGCCTTGTCGCTAGGGGTGAGCTTTGGGATTTCAAAGGACTCCCACCATTTCCAATGTGTTCTCTGTCTGTCTCCTGCTTATAGATCAAGGTGTGAGCACTCAGCTGTCCCAGCTGCCATGCCTTTGCTCAGCTATCACGGACTCTAACCCTCTGAAACCACAGCTTAATTAGACATTTCCCTTTGCAAGTTGCCTTGATAGTGATGTTTTATCACAGCAATTACGGCATACTCACTACGTCTGCGTATTAACTTTGGGTCTAAGCTTCCAGAAAATCAAAAGGACAAAGTATAGTGTGGGGCTATTTAAGTCTTAGCTATTGTAGGTGTTTTGTTGTTGTTGTTGTTTTTTTGTTTTTTTGTTTTTTTTTTTTTTTTTTTTGCTGTTACTAAATTCTGAAAGAAATTTAAACGTCAGCTCTCACTCAAGGTGCTAACACCAATACTCCCCCTGCTCCTTTGTTCAGGTCTGACCTCACATGTTTGCTAGGAGAGTTCTAGCCTGCCTGTCAGGGCTTAAACAACCTTCTTCTCACACCTAATGGGAGTGTGGCTCTTATTCCACACTGACTGGCCATTTTCTCTTGATTACATTTTTAAGATTGTGTCATTGGAATTTTAGGATAAGTGAGTATATACAATAATTAGTGAAGACTCAGCCTACCTTTTCTGGAAAAGTAATATCAAATCTATTGCCCTTTGTTCATCCAAAAAGTGAGGACTGGGGACCCGCTGTGCAAAGGAAGCTGTTTCAGGAGGAAATGACATGGCAGGGAGCCAGAGTTCTGGTCTCCACACAGCTGTTCTTTGTAGGAGGACAGACAACATAGAAATAAGTAGGTTGTATGGTGTCAGAGGGTGGTCTAATACTGGGAAGAAAATCAAGCAGGGTAAAGGGATATGTCAGTGACTTGTCCCAGAAGCCTCTTTTGCATGGTTCAGTCTTCACCTTCCACCTTTTTATCTGGTTACATCACCTTTTCCTTAGCAACAGAACATGGGATAACCATGACAGAACCAAATACCTTTCATCAAGTCAACCGTTAAAGATGGCAGGAAAACATCCTGCCACTATTAGAAGCAGAGGTTCTCGCCAAATTGTCCAGAACTAAAATAGCAGCCCATACCAACCAGGTCACTTCAATGGTAAACCTAATTTTAACCTCAGCTCCTGATTTCAAGCTCTTTGAATTCTCTTGCAGGCTGCCAGAGTGGCCACTAGGGTCGCTGCCACAGCTCTGGTACAGCCACACCCTCAGCCCCTACCAACTCATTGAACAACAGCCCAGGCAATTGTGTTTGTAGACTGAATTGTGATCTCCTGAGCCTCCACTCCCAGTTCATGTAATGGAAGCCATATTGGGACAACTTTTGGAGAAGAGGCCTCTGGGAGGGGACCAGGCTTGGATGTGATCATGGGGGTGAGGTCCTTGAGTTGAGATTAGTACCTTGTAGCATGAATCTTTTTTTTCTTTTTCTTTTTTTCTTTTCTTTTCTTGTCTTTTTTTTTTGTTTGTTTGTTTTTTGTTTTTTGAGACAGGGTTTCTCTGTGTAGCTTTGGAAACCAGGCTGGCCTCGAACTCACAGAGATCCGCTTGCCTCTGCCTCCCGAGTGATGGGATCAAAGGGCATGTGCCACCACCTCCCAGCATGTATGAATCTTAAAAGTTCTTATTAATAAAAACAAACCTGGAGCCAGGTATTGGGGTGAATGCTGGAAGATCAGAGAAGCAGAACAAGCCACAGCTACCTCACCTTGCCAATTCCTCAGCTGATCCTGTTTCCTCAGACTGGAAGCCTCTGAGTCCTTATCCAGAATGAATCTCAGCTGGTTAAGCCTAAAAGCTTAACCAGGCCTAGTTCCTTGTCCTCACACTTTAAATACCTTTCTGCTTCCTGCCATCACTTCCCGGGATTAAAGGCTCTTGTTACCATGCGTGACTGTTTTCAGTGTGGCTTTGAACTCACAGAGATCCAGACGGATCTCCGCCTCTGGAATGCTAGGATTAAAGGCGTGTGTGCCACCATTTTCTGGCCTCTATATCTGATGATTGTTCTGTTCTCTGACCCCAGATAAGTTTATCAGGGTGCACAATATTTTGGGGAACACAATATCACCACAGTGCCTTGATAAGAAGACATATCGGAAAGCTTGCTCTGACCCTGTCTCCCTGACAGGAGGACAGAGCAAGAAAGCAGTCACTTGGAAGTCACACGTTCAGGCCTCAGCAGAACTCAACATGGAGTAGCTCTGAACATGGAATGAGGTATAGGAGCAACAGCTAGCCAGCTGGACCCTGGAGCCAGACTGCCTGTATCTACATGCCAGCCTTGAGATTTTCTAGTTGGGTGATGTCGGGCAGATGACTTAGCCTCTCTGAGATGATACAGCTCATCCTCATCCTTCTTCTATTTATTTATTTATTAAATTTTTTGAGATGGGATCTCGGTCTCATGTATCCCAGTCTGGCCTTAAACTCACTATGGATTTGAGAATGATCTTGACTTCATGGTCCTCCTGGTCTTCATCTCCCACGTGCTGGGATCACAGGCCTGTGCTGCCATGTTTAGCTTTGAGATTGCTCATCTTATATATAAAATGAGGGTAATAATAGTAAATTCCTTCCAGGGATTTTGTGAAGATTTAACTAGTTAATACATATGTAATTCTAAGACCCTATGTATCTACCATGTAACATTTGATGGATACCCATTATTATTTTGACAATTCCAATTTATAGCAAGGGTATCGAGACTTTGAGAAGTTAAGTAACTTGTTGAAGGGCATCCAGAGTATGAGTGATGGAGTCTGAACCCAACCTGACTCTAAACTGGGCTCTTCCTGCTGGGATGGCCTCTGTCACCATTAATAGAAACTACAATGATGGTACTTAAAAGATCTAGATGCAAGTAGAAATAGGAAAAAGTATCAGACCCATTCATGAGGATTGGGGGTCACTCTCAGTACCCATGTGTCAATCAACGCCACTTAACAAGTACTGTGATAGTAGTACTAACTCGGACCAAAGGGGTTTCTCACTACCCAATCATGCACTTCAAAATACCATCTGAAGAACTGTGAGGGATTCCTAGAAACAGATTGAAAATTCCTATTCTCCCTCTCAAAGAGGAAAGAGCAGAAAACCCACAAATGACCGTCTAATAGAGACTAAGAAGAGCTGCTTGGGACGGGACCCAGTCACAAGACCGGAGTGAGAAAAAAGCGTGCGTTGGTCTGGAGTAGGATTAGACACAGAGGTTTTGGTCAAGACCCTTTAAAAAATGACTCAGAGAAGTAAACTGGAGTTCTCTCAAGAAAACACAGAGTCAAGACCAAGAGAGTAGGTGGCAGTGTAATTCAGCCAATAAGACACTTGCCACTAAGCCTGACCTGAGTTCAAACCCGGGGATCCACACAGTGGAACTGACTACCACAAGTTGTTCCTCTTTATCTCCACACATAAACCATGGTACTCATGTAGTCAGGCAGGCAGGCAGGCAGACAGACAGACAGATAATTATTTTTTAAGAACCTGGAGAGACACTTCAAATTTGGTGAAAGTTCTGTGGTAAGCTTCTGTGTAACGGCCATGTTCATTAATGATTTTGTTTTTGATTCATTGATCCTTTCTCTTTTAAATGCATTTTTCTTGTTGTGGATGTGTGTGTGTACATGTTTGTGCGTGTGCAGTAAGGATGTGTATGCATGTGTCTGCACCACCTTGTGGAGGTCAGAGGCTAACCTCAGATACTGCTCCTGAGAAGCCACTCATGTTGATTTCCTTCCATTGTGGATCTTTTATTTTGCTTTGGAGACAAGGTCTTGCACTGAGACCCGAGGCCTCCCGGAAGCTCCAGGGATCCATCTGTCTTAGGGTTACATAGGTGTGCAGCCACACCTGGCTTGCCACTTGGGTGCTGGTTACTGAACTCAGGTCCTCATGCTTGCATGGCAGGTATTTTTCTACATGAGTCATCTCTCCAGTCCCCTCATTGGTGTTTGCACTGGGAAAAATCGAAACCTGACACCATCACACTAAAGGAACCCTTTAGCTGGCTCAGTCAGTGACTCATGCAGAACTCAGTCAGGAAATGTAAGTACAGCTATTTTAATGGAGGGGTTAGAACATAAAGAACTGTTGACTTGATACAGTTTTCAGCGGAGTGACTGAAAGCGTAAAACTTGATGTCATATAGGCAAGAACTGTAGGAGGCAGCTGCCTCATGCTGGTGTTTCTCTGGGGCATAGAAAGAGGCTGCATCTGCCAGAATTGGAGAAACGGCAGGTTAGATTAAGCTGCTAGTGAAAGACAGTGGGGAATGGCTGCTAGGATGCTGGCGGGAACAGGGCACCGGCCACAAGCTGATTGTTTGGATCCTATTAAAATAGCAGTGACACCATCTTCTGAGACCTGTGTTCACTCCAGGCACATCATGGCACGAGGCCTTTCTAGCTCCTCCAGTTCCACAGCCCCTCTCTAGAGGCCCTTTTGAAGGTTAGCAATGCCAGCATTAACGGAAAACAAGGGTGAGCATGGATGCCAGAAAGCATGATAGAAACATATAATACCACAAGACTTCATGGGCTTGAGAAGAGAAATGGGTTAGAAATAGGTCCTACTGACAGCAGACATGAAAGACCTCCTCGGTGACTCTTGAGATGAGCCTCCAAAGATGATGTCTGTTGACCAGGTAGACACGTTCACTAAGGAGCACATCCCCATGCAGGAGGAGCAGTTTGGACTGAAACATGGAAGTGGGAAGGAGTAGAGTGTGTGTTGAGACTATGGAAACAATGTGACAAGGCTAGACAGTGAGATGTAAGGAACAGAAGATGTGGAAGGAGATAAGACTCCTGGGCTCAGCAAGGGCTAGATCATGAAGACTAGTCTATGACAGTTGAACTGTTGAGCCCCACGCCAGAAGCCATGAAGAATGGGTGGGTAGTGCAAGCAAAGATGTATTTTTGAAAGTTAACTTCTGATCATTGTGGAGGATCCCAGGTGGCGGTTAGGAGGCCCATTAGGAAGCTATGAAACTGTCCCCATTGGGCAGTGATAACCATCTACTACCAGAGGCAACAGTGGGAGTGAGTGAGGGGACAGAGTGAAGAAATGCTAATGGAGTAGAAATGAGGGACACGCTAATCAGGTCAGGACAAAAGGAGCTGTCCACACTGTGCCTGGGGTCACTGGAGGTACCATTCTTCAGGCATCGGTCTGTGGGTGAAGAAGAAATAAAAAGGATAAGAGTGTGACATGATTTTCAGACCTTGAAAGTCAGAGAAAGAATATTGTCATAAGAAGCAACTGAATTGATGTTGACCTCATCTTGCATGAGGCCCTAATCCCCACCAGATGACATCGATCATCGCCTTCCTCAAGAGATGTTGCTCATTGTCACAATGCAAGCCTTGCTGCAGCTCCAGGAAAGAGCTCTGGGATCTGTGACTCAAACGAGAGGCAGCCATCCTTTCTAATTATCAGCCCCTTCCTTTTGCTCACAGGGTAATGCTGAGATGCATCATGGGAAATATGGCAGATGAAGACAAAGACTGGCATGTGGACAGCTTTGTCCTGGCACTTATGACTAATTCTTTAATTGGATTCTTTCTGACTTGCAGTCTTTTCCTGAGAAGACATCCAGGAAATGTCCTCATCTTGTACCTGAAGTGAACTCAGATCTCAGAAGATGGTGTCGCTGCTGTTTGTAAATTCCTGAAGACCGCTGCTGAATTTAGTCCCGATTACAGCCTGAATTTTCCTTTCTAACAAAAGATGGTCTGTATTGAGAGAACAAGGCACACACAGACGTAATAGTGTTAGTGTGACAATAGGCCTGTTCTGTTTCAGAAATTGTAGAGCACACCTCCTTAGTAATTTGTCTTTTTATTCAAGCAAAACATTTTGCTTTCATGCTTAGGAAGTAGGGATAAGGGGGAAATTTGTGAGCATGTAGGGGGTCTGTGGATATCCCAGAATCAGCAGGAGGCCACGTCTGTTTATCCTTCAACCCATGACTTGTTCTTACACACTTACCTACACAGTCACTTAGCCATACTTTCTCCACAAAACCCAGCCGAAACCCACTGACTTCCTCCTCCAGCCGAAACCCACTGACTTCCTCCTCCAGCCGAAACCCACTGACTTCCTCCTCCTCCCTCCCTAACTTCCAGTCCCATAGCCATTCTCTAAAGCTTCTGCAGCATCGGAACCATGACTCTTCAGTCCTTGGGTGTCAATATTGGACATCTTTCTGTTCAAGTAATCTGTAGGATGGTGTAAGCCCAGGAGGTCAGCAGGTCTCTTATTTACCTCTCTGGGTACTCTGCTCTTACAGCAGCAGGCGGTCGATAAATCACTACTCTGATAGGCCTTACCATTTTCTCCTGGGCCAAGTCCCAGAGTCACCAGGAATATACTTTGTGGCTCATCTCTGGCCTCTCTGATGTTTATACACCCAGGCCTCCTAGCTCTTAAGAATCTCACCTCAGTGCAGAAGGCCTTAAGAAAGCTGCTCCCTTTCTTGGATTGTCTTGCTCATCTCTTGCTCTCCTTCCCAGGGTGAGCTGCTGCCACTACTGTGCTCTGTAGTCACCAACTCTGTCTTCCAGCACCACACACACCTCAAGGTTGTGCGCACTCTTAATGAACAATGTGCAGGGCTGTCTCCAAAAGAAAACAGCAGACTTAAACATCAATGAGCTTGGTCCATAAAGAACCATCCCACATCCACACACACACAACACTGCAGAACTTGGAAGGTGGAGGCAAGAGATTTAGGAGTTGAAGGCTCTCCTTGGCTATATGGTAAGTTTAAGGCAAGCCCAGGCTACATGAACCATAGTCTCAAAAAAAATTAATGATAAAGACACATTTGTTAAGTTCAGGAATCTTTGGAGCTTGAACAGAGGCTGGCCCAGGGGTTCCATGGCATTTTTAATGATTGAGTTTTCTGCCTTCAAAGGGTATGCTTCATCCTTAGGCTGGCTTTCCTCACAGAGTCACCATGATTCTAGCAATTCTAGGTTTCCCCCTATAGCATACATCATGCAGGAGAGATTTTTTTCTTTTCTGAGCATTTCAGTACAGGTCACGGATCCATCGCTGAGTCTATGGCAGTGGCTAGGCAGCAGGTTGTACTAATTGGCCTAAACAAGCCAGAGCCCTGTCTGGAGCGATGAGAAGCTCATTTTCTACTGATGTGTCCAGCATGAGGCATTAGGCAATGATGAATACATGAAGAATAATTCGGTATAGTGTTGAGAAAGAGGAAGGGGGGTTTAAATCAGTACTAGAGTCTAACAGATCAATTGCTGTTAGTCCAGATCCCATTTGATCACACTCTATGACCCAACCCCAGTCTTTCCACATTGTGCTGAGCTAATCTGAATTCCCAGCTGAGCTCCCAGACACCTCTTCTTGTTTATGCAGAGAATCTTCAAGTCTTTCTCCAGAACTCTGCCTTCTCTCCATCTCTCCCCCCCCCCTTTTTTGTGTGTCATGTCCTGGAACTCTGTTTTGGTTTGAGTACCCTGCCATGCAGACCCTTTCACCCCCTCTGGCTGGGTTGTTCTCAACTCTTTAATCAAGTCTTCCCAACAAGTCTTCCCTAGTCACCTGCTCAGCTCCCCGCCCCACCCCCCACCCCCCACCCCCGCCCCACACCTTCCCTGGGGTACTCCAACTTCCATGTTTCCGTTCTCACTCATCCATGGAGATGAAGCATAGGTAATAAGGTTCATGCCAGAGCACAAACACATGGCACCAAGAGTAAGTGCTTCATAGTTTAGGCTTGAGTGGAAACTGACCTGTATATATACTTCAGGAATGTCTGTGATGGGGTTCTCCCATTGTTTTTTGTTTGTTTGGTTGGTTGGTTTTGGTTTTATTTTATTTTTTATTTAGTGTACTAAAATTTGACCAGCACTCTCAAAACTTTATTTCAACAAACAAATCAGTTGGAAATGATGCTGAAGTGTCGAGTTTAGGAACTTGAATCAAAACCACAGACCTCATAATGAAACCCAGTCACATAAGAATCTAATGTAGCGTCAATTGAAATGTATCTCAGTAAAAGAACTGTCCTTGCAAGTTGAGATGCATATCTGGTTCTCATGACTGGAAATTTCCTTCTTAGGATCTTGCACGGGTCCAAGCTTTGGTAATTAGATGGCAAATTTTGATAATTGTGGAACAAATTTTCAAGATTGTTCAAAACTTAGCACCATCATCATCAACATCACCACCATCAATCACCATTACCATCATTGTCATCAACATTCCCACCACTACCACCACCACCATCATCAACATCACCACCATCACCATTACCATCATCATCATCAACACCACCACCACTACCACCACCACCATCGCCACCATCATCTAAGAAAGGCTCCATCCAGATAATCTGGTTTGGGATCACTTCAGCAGGTATTTTTTCCTAAGAACTCTTCCTTGTCACTTCGAGGCAATTTTCTAAAAAAAAAAAAATAATATATTTTAGAGACATAGTTAAAAATAATGGGAGTCAAGAAAGCCACCAGAAGGACAGACTGTTGCTTTTTATGGAAAAAAACCCACAAATGCTTTAAAAATCTTTTTCTAGTCAAAATGTTAACCAAGAAAACATTGTCCAGCCCCAAGGAGTTGCAGATGGATGGAGAGATGAATGTATGACATAAGGGTAGCCAATTAAACAAATGAACTGAAATACCAATGGTAGAATTTAAGTGGTGTGTTTATGGATGTTTACTATAATTATTTCAAATTTTCTGTATGTTTGAAAATTTTCAAAACCAAGATGGGTACTGAAAAGGAATGTTATACACTACAGAGATGTACAGATGGGAGGTAGCTCACAGGCTCACCCTGCAGACAGCTGGAGAGAGTACCATAAAACAGGCATGGTAGGGTGGGGCTGGCAGCTCTCACTCACCGAATAAGAGCTGGACGTCAATGACTCTGGGAAAGATTATGAGATGGATGATTGACACAGTGAATGGAGGGTCAGTTCCCACCACCAGGGTTCCTCCCAGGGAAGTCAGGGAAAATCGTGCCACTGGTAGCTGGGAAGATGGCTCAGCTGATAAAGAGCTTGCTGAACAAGGATGAGGACCTGAGGCTCAGCCCTGCCTCCATATAGAAAAGCTGGGTGAGGCAGCGTGTGCCTGCAATCCCAGCTCTGAGGAGGCAGAGACAGGGTGATCTCCATGGCTTACTGGCCAGCCAGTTTAGCTAGTCAGGGAGCTCTGGGTTCAGTAACAGGCCCAGTCTCGAAAAATAAGTGGGAAGGCTTAGTGGTTAGGAGCTTTGGTTTGTTGATCTTCTGGAGGACAGTTCCCAGCATTGCCCTCTTCTGGCCTCTACAGGAACCCACATACATGTACCATACATATCCCTCCCAACACACACACACACACACACACACACACACACACACACACACACACACACACAGGAACTCTAACAAGATAAATCTTTAAAATTAAAATAAGGTAAAGAGCAATTGAGGGAGACATCAACATCTACCTCTTGCCTCCACACACATAAGCACATACCTAGATGCACACACACATGAACACACATGTGCATAACACACACACACACACACACACACACACACACACACACACACACACTTAAAACAGGAGCTGTGGTAGGCACAGCTAAATGGAGCCCAACAAGGAGAAACTAGGCACATATATGCCTGGCTCTTTTTTCTTTTCGAGTTTACTCTCAACTCTCCTGCCAGTGGCATCCGTTGGTGTGGCGCAAGCTGATGTGGGGAGCTGTGGAAGCCCTGAGTGGATGTGTGCAGAACAGAGGAAGCCCCAAGTGAATGCCTATGATTGACAAGAACCAATGCTTCAGGCCGGTGAGAAATGGAAAAGCCTTCTTCAGGGCCACATGCAAATACTGACAGAGTATACAGAAAGTATTGGCCACAGCTCCCTCCTCTGGGATGTCTACAGCCTGAGACTTCATCTACAGAGATTTCCTCCTGAGACCAGTAACACCTCCTCCCTACACTCTACATAATAAACATGCTGGGGTTCAAGGTTGTTTCACGGTTTGTGCCGATGCCTCAGAACAAGCAGGACCCAGCCTGGAGACACTTCATCTCAGACACTGACATCTTTCTGTCAGAGGGAGAAACATGTCTCCAAGAGTGAGGGCCTATGAAGTCCTACCAGCTACCGCCCCATTGAAGATGACATGATTCAGCGATATACCCTCCTGAACCTAAAACGTTAGATACTACCAGTGACTTTTAAATCTTTTTACTCTCAGTGGTGGTGCTAGGGTTCAAATCCACAGTCTTGTATGTTCTAAGCATGTGCTGTACCACTGAGCTGCATCCAACCCAACCTTCCATATAAGGTGACAAAGAAACAAGATAGGAAAAAAATTAATGAAATACAGCTACATAGTCCTATATCTGAAGCTGGTCATGCAAGAGAAATTCTTAAGCATGGTTTGCTTCACCCACCATCAAAGCCCTGCTCTTCAGTCCCTCTGGTGGATTGGTGTCCTTAATTGAAATATTATTATTATTATTATTATTATTATTATTATTATTATTATTATTTTATTATTGGTTTTTTGAGACATGGTTTCTTTGCGTAGCTTTGGAGCCTGTCCTGGAACTCACTCTGTAGACCAGGCTGGCCTCAAACTCACAAAGATCTGTCTGCCTCTGCCTGCCGAGTGCTGGGATTAAAGGTGTGCACCACCACACCTGGACTATTATTTATTTTTTTGAGACATTGTTGAAGTTCAAAGATCTTAGCCTTGCCTGTGTCTGCTCAAATGTTCCCATTTCATGTCAGTTCTCTATTACAGCCTCTCCATCTTAGTTTTTTGAGACAGGGTTGCTTACTGAACCCACAACTCTCCATTTCAGTACACAGGCTGGCTAGCGAGCACTAGGGATCCATAGCAAAACAGACACTGACATCATCATCCTTAGACCCCAGATTGGCCCTCACTTCTATCTAACATGTTCAAGATAATCAGCAACATTTGGGAGCCCTCATATAGATTTTCTGACTTCCTATTTGTGTTCTGGCTGGACTGCTAAAACTTTTAATTTATTTGTTTATCTGTGCATATCATTTATTAGTGATAAAAACAGTCAGGTTGCACCACAATATTGATAATTACCGTTTTCACCACCGCCGCTGAGGACCATAGTTAAGTGATCTTCATCTTATTTTCCACTTACATGCATTCCAATTTCGGTTACTGTTCATAATTTGAGTGAGTATCACATCACAGATTATCTGCATATTTTCCTGTATCAAAACATTCAATATATTCATTAAATATGGTAGCAATTTGTATCAGTGTCCTGTTGATGCTGCAATCAATTACTATAAACTCACTGGCTTAAAACAATTCCCATTCACTATCCTATGTGTGAAAAAAAAAAAAGTTTTCACTAGACAACAACCTCCTAAAGGTTCCACCTCCTAACGTCATTGACACATGCCTTTAGGAATTAAGGTTTCAACTCAAATTCTGGGGGACACATTGGAACCGAACATTACTGAACATCCATGACTGGTCTCATGACTAGACTGGACTGGATTGGCTAAGGGAGGCTGGCCAGCTCCTCTACCTTCCTTGGGATGCCCTCCTCAAGTTCCCTCACTGAGCACAGAGCACACACCGAGCGCCTCTAGCCATAAATGAGCTCTAGAGGGCCAGTTCATTCTTAAATGTAAGAAAATGATGACCAGGGCAATTTCAGATGTTGAAAAGCAAACGTCTCTTGAGTAGGCCTGGGAAAGAATCATTTTGTAAACAGTGTAGTCTGCTATGGAGTGCCTTGTTTAAAGTTCAATCTCTGCTTCTGTGAGGTGTGCAGCCCTGGTCTGTAGAGACATTGCTCCCCAACTAGTCCATGAGGAGCCTTGTGAAAAGGAAATATCCACGCGGAAGGGGAATCAGCTCTGATTTACTGACTGAAGCGTTGTCTCCTTGCTGAGAAATGCAGGCTTGGCTTGATCCTCCCCCGACCTGCTGTCGGGGTGAGGTGAACTTCCCAGGGGACAGGGAACAGCTGCTTCCCATGTCTCGGTCCTCTGGCAACTGCCCTTGAAAAGGGCTCTGTCATCAGCTGTGGGATCAGCTGTTTCCTTCTCCCTACCTAGGAACACACCAGAAAACAGAGGAATTCAAGTGTCTTTTGTCTAAGGATGAGGGTGGGAGCATATGGCTCTTTTGTTCGTTCTCAAGTTTCTTTCGTTTTTTTCCTTCAGTGACGGACATGAAGTTTTCCGCAAAGACTGGTTTGAAAAGGCTGTGGGCCTGACTCCGTGGACAATCATGAAGAATAGGAAAAGCAAACTATAGCTTATTCTCAGCAGAAGCAGATTCGAGCGAAGCAGGCCTCAAGGGTTGACTTGCTTAGGGTCCCAGATGTGAACTGTTGTTCTGGGAGAAGAAGGCTCTGCGTGGGGCTGTGAAGCTGTTTAATTGTTCTCTGACAGAGAAAGGGGCAGAACGAGGAAGGTTAACTTCATGAATAAGAAAGGAAAAGTCTCTGCCAAGGTGGTTGAAGTTAACAAAAAATATCCTCCTGGTTTGAGGATATGTATGTATATGTGTGTGTATGTGTGTTTATGTATGCATATGTGTATGTGTTTATGTGTATGTGTTTATGTGTATGTATGTATGCACATATATTTGTATATGTATATATGTGTGTACATTGCATATATTGTGGTATGTATGTGTGTATATATGTATTGCATGTATGTATGCCTATATGTTGAATGCATTCATGTGTATGTCTACATATACATATATATATGCTTGTATATGTGTGTATATGAATGTGTATGTGTGTTTGTATGCATGTATATATACATATATGTATGTGTATATGTGTGTGTTAAAATACATATGTGTACTTTCTCTTCTTCCCTTTCCTGGTCTTTCTACCCTCTCAGAACTCTTGGGATTATAAAAATGCAGCTTCAATCCCTTTCCTACTTTTGCCGCACAGACAACCAATGCAGCCTGTCTTCTAAGGAAGGACAGGCCTTTGCCTTCCTGTTGCCCTTCCTTTCGTGACCACAGAGTAATTCCTTGTCCGTGTCATTTTATTTTCTCTAGTTGGACCATCAAGAGTGCACATGCTCAGTCTCTCAGCTTCACCCCATTTGTTGCTATTTTTCTGCCCCACATCACCCTCGTTCTATGAATAAGGCTGATCATTAATCATCTCTTACCTTCCAGTTCTTTAAAGAAACTAAAAATGGAAGGGTATGTAATCCATATTTCAGTATCACATGAATGAATGCACATTCTGGCTCTGAAGTTACCCAAAGGTTACTTACTGGCATGTAAACTGGGAATTATTAGACAAAATAAGGGCCAAGAAATAAAAAAAAAAAAGTCATCAAAAACCTCGCCCTCAGCTCTCTGCTCTTCGCATTTAACAGACAACCACTTCTTCTTACTCGGTGGCAACAGCACCTTAAAACATGGCGAGGAGTTCAGAGAAAATGAGGTTAGCCATATTGGGCACTTGCTCACCATGACCGCTTTCAGGCCTGGCAGAGTAGATTTGTTCTCACCAGTGATTTTTTTCCAATGATATCAACTCCGTGGTCTATGTGTTCCAGTATGATTTTACAATTACACGTTCAATGGCACATCTATGTCTTGCAGTGGACCTCTCGCCGCCACCAAATGAGAAAACTGTGGAGTTCCTTGATGTTTTTACTCTCATGAAGAAAGCCAGTGTTCACCTGAAGGACAGAGCCCAAGTGTTATCACTTCTGGCCCTTCTGCTGATACCCCATGCATTTAATGGGCGTGAACCTGACAAGAATGGATTCTCTCAAAATTGTTAGCAATGTCTTCTGAACCACCAACTGCTTAGCTTCACCACCACCACCACCCCTGCCAAACTGAGGCCATCCATGACAATTGATATCACGCAGAGACTTGATACTACAGATAATCCATGCCACCAATGCCACCCAGATGATCACAGGAAGTTACAGTGTAATGGCAATAAGAATTCTCAGAATATAGTCATTATTCTACTGCCACCATCAAGGTCATAAGATGAGCCATTTCTGAGCTGGATGAGAATGTCACTCACTGGCTCTTCCATGTCCCACACCCCATGTGCTGGTCATGGGTCTGACCTGTCTTGTAGAAAAGCAGCCTAATGCTACTGAACATAGAAGAACAGATAAGTCCTAATACATTAATAATGAGTGACTTTATACTACATTCATCAGTAGATAGGCTATTCAGACTAAAAACTTGAAGTATTGGACAAATTCACAGACATATCATCTACCAAAACTAAGTGGAGTCAACATAAATAACTTCAACAGGTTTAAGCAATGAGAGTCTCCCCCAAAACAAATCCCCATGACTACACGGATCCACTGCCAAATTCTACCAGACATTTAAAGCAGAGCAAACACCAGTGCTCCTCAGATTGTTTCATGAAGCCTGGTCATGGTGTTACATAAGGTTTCCTATAACCCCATCCCTCGGGATGCAGAGACAGGCGCGAGTCAGTTAAGGACAACCCTCAGCTATATGGCGAGTTTAAGGAAGGCCGAAGCTATCTGAGACCCTATCTCAAAGCAAAACAAATGTTCCATAACATAGTAAGAGATGCAGTCCTATCCATTTTTCCTATGAAGCTACTTTACTCTGATACCAAAATCAGACAGGAACACACAACTACAGCAAAGGAAACAATAGATCAATCTAATTCCCATAGATGCAAAAATTTTTAAATAAGGTACTTGCAAACCAAATTCAACAACTCCTTAAGAAGATCATACAACCATGACCAAGTTGGCTTCATTCAGAGATACAAAGATGAGTCTTCGTATGCAAACCAATAAATATAATACAGCATATAAGTAGACTTAAGGACAGAATTCACATGAGCATCTCAACAGACACACAAAAGGCTTTTTATTAATTAAAATTCCTGAAAAAAACTAGGAATAGAAGGAACATACTTCAAAATAATAAAGGTTATATAAAACAAGCCTATAGTCAATATTATATTTAATGGAGAAAATTTGAAAATGTTTCCTCTAAAATTAGGAAAGAGAAAATGGTGACTTGGGCCCTTGTCTAAAGCAATAAGGCTAGAGGAAGAAACCAAAAGGATACACGTGGGGGCTAGAGAGATAGCTCATCAGTTAAGAGAACAAACTGCTATTGCAAAATACCTGGCTTCGGTTTCCAGCACCCACAACCAGAGCTTACAACCATCTGAAGCTCCAACTCCAAGGGATCTGATGCCCTCTTCTGGACTCAGGAGGTAACTTCTCTCACATGCACCCTTGCCAGAGACACACACAAACATACATACAAACTCACAAGTAATAATTATGAAAGTAAGTACAGGGAAACATTGAAATTTATTAAAAGGAAGTATACAAATAGAAAAGGAGAGACTCAAATTATCCCTTTTTGCAGTTGACACAATCCCATGTTTAAAAGGCTACAGATTCTACTGGAAGACTCTGAAATCTGATAAATATATTCAACAAAGGAGCAAGATACAAAATGACATATAAAAAGTCATAGCTATGTATCAATAGTGAACTTGCTAACAAAGAAATCAAGAAAAAAATCTCATTTACAACAGCCTCTCTCCCTCTCTCTCTCTCTCTCTCTCTCTCTCTCTCTCTCTCTCTCTCTCTCTCTCTTTCACACACACACACACACACACACACACACACACACACACACACACACATCCAACCCCAAACAATATACTTGGTGATAAATCTAACCAATGAAGTGAAAAATCCTCTACAATGAAAAATTTATAGAAAGAACTTGAGAAGATATGGGAAATGGAAAGATCTCCCATCTTCATTCATTGGTAGCATATTGCAAAATTAACTTTATCAACATAGTGATCTACAAATCCCATCAAAATTCCAATGCAATCTTTCATGGAACTAGAAAAACAATCTTAAAATTCATAGGAAAGTACTAAAGACCTCACATAGTCAAAGAATCCTATGCAGAAGGAACAGTGATGGATATTGCAGTAATGCCTGGTCTCAAATTAGACTACAGAGCCATAGTGACAAAAACAGAGTGGTACTCACACAGAAACAGAATAGCATAGCAACAAAATAGAACCTGAAATAAACCCACACAGATGCAGCCATCGATTTTTGACAAATGTGTCCAACATGTTGGATGGAGCAAACACAGACTCTATAACAAATGGTTCAGGGAACTGAATATCCACATATCAAATAATGGAGCCACATCTCTATCTCTCATACATATCAAATTAAAATTTAGAACGCATACACTGCATACAAATAAATTTAAAATGGATTAAAAATCTTAAAGTAAGCCCCGATCCTGCTATTGGAAAACAATAGAAAACACTTCAAGATAATAGATATAGGCCAGGACTCTAACAGCTCAGGAGATAATTGCAAAAACTGACAATCAGGGTTGCATAAAACTACAAGATTTTGCACAGCAAAGAAAACAATCAGATAAGTGAAGAAACAGCCTTCAAAAGAAGAAGAAATGTTCGTGACCAGTGTCACTGGAATCTTTAAGGAACTCAAAAAAATTAAACACCAAAACTCAAATCACACAGTCAACAAATGGACAAATGAAAAGACAGTTCTCAGAATAAGAAATGCAAATGGGGGCTGGAGAGATGGCTCAGAGGTTAAGAGCACTGGCTGCTCTTCCAGAGGTCCTGAGTTCAATTCCCAGCACCCACATGGTGCCTCACAACCATCTGTAATGAGATCTGGTGCCCTCTTCTGGCCTGCAGGTGTATATGCAGACAGAATGCTGTATACATAATAAATAAATCTTTAAAAAAAAAAAAAAAAAAAAGAAATGCAAATGGTCACTATAGATATGGAAATGGTCAACATCCTTAGCCATCAGGGAAACACGCAGCAGAACAACATTCAAATCTCACTTTCCCTGAGTCAGAACAGCTATCATTAACCTAACTAACAAGTGCTGGTTGTAATGTAGAAAAGAGAGAACCCTATGCCCTGCTAGTGGGGATGAAAGCTGATTCAACTGCTAGAGATCAGCACAGGGGTTCTCCCAAAAAACCTTTAAAAAAAAACCCACCACACCCACCCAAACCACTCTGCCTATACACTATAGGATCCAAGTTAGGATGCCACAGAGATATTGGCACATCTGTGTTTATTGTTGCATCATTCACAGTAGCCAAGACATCAAACCAGCCGAGATGCCCATCAACAGATGAATGGGTAAATAGCGTGTGAAGAAGAATGAAGTTATACCATTCACAAAAAAATAGATGGAATTAGAGAGCATCATATTCATGAGAATAAGTCAGATTTGCAGAAAAAAAATGTCACTTACTAATATTTTCACCCATATGCATAGTCTGAATTTAAATATCATGTAAGTATAGGGGAATTAAGGAGATTAAGAGTGGAGGAAAGGGTGTAAAAAGGTGGAAAGGGAGAAGAAGAGAGGGTAGTGGAGGGGAGAAAGACCAAGTACCATGTTTTTCTTTGACATAAGGATTCTAGATTTAAATATAAATTAACATATATGTGTTATTACACACACACACACACACACACACACACATGAGACACTGAGGTAGAAGGAGAAAATTTGGGTTCAGGAAGGAGACGAGTGTCAGGGGAAATGAATGAGGGGAACAAATTTGAACCAAGTACAATGACGTATATGTATGAAAACCCATTATTCATATACTAACTAAAAAAATAAAATACAATGAATTCTTTTTAATTGAAATATTTTATTTTATTCTTAATTGTGCGTGCGTGCGCACCTACGTGCAAGTGCCTGTGGAGGTCAAACGGTCCTGAGCTGCCTGCTGTGGGTGCTCGGTACAGAGCTTGGTCTTCTGCTAAAGTCGGATGTATTCCATCCTAGTTACTTTTCTGTCGTGGTTATCAAGACCACGGCCACAACCCAAAGCAACTCAAGGAGCGAAGGGTTTATTTGGCTTACCCTTCCAAATCTCAGTCCATCATTGAGAAGAGTGGGGGCGGGGAGACACACAGGAACTGGAGCAGAAACCATGGAAGAATGTTGCTGCTTCCTGGCTTGTTGACCAGCTCATGCTCGGCCAGCTTTCTCATACAGCCGAGGCCCAGCTGCCTAGGGATGGTGCCGCCCACAGTACACTGGGCCCTCCCACATCAATCATCAGTCAAGACAATCTGATGGACATGGCCACAGGCCAATCCAGACAGGTTTTCACTCAAGGCGTCCTCTTCCCCGGTGATTCTAGGTTAACAATAAAAACTTACCAGTGCTCTTAACCACTGAGCCACCTCTCAGACCCTAAAACGTGGGCTTATTGAATGAGTACATAGGGAACATCAACAAAGAGATGAAAAGGAGGGAGAGGAGAAGGAGGAGGAGGGAGGAGGAGGAAACGGAGGAGGAGGGAGAGAAGGAAGAGAAGGAGGAGGTGGAAGAGAAGGAGGAAGTGGTGGTCGTGGAGGAGGAAGAAGAAGGAGGAGGAGGAAGAGGAGGAGGAGGAGGAGGAGGAAGAGGAGGAAGGAGGAAGAGGAGGGATGAACCAGATATAAATTATAGCTAAAATGTGAAACAATTGAAAATGTCCCTCACTGAAAAAGTTTTGCAGCAGGGTGCTGAAGGCGACAGCGTAGAGTATCAATAAACTGGAAAACGGGTTGAGAGAAATCATCAAAAACTAAAAATATATCTTACTGAAATCTCCATATGAAAAGTAAAAAAAATAGTTATAAAATTTCCAGTCCAAATTTCTCCAAGTTTGATGGTTAACGTTTATTTATTGATCCAAGAACATAGTCTATTCTAAGCAGAGTAAATATAAAAAAACACATGCTGGCATGGTCCACTGTAGTTGGTAAAAAGTCGATTTTAATGAGCAGTGTTAGGAAACACTCTGGTGATTCCCTGGGGTGGAGATGATGGGAGGAGATGGAATTATTATTAGGAGATTAGGAATCATACATTCTGGGCACCACTGGAAGGTGGTTATGCTGGTACAAGCATTTGTCAAAACTTACCGTACTAATATTTGTGTGCCTTATTGTATGTAAATTATTTCTAAGTTAAATTTACTTACAGAACCAGGTAAAACACTTAAAATAATACGTCAACCTTTATCTTGTCTTCATGCCTTTAGTTTCTGTCATTTTGCTGCTGTCTGTCTGGATTTTGCTGCTGTCTGTCTGGATTTTGCTGTTGTCATCTGTCTGAATTTTGTTGTTTTCTGTGAAAGGATCACATGAACTTCCAAGTTTAAAATAGAGGCACCAAAATGACATAGTTTGTCTGCCTGTTGTTTTCTTCTAAGAACTGACTAGTCCAGTTCACTCACACACAGTTCATCCAGCTATCAGCTATCCAGCTATCCAGCTATCCAGCCATCCAGCTACGTGCTTTCCTCGGCCCCTGAACCTTTAATCTCCTGTTGAAATGCCTGTTTCTGTACCTGCTCCTCGGACATTAGTCACACATTGAGACCAGGATGAATTAAATTTTCGAATGAAATTCCACTTGAAGACATTCATACATCACACATGAATGCAGAAGTGCTACAAAAACAGCATGCTGTGTTTCTAATTTGCCATTTTGTTTCTTGCCTAATTATCTTAAAAACTGAATTTTTTCATGGGATTGAGAATGCAGTTCAATGTTGTAGCAATTGCTGGATATGCCTGAGATCCTAAATCCAATGCCTAACATCTTACAAAGAAAAAAAAAACCTTTTTAAAAGATTCAAAACCTTGACATTTTAGAGAGTTGTAGAGATAAGTGAAGAGCTTGTCACAAAAAGCATGAGGTCCTGAATTTATTCCCAGTACCCACGTCAAATAACCAGGAACAACAGTGTGCTCTTCCAATGTCAGTGCTGAGGAGTCCTGGACAGGGAGATTCCTGAGGTTTGCTGGTCACAGTGTAGCAGAACCAGTCACTTCCAAAACCATGAGAAACTCGGCCTCAAAAAGTAGAGTGGATGGCTTTGGAGAGACAATAGCTGAGGTGCTCCCGAGAGAGAGAGAGAGAGAGAGAGAGAGAGAGAGAGAGAGAGAGAGAGAGAGAGAAAGAAAGAAAGAAAGAAAGAAAGAAAGAAAGAAAGAAAGAAAGAAAGAAAGAAAGAAAGAAAGAAAGAAAGGGGAGGGAGGGAGAGAGAAAAAGAGGCAGAACTAGGTGGGGACAGGAAGAGGGGTAGACAGACATAAAACACATTGCTCATCCCTGCACATCAGGATAAAGGAAAATTACAGAGTCCTCTGAAGAGTTACAGCTTGCAGCACGGTGCAACAAAGGATTCTCCCCCTATCTTCAGACATGGGAAAGGGAATCCTCAGGAAAGGCTGTGTCTCTGTGCTGGTTCTTGGGGGATGGCCCCAGGGGGCAGCTCAAGCCTTGGATTTCCTTCAATCCAATCAGTGCTCCCTAGAAAGACCCGGGAGACAAGGCTTTTTCTGAATGGCAGAGAGCACACTTTAAAAGTAATTTTAACGAAGTAATTTGCTTAGGGTTTTTTTTTTCTAAGCATACATTTTTCTTGTGGGCCTTTTTGAAAATCTTGAAAAGAGGGTCTGAGGAAGGAACAGACTTGAGACTTGGGCAGCATCCAGATCCGTAGGGTAGACTATGCCTCGAATTGTTGAATTGTCACAGATTTAATGTTCACAATATGCTAATGTCTGCACATTTTTATTTCAAACATGAAATAATTCAATTATGGCAGGCAATTAAAATGGCGAACATTATATTTGTAGCTCTTTAAGAAGTGTGAAATTTTTTTGGTCCATTCTGGCCTTGCTGGTGTGAAGGGGGTGGGGGATGGAAAAGAAGAGGGAGGGAAGCAGGAATGGGGAGAGGATGCCAAATGGAAAAGTGAGGTTGGAGAGAGAATTCATACATTTCTATCCATGAATGGAACAGAACACAACCAAGCTCAATGCCCACTCTTACTGTGAACTTCAGCCCCTGTTCTCTTAAACAAAATAATATTTAAGGGTTTTAATTTTTTTTATTAAAACAGTCCTTGTGCCTGGTAAAAATCCACAATGCAAGAAAATTCACCAAGTTGGCATTTTCCCAGCCAGCTCTTGGTATAGGCTCACTTCTTTTCATTGTTTCCGGACTTGGTTTTTTGGCTAGCCATACCCACAAATGTAGTTAATATAACTCTAGATCCCAATACTTGGTTCAGTTTCTATCCTTGAGCTCTTGAGAAATGAAATTTTTCTTACATTAACTTCTTTCTCAATTTCTCCAAATGTTTAACATATCTATTATTTCTTACTCTTTCATTAGCTGCTATTGTGACATTAAACAATACTACAATTGTTTCCATGGGGCTGGAGAAATGACTCCATGGTTAAGAGCACTGGTAACATTCCAGGGGACCCAGGTTTGATTTCCTGGACCCACATGGCAGTTCACAGCTGTCTTTAACTAGAGCACCAGAAGATCTGACATCTTCTGGCTTCTGCTAGTACCATCCACATGTATGGTGCACAGATATACATGTAGCCATGTATGTGAACATCCATATATATGAAATTAAAATATAGAGAAATGCCTATAAGGAACTTTACCCAATTTCCAGAAATGGTTGCCATGGGCCCTCCTGCTGCTTTTCTTACCTGGGAAGTGCCTGACGCTTGGTCTGTTTTCCTCCCTGTCTCATCTGCCATCTTCTGTTAGCTACATATTGTTGTACATGGCCAAAGTGTTTATCAATGTTTTCGTTCTGTTCAGAAATGTCAGCAGCTTTCACATTTTACTGTCAATAAAATAGTAAAAATTGTCATCTACTGCTTGTCCAAGAAGTATATTAAAGTGACTTTTCATTCTCTGTAACATCAGATGAAGGTTCTTGATCGACTTCAAAGACTATTCTTAGCATCAAAACCAAATACATTTTGCTTTTTTCCACTGTGTTATTCCTTTACATCAACACCACGTTTTGGGCTGCATCCCAGTGCACCATGCTTTCTTATTCAGGTTTTGTTTTTTCCTAGTATCCTTCTGTGCGCATCTGTCTTTGAGAGAAGAGGGTTGTTTCAGACTTTCAGTGTCTCCTCAGTTATTATGTAACCCACACGTTTCTTTTTGGTCCCCTCCTGGCCCTTTGAGCTGGTCTGGATTAGAACTCTCTAGATCTTAATCAGATGTCTTCCTGGAAGTTCCCATCACTGTCTTGACTGATTGAATTCACTGCGTGGTGACTCTCGGGTCTTTTTTGTGCACCCCAGTGGTGCTGGAATATATCCTCCAGTAACTAAGTCACTCACAAACCACATTCCCTAAACGCTTCGCCAATACTCAATTCTAGGCTGAAAATCATTTGCTCCAGAACCTTTTTGTTTTGTTTTGGTTTGTTTTATTTTGAGACAAGGTTTCACTGTGTAACAGCCTTGGCTCTCCTGGAACTAGTTCTGTAGATCAGGCTGGCCTTGAACTCACAGACAGCCTGCCTCTGTCTCCCAAGTGCTGGGATTAAAGGCATGCACCACCACTGCCCAGAGCTCCAGAGTCTTTTAAAACCATTTTATCTCTTGTGTTTTAGCATCTCCTTTTACTCCTCAGAAGTCTGGTGGCAGTGTGACTCTCATACATTTTTATGTGAACAGCTTTATCCCTCTGAAGGCATTTGGACCTTCTCTATAGGGCATTATGTAATTTTACAAAGACGTATCCAAGCATGGAATTTTTTTTCATTTGCCATACTGAACTGTCTACCTAGTTTTCAGTTTTAGAAAGTTTTTTTTCTTTTTATAATACAATTTCTCTGCTTATCTCTTGTCTCCTTTTCCAACATCCCCATGAATAAAATAATAGCTCTCTTGGGTTGTTCTTTTAACATCTCATTTCAAATTTTCATATATTTTATATTGTCTATCTCTGACCGAATTCTGACAAGTTTCTCAACGTGTAATTTTCAGCCTTTCAACTGAACGTCTCCTTCCAGTAGCTGCTCTTTTGATACCACAGAGGGTGTTCCACTGTGAAGATCCCATGTGACCTCTGTGGGGGTCAGCTGTTCCTTCGCACAGTGTCCTAGTTAGCATTAACTGTCAACTTGACGCAGTCTAGAATCCTCTGAGAGCAGAGCCTCAGTGGTGGAATTGCCCAGTCTAGATTGGCCTGGGGGGGGGGGGGGGTTGTCTGTGAAAGGTTTTGTTAGTTGATGTAGGAGAACACAACCCACAGTAGGAGGCACATTTCCCTGGACAAGTGGTTCCCGGCAACTAGGCATGAGCCTAAGCAAGCCAGCAGGCAGTGTTCCTCCGTGGCTTCCGCCCCAAGTTCCTGCTTGAGCCCTGCTGACTGCCCTCATTGATGGGCTGTAACCACTAAGATGAAATGAACCCTCTCCTCCCCTCCTGTGCTTGTGGGCAGGGTTTTCTCACAGCAGAGGAATGAAAGAACAAACAGACGTTTCTGGAAGGGGAACAGTGGACTAAGATGTCTAGGTGAGGTTTCTTGGAATCCATGTCAGTATCACTGTTGAGCCCTCACTCCCTGGGAAGCGTCCAGAGTTCGTGGGGACTTGCTGGGGAGACCTTCCCCTTCCTTGCCAATCCTCTGTCTTCCTCTGTGCCTCCAGAGCCACGAAGCCAGAACTGCGGTGGGTGCTTTTCTGTGCTGACTCCTGGTCCTCTCCCGGTTACCTTCCACAGCCATTCGCTCAGTGCGTCCCCAGACGCCCTGCTTTACACCACCATTTATTTCCCAGGGGCCTGCAACTGAGGGAGCATTCTAGTCTCCCTCTAGGAGCAGGCTCTCCCTCCCATTACTGCAGACGGTCTCTGACGACTTCCAACTTAGTTTTTCTACTAGTGTGAAAACAGCACTCATACTGTAGGAACTATACTTCGAATTTTGAATTCCAGTCTGTGTTCTGCAGTCCCTCCCTGTGCTGGCCAAGGCAGACAGTGGCAGCTCCTGGCCAGCCGTGTGACCGTGAGGGAAAAGTAAGGATACTCCTCAGTGCACTGTGTGGCTGAACTACGATGCTCCGTAAGTTGGGTATGCAATGAAAATGTATTGATTTTTTTTTTAATTTTATTTGTGTGCTGCAGATGTGTGGGTGTACCATGGTCCAAGAAGGAGTTGGGGGTCTTGCTTTATCACTACCCACATTAGTCTTTTGAGACAAGGTCTCTTGCTGAACCTGGAACTAGGCCAGCAGGCAGCAGCAAGCTCCAGTTATCTTCCTATCTTAGACCCTCCCTACTCAGCCTTTTACGTAGGTGATGAGGATTTGAACTCAGGTCCTTATGCTTCTGCAACAAGTGCTCTTACCTATTAAGCCATAACCCCAGACCCTAAAATGCATTTTGACTTACGATATTTTCAACTTGCCATGAGTTTATCTAGAGGACTACAGCAGAGGACCATCACTATTTCATTTATTCTTAGAATACTCAATACACCATCTGAGTACTCTCTACCTAGTGTCGTGACCTAGGAGGCTGTATTTGCATGATAATAAATTGGAATTAAGTAGAAAAACAGTATCACTAGTATGTCAAAAAGATAAGAGAGGAGGCTAAGTACACCTCTCCTCCCCAAGTTTCCAGGGGTCGTTTGAAATGATTCCTAAATTTACATGTGTGCCATTACATGAGTCTACTATTCCATAAGCATTTCATGCGGAGCTGTGCCACAACCTCATCCAAATAATATTCGATAAGGGTCATTCGTGGCCTTGCATTTGAAGTTATCCTAATACTAACCCAAGTCTTGTTTCGTCACTGGATTCTGGCTTGCTGAGGACAGGTCCTATGCCATCTCTGTGATTACAATGATAACAGCTGCTAATGCTATTTAGTGTGTTAACTATGTACACAGCCAGGTAAGGCAGTAAACACTTTCTCTTTCTCGTCTCATTTAATCCATACAATGCATTCAGGCCATAGGTAAAAACACTAACCATCATCTAAGTTTGTGAATGCCCATGGTCTCACAGTTAGGAGATGCATGCCTATGCCTGCCTCTGGAAACGGCCCTCTCTGTCACATTTATACACTGCCTCTGCCTATGTCTAGCACATAGCGGACACTCAACAGCTATTGATTGGTTGACAACATGGCACACAAAATGCATAATAAAAATCTCATTGAAATTGCTGGAACTGTGTTCAGAGGAAGGCTAGACATGCAGGAGGCCTCATGCATTTTTCAATGGTCTCCTAGAAAGAGACACACTGTTTATCAATACCAAATCTCATATTTGAAGTTTCCTGATCCTGTGGTGCCCATAAGTTGCCTTTATCTTTGAAATACAAATGCTGCTTAGGAGGCAGAGCATAAGACTCCTCTTACGTTTCTCGTTTCACTTAGGGCCTGTGTGGGAAGAGGCAATGTGTCAACACACACATGCTTTCTTGAGTATAGAAGACCAAATCTACTTCTCAGAGCCTCTCCTCATGCCTCTGGAGAAGCAATTAAGCCAAATCATTGACCTCTTCTGGCGTAGCTCATGTGTCAGTTTTATGTATATGAAAGTAGAATCTGGGAAAAGAAAATGCCATTGGCCTCAATTCTGTGAAGGTCTGTTTATGCAGGAAATACACACAGGAGACCTGGCAGCATCGTTGATGATCTGTTTTTCTCAGTATTCAGAGACATGTATGTATTAGACAATGGATGCTGTCCTTTTGTTCTTGGAATTCCTTTGTGCATTACACATGGCTCTCTAGGGACAGCTAGTCAGGACCAGTTACAATTTTGCATTCAGGTGTTTATCAAAAGGTTAGGATTGGTTTTAAGAACTGAAGATACAGCTGTCCTCCCTCTCCTAGGAATAACATAGTTAGATGAGGACAAAATCCTTTCTATCTTTTTCTTCTGGTCTTTCCTACCTACCACCAGTCAACAGATGCCATTACGTGTATATCCGCTTCCTCACCCTTTTGGAGGTCACCAGAATCTGGCAGGTATAACCCTTGAATTCAAGATGTTCCCTTAACGTTTAGAATGAGCTGTGATGTAGGAAAGGAGCTGGCATGTGAAACATGTTTGGAAACCAAGACTGGCCAGTACCCAAGTCCTGTTGTTGGTACATGTAAGCAGTTATAGAAAACACATAAGAGGATACTCACCTGACTCCATGTCCTAGAGCTTACTTCGTTGTCCCTCAGACCCCTCATGTACATCTGCGCATGGTTGCTCGGTGCTCACAGAGGCTAGAAGAGGCATCGGATCCCCTAGGACCGGAGTTACAAACTGTTGTGAGCCTCCATGTGAGTGCCGGGAATCAAATCTGGGTCCTTTGGAAGAGCCACAGTTCTTCGCCTGTGACACCTCTCCAGCCCAGGCTGTTCCTCTTAAAATATTATATGACCCTTAAATTTTTTTATTTATTTTCGCATAAGTAAGTGTGTGATGTGCATGCATGTGTATATGTATGTTGATGTGTGTGAGGCTGCACATGTGTGTGGGTGCATATGTATGCAAGACGGTGAGAGGTTGATACTGTCTTTTGCAATTGCTCTGGACCTTCTATCTCTAAGCATATCTCTTGCTGAGCTCAGAGCTTACTCTGGAGATCCCCTAACTCTACCCCCTGAGTACTGGGAGTATGGATGGGCTGCTGTGCCCACTGGCATTTTCATGGGTGTTAAGGATCCAGACCCAGTTCCTTACAATGACAAAGCAAACACTATACCCAATGAGCCATCCCCTCAGCCTGATTCCCTTTTAAATATTGAAAATAAATGCAATATTTTTAAATTTTAATATGTTTTCTGAAAGACACAATTAATCTGGAAGACAAAGAGAAAATTGCCTAACAAACCTAAATTTCATTCATCTGTGCTACAAATCCTCATCAGTTACTACCACAAAATCATGCAACAGACAGGGTGCCAGAGATTCGTAGGAATAAGGATAGCACAGACGACGACACTCCCAGATGGCCAACAAAGAGCAGGAGAGAACAGGAGTTAGGAGTGCCGTAGGCTCCACAAGCCAAGCGCTGGAGAGCCTCAATGAGCAGCAGAGGAAAGCAATGACCTTGGTAAAGACAGGACAGTCTTCCCTGAGAAGTGTTGGGCAAGGCGGATGAGATCTGGACTTAACCAAGGGACCTGTGAGAAATCCCCCAAATGAGAAGAAACTGGAAAGCCAGTGCAAAGCCTAAAACGCTCCTCTTGGCCTCCCCTGGCATTCTCTGAGAAGCAGAGACTTCTATGACAGCAGAGAGAAAGGTCTGACTCTGAAACACTTGCAGTCTGTGCAGTATTGTGCATGGCATCGAGAAGAGCTCTTTCCAACGCACAGCACTGTAATGAAAGGCCAGTTGTCTCCTCCAGACACAACTACACCCAGGCCAAACACCGCACATATGTGTTATACACTGCAGCCGTCTGTCTTAGCAAAGGCCAGAGACAATACAGTGCTTTCCAAAAGCGACTAGCTAAATAAATCAACAGACCCAAAATTAAGTAGTATGTAACTGAAAGGAGAGTGAGAACCTTGTTTTACAACCAGATGCAGAGATCTCCAACCTAATATTAAGTGAAAAGGTTAGAATCTGAAAAATGTGCATAAAGTGCTACTACTTACACAAAAAGAATATTCACAAGAAGATAGGCTCTGGAGAGATGCCTCAGCAGTTAAGAGCACTTGCTGCTCTTTCAGATGACCCCAGTTTCATCCGTAGAACCCACATGGTAGCTCACTGCCTTCTATAACTCAAGTCTCAGGGAGTCTGATGCCCTCTTCTGGACTCTGCAGGCACTGCATGCAGGAGGTGCACACACATACACACAAGGAAACATACACATGGAATAAATAATTACAAAAGGAATAAGAAGACAGACATGGGAAAGATATTAGCAAAAGACATGTCTGGCAGAGGACTATTATAAAATATATACAGAAATCTTAATAAAAATTAAAATCCTCAGTTTTAAAACTGGGCGAAAGATCTGAACAGATCTTTCACCAAAGAGAATATTCAGATGGCAAACAAGCATTGAAACAACATCTTACGTAATTAGGCAACTGCAAGTTAAAACAATGAGACCTCTCAGAACATGCAGGTCCAAAACACTGACGTCAGCAAACACTGGCGGGCAGGTGTGTCCAGACTTTGGCTATTGTAAAATGACACTGTCATCTACAAAGTCCATGCTCAAGAGCTTCATGACCGAGTCACAAACGACGTCACTCATGAAAACCCTCCCTTTTTCAAGGAGTTTGGGAGTTGTTGGGCTGCATTCACAGCTGTCTGGAGCAGCATGCTCTCATTGTGCCACAGATATTCTCATTCATTGCTGGTGGTGACGGAAAATGGCACAGCCACTTCGGGGGACAGTTTGGCAATGCTTCACAAATGAAGCATATTCTCACTGTATGATCTAATGATGCGTTCCTTTGGTATCCACCCCAATGAGTTAAAAAGTTATGGGCACCCAAAAACCTGAACTTAGATGTTGATCATAGTTTTATTAGCAATTGCTAAAACTCAGAAGCAAGTAAAATATCTGTTGATAAGTGAGCGGGTGAGTAAACGCTGATGCTTCCAGGCAAGAGAACATAATTCAACACTAAACACCAACAAGGTAGTGAGCCATGGAAAAAGACGTGGAGGAAATTTAAATGCATATTCCTAAGTAAAAGAAGTCAATTATAAAAGACTGCAGAGTGTGCAATTCTAACTAGACTTTAGTCTAGCAATTTTTAAACTACGTGGAAAGAGGCTGGTGGAGGCAGACAAAAACGAAGAGACAGAGAACAGAAATTTAACAGTTAAATAGTTCGATGTAATGGTTAAGATACTTACCGGGTTAGCACACTAATGATACAGCTCATTGCTCGTTTGTTTAAACCTACAGAATGTACAGCATCAAGAGCTGGCATGAAGCTTGGGGGATAATGGCGCGTTGATCCAGGTTCACCAGCTGTAACAAAGGTGCCATTCTTGGGAGGTGTTGACAGTAGGGACAGCTGTGCATTTGTGGGGACAAAGAGGTGTATAGAAGCTTCTCTTCACTTTCAGTTTTGCTATGAGCCTAAAACTACTCTAAATTTTTTGCTGGACCTACGACTGCCTTTTGAAAGAAAAAAAAATGAGTTAAAATCTGTTTGCACTTTGGTTTCCTCCACGTTTTCATTATTTTGAATACTATGGCAGGGACCGTACAATAATACAGCAGACCAGCTGTCTCCGTGAGGTTCTGATTTCAAAATTTTTTAAATAAATATCACAGCGAGATTGTTTGATCTTATAGTACCCTGTTTTTAATTTTGTCAGGAACCTCAACCCTGTTTTTGTAGCAATGTAATCCTCTCCAGCAGTACACAAGGCTCCCATTTCTCCAGGACCTTGACAGTGCCAACTACCACCTACTTCTTCCTACTCGCCATTCTGATGGTGATGGAGTGATACTGGATTACAATTTTGACTTACTGTTTCTTGATGATTAATAATGCCCAGCATCTTTCCACTTGTATACATTTGCCACTTGTATGTCTAGAGAAAAGTCTACTCACATCTATGGGCCACTTTTAATTAGTAGATACACGCTGAGTTGCATGAGTTCTTTATGTAAATGAGTGTTTTGCCTGCACGTATGTCTATGCACCATGTGTGTGTCTAGTTCCCAGAGAGGCCAGAAGAGGGTTCCAATCTCTCGAGGTCAGAGTTACAGTTTATTTTGAGCCATCATGTGGATGCTGGCAATCAAACCCAGCTTCTCTGAAAGACCATCTCTCCAGCCTCAAGTTCCCTATGTGGCTTTTGCTACTAACTTCTTATCAGGCATAGGGATTTCAAGTATTTTCTCCAGATTGCTAGGCAGCCTTCTAACTGTTCAAATTCCTCTTAGTTTGGTGATATCCCATTTGTCTACTCTTGCTTTAAATGTCTGTGCTTCTGGAGTCATGTCCATTTCCAAGTCTAGCACTCTGAAGGTTTACCCTGCTTTTCTAGAAGTTCTACAGCTTGGGTCACGAGTTTAAGTCTTAGTCCATTTTCAGTGATTTTTGTGTATGTTATTCATTGAATTTCTTTTATTTAAATCCATTCTTGGCCATAAAAACTGCCCCCCGCCAGGGGCTGCCTGCCCCACACTGTGTGGTCTTTGAAGACAATTGGAACCACACATTTGCTTCTGAGAGAATCACCAGTCTGGGTCACAACCTTATTCCTTGGGGTCACCATTGCTCTGCCAAGCTCAGTTTCTGGCTCTGGGAGCCCTAACTTCAGCCCTGCCACATTTGAGACCAAGGTTTATACCTGCTTACGTTTAGAACTTTAACTTAACCTCATTAAATCCAGGTAAAACCGTATCCTAGCTTCGCCCTCAGGAAACCGCCACCGATGCCAGATTCCTGGCTGTCCCCATGGCTACGCCAACCCTTACTATCCCTAAGTTGAGAAAGAGGTTGGTGGATATAAATTTAAATAATTCATGCTTTATGCATAATATGTGATTTTTGGCACAGTGAAAGACTTGGCATCAGGGCATTCCAACTGAAGAAGTGTGGCATTTAAGAGAGCTACTTGACTTTCTCATGGCACACGATAGGCGTGCTTGCCTGAAAAGCATTGTTCAGAAAAGCTGAACAGAACTGTAAGCTGACTATGAAAACAACGCCATCCACCATTGCTGCAGTTCTTCCCTGAGCATTCAAAGATCACTCAGTCTGGAAAAACAAACGGTCAGGAACAAGCAAGCTCCATGGAAGCCATACGCTGATTCTGGGGTTTTCAGGAAAGACAGACAGCAGGGCTCTTTTCCACATTAAGGCGGAGCTTGCATTTGCCCTCTACAGAGGACGCCTGCTCATGAGTATTCCTCCCCAGACCTCAGTCACATCCTCAGCATCTCCAGGAAGCAGGGGAGATGAACGCTGCTGGCCCATCTGGTAATAATGACCAACAGGAAGAATTTGTAAACCATTGCGTGCTTAACTTCAAAATAACTTCCTTTAAGCTGACAGAGAAAAGGGCAAAGAAAGATAGAAACAAAAAAGGAACATTTCTGCTGGCTTGAAAACAACTATAGCCAAATGTTTCTAGCCACCAACACGGAAATGTCTTCTCTTCCATTGATGGCATCCTTTGGCTTGTAATATTCTCCAGTTTTTCTAGAGGAATCTTCCTTTGAATTGGGAATAACTTTTTTTCCTCCTGGGTATTTCCCTGGACTATGAATGCCAAGTCAGGTCGGGCATCATGAAAACAAAAGTATGTTTTCTCTTCCTTTTTTTTTTTTTTTTTTTTTGGTTTTTCGAGACAGGGTTTCTCTGTGTAGCTTTGGGCCTTTCCTGGAACTTACTTGGTAGCCCAGGCTGGCCTCGAACTCACAGAGATCCGCTGGCCTCTGCCTCCCGAGTGCTGGGATTAAAGGCGTGCGCCACCACCGCCCGGCAATTTTCTCTTCCTTTTTTTATTCCCACTAAATTTTAGAAAAGATAGTTAGAAAGTAAGATGAGAAGAGAATTGTGATCAAGAGTATACGGGGTCGCAAAAAGTCCCTTTGGGTACTTAGCTAACTAACATCAACATATTAATAATGAATCAGTGGTTCCAAGTGGTTTGCAGTGTCCCTACATGGCACTTACCTGTGGAATGGGTGGCTGGTTTTGCTTTACAGCTGTGTGTGTGTGTGTGTATGGAGGGCCTTCTACTTTTAAAAAAGTTCATTAAAGGTCATTGCACTGGTTAGTTTGGGTTGGCTTGATACAATCGGAAGGATCTGGGAAAAGGGAACCTAAGGAATTGCCTCCATTAGATCAGTTTGTGGGCATGTCAGTGGGACATTTTCTTCATTCATGATTGATGGGGGAGGGCTCAGTCCACTGTGGGCAGTGTCACTCCTAAGAAGGTCATCCTGGCTTGTTTAAGAAACCAAGTTGAGCAAGCAGGGACGGCAAACCAGGAAGCCGCTCTCCCCCCACGGTCCCTGCCTCTGCCTGCTGAGTCCCTGCCCTGACTTCCCTCAAGGACTCACTGAGATTGAGATGGGAGCCAAATAAAGCCCTTTTCCCCCACGTTGCTTTTGGTCATGGTGTATATCATAGCAATTGAGAGCCAACTTGAACAGTCACTGGGGAAAAGTAGGAGAAAGAATCCTCCCCGAGTACCTAACATGGGCTGCCCTGTGCTGCATGCACTGTGCGCCTTACTTGTCAGGGTCCTAGAAGCCTGTGTCAGTGTCCCAGAGACACCGAGAAGGGAAAGGACGGTGATGGAGTGATGATGATAGAGGTCATTCATGCCACTCCCTATGGGCCAGTACCATGCTGTCTTCATTATGGCTTTTGTTCACTCAACAAATGCTGAGTGATTACTTTGTACCCAGCACTATTTCAGGGCATTTGAAAGTCATTCCTCTTTGAAGCTTCATGGGGAATATGAATGGCACCCGAGACTTTCAGCTCATACATGTATAAAAGGTTGCCTTTGGAGACTTGGTTGAGATGGGAAGGTGCTATGGAGAAGTAATGGATCAGAGTCCAGTGGGTTTGGGTTGTGGGTGTGGGGTTTAGACAGCAACTTCAAAATGAGTGATGGTAGTAGGCCCCTGAGATGGTGACATCCGGGACAGTCTGCAGCTGTGACCGGAAGGTGATCTTGGAAAAGAGGAGTCTCCTGTGTAATGCCCCTGTGTGTGACAGTGCTCAGAGTATTGGGGTGGGGTGAGGGCAGAAGAGAGCCAGGACCCAGATCCCGGAGAACTTGTCAGGCTAATGCGAGGAATCTGAGTTTGCTCCAGGTAAAGTGCTGAGTCAACGAAGAGGGAGTCAGAGTTATGTGATGTGGTCTCATGTTCATTTTAAAAGAACCCTACGACTGCTGTGTTGAGAATAATACTCTACCTCCCATAGGCATTTAATGCAATACTGTCCCGAGGTCCCTAGAATTCTCATTTATGAGTGAAAGGCTGAAGGTTAAGAAAGCCAAGCCACTTCACTTTTCAGTGACAAGGTTAGGAGTTGAGCTCACACAAGCACTGTGGCACTTCCAGACCCGGGATCATGTCAGAACTGCCTTGAAAGACCAACTTTGAGCACAACTGTTCATAACAGCTGAAATACAGATTGTAGGTCCAGTGAGAAGCAGTGTGTCTTCTCTGACTTAAATAGCTCACAACACAAATGATAACTCCATGCATTAGCTCAGCAAATAACTAGTGAGGTCCTACTGTGTTCATGAACAGCGTGTTGCAGACTGGAGGTGTGAACTCGCCATTTCTTAGATGCCATAGAGCCTAAAATGGGAGACATGGGGTGTGCTTACCGGGTAAGTGAGAGGAACAGAACTCGGATCCCCAGAACCCATGTAAATACTGAGTATGTCTGGCGCCCTGCTGTAATTCCAGACCTAGCAGAAGGTAGAGACAGAGGATCCCCAGAGCAAGCTGGCCAGCCAGACTTGCCATACTAGTGAGCTCTGGATTCTATTGAGAGACCTTGCCTCAGTGAATAATGGGAAAGGGATGGAAGAAGAACATATCACCCTGGGGCCTCCACCTGTGTGCACATACATGTACAACACACCCACACACACATGTGCATACACACCTTACACACATACACACGAGGAAAAACAATAATTAAGATGGATATTAACAAATCCGTGCAATAGAGTACGAAGTGGTGATTTGACAGACTACAGGCGCAGTAAGGTCAAGGATGTGGTCCGTTCCAAGGGAGAGGGGAGGACTGTGACTTTTTAAAGGCACAAACCCTTTTCTTGTGTCTGATGTCTTGTGTTTCCTGATTCACTGCCTGAAAATTCAATCCAAATGGCACAAGAGGAAAGATCTCTCCCCCTCCCCCTTCTCTTCTCTCCCCTGCCCCCCTTCTCTGTGTGCGCTTTCTAGGAAAAAGGCTAAGATTTTCTCATTTGGAGCATCCTCTCTGGATCTGACTGTTAACTTTGGTTTTGCAGTTTCAAACTGTTGAGTTCTGCTGCTGGGACACGTTACAAACTGTTGGGAATCGAGAAAACAGAAGGGAACAGAAGGCTGTCTGTGCCTTTGATTCAGAGAACTCTAATTTATGAACTGTGTGTGTGTGTGTGTGTGTGTGTGTGTGTGTGTGTGTGTGTGTGTGTGTGTGTGTTTCCTAGGGAGATTTTAGTGAGAGCCTTAATCAGCAAGGTATCACAGTATTTATTGGCACTGATGCCTAAAGCATCCATTTCACTTCCAGTTTTCCCCGTGTGAACTCTTGACTCTGCTACTTTTCCATCCCACTGCCTCTGTGACTTTGTTTCTTTTTTGATGTAATCCTTCTAAGGCATCCTTGCCAAATAGGAGAGAGGCAGCACCATGAGAGGGAACCAGGAAGGTCTGTGCACACCTGGTCTACCTTAGCTTAGAGCCCTGATTCTACAGCTTGCTACACTGTGAAACAAGGAAATCCATGTGACGGCTTCATCCAAAACTCAGACGTAAAATGCCAACATTCAAGGGCTATATTAAACGAGACAAATACTATGAGGGTCCTGACCTGACAGTTTCTCTCTGAGCATTGGCTCTTCCCGAGCTATTTTAGCGACATACTCTTCCCTCATTTGAATACACGGTGGTGTTGAGCACCGGGTCATTATTTTGGCTACAGTAACATCCCTTCCTCCTCTGAGGGATGGCCACTGGTTTCATTTATTATCCCTGCTGGCAGGAAAGCAAACAGAAAGCTAAGGAATCACAAGGCCCTTGCTGGGATTTCAAACCTTGGCTGGTCCCTTTGGTAGCATCACCCCAGGGATTATATAAATATTTTGTGTTCCCAGAACCTTCATCAGGCAATGTCCCAAGAGAGCTCGGCATGTAAACACTGTGTCCTAAGCAGTCTGCTTTCAGACTTTGTGAGTCTAGAGAAACAGTAATGGCAAGCAGGAACACTCCTCTAAGTGATTTTAGGGAAATGATGGTGATGTCACAAACATTCTGGTCAATATTGATTGATGGCATGCGTCCTGTCTCTAGGGCAGATTGCCAAGTGTCAAAATCATCTCGTTCCTGGGGTCTGCTGAGTACTACTTGCTCAGTACTACCACGGCAGGATCACAGTTGCTTTATGTCCTATGTCATTACTGTTCAATATGAGGAAAATGAGGGGACAGGAATCAGCGCTCAGAATTGAAGAGGGTGGTTCTGTGACAGCCACCAATTCATGACGTAAAGATAACCACTAATTTTTGTCTTGTAGATAAAGCAGAACTCAAGATGACCAGTGTGGCTCCCTGCTCCAGAACATAGAGCGACTCTGTTGTTTGGCTTGGATACCCTAGGAAAGCCGAGGCAAGGGCAGGACTCTGCCTAAGGGAAATTCCGTGAACCATCCATCATCCCACATTGTTGTGTGACCTTTCCTAAGGAGATATGAACAAATGTCTATTCGCCCCCAGAGTGGTACCAACAAAGAAATAGTTCCACCAAAGTCTAGCTGGGTAACCAATGAGTTTACTGGGGTTGTTTACAAGAGCATTGAGGTCCCGAGGGCAGGTGCCTCACCAAAAGCCCACCCTAGCGTGGGTGACCACTCGCGAGAGCTGCATCCCCAGAGCTCTCCACAGGACTTGCAGGCCGCTCCACAGGGGAGTTCTTGCTCCTCACACGTTGTTTACTGTTAATCGACCCTGGGGATCTTTCCAGCTTCTAACTTTCTGAGCGTCCTGAGTCTTAGGGGGTCTCCCTCCTCCCTTCAGGAAGCATGGATTCAGTTCAGAGGAAATTGCTAGACAGCAGACAAAAGTCAGTGAGGAGAACAAGAGGAGAGACTGCAAGGAGGCACCGAAAGTATCAGGCAAATGCCCGTTTGGTGGGAATGTGTTCCTGCCTTAAAGGGGCACAGAGTCCTATAACTGGAGTTAGTTTGGTACCCCCGAGAAAATAAGAGATTCTGATGACGTAAGTGCTGCTAAATTGATCTTCCTGCAAAGGCAAAGTCTGAGCAAAACAGATCTTTAATTTACTCTGTGCTATCCCTACCATGGAGCTGCAGACACATGAGCATTCAACATGGGGGACACTGCCTAAGTTTTCTGTGAGGGGTGGGACCAGGCAGTAAGTATGGAACCACTGTGTCTCTGATTTTCAAAATAGACTTCAACTATCTTCAGAGGTGGTTCAGTTAAACTGAACTTCAATTTAGCATGGGGCTTCAATCTATCTGTTCAGAGTTAGAACCCAGCAGCCCACTCTCCATTACATCAAGAAAGCCGACCGCCTTAGAAAAAAACGGGATTTTAGAATACCAGGGGTTTTCACAGGGCAGGGTAGGAAGCAAGACTGAGCCATGTGAGAGGGAGTGGATTCAAGCTGTTAGAAATAGACCAGAAGGTCATGGTCAGAAATAAACCCTTGGAACAAGCTGGTCAGGTTGTGGGACGCGTACCCAGAGTGGAGGAACGCTAGAGCAGTCCTCTCTTTATGCTCCGATAACTCAGAGCCCTTGGAATCATGTGTCTGATTCCAGGAGGCACAGCTGAGAAGGGCAGGGTGATCTGGACCACCTTCAGAGGAAGGGCTGTCAAGATGATGGCAGGACTAGAAACGAAAGAATGCCTGTGGGAGAAAAAGTTCGGACGGATGGGCGGGTACCAAGCAGCTACGTGCCTTAGTCACTGGGCTCCAAGCGGCTCTGATCCCACATCATCCAAATGAAGACCGCGGCCTGAGCACTCCGGTGCTCTTTGGTCTCACAGTGTTCCTGTTAGTCGAAAGCGAAGAATGGCCCTTCTCTCCCACTTCAGTTTGTTACCTACTACTAACCTGCCTTCCTCATGGAATGCAGAATAAAAGAAGAAAGACTACACTCCGATACTTTGGAGATGTAAAGGCAGGGCTGGGGAAAAGGCTTTGTCCAAAAAGAAAGAAGATGTAGAAGTCAGAGGAAGGAACGTAGCTAACCCTGAAAGTCTTCATCTAAAATTATTACTGTCTTTGTGTTCATACAGTACTGGGGGTCAACCTAGGGCTTGCTTGTGCTAGATGAGTGTTCATCACTAAGCTACAATCTTAGCCCGAAAATGATGTTTGATCCCCAGTCTTGAGAAATCAGTAGCTGCTTCTATCCCCTGGAGGAGTTCCACAATGTCCTCAGCATGCTGTCACGACCAGTTTGTTTCCTTGGGTCAGAAGAGATAGACCGACCCATCATCTACTCTGCCAGTAGTCTATCTGTAAAGCCCCTGATGATAAGGCACCCCAGGATGTGGAATCCATTTAAAATGGCCAAGTCCAGCCTGGGCAGTCAGGTAGCATCCTTAGCCAGAGGTTCCCTGGAAGCTGAAGTGGGACTCATCTCCAAGAAGCCTACTAAGGCAGCCAGCCTCTGATGGCATTAGCCTGACTTCTGCCCTTGGTCACTGAGCGTTCCACTTCTTTGGAGAAGCAAAGGGCTGGGAGTAAGAGAAGTAAAGCAGACCAATATGAGATATGGTTGAAAAGCAGGACCCTCAAACCCACAGCTCCCATTCCTCACTGCCTGACATGTGAACGGATCAGCCTGGTTCAAAGGCGCAGAGTCAGGCTGCACACGGGGTGGGAACGGCTGCTGATAAACATCCTGATTTCGTCTGTAGGACTAAGTCCAGTCTGAAGGTCCACTTTCCGGTAGTGATCCTGGTCTAACTAGTCATTGTCAACCCTGGTTGTCATTGCAACCATCTAGGGAGCTGGCTCAGAAATGATGGTGCCCAGGCACCATCTGCAAGGGAGGAAATCAGGATCTCTGGGATTCAAGAAAGACTTTCTTTACACAACAGATTGTATCACGAACCACCGTATGCTGCCAGTGGCTAATTAACTGAAAATGCACAAAGCATTAGGAGACTCAAAAACAAAGGAAAAGGAAAACCCCAGCTTAGAATATCATCTCCTTAACCTGTACCACACTCCTTAAATTCTAAACTCTTTCTGTGGAACTGCTGTTTATTCACACCTAGAAGCATGGCTTCATACAGTCTGATCTTTGAATTCATGGTGGACCAGAGGAACATCTGTCCTCAGTGAAGTGTTGGGGGAGGGTGGCAGTTGCCGAGGAGGTTTGGTTTGGTTTGGTTTTCGTCATTCTTGTTGTCAGTTCTGTTTGTGTTTTGACACAAGGTCTCCTGTGTCTTCTTGGGCTAGCTTGAACTCCCGACTCAGTAGAAGAGAACCGTGAACTTCTGATTCTCTTGATTTTGTCTCCCAAGCGTCCATCATCCTTGGCTTACGTGGTGCTGGGGATCAACCCCAGGACTTTGTTCATGCTAGGCAAGCACTCTAGCCAAGCTACATCCCTAGCCTTCTGCTGCGGGCCACAGGAATATATCCTAAGAACTCAGCTGGTTATGGCAAAGTCACTACCTGGAGGGATCAAGGATTTCCTCCAGAGGAAGCCAAATTATAAGGAGCTTTTAGTGTTACTTGGCTTGTTATATATCAACTGTCTTCTGTTATGAAAATCATGTGTGCCTTCATAGTTTTCCCAATTGACTTTTCCCTAAGAAGGGCTAACAATGTGGACTGATCATTCTCTGGACATAAACATTCCAGGTATTTGAAAGAACAGCCTCAGGAAAGGCTTTCTCTGGAATCAGATATCTCCCTTGGCCACTTTCAAGGACTAGCAGTAATAACAGTCCATATGCAAGTCTCCTGATTTAAGATAAATTCCACAAGGAGACACTGCCTGGGTCAGGTGAACGTTAAGTAATAGCTTTACACAATTTAGCTCGGACCCTCCTTTCTTACAGCCTTACTAACTTTATAGACCTCTAACTCCTTACCTAACCACTTCTAGGAATATTTGGATAACCTTCTGTGCTGACAGCTATGCTCAGCCAGAACCCCAGTTCAAGCCTCCCTGTAATTATCATCATTAGCAGCATCCGGCCAGGTCCATCCCCAGATGGTGGAAACTACCTTATCAGAGATACCTCTGTACTCTCTAAGAACAGACTTAAGCATCCAGACTAGCCGTTTGAGAAGGCCTGGCGGGTGTGCCAATTAAGCCTTACTTCCTCCTTTCCCAAACCTTACCTCTAGTTCCAGATCTCCCTTTAACTATCACCAGAGGCATCTAGCTGTACACAGGTTGCCTCGCAACTGAGCACACTTTCCCCCACCCTGCAGAAAAACGGCAGATAGCTTGGACAGATAGGAGCCACAGGAAAAAAGACAGTTTTATTTTCTCCCATTGACCTAGCAACTTATAGAGTCTTAACATTTTCTACTAATCACGTTTAAGATTATAGTTGAGCACATAAGAGCCCTCTTCTTAGATATTCAGCCTTTAGTTGATTCATTTCCCCATTGGTCACTTCCCTTTGGGGTTGCAAATGATAATTAATGGTTATTGCCTCTCAGTGTGATTCTTATCACCCCTCCATTTGACCCTGGAAGCCTGGCTTTATATACCAGGACTTCCAGGGCACAAGGGACGGAGAAGAGAAAAGCAAATGGAAGAACTAGACGGGTAAGAACTTGAGAGGAACAAACTGAGATGGGGAAGAACTAGATTGAAGGGCTAGAGGAGAGTACTAGAGGAATGAGATGGAAGATGAGGAAGAGTCAGATGGGGAAGTACTAGCTGGGTAAGAACAAGCTGAAAAGATGAGGCAGAATTAAGACGAGAGAATTAAGATAGAACTTAGAGGGAGCAATAGGTAAGTATAGAGAGAAATCAGGCAAGAAAGGAGCTAGGCATGAGAACAGAACTGAAGCTGTGTATAAAGGATGTTATGCCAGAGGAATTAAAGCAAGTGGACTATAGAGCTCGGTGTGCTGAGATTCTATTTCCTGAAAACAGTCCTCGCCATTAGTAGTTCTCTCTCCTGAGCCCCTGGGATGTATAATATTAAGGCTGGTCCCACTAATATTATACAAGAGCCTTCTACCAGTTTGCTATCCACTGAATCTGCTACATTTTCTCTCAGTCACTGGGATTTTATTATGGTGCTGGTCACTTGGTAGGAACTCCGTATGCTTTCAATAACCAGAAAGACCATCCTTCACCTTGCCTGGAATTTTAACCCTTCAAGTACTTATTTACTTTTGTAGTGGTGGGCATTGAACCTAGGGACTCTTACATATTAGATAAACAATGTACCCCGAGCTGCATCTCCAGTCCTTGGTTGTCTAGAACTTTAGACAGTATTAGAGTAACTGATTTTGATCTGAGAGTCTCAATAGCTCATATCCATAAGGGCTGCTGGCCACGGTGTAGTTGGACAGAAGTTCACATCCACCAACACTTTCCCTGCCCTCTCTCTTCTTGCAGACTAACCCAGGGCTCACTTTTGTATTCTCCCTGAAGGAAAGTTTCACAGTATCTGTATCTGCCTCACCAAAGAGTTCAAGACCAATTGCAGAAGAGATAAATGGTGAAAATCTCTTCACTGTTGATGACAAACTTCGGGGCTGACCCTTTTGATTCTGCTTAATCCTGGGTTGTGGTTTAAAATTCCTTTGTAATTCTCTCATAGGTGACAGATAGAAGGGGTCAGAATGCAGTTAATCCGAGCACTAAGCTGGCGCACTTATTGCAAATCATCTAACGCTCCAGTCATTAGAACCCGCTTTGAAGCCCTGTTCCTTGGCCTTGTCCATCTGTGTTCAAGCTTCTGCCTCCCCGGGGCTTCACTTCCAGCTCTTTCCTCTGCACATTGTCTCCCAGGCATTACTGCAGTCAATTCCTCTGGAAAGCCTTCCCAAGGACCCTGGTGTCTTCATGGTGCCTACCGTTCTTCCCTGTGACCAGATCTGCCACTGTGTTTGCAGCAGTTGAATGCAGAAATTGTGTTTACCCCTTTTCTGAATCACAGCACCAACAGTATACAGATATTTAATGGTTTTTGTCAATATGTGAACTCAATATGTAATTATCTAGTCAATGTCCAAAAATACTATGTTCAGAGACCAACCATTTTCTTTCTATTTCCTCAAGAAAAAAAGTCAGCCTTCCCTGCTAAGGTAGTCTCCATGCTGGACAACTGGCACCTTTTTGGCTCTCCTTATGATTGAGATCTTTCTTCTCCTATGGTATCCCGCCTCCTTTTCGGCTCTCTTCTCCTTCCCTTGTCCTGCTGGCAGGATCCCACCTGCCTCCTACAGTGCAGTGCAGACGCCCTTGCTGGCCTCCCTCTTGTTACCTGTCATCTATTTCTCCATGTAGAGACCGGCCTGGCCTGGCCTTATCCAAGAACCTGTGATGGTTGCCTATTAATGTTTTTGTTTTGCTGAAATTCCCTGTGGTGGTTTCCGAAATTCCTCACCGTTGGACTTCATCCAAACACTCAGATGCGTTATCCACCCTTGTTCTTGCTCCGTCTACCCGACACCAATCCTCTTCTCAATCAGCTGTCCTTCTCCCTTCCAGTCCTCAGCATGCCCTCTGCACCCTCTTGGACCTGTCAGCCACGTGGCTTTGTTTAGCTCCACACTCAGCAGACTATGCCCTTCCTCCCACTGAATACCACAGTCTTACCTGTCCTCGAGGCGCGTCCCAGTCCATCTCTCCCCGCACTTCTAGCCTCCTCCTGCACCTTACTTACCTCTTTGCCTGCTATCCTTCTGTACCATTGGCTGAGACCATGGCCTTACACAGGGTGCAGGATTTTGCGAGGCGGAGGCGGGATCTTGCAGGGTGCTGGCAAGCTGATAGATTTGAAAGGAGAGGGTCCTGTGGAGATAGTCATGTGCGCTTTAACTCAAGCATAAGCTTTAGGAAAATAGAAAGAATAGTAGACAGTGTGGAGGTTGAGGAAACTCATAGGCTATTAGCTTGCATAGGCCTCATGGCGTTTGGCATTTTTATATAAGGAAAAAAGAAGCTATTAAAAGTTTTTTTTTGAGAAAACTCCAGCAGCAAATTTTTGCAGAATTTTGCAGCATCATTCCCTTAGGAGGTTGGAGACATAAACACTTGGCCCAAGGCAACCAATTTCCTTTTTCTTTGAAATGCTAGACTCGAAAAGAAAGGTGTCAAATAAAACCAAAAACCATCAAGCATCTCAGATAATCAGAAATTCGCTCTCTGATGTGTGGGATTTTGCTAAAATGTATAATGTTTGTATGTTTCTGGCGTTGTCATAGAAGCAAATGGCATGTTTTTGAGAATGTGGATCTCTTCGGGTGTTTCCTGGCTAGTACAGGATGTACTTTCAGTTGGTAGGGGAAGAGGGGGACGATTCCTGGAGCCCTAACTGTGGTTCCCTTGCACCTTGCTGTGTCAAAATGCTCGGAGGTGAAAGGCTGCCTCTGACTCCAGCATGAACAGTTCTTTCAGCCCTTCGCCAAAATATCAAAAGGAAGCCATTGTCACCCACAACTCCATTTGCATTTATTTATTCAGCATTCATATTAACTGGCAGTAGCAGCTTGTGCTCATTTTCTCTGGATCATTAAAATGTGCTCATCTGAGCCATAAACAAAGGCCCCGGTGCCCAGGTAGCAGCTCGAACCACTCAGCAGTAATTGCGCCATGGCTCCCCGGTAGCAGCCACGGGCTCGTTTGATTACAGTAGCTCAAGACTGTAGAGGTGGGTCATTAAGCAAGAGCTTCTTAGCTGTGACCCACAGGAAGACTGGAGGCACAGACGACCTTGCCATGCATCTCCATTCTTGGCCTAAACTGGTTAGAAAAAAAGGAATGAAATAGTGGAGAAATCATTAGAAATGTTGGCTCGTGACACAGTAGGACTTGTGCGATGAGAGCCTAACACAAGATGCAGGCTTTTGATAGGGAGACACAAGTGTGGGGGGTTGTTAGTGATGAGGACAAAGGGGAACAGAGTGTGGCTGTGCTCAGAGAACCGGAGCAGAGTGAAATGAAGCATTTGTACGTGGCAAAAAATGTAATGTTATTGGACGATTTTAAGCATGAGTGCTGGCCCCTTGTGATGGCTCACATCTGTAATCCCAGCCCTTGGAGGATAGAAACAGGATGACAGAGAAAGAGAGAGAGAGAGAGAGAGAGAGAGAGAGAGAGAGAGAGAGAGAGAGAGAGAGAGAGAGAGAGAGTTAGTTGCTGGTGCTGAATTTATATTTGGTACTGTCAGACTTTATGATCCATTTTCTATATCATTCTTCCAGATTAATTTCAAGAGACAAAGCCATATATGGTGGTGACTAATTGAAACCCCAGAACTTAGGAATGGGAGCCAAGAGGGTGAAGAGGTCAAGGCCAGCGTGTCCTACATAATAAGACTTCTTTTGAAAGAGGAAAAAAAGAATCAATGTTTTAAAACTTCAAGGAACTGGTCACAACAACCACAGTCCCGTTAGTTAAATTTTGAGGACCAGATAATTACTTCAAAGCCAGTGGCCACCAACAAGGCAAGAAGAGGATGTGAGGCTGTGGGTGAAAGATAGCCCAGGGGCAGGTCTTTCAAAGCAGTGGCTTGGGGTGGTCCTTGGAGGTGAGCGATCTCCATCACTGCATGTCAGAGTCGTGCTGGGAATGCCTCTTCCTAGAGTCCCTCAAGTTCAAACCTGACCTAAGACACATAGTCTTTCTCTGGTCGTGAATCCTTCAGTGTCGGACAACTTAATAGATACTCAGAGACCGTTTGTGGACCACGTCCTGGTAGAGAGTTCAGTTTATATGTTTAAGTGACTCTGAGCCTGAGCAAAGAGGCCGCCGTGTCTGTTCTACACTCTGTTTCCCACGGGGGCCGACGGCACGGGCTCCGAGGATTTTATTGATTAGTTCACGTCTATCGACCTTTTGAAGGTTTCTCAGGTCTTTCTGTTTGCCTTGTTTTACTGATATAATAATACACACATGTGTGAACCTGAACTGATCACAAAGATAAATAAGAATTTCCTTTCTCCGGGACTAGATACATCCTTCTCAATTGATCTGGAAGACACGGGGAGTTAGCTTCAGCAATCCTGAAAAGATCTTCCCCCTCGCATGTCATTTCTAGGGAACAAGGGGAAATTCTTAAGCCTGGGTAACCAGCATCGAGAAAAAGAACGGCCGAATGAGAAGAATGAGAATGGCCAAATGACTTTTTTTCCTCAAACAAACCGGTCCCTGAAAAGGACAAAAGGAGCTCAGGCATACACTGAAGCCCCCATTTCAGAGGAGTTACTTAATCGCCTCTATGCCGGAGGGTCTTCGTCTGTAGGACAGAGATAAAGAGCATTGTGAGAATTCAGTGAGTCATTACATGTGAATGCTTACAGAGGAGGAGTCTCTCTCTCTCTCTCTCTCTCTCTCTCTCTCTCTCTCTCTCTCTCTCTTCTGTGTGTGTGTGTGTGTGTGTGTGTGTGTGTGTGTGTGTATGTTTGCGCACGTGTGCATGCCCGTGCTCCCATGTGCATGCATGCGGATACTTGCTCATGTGTGTGAACTTGCGTGTGAGGGCCAGAGGTCTGCGCTGGTTGTCCTTCTCAATTACTCTTCACATTGGGCATTTGAGACAAAGCCTCTCACTCAGCAGAGCTTGTCAGTTGGCTACATGGGCTAGCCAGCAAGCCCCAAGAAGTCTGAGACACAAGCTTCCCAGTGCTGGATTACAGGTGCACGGCCACAAGCTCTTCACGTGGGTGCTGGGGATCAAACCGCTTTACCAACTGAGTCGTCTCTCCGGGTCCCATGAAACTTCTGATCAACGCTAACTTTCATCGTTTTTCTTAACATTGTTTCCTTTCTAATCTTGTAAAAGCAAATGTATCGAGCAGCAACCTCCCAGCTCTTAGGGACTTAGAAATAATACTACTTACTATGCATGCATTGTGTTCTGGTCATCTGACCTCTCGCGATAGTTCTAGGAGGAAGGTATTGTTATCATCAGTGTCAGTCAAGAATCTGAGGATTGGAGAAATTACATAACAGCCTTGCCTAACAAGGGAAGGAGCAGAGATTTTGAATTTGGGGCCGAATGAACCTAAAGCCACTGGGATTTATAGGTTAATGATAGAACACTAGCTTCACATGCTTCAGGTTCTGCATTCTGTCCCCAGCATAAATAATAAACAAACAAACAAATAAATAAATGGGTAAATAAATAAATAATCTGTCTGAATTTTAACATTCTCCCAGGCTAGATTACTACGGAAACTGCTCTGTGTGCCAAAATGAAACTGAACTTAATTAAAATAAGCACATAGGCCAAAGACCTTCTTTCCCTGACTTATCTCACAGAGAGTAGATTGCTTGGTGCCTCTCAGAGAATTTCCACTTAACACTCCGAGATTAATTGGCCTTGTGGCTCTGATCAAAGGAAGTCTGTTTAATTCAAGTCACATGTGGGCATTTTTGACTCCAATTATAACGCCTGCTCTAAATCTGTTGGTATGTCACAAAGGCACAAGTTAAAACCCAGCGAAGAACTAGAGCTGTCACTGTTCCCAAGTAGAAACATCCTCAAAAGTTTATCTGAACAGAAGGCCAATCTGAAACCCTGGAGGTTTGCCCAGCCCCTCTTTCCGGCCTAACTGAAAGCAGGGAGACCCAGACACAGAGCCAGGAAGTTCACGGTTGTGGGGTCAGCAAGCTAAATTTGAGAGCCAGGACCAACCTGGTCAAGTGCACATGGGACTCATGAACCCAAACGGCTCAGAAGCATAAGGAAAAACTTAGACGAAGACGTGTTAGAAGTGAAGCAAAAACAGAAAAGATGCAAAACAGCCTCCCAATTTAGCAGGGATGAATCTCCTCCCCGCACTGGGTGAATTGTTACAGGTTGTTGTGCTATCCTCAGCATCCAGAAGGATGGATTCTTTGCTGTCTGGGACGGTGTACTGAGCACTCACCAACATTATGAGTACAAAGTACCTTAGGCCTGTTTTAGCAGGGAATGACAACAGCTCAAGTACATGGCTGTGGTTGGGAAGGCTGTGTGCAGCTCCAGAAGTTTCCATAGACATGCCGTTCCAACCGAATCTTGGCTACAAAGGAGCCATTCCCTTCTGAGAGCTACACAGCCTCACCTGCCTGTGTGGCTGTCTACACCCCAACCCAGGAGCACCTGGACTCTGGATGTGCTGTGGTTGCAGTCATGACCATAGGAAAAACTCCCTTGCTCTTCCTTGAGAATCAGTTCTGATGAGCTCGAGGCCCTTCAAGGGGTATTTGCAGTGTTCCCCCAAAGAGGTCTCTCCCCTACTGCGAGCCTTCCCGTAACACAGAGCACACAAGACCATGTTTGAGAGAAGAAAGGGGCATCCTCTCTTCATGGTTGCTTCCATACTGGGGAGAAAACTTTCCTAAACTCTCCACTGGAGACTTCAACTATCGATGACCTGAGTTCCATCATGTAGTTATCTGTAAATCCAACATTCACAAGTGTGCTGGCTAATTTTATGTCAACTTGACATAGGCTAGAATCATCTGAGAGGAGGGAACCCCAACTGAGAAAATGCCTCCATAAGATTGAGCTGTAGGCAAGCTTGTGGAGCATTTTCGTAATTAGTGATTGATGTGGGAAGGTCCAGTCTGTTTTGAGTAGGGTCATCCCTAGTCTGGTGATCCTGGGTTCAATAAGAAAGCAGGCTTAGCGAAACATGAGGAGCAAGCCAGTAAGCAGCACCCCTCCCTGGCCTCTGCATCAGTTCCTGCCTTCAGGTTCTTGCCCTGTTTGAGTTCCTGTCCTGACTCCCTTCAGTGATGGACTATGGATGTGGAAGTGTAAGCCAAATAAACCCTCACCACCACCACCCATAACTTGCTTTTGGTCATAGTGTTTCATCATAGCAATACTAACCCAAACTAAGCAAGAGGAATATAAATGCTATGATTAATGTTGGCTAATTAGCATCTGTCCTAAGAAGAGGATGGGCCCAATTTCTGAAAGGCCATGTATACAGATATAGGTACCTGACTAGACACAGGTTGGGAAGAAAGATCTGAGGGAACTGGCATTGCAGAGCAGTGAATAGTGTCCTACACCTCCATATTTCACAAATGTAGTTCCCTCAGTTGGATCTCATGCCCTAGATAAAACCTTACCTTCTCTCAAGTATCTTCACTCAAAGCCTGGGTCTTTCCTATTCCCAAGGAAAGCAAATTATTCCTCTTATGTCCCCATTCACTCGATACCTTTAGTGCATCATTCTCTCCCTCTTCCCCTTCTTCATGTGCCCTGTTTTCAATCGTCTCTCTTCCCCTAGACTCTGAGGTTGCTGACCATGGAGACAATGTGCCATTAGTTTTGGAATTTCCAGTGCCTGTGATAATTGCTTGATTAAAATTGGTGTCAAATATATATATATATATATATATATATATATATATATATATGTATATACATATATATGTAGAAACCTATTTTAAATATATATGTAGAAGTTTGGTATGCTTTGGAAATTTCTCTTATTAGGTCTGTTTCAGCATAACCAAGAACAGGAGATAAGACAAGTTTTAAAGGTAGAAGAAAAAGAAACTGGACTCAGCAGCACACTCCTGTAATCCCAGCCCTGGGGAGGCAGAAACAGGAAGATCCCTTGGGGCTAGCTGGCCAGCCAGTCTACCCGAATCTGCAAGCTCCAGGCTCAGTGAGAGACCTTGTTTCAAAATAAATAAATAAATAAAGTGGGGAGTGATTGAAAAAGACACCCAATGTCCACCTCTGGCCTCCACACACCTGTGTGGATACACCCAAACATGTTCACACCTCATCACACTTACCCTCCCTGCTCACACATACAAGTAGAAGGGAAGGGAAGACAGCTCTGTCTTTTAGTGAGTTTTTGATCTGTCTAGTTAAAGAAAGAAAGGAAGGAAGAGAGAGGTAGAGAGGAAGGGAGGGAGAGAGAGGTAGGGAGAGAGGGGGAGGGAGGGAGGGAAGGAAGGAAGGAAAGAGAAAGAAAGAAAGAAAGAAAGAAAGAAAGAAAGAAAAAAAGAAAGAAGGAAAAGGAAAGAAAGAAAGAAAGAAAGAAAGAAAGAAAGAAAGAAAGAAAGAAAGAAAGAAAGAAAGAAAGAAAGAAAGAAAGGAAGGAAGGAAGAAAAGGAAAGAAAGAGACTCCAGGAAGTAGGGTTGCCATGTGTAATGTACTGTGCTTAACACTGCCTCTCCTGCAGTTCCACTGCCCACGGGCCCAGTGGGGATGCAGTGTCTTGGACCTTAGCTGCCTGTGCTCTAATTCAAAGACAAACATGTTTCCCAACTGCCCAAGGCTCTGGCAGGGAAGACTCGGATCCCTGAGCTCAGGTCATTCTAGTGCGGCGATAACCAGCTGGGTTTTCAGCTATGTGGATGGAGCCATCTGTTTTCCCTGCCCACATAAAAATATGCACAAGGAGTGTGCAGATCAGCAAATCCATGGCTTCCAGAGGACCCAGCTGGGCTGCACCCTCCCCTTAGGGACTAATGAAAGGTAAATCCAGTGTCAAAAGACAGAGGGCCAGCAGCAAGGCTAAGGAGCCAACAAATCCGGTCTCCATCGCCTCTCCTCTGCCTTTGCCTGGAATACAGCCCATCTGGCTCTCTAGCCACATTGCCATTGTGCTTGCGTGAGGGGCACTGTGGTGCATGCTGAGTGCCCGGAAAATTACCAGCAGCCTCCTGCCTCTCCCACCACAGGCACCAGGAGCTGATCGCATAAGAACTCCCTTCTCTGATGCTCTTTGGTCTGCTGGCTGCCTGGTCAACCCTAAATCGTTCACATAATGAGCCTGGTGAGTCCAGGTGGCCAGGAATAGAGAGGCTTTTTGTATCCTGGTCTCAGAAAAGGGAGTCCTTTAGCTTCCCCCATCCCCCCTTTCCTTCCCTATCACCTCACATCACAGAAGGGAATTGAGAGCTGTCTTGGCTTCCTGGTTAGCACAGAGGACAGTGGATTCCACATTAAAAAAAAAAAAAAAAACCTGGAATAAAATGGGAATGCTGTTAGCCAGCCACCCAGGTGCAGATGGTGTTTGGCATCACAGGACCAGGCCATGATTGAGAAGAGAGTCTGTCTCAAAACCATTACAGTTAATTATCACAGAGTTACAGATTCATCAGCAGGCAAGGAGCCAGCTCAAAATCCCCTGGGAAATTTCAGATGGATTAATAAGCAAAGGGATGTGGTTGTAAGACAGCTGATTTTCTATCAAGAAATGATATCACTATTTCTTTATTCCTCACTCCTGGACCCAGTGCCTGTTTCACACTCTCATCTTTGAAGACATCTGTCCAACAGGGATCTGGGGGAGGGCGGAGGGGAGTGGGCACCGCTTTGTTCCTGGTTGTTATCTAGCAGCACTAATGTGTTCCGAGCAAGCCTGTGCTTTCTTGTGGTTCCTGCTCATCTAGGAAAACAGGTTTCCCCCCGGTCATCGGCCGGTCTCTGTGGCTTTCCCCTGTTAGGACGGTTCTGCCCAGAAACCGTGGAGAAGCCTTAACAATGGCAGAGTGAGAGCCCTCCCCTCTGGCCGCGTCCAGCTGTGCTCACCGGGGGGCCAAACAGCAGCATTACCTGGTGCTATCAGCAGAAGCAGGCATCTGCGCCTTACAGCTGGCACACGGCAAGAGTGGCATCCCAGTCCTGGACTTCCTTCTCCAAACTCTTCGTCTTGTCTTTCTGCACTAAGGTCTGCATCATTTGTTCCCAGGAAGCAGGAATCTTTGGGCGTGTCCGGGAACCTACGATTAGCAAGTACTTATCAAAGGATAAGCTTATTTCCTCGGACTCAAATCCTAAAGTTTTCAACGCGTGGCCAGTTTGTTGGCCATACAGGTTAAAGATGCCACCTTCTAAAACCAAACCAAACAACAACAACAAAAACAAACAGATGAACAAAAAAACATTGCTAAAGATGATGGGGGAAGGGTGTCATCTTTTCTTTCTCTCCTAAGCTGATAATTATGAATCGCTTTCTTCTCCCTCCCCACAAACTCTCCATGAACAAGCAGGATGTGATGCCCCTTATCCTGTCCGAGAATTTGATCATATGGCCAAACTCTCTTGGTCTGCCACCAGTGGGTTCAAGTTCTTGCCTTTGTATACAACTGATTCCCCTCGGCTGAGTGGTATCCAAAGGGCTTCCCAGAAGCCTTGAGGAATGGATCAACCCATTCAATAGAATTTCTATTTTATTTTATTTTATTTTATTTTGCTTCTTGCAATAGATCTTTACCATGTTTAAATCATAACAATGCGCCCCCTGATTTTGCTTTAGAGTTTTCATTAATTGTTACTCTATATATTAAAGCCCCACAAGAGAGCAATTCTGTGGCAAATAGCTCCTTTCTTTTTGTATTACACTCCATTCTCTCTCAGATTTGGGGGGGATAATTTCCCTTCTGTCTGAAGAACTCTCTTTAGCATCGATTTCTGTATGGGTCCCTTGACGGCGAATTCCGGTTTTGCTTGTTTAGAAAGATGCATATTACATTTTCACATTCAGAGGGTATTTTCACTGGATTAACTATTTCAGGTTGGAATTTGTAGCCTTTACATTGTCTTTGGCTCTCTAATGCATCATTGCACTGCAGTCTGGTTTTTATTTCTCTTTTATTTCATCTTACTGAGACTCCTTTAAAAGTTAATGTGTCTTCCCCCAACACTCCCGGCCCCGGATACTTGAAAGATTTTGCTTTGCAGAAAATTTTTTTAATTGTGGTTTCTTTTATAGTCAACTCACTTGGAACTTGGAACACTTCCTTTTTGTTTATTTTGTGACTTTACTTTCTTTTTTCAGATACAAGGAAAAGAAAATCCGGTTCTAGGTGCCTTCTCAGACTCGTGAGAATCCTGTTTGCATGCTGCGTAGATGGTTTCTGTGCTTTGGGGTGGGGACCAGCTTGTTCACACTTCAGAATACGCCCAGGCTGCCCAGTGAGGAGCAGCTGTCTCATTTCCTGAAGTACTGTTACTGTCTCAAAGATGTAGTGATTGAATGTATTTTTCAAGCTTCAGGTTGATCTCTGCTAACTTGCAAGATCTTCTGGTTTCATGAGGTTCTCTCTGCTGCTCCGAGGTGGGGCTTCCTTCCTTGCTTGTCCCCAAAGATCTCTTGATTATTCCCTTTTGAGCCTATACTTTTTCACAAAATGAGAAAACTATGAGATGATCCCGTATTCATATGCTAGCCATAACCCTTCCCATTTCTTATAGTGCATCTTATTGATATTTTGAGAATTTCATGCATACATATAGTGTATTTTGATCATTTATACTCCCGCTCCTCCTCCTAATGTTTCCCAGATCCACTTCCACCCTTCCATCCCTCCCAACTTTGTGTTTTGTTTTGTTTTGTTTTGAAGTGTATAGCCCATTGATTCTAATTTGTATTGTCCACATACTAGTGGATGTGAAGTCATTCTCTGGAACATGGTCGGGGTCACATCCTTAAAGAAAACTGAATCTCTCACCCCCCAGAAGACATCAGTTGACAATAGCTTCTTAGCTAGGAGTGGGGGGACTCGTGAGCACCTCTCCTCTCCATGCTGGGATGTTGACTGACTTGATCTTTGGCGGGACTTGTACAGGCAACCATAGCTGCCATGAGTTCACAAATGTAACTAACGGTCCTGTCACAGCCAGAAGACACATTTCAGTGTGGTCTTCCCTAAACGCTATCTTTTACGATGTTCCACTTCTCTCTTCCAAGAAGGTGTCTGTGCCATTTGTGGCTGAGCATTCCACAGACGCTTACTCTCTACACTTTTGACCAGTTGTGAGTTTCTGCATTAACCATCATCCACAGCACAAGGAAAGGTCTCTGGTGAGCTCTGAGAGTTACACTAATCTATGTGTATAGAGGGCAGTGTGATACTGTATCCATTTAGCAAAATAATAGTAGTGGGTTTACCACCGAGGCCTGTGAGCTCCCCAGTCGTGGATTCTTGGCCAGATTTACAGTCCCAGGCATGTGTTTACTCTTGTGGAGTGGGCCTTAAATCTAAAACATAAACAAAACAAACAAAGAAACAGAAGTAGTTAGTTATCCCCCACCATTGACGTCACCGTTGCATCCATGGACATATCTTGCCATACTGGTTGTTATTATAGCTCACAAGGTTCATAGTTAGGCAAGGCTACTAATGGCCTTTTGCCCCCAACAGCCTACATAGTACCTGCCATCATTGTGAAAGCTAGCCAGGAAGGAGGAATATTCTCAATCAGTAGCCAACCTGATTCCTCCGTGTTCTGCAGCCAATGTGTGTGATACCTTCAACAGTAGAGTCTTCCCATCAAGTTCCAGGGGGCAACCAAGAGTAATAACAATAATCTGTATTGTTTTTCCAGGATCCCCTTGAGAAACAAGTTAAGGGGAGCTATTCCACACCTGACTCTGGGATTTTTATTCGGCAACCTGTGGCTTCTAGGAAACCCTCCAATTTTTGTAATACCTTTTAAAAATATCTTTCAGCTATTTTTAGATTCATATAATTAGTCCATCCATCTCAATCCCATTAGGTATTATTAAGTCAGTTAACACGTATCTTTCAGTAGATGTTGCATGGAGGCTAATTTAAAATGCATATGTTGGAGCCATAATAGATTGCCACATTGTCAGACATGGTGGCTCTTCATCTGTTGCTGATAAAGATGAAACTGTTTTTTGAAAAGTAAAAGCCATCTGCAGATGCTTTGAAAGTCAACTGACATTTTGTTAATTAGCATTTATTTACAGTAGTTGAATAACAATATCAAACTACAATAAGGAATGAGCAGTTAGCATTAAAAAAAAAGCTGGTGACATTAAGTTTCATCGTGTGGCATCTAGTAGAAAGCAAATCCTTTCAGAGATCTCTAAAGCTGTTTAAACGTAAAATAAGCCAGACAGGAAATGTGAGCGGACAAAGAGTTGGGGGTGGGGCTGATGTGCGGCTCCTGGGTCTGGGAATGGAACAGATGTGCAGATGGGCAGCCAGGGGAGCCAAGAGGATTAATTCCTTGTCAGTGACTTTTTACCATGTTCCAAATTACCCCTGGAATTTCGGGACGAGCAGATTCCAACTGTCTTAAGTGATCAAATTAGTATGTTATGTTCAGCTCAGGTCCTAAATGGTTTCACCATCAACCTCTTAGGTCCATCATAGACAGGAAGCGGAGGTAGAAGGAAAGAGAGAAGTCTAATTTTATCAGGAATATTTTTACATATGAAAATTAAATAGCTGTGTAAACGTCCTATATATATCTGGATTTTCACATGAGTTTTGAGATAGGCAACACCATGTATTCCTCCCCACTCTGTTAGGCAGGCTGTCCATGCCAGTCTGTGAATACTAACCATAGGTGAGTAAGAGAGTGATACCGAACCTTCAGAAACGCGGCAAAGCAGATCTTGAGTTCCCAGATGTGTGTGCATGTTTACAGTCATGGAAATCACTAGCGATTAAAAACAGCAAAGCTGCAGAGTGCTGATTGAAAGTGCCCAGAAAGCCACCCTGACGGCGGCGGCTTGCAAAGGAAGGAAGCAATTGCTTCTTGGACTTCCGGCCAAGATCAAGTGTAGGGAATAGGAAACGGTGTTGTGCCTCTTTGTCAACATGAATGCTTAAATACACTGGCCCTCTGTGAGTGAAGGTGTGATAATATTCTTAAAAATTACAGTGTTATTTCTTTTGTCAATGTGCATTGGACAGTGAAGGAAATCACAGACAGTAAAGGTTAGCTGACAAGTTGTTGGGGTTTTTATGGATTACGGTGGAATTATGATAGATGTATTTACTGATAAGAGCACTCAAGGTCAGCTGGATGGCTGGTATCACAGTACTGGCTATTTTTGTCAAGGTATCTCGTCACTTTCATCTTTGACATCTATACTTCCTGAGAGTCACAGGGATGGGGAAAAAAAGCAAGCAAGAAATCAAAACGGTAGGTACACAGCAACAGCAAGAAACTTCTCCATTCTCCAGCTCATCCTCGCCAGGATAACAGCCACAGCTTCTGACCAGGAATTGAAAACTCATTTTGAAACCAACCTTACCCTCAGAAGAAGGACTGGAGAGATGGTTCAGTTAGTAAAGTATTTGTTGCACAAGAAGGAAAACCTGAGTTCCGATGACAAGCACTCATTCAAAAATCTTACATGGAGGTGTGCTGGGGAGACCAGACGAAAGCATCCCTCGGGCTTGTGTCCATCAATCTAACTTATCCATAAGATCTCAGCTCAATGATTGAAACCATGTCTCAAAAAAAATATGGAAAGCAATTGAGAAAGACATTGGAGGTCAGTCTCTGACTTTCACAAGCACAAACACACCCCTCCCACACGCCCGTGTACACACAAAGGGTGGTGTCTTTATAGTTTACAAATTAATCTCACTTTAGCAGATGTGTTCTCAATCTGCCCACTTACTGACTCACGTGAACGGCTTCCCCTACAATGTACATAGAATACTAGTAAATGTTTATACTAGTAGGTATTTCTTTCATAAATATGATTAGCTACCACCCATCAATTATTTTAAAGATTTTAGACCAGGAGATTTTTAAATCAGTCTAAATTGTGGGACAAGGGTAGGGGACCATCTCATTTTGACCACTGAATCTCTATCTGGTACTAATATTCTGTCAGCCACTTGCTTCAAAGTATGGGAAAGCTTGATTATTTTTTCTGTATTTTTGTTTTTGGGGTTTTGTTTCTATTTTCTTTGAGATAGCATCTCACTATGTAGCCTTGACTGGCCTAGAACTTGCTGCGTAGACCAGGCTGACCTCGAATTCACAGAGATCTGCTTGCTTCTGTCTCCCAAGTTCTGGATCAAAGGACTGCACCACCACATATTTAACTTTTAAACCAGACATTTGCTGTCCTTGTTAGCAGTTTTATCTAGGATCTGGTTAGAACTGAACTTGCCTACTTTGTACAGACACAAAGAAGACCATTTACTTGAAAAATAACTGATTTTTTTAAACACCAAATTATCAACCATTCTGTTAAATCCAAGTATACCAATCACTTTCACACCCTCTGTCTCTTTAAATATAATTCATGCTGCCACACTCTTGTATAAATGACACTATTATTCTGACTTAGGAAACTGAGGCCTGGGGAAGCTACCAATGGAATTCTAAGAGACAGTTAAAGGCAGCTAAGGAAAGGTCAAACCCAGCACTGAGGATCAGAGCATGATCTGATGACTATCCCAGGACCATTTCCTCATCCACCGGACAACCAGGATACAGTGGACACTGCTAATAGGTCAAGTCCTCACACCATGTTTTATTCGGTTTTGAGCTAGGCCATCTTTTATCACAGCTAATGCTAAACCCGCCATACCATAATGAGCACATCAGGAAAGCTTTTTTAAAATTTTATTTTATTTATTTTTTTTCTTCCCAGGTCTTGTTTCACCTTTGGTCAGCTTCAGAAGTATGTTTCAAGCTGTTGCACTTCCCAAGGTCAGAAGTCAGAGTGGATAGGAAGCTCGAAATCATCTCCAGGCGTTGAAAGGAAATGTCTCGAACTCACAAACAGAGCGAGATCCAGGAAAGACGCAAAGCTACACAGAGAAACCCTGTGTTGAAAACCCAATAAATAAATAAATAGATAGATAGATAGATAGATAGATAGATAGATAGATAGATAAACAAACAAACAAACAAATAAATAAATAAGTAAATAAATAAATAAATAAATAAATAAATAAAAGGAAATGTCTCATTCCCTTAGGTTATCTAGCTCTTTTGTTTCCTTAGGAAGATTCTCTCTGGGCTTTCTCCTCCCAAAACTGAGCAATGCTTGTGTTTCAACAATATCACCACGTACATTTATTTAATGTATTGTTGTTATTGTGTGTGCGCATGTGTCTGCTCACACCCTCTCCCTCACCCTTTAACACCACAGCCCCACACATGTGAAACTCAGAAAACAGCTTGTGTTAGTTGCCTCTCCTTCCCGCTTGCTGCCACGCGGCCTCACTCGTTTCTGCCCTGCTTCCTGCTCCGGTTGTCGAGGCCACGAGCCTGTGGGCGATGCCCTGGGCTTCACCCCCCCTCCCTGTAGGAGGCTTGAGATTACAGTCGGGTGCTACTGCATTCAGATTTTGATCCAGAGATCAAACTCCAGTTAGCGTGGACTTCTACCTGCCAAGCTATCTCACGGACCGGACGTGTGAGGCCTCAATCACCGTTTCCTCACAGTGAAAACCAGCCTACGAAGAAAGTGCAGGGTGGGAGAGTGTGGACTTTGTCACTTGGACCACCTTGGCACCGAAGTCTTTATGTGGCTTCCCCATGTGGTAAGAACAATAAAGTTAATCACCCCTGAGCCTCAGTTTCTTGATAACATTTGGCCCACAAAGCTTTTGATAAACAAGAGAACATTAATGTAATAACTGAGAAAGAGAGAATTTTTCACAGTGGGCATTATTCTCCTCCCCTTTCTGAGTGCAAGTTCGTCTAGAAGCAGTTTGGATTCTGGAGATCAATTATTCTTGCTGCTCCCTTCATTATAAGGTGGTAATAGATCACTTGTCTGGGTGTTTCAGTTTACTGATGATTAAAAAAATTACGTAAAATGAAATGTATTACCCTAACCCATTGGAACTGTTCTGTTTAGTGGCATTGAGTATGCCCATGTTGTTATAAACATCACCACTGCCTATCCACAGAGCTCTGTGTATCTTAGACACTGGAACTCTGTGCCCATTACACACTAAGTCCTGCTAGGCATGTTGGTACATGCCTGTGATTCCTGCACTCAGGAAGCTGTGGCAGAAAGTTCACCAGTTCAAGGTCAGGCAGCCCTACCAATGAGTTGTAGGCCAGCCTAGGATACATGAGACCCATTCTCAAAAAAACCAGTGAGTCCACCCCTCACCCCATCATCCCAGCTATGGGCACCTGCCTTTCTGTTTCATGAATTAGACTGTCTTAATATCTTTAAAGAGTATCCGTTTGTTATTGGCCTATTTTACTCAATGTCTTAAGATTTATCCATATTGTAGGAGTATGTCAGAATTTTCTTTCTTCTTAAGACTAAATAATATCCCATTATATGTCAGTGTCTAGACAGGTAATTTTGATTTCATGAATGCTTGGACAAAATGTGACTGAGGCCATTTTCCTTCAGAAAAAGAAGTGGGGGGTGGCCTCCCAGGAAAACAGCCCTAAGTAAGACAGATTTTCAGTCTATTTAGTCCCCCATTTTCCCATTAGTGATCCCACACTTTCTAATTACCGCCTTTTCCTCATTTATATGGGCATATCCTTTAGGTAGCAAGAGCTGACCCTAACCCCAAGTCCAAGCTGCCATTCTGACCATAAGACATGCCATCTGAGGAGAAGGGAGCAGAGTTTCCTGTGTGTGGAAATCTGTGAGTAGAACTGGCTCGTTGACAGTTCAAGATTTGCATGCAGAGCAGGACAGGATCTGTTCTGACTCCTGTCTCCTCTTCCTCCCCTTCCTCCCTCTCATCTTCCTCCTCTTACGTCTCTCCTGCTCTTGCTCGGTTCCCCGAACTCACCATGACTTCTTTTGCTGTGGATTTCTTTGCATCTATGTTCTTTCCCTAAAATGGCTGACTACTGCAGACAAGCATGCCACTACTTTAACAATTCATGAAAATTTTCCAGAGGCATGCTCCTTTTGAACTCGTGTGTGTGTGTGTGTGTGTGTGTGTGTGTGTGTGTGTGTGTGTGTGATTGGTATCCAAATTATAAGAGAAAAAGAATAACGAGACACTAAATGTCATAGTGTGATGTTGAGCGGGTTCCATAAGAACCTGACACAATGGAAGCCCTGGTGACAAATGCCACCTCTTGGAGTGAAGTTCTTTCTGTTTCCCAAACATCTGTCTCTTTGAAGAATTGTTTCAGCCCCAAACTTGCTGTAGGTAAAAACGGTACAAGGAGCATAGATCTTCTCTTTAGAAAATGAAGAACTATAAATCAACCTCAGTTTCTTGCCTATAGAACAGTGTGAAAGAGCACACTGGAAACGGGTTTTTCTTTAGGGTTTTAGTTCTCTGGCTTTAAAAAAGGACTTGCTGTTGTTGTGACGTGTGTATGGGCGTTGTTGTTGTATGTGTATGGGTGTTGTTGTTGTATGTGTATGGGTGTTGTATGTGTATGGGTGTTGTTGTTGTATGTGTATGGGTGTTGTTGTTGTATGTGTATGGGTGTTGTATGTGTATGGGTGTTGTTGTTGTATGTGTATGGGTGTTGTTGTTGTATGTGTATGGGTGTTGATGTATGTGTATGGGTGTTGTTGTTGTATGTGTATGGGTGTTGTTGTATGTGTATGGGTGCTGCTGTTGTTGTTGTTACATGTATATGGGTGCTGATGTTGTTGTATGTGTATGGGTGTTGTTGTTGTTGTTACATGTGTATGAGTGTTTTGACTGCATCTATGTCTGTTTACCCTGTGTGTGCCTGTTGCCTTTGGAGACTAGAAGAGGAAGACATGTCACCTGGAACTGGTTGGTTCCAGTTGGTTGTGAGTGACTATGTGGGTGCTGGGAATCTATTCCAGGTCCTTTGGAAGAGCAGCCAATATGCCTAACCACTAAGCCATCTCTCCAGCCTGTTTTAATTCCCTATTACAGAAATGGAATGAGTGGTTGATCAGAAATATTTAAAAGTCAAAGTTTCAAAGAAACAATATAACCAAATTCTCTCTAGAAACCATTGTACCATGCCTACTGGATGGTCTGGGACTGCAGAAACAGTGTAGTGGAATTTTGGATGCAGAAGGCTCTGCATCCAAACCCTTATCTGGATGCTTCTCTATCTTACATAGCCAAAGACACATCTGGGAAAGAGCAGGGGCTGTGACCACTGTGACTTACGCTCACTATAGGATGGGAGTGGGATAGTTTGGGATGGTTTAGAGGTGGGAAGAACCAGACAGGGAAGCGGGAGATGAAGAGAGGAATAGAGAGAGAGGAAAGCAAGGAAGAAGAGATAGGAAAGTTACATTTTATACATATGTAGGCAATAGCCTCTGCTGCTTAGATTACCTATTACAGCATCCCAGTAAGCCCCCAATATAGACACCAGCACCCCACTTTACGAAGTGAGGGAACTGGAGCTCAGAGAATACGAAGTCATGTGCTCTTCAGTGCATTGGAGGAAGGAGGCATGGCTGGGAAAGGCAGGATTCCTCTGTAACAGGACATGGAGAGAGAAAGGATGTGTGTGTGGACAACACACACATGCTTCCTGCCTTTGACTGTAGGACTGACCTGAAGATACCACAGTTGTGTCAACAAGTCAGCAGAACTCAGGCTATTTTGACACAAGCTCACCTCTTTCCCGACTGTGGAGGTGGCAGAGGAAAAAGTGGCAGAAAGACCCAGAGGTCTCCCTTCTGTGTGTTCTGATTGGCGCTTTAACACCCTCTTTAACCTTCTCCCCGGTGTGGCTCGGGGCAGACTACGGAATCAGAGCAGGAAATGACCTGATGTCGTTATGAAATTCTAAAGAGGGAGAAAAACATCACCTTGACCCAGACCAAGCTTACACCCCAAAGAACAAGTTTGGATAAATCTGAGTTCAGCCCCCAGAACAATCTGCTGCTGTGACTGATTGGCCTAAGGGCTTCCAGGGGAAGGAAAACTCCTGACACACCCCACGTGTCCCATGTCTGCTGTCTCTAAGCAGGGGTTTGTTAGCACATAGTTGACATTATTTAGGAGAGACAGACAGGCAGACAGGCCCCTGTTCATCAGTGTCTCTCGCTTTGAAAGGCTTAGTTCTTTCCAGAACCACTGTGATAATGCTCTGAGGCTTCCTGCCAGCTTTTCTGGAAAATGCTAAGCAAGTCACCGAATTCTCCATGCCTCAGTTTCCCGTACAATAAAACAGACAGGAGCTCTCTGAGGCCCAGGCTCCTCTCAGCCTGCTCCCTCCGGTGGTTCCCTTGTCCTGTCAGCCTATGGAGTACACAGTACACTCTGGATTTTTCTGCACCAGCACAAAGATTTAAAGACAAATTTTCAACATCCCCCTCACCCCAGTCATGTAGAAAACTCCCTGTTCTGTGCTAATCGCTTAAGTACGGCTTCTTTGATTCTCACTGTAGTCTCTGAAGGAAGAATTATCACCCCAAATCTACTTGCTGAGTTGCTCACTAGTGTGATAAAGAAGTTGTACCTGTTGAATTATTCATTATTGTGGTTAATTGGAAGAGAACACTACAGAATCTTTTCAAAGATGATTCACCAAAAGCATTTTTAAAAATTATCTATGTTATATATGCTTAATCCTCTTTGTCATTAAAATGGATTTCTTCTTTAGAATGTTGTGTCTGAGTCCTGTATTAATGTTTTTCTTTAGTTAGGATTTCTTCCCTAAGTTAGACTCACTGAAGAAATGCTGTATTTCCAAAGACATGAAGACTGACTCCTTTTCACGAAAGCACAATTTTCATTCTATGCCTCAGGTAGTGTCTGAGTTTAGTTTCCCAACAGACCATTTCTCAGGGTGTCCTCCACAGACACAGAACCTAAAATACTCTATGGAGTGCACTCTTCACCTATGCACGTCCCTCACCAGATTCCTCATGTGATTCCCTGATATGACTGTTATCTTTACTGGGCAAGAATAGCTTTTAGCTCTAAGTTTAACCAGTTCAGCAGTACCTGATATATGGAAGGCAGATTAAAAAAAAAATCTTAGATGAATGAATAAAATAGCAACAAATCGGTTTTCACAGTATTGTATACATTTATGCTCCCAGCTAAAACTGTAACGTGGGCATCTTACCTTTTCGGCACTCCACATTAACACGGTGTGCTGGCGGGGGAAATGCTTTAATTCTTGTACTGTACACTATTAGAAAGAGGCTCACCAGAGTTGTTTCTTTGAATTTAGGAGACTCACTCCCACTTGGCTTCAAAGGATCTCGACTTGGTGTGACCTCAAGGCTTCCGCTTCATCCCTCTCCTGTACCCTCCTCTGCTGCTTCTGCCCTGACTTCTGACAGTCAGTTGGATGGTTCCGTTGCCATGGACAAGCCCATGGACACTGGTGGGGGAAATCACGACCGCCATCACTTAGCTTGTTTCCTGATGGATCAACACTGGCCATTAGACTGCTTACTGGAATCCACTGGAGCGGAGCCATGATTCACCTCTTTTCCTGCTCTTCCTTGTACATTTATTTTTATTTCCCCCGTTGGAAGCACCTAAATCTATTTTCCCATCAGCGCTTCTTCTTAATTTATACCCCCAGTCTGCTGGAAGTAACATCCTTAAGTCCTTCCCGATAAGGATTCATGGGAAGTAGTTCCTCAGTGTACTGGTATATCTCAATGGTTTATTACCATATTGATTGTTTGGCTGATCACTATATTTTAGATGAGAGACTTTTCCCCTCGTAATTCAAACATATTGATCCATTTTTTTTCTTAGCATTTATCATTGCTGTTGGAAACCATGATTCTAGTCCGATTCTTACCCACTCTTAGGTGAACTTTCCCCAACCCTCTCACTGTGCTCCCTCTGGGACCTCACACATCAAGTTTCATAAAGGGGTTTCTCGGTGTGCACAACTCTTCACTAACTTTTTTTGGCATCCAGTGGGCTCTTGGTGTGGGAAGTTTGTGATTTTTTAGGGTCTTTACACAGATTCACCATCTAGTAAAGCCGTTCCTAGCCAACCATATTGCATGCACATTTGCGTTCAGTCTCTCTTCCATCCTGTCTTAATCTTATCTATTGTTTTAAATGCTAAATAATTCGCCTACGCTCTGTTCTCTTGTCACTAGACTACAAGCTATAAGTAAGCAAGGACTTTGGTCTGTTTTCTTCACCCACTGTTGTATGCCAAGAAATCTGTCTGGTTCCTAATAGTACTTAATAAATACTTGTTTAAATAGTTTTGCTCTTATTTAAGAAGGAGGCAGTGAAAGCCCCATATTTATAACACACACACACACACACACACACACACACACACACACACACACACACACACGGCTTCTCAGTTCTCAGGCTCCTATTTACCTTAAGCCAAGGGTCAGCTGAACATGACAGGAAATGGCCCCTGACTAGGAAATCCCTAAACGAGAGAGAACAGAAGAGTTAGCACCGGGGGACAAGCATCAAAGTTCTTTCAAGAATATTCATTATAAAAATCAGCTGATACAAATTTTGTTTAAAATTATAACATGAAATAATGGTGCATGCCTGTGATCCCAACAATTAATAGGAGGAGGCAGGAGAATCATGAGTTCAAGACCACCCTGGGCTACTTAGAGAAAAGCTGTCTCTAAACAAATAAAGAGCATTTATTTAAAGAAAGTATTAACATTTACCTATAAGAACACATTTTTAAAATAGTATGCAATGGCATAAAGGAGGGAATAAGAAAAGAGGAAAAGAGGAAAAGAGTGACTAGAATCTGGAAGTAATTTGACTTAAATAAATGGTATAATTATTTGGATATAATGGCTACCTTTCATTGTCAACTTGACTGAATTTAGAATCACCCAAGAATCTGGAGCCAGGGCTACAGAAGTCCAAGAATGCTGTAAGCAGAGCTTTGCAGGCATTTCGTTGGACCACCAGTTCCTGAATAATGACATGGAGACTTTTTATTAATTATGAAAGCTTGGCCCTAGCTCTGGCTTGTTCCCAACTAGCTCTTACAACTTAAATTAACCTGTTTGTATTAATGTACGTTCTGCCATGTGCTTGTTACCTCTCCTCAACACCACACGTCCTCTGCATCTCCTGCCCATGCTCTCCTGCCTCGCTATTGACTGTTCAGCTCTTTATTAAACCAATCAGAAGGTACCTTAGGCAGGCAAGAAAGGACAGAGACACATCTTCACACGGTGTGATCAACTACCCCGCCACGGAGCTTCATGAGCCATTCTGGTAGAAGCTCATACAATCAAAATGCCTATAGACATGTGGACCATTGGGCTGGCAAGATGGTTCAGTGGGTAAAGATGCTTGCTGCCAAGCCTGGTAACTTGAATTCAATCCCCCAGAATCAACATGATGAGAAAAGAGAACTGTCTCTAACAGGTTGTACTCTGACCTCGTCAAAGGCCATGACACACATGAGAATTCACATAGACATGCATGCACACACACACACAAAACAACAAATAAATACATAGATAGATAGATAGATAGATAGATAGATAGATAGATAGATAGATAGACAGATAGATTCAAAACAATTTAAGGAAAGATATTTGGATAGTAAGTCTAGGCTTGCTAGGTTTCAGAGGGGAGTAAAGATTCCGTTGGAAAGTAGACTAGAGGTGTTCACGTTACATTCGGGTAAAGACCCTGCCTGCTTTCTTCCTACTTGTGTCCTGAAATCTTGAAGGAGGCTGAACTCAAAGGTGGACTAACTGGAGGAAATGTAAAGACAGCCTAGCATTCAGGTTGCTGCACGGTTATTGCCCACTGCATTTATTGAGGTCTATAACGAAAATTCAAAGCAGAAAGAAATTTAAAGTGTGTCGCTTCCGATGGAAAGGAGGGAGTTTGAAAGTTGCAGACAAGGTGGGTGGGGGGTGGGGGGGCAAGTCTTATGGGAAAATGCTTTGAAAAAGTGGACTCACAAAACTGGAAAGAGACATGGCGTAACAGAACAGAAGGTGGCAGAGAATGATGAATCTATACTCTTCACCGCCCGTGTCTCAGCCAGCAGGTTGCAAGCACCAAAGTCCTGCCTGGTGAGCCCTGAGGCTGCAGGTACCAATGACAGGGAGATGTGAGGCACCCTGGAACTCCTGCAAAAACAGGTCAATACTGATTAGGGCCATCCTAGGCCCCATGGCCAGCTCCCAGCATGGAGCCTCTGCCACTGTGGCCAGAGCTGATTGCTCTGCTGGGAGACTAAGAGCATGGGACAGCGTGCTGCCAGCAGCCTACAAGAATAACAGTCATGCCCTGCAGCTGACACTGAGGACAAGGTGGTATGCAGAAGCCTGGAGCTCTTGCAGAAACACATCATTACTGACTAGGGCTGGCACAAGGCCCTCCAGCAGCCCCTTAGCACGAAGCTGCCAGGCTGCAGCCTGTTCCACTTGCCCTGCTGGAAGACAAAGGGCACAGGGCACTGGAGCTGCTTTAGCACAAAGGTTGAGCCCCGACAGCCTCCAGGTGACAGACATCCAGGGCGGGAAGGTGTGTGGCAGCGAGGAGCTCACACAGATCCTGCCCCCAGACACCCAGCCTAATCACAACATCACCCTGACTCTGGGAAGCAGCAGGATATTCAAGAGGAGTCTCAGCAATGGTCCAGTATTTATGGTGCTTCAGAACCTGGAAACCTTGAGCCAGACATTGAACTGGTTGCAATGAATATTTCCATGCAAAGCTGTTTGTGCAATATATATATATATGTGACACACTGCAGTTTCCAATGCCACTACGACTAACAAATATGCAATGGAGGGGTGGGAAAGATGCTGTGAGTGCATGGTGGAGAGAGGTGGTAGGAGAGACATGTGACCAGTGACAGGTATGAGAGAAGGCAGCAGTGTTTGGGGAACATGTTGTTGAGTAGGGCCAACAGGGTGGGGGGCAGCAGCCCATAGCATTCGCAGACTCAGCTCCTAAACATGATGCCCAGTCATGTGATCTCCCTGGTTCTGAGGGGCAGTGGGATGGACTAGGTGAAGAATGGTTCATTTTCTAGATTGGTCTTTGCTGTACCTGGAGGACATGTTGATATCCGTGGTATGCTGCCCCAGGCTGTGTTGAAGCCAGAGGTTCTTGTGGATGTTCGTGGTCTGGGCTGCCACTGGAGGGCACGTGGCTGTCTGAGGCTCTTGCTACCACTGGAGGCCAAGTGGACTTCCATAGTCTGTGCTACTGAAAAAGGCCATATTAGTGTCATGACCAGGTTGCCACTGGAGGCCATGTTGAAGTGGATGACCTTGTACTGCCACCAAGGGCCATGTTGGGGTTCATGATCTTGTTGCAGCGGGGGCCATATTAATATCCATAACCTGTGTTATCAGCAAAGGCTATGCAAATGCCTGTGGTCTGTGCTGCCACCTGAGTCCATGTTGATGTGGGTCATGATGTAGCTAGGGGGCCATGTTGATGTAAGGAGACTGTGCGGCCACTTGAGGCCATGTCGATGTCTGGGTCTGTGCTACCACCAAGGGGCCATGTCTGGATCTGTGGTCCTACTGCAGCCAGGGACCATGTTGATGTCTGTGGCCCATGTTGCCATGAAAGACCATATTGGTGTCCAGGGGCTACGCTGCTGCCACGGGCCTTGTTGATGTGGTGGCCTGCACCGCCACGTGAGGCCATGTTGATGTCCTTGGCCTGTGCTGCCACTGAAGGCTGTGATGGTGTCTGTGGCCCACGCTGTGGCAGAGGGCCATGTTGATGTCCGTAGTCTGTACTGCCACTGGAGACCATGCTGAAGTCTATAGCTAATGCAGGAGACCACGCGGATGTCCGCCGTCTGTGCCATCACCAGAAACCATGTGGAAGTCCACAGTCCATGTTCTTGCTTACTGTAAAGGACAAGGAGGCTCCTTTTTCAGTGGCATGGGTGGCTGCAGATTCACAGATGAGAAAGGGCAACACAGAAGGCTTCTATGACAACCCACCCCCCAAAAGTAACATCCTAGACGTGAAACTATGGAAGAGAACCCCTAAAAATTGTGATAAAATGCTGAAGTGTAGCTCTCCACAACTGATGGCTTCTGTCAGATGATGCGGCCGAGAAGACTCAGGTTTCTTTAAAGGGCAGGCCACTGGGAGCTTGACCATGTTCCAGTGAGTATATGGGCAGCACAAATTGGACTTGTACTCTTTTTCCGTTTTCTTCTTTTTTTCTTGGGGTGTCACAGGGGTGGGGGGTGTGCCTGGGAAGACTGGAAAGTGAGTGTGATCGGGGTGCATGATGTAAAATTCCCAAATAATCAATAAAACAATATTATTTTGGGCAAAAACAGTTTGTCCTGAGGACTCAAAAGGGACTTTGGACTTCTGAACGGTGTTGGGACTGTTAAAGACAGTAGGACTTTTGAAGTTGGACTGAATGCATTTTGCATTATAAGGCGGACATAAGCCTGTGAGGGCAATGTGTACAAGGGTGTGATTTAAAAGTGATGGGTTATGGAGTATTACTCAGCTGTAAAAAAAAAAAAAAAAAAAAACAATGACATCGTGAAATTTACAGGCAAATGAATGCAACTAGAAAATATCCTGCGTGAGGTAACCCAAACTCAGAAAAATAAACATGGTATGTACTCACTCATAAGTGGATACTGGATGTAAAGCAAAGGATAATTCAGAATACAACCCACAGCACAAGAGAAGCTAGGCAACAGAAGGAGGACCCTAAGAGGGATGTATGGATCACCTTGGGAAACAGAGGAGATCTCCATGAGTAAACTGGGGATGGGGGGGAGGGCAATAGAGGGTAGGGGATGGGGGATGAGAACATGAGAGAATGGGATGGTCCATCTGGGGGAGGGACAGAGTAGGAGAGCAATGAAAGAGATATCTTGATAGAGGGAGACATTATGGGGTAAGGGAGAAACCTGGTGCTAGGGAAGTTCCCAGGAATCCACAAGGACGGCCCCAGATTAGACTACTAGCAATAGTGGAGAGGGTGCCTGAACTGGCTTACCCTGGTAATCAGATTGGTGAATACCCTGTCATCACAGAGCCTTCATCTAGTAACTGATGGAAGCAGATGCAGAGATCCACAACCATGCACCAGGCCGAGCTCCGGGAGTCCAGTCAAAGAGAGGGAAGAGTGATTATGTGAGCAAGTGAAGTCAAGATCATGATGGGGGAAACCTACAGAGACAACTGAACTAAGCTCATAGGAACTCACGAACTTTAGACCGACAGCTGTGGAACCTGCATGGGACTGGACTAGACCCTTTGCATACAGGAGACAGTTGTGTAGCTAGGTCTGAGGGGCCCCTGGCAGTGGGATCAGGATCTATCCCTGGTGCATGAGCTGGCTTTCTGGATCCCATTACCTATGGTTGGACACCTTGCCCACCCTTGAGGCAGGGGGAAGGGGCTTGGTCCTGCCTCAACTGAATGTACCAGACTTTTCTGTCCCCTGTAACACAAATTGCTAAAGGGCCTTACTGATAAATATCTGGAGCCAGATATTGGGGTGAAAGCTGAAAGATCAGAGGGATAGAACAAGCCACAGCCATCAGCTAGCTATTACCTTATCAACTCCATGAATCCTCTGACTGAAATCCTCAGCCTCCGAGAGAGACCTACTTCCTGTATACTCACGCCTTATATACCTTTCTGTCTCTGCCATCTTACTTCCTCTCTCCGCCCAGCTATATCACTTCCTCTTTCCACCCAGATCTATCACTTCCTGTCTGTCTGTACAGACCTCCAGACCTCTATGGTTAACTAGTGCTGGGATTAAAGGCGTGTGCCACCATGCCTGGCTCTGTTCCCAGTGTGGCCGAGAACTCACAGAGATCTGGATGAATCTCTGCCTCCCAAATGCTAGTATTAAAGGCATGTGCTACCTCTGCCTGACCTCCATGTTTAATATAGTGGCTGGCTTTTTCCTCTGATCCCCAGGAAAACTTTATTTGTTAGAGCACAAATAAAATATCACCACATCCCCCCATGGGAGAACTTACCCTTTTGGAGGAGGGGAGGAGGGGTGGGCTGAGGGGAAGGAGGGCAGGAGGAGGTGAGAGGGGAATCTGAGGTTGGTATGTAAAATGATTTTTAAAAAACTGATGTGTTTTTGCCTCAGGTTTCTAAGAGGTAGACTTGTAATGGTTAATCTCCATCATCACCTTGACAGGATTTAGAATTATTCAGAAGTGTCTATGAGGACACTTCTAGAGAGGTATAACTGAGGAGGAGAGACTCCCCTGGAATGATGGTGGTACTGCCTTGGGGCTTGAGGTCCTGAGACTGAATAAGAGGGAAAAAGGAAGCAAGCAAGCACAGATTCAGCATTCATCTTGCTTTGCTCCCTGGCTTGAAGTTACAATGTATTCAGCTGCCTCCCTCTCCTGCCACCATGCCTTCTCAGCCATGAGGGACCGCAGTCCTTCAAACTGTGAGCCAACATCAGCCAACTTTTCTTAAAGTGCTTTAGTCAGTATTTTGTTACATCCATGAGAACAGCAACAAATAGACTAGAGAAATTTTTTAATGTTTGTTTTCCTGGAAAAAATATGTGAAATCATAAAAACCAAAGATTAACAAAACATGCTTCAGGTGTGGCGGTGAACATGGGGACTGCATCTACTGTGTAACCTGAACCACTTGTGTGAACACCCAGCACTTCCTCATTTCCAGTGGGTTGCCTAATCCTCCTGTCCACCTTTCTCTGCATCCTTGTCAATCCTTAATTGCTTGGAAACAGCACTTTAACTTAGGAATAGATTTATTTAGAAATCTTCATTTGATAGGGTTGTGAGCATGTCTGCTACCTAGGCAACAAAAAGTTGTTCTGTGCTAACATCTTTTCATTTTTAGCCAAGTGAAATCTAAAAATCTTTTCATAAGCTTGTCTAAATAAAAGTCAATCTTAAATACATCCCTTTACCCTTTTTTTATTTTGAGATACATTTATTTTATGTGCAGGGGTGTTTTGATTGCATGTATGTCTGTGTACAATGTGCATACAGTGCCCAAGGAGGTCATGTTCTCTGGAACTGGAGTTACAGATGACTGTTATCCTCTCTCTCTCTCTCTCTCTCTCTCTCTCTCTCTCTCTCTCTCTCTCTCTCTCTCTGTGTGTGTGTGTGTGTGTGTGTGTGTGTGTGTGTGTGTGTGTGTGTGTGTGTGCGTGTATCAAACCTGGATCCTCTGGAAGAATCTTTGGTGCTTTTAACTGCTGAGCTATGTCTCTAGTTCCTCCACTTATCTTTTTAAAATGTGGGAAATATGTAAAATGAGTTGCGTATATGACAATGTTTCTTGAGAATGACTTGGAAAGAGAGAGAGAGAGACATATCTCAGGATAAAAAAGAAGGCTTCCCAAATAGCAATGAGATCCCCTTCTGATTTCCAAAGTCCCACTGATCCCTTGAAGAACATTCTGATGGGCCTCCACCAGTGCACACAGAATACATACAGACTCACTACAGTATTTTGTAGAGTAAGAAAACAATGCTTTTTATTTAGAAAACATGAAGATACTGAAAATACATTTTAAAACTCTAGATAACATGCCCTGCCCTGACTACTAGAAGTTATTTCTCTATGATGCAGTTTTGACTTCTACAGTTTTATTTAAAAATATATTGTGAACATTCGTCATGCCACTAAACGTTTTCAGAATTGCAATTCTTCAAACTATCCACGTGTCACAGTCTAAACTATCCCAGTTCAATTTGTCAGCTCATTTCTTTCCAGTTTTTAAAAATGGGAAGAATTCTTTGTGTGAATGTTTTTCATTCCTAGTGAAAGGATTCTAGAAAAGGTGTTTAGGTTCCTTAAATGCACTGCTAAATGCTCCCCCACCACAGGAAGACAGCATTCGGGGACACTCCTCATCAGCTACTGTTGATTGGCACTCTCTAGCCCAGAAGCGACAATTAAATAGATTCAAGGGATGTTTAGCCTTGTGGGATGTGGGTTTGCATGAGAACGCCCCCTATAGGTTCATAGATTGAAATGCTGAGTTACCAGGGAGTGAAACTGTTTAAGAAAAATTAGAAGGATTAGGAGGTGTGGCCTTGTTGGAGTAGGTATGGCCTGGATAGAGAAGCTGTATAAGTGGGGTGTGGGCTTTGAGGATTCAAAGGCCCACTCCAGGCCCAGTCTCTCTCTCTCTCTCTCTCTCTCTCTCTCTCTCTCTCTCTCTCTCTCTCCCCCTCCCTCCCTCCCTCCCTCCCTCCCTCCCTCCTCCCCACCCCACTGCCTGTAGATCAGAATGTAAAGCTCTCAGCTACTGCTCCAGCACTATGCCTGCCTGCTTCCCACTATAATGATCATGGACTAACCCTCTGAAACTCAGCAAGCTGCCAATTAAACGTCTCCTTTTATAAGAGTTGCCTTGGTCATGATGTCTCTTCACAGCAATAGACTCATGGAAGGAGGGCGAACTTTTTCCTACCTTCATCGACTATTGTTAATTCTTGCACACATTAGCTATACTTGCTCCTCTATCTACTCGGTGAAATTGTTTCTCTTTTTCTTACATGTTCATAAAAATATTTTTTTAAAAAAAGTTACTTTTTCCTGACACCGGTGGCCAAAGTGGATTCTAATTTGCCATTTTAACGTTTGTTTTTTTTTTAAGATATGTTCTTACTATAAGAAATGATAGTTTTGAAAAAGAGATTGAAAATTTATGTTGTGAGCGTCAGTCTTCTCTTTACTCAAAGAAACCTGCTCCTGTGCACTCCCTGGGGTGGCTTGAATGTTTGGTCCCCAGTGAGTGGAACTGTCTTGGAAAGATTCCCTTGTGAGGCTTTGTTGGAGTAAGCGTGTCAGTGGGGTGCCATTGGAGGTTTCAATAGCCCAACCCAGCCCCGGCCCAGCCTCTCTCTCTTTCTCTCTGTCTCCTGCCTCTGAATCAAGACACCAGCTTTCAGCTCCCACTCCAGTGCCCTGCCTACCTGCCTGTCACTGTGCTTCCCACCACGATGAGCATCAATTAACCCTCTGAAGCTATGAGCAAGCCCCCAATTAAATGCTTTCTTTAAGTTGCCTTGGTAGTGGTGTCTTTTTACAGCAATAGAACAGTAACTGAGGCACCCTCACTTTCAATTTGGGTAATGACTGTTTCACTCGCTGGGGACACTGGAGGTGATTCTTGCCTGTGACATATGGGACAAGGTAAGCATTGGACTGGACAATATTCCACCCTTCCTTCGGTTTGTGATGTTGATAGACCCCAGACCCAGGGTACTACCTTCTCGAGGGGGTGCCCCAAGAACCCAGACTCCAGTCCAGTTGATGCAACAGCACGAGGTTTTTATTGAAGCGGCTGTACAGATGGGCAAACTCTGCTCCTAAGAGCAAGAGCCGCATCTTACTGCAGCCACATGGGGGCTTTTAAAGGAAAAACCCACAAAAGCCATAAGATTACAATTCCCATACAATTTCATTTCACAAGATCATGGTCTGATCACAGAGTGGGTACAGTCATGTCCGCATGTACATTCTTCCTGAAACCTCAAGGGGGGTATCAGGGCGGGAGTGGAGTTTACACAAAGGTCACAGTGGTCCTTCCTGGAACACTTGCAACTATCCCAGTCTCAGTTGAGCACATCTCTTAACAGAAATCTTTTTACATTGTTACATTGTTACAGGGGTGATTGAGTAATGGCTGAGTCAGGTGGCACTTGGAACTAGTTTTCTTTTTAGTTCCTTATTTCCTGGGGCTTGGGGGTGAAAGCCTGAAGGGTTAGGGTCTTTCAGTGTCACCTTTATGGTATTGTAGACCATCACGGAGTATAGAGTGTTTTCACTCACAGGGTATTCCGTTCTCGCTTCCCAATCTATGCGTGTTCTAGCACCAGTCTTTTGCGACATAAATTCTATCTGTACCAAATTCACTCCACGGCATTCGCGTGTCTCTTCACATTTTCCGATGTTTGTCTCAGATTCTTATTTGAATCTTCAGCAAAACCAGTCAAATAGGGAAAAATCCATTGAGAGTTCAGGTCGCATTAGACCTAAAAACAAATGTGAGCAAAGGCAAGGTCTTTATAGGCATCCACACAGGCACACCGTATGTCTTTCTGTTTACTTAGGCCTTGTTTTATAATCCTACCTAGCCTCTCCTGGTGTTTTTCCAGAGGGCCAACACCTTTCTTATTCAGCTTGTATTTGTAGGTGTTTTAGATTTCTGTTACTATTGTGAAGGAGAATTTTCCTCATTATATTTTCTGACTGCTGCTGGTATCTTTGAAACCTATTTGAACTTGTATTCATTCATCTTGCTGAACTCCCAATTATTTTTAATCTAATTCTCTGGGGTCTTTCTATGTGTGCGTGATTGTGTGATCTGTGAAAAACAGTGTCTTCATGCTCTTTTCCAGTAACATTTTCTATTTCTGTTTTTTTTTGCTATGAAAAACTTATAAATCAATATTAACCAATAAGGAAGATTATAAAAATCCTTGTTCTGTTTCTGATGCTAATCAAAATATCTTTATTGGTATTTTTCACAATAGATAATGGCATGGCTATTATTATAAGAAATTCTTCAATGTGTTAAGGAATTATTGTTCCATCCATAGTTAACACAATGATCCTTTTCTCATTACAATAATCATGAATTTTTAAAAAATTTGAACTATAGATATGATATAATCAATGTGATATTTTCTTGGGTATGACAGGTTATTCTTTGCAAAAAAAATGTTAGATCAGTTGACTGATAGACTATGTAGGATTTCAGAATATGTGGTTTTCTTTTTATTGTGTTTGTTTGTTTGTTGTTTGTGGTGACGAAGATTGAACTTAGGGCTTCACTCATGCTAAGCAAGCATACTACCGCTGGACTACACACTACACAACCAATTGTATTCCATTTTTCTTAAGTTTTGTCAGTAATGATAACGGCAGTGGGGATGACTTTGTAACCTCAGCCCTTTTACCCCTGAACTAAATGTGTGGGGTTTTCCCATGCAACTCTCACATTAATTTTATGTACACACTGTTGTTGGAGAGCTTCTTTCCAGGTCCCACCAAGCCCTGCAGTCCCACAACTCACGTATAAAATAATCACTCAGACGCTTATATTGCTTATAAACTGTATGGCCGTGGCAGGCTTTTTGCTAATTGTTCTTATATCCTAAATTAATCCATTTTTATAAATCTATACCTTGCCACGTGGCTCGTGGCTTACCAGCATCTTTACATGCTGCTTGTCCTGGCGGTGGCTGGCAGTGTCTCCCCCTCCTTCTTCCTGTTCCCACAATTCTCCTCTCTCCTTGTCCCGCCTATACTTCCTGCCTGGTCACTGGCCAATCACTGTTTTATTTATATAGAGCGATATCCACAGCACTTCCCCTTTTCTTTTTTTTTTAGAAGGAAGGTTTTAACTTTAACATAGTAAAATTACATATAACAAAACAATTATCAAGCAAGAATTACAGTTACAATATTAAAGAAGATATCCTATCTATCTTATATTTGTGAGTTTAAGGTTTTATATCTAGCTTATCTTTTATTATAACTGAGGAAATTACAACTATCTAGTCTTCAACCACATCAAAGGCCTCAGAAGGATATAATACTACCTGAGAAATGGGAGAAGGATGTAAGCAACTTTCGGGAGTCTTGTAGGGTAGACAGAGACAGCTGACAGCCTGGACAGTCACCTAATGTTCCTTTGTAAAGTTGGGGCATCTGTGTTCAGCTCACAGGGCTAGAGTCTCTCCATCATTTTTTTTAGTGTCCTGTAGAATGTCTGGCAGTTTTCTATGCAAAGCAGGAACCTGAAGGACCATCTTGTCAAGCAAAGTTCAGTGGTCATCCTTCCATGGGTCTTGCGTGTCCAGTCGATCAAGCAGTCCAGGCAAGAACAGTTTCTTGCCCGAATGGCTATCTTTGCCAAGGTGAAGATAAACTCTATATGGAGTGTCTTCGATGCCCATCCTCCTCTCTGAAGTAAATCCAGTGCTGCCAGGAGCAGACATGTCTCACTGTCCAGAACGTCTAAATTTTTAAAACATTTTAAATGCCATATTCTGTAGGTCTTTGAAGTGTTTGAAGGCTACCTATCTATCTGAAATATATCTATGTATACCTAGAAGACTTAATTAACATGGCTACAAATGTGATTATCATAGATGACTAATTATGAATCTATTTTTAATTATCTATTACAATTTTAAATGAGTTACATAAACATAATACCTCAAACAAGAATAGAAATATATATACAGTATAACAAAATTAAGTTTAAACTTGTATCAATAAACTAAAATCCATAGCAATATAAAACATTTTAAACAAGTTGCTGCTCTTTAAAAGTAGGTTCATTAGTCTACCCTTTTATCTTATCATATCTATATCAACACACTACAACATGGTCTGTATTTTACCTACAAGGAACTTGTATTTTACCTATAAGGCCAGAGAGCTTCCTGGCTGAGCCAAAGTCATACAGGTGGTGAGGAGAGCATGTGTTTGTTGCTCTGCGGGTTTACTCATGAACCACGTAGCTTTCCACACTTCAGAATAGTTCACATGGAAGAGAAAAAAAAAATTCTGCCTTTTGGAGGTGTGAGAAAATCAAGCCACCATTCATAGGAGGCAAAAGGATGCTATGAGTACCCTGGGCTTTGGAGCCACACAAAGTTTACTTCAAATTCTAGCTCACCTGTTACTCGGAAGTGCTCAGCTAATAGCTGTTGCCATTAGCAGGACCGCTCCTCCCAGAAACTTCTTTCACTTTTTGCCTGAGTCTTTACCTAATCTATTTACTCTGTCCTCTTGTCCCAAGAAACCATGCATCTCATCTAAATAGTGAGGTGCCTCACTAAACAATCATGCCTATTATGCTCTCAGAAAGCACCTATGCTCATTATCATATCTTTCTTGTGCTCCCTGTTTTATCTCAGTTGAATTTTCCAAACTTTTGAACCTGCATGCATGCACACAGATGTACATGTGTGCCTGTGCAAATGGAGGTCAAAGGTCAACACCAGGTATCTTCCTCGGTTACACTCCATATTAATTAAGGTCTCTCGCTGAACCTCGAGCTCACTGACTGGGCTAGACTAGCTGGCCAGTAAGCCCTATGGATCCTCCTGCCTCCATCTCCCCAACATTGGGATTACAAATTTGCATGCCTGATTTTTTTTTAAATGTGGATTCTGGATCGTCAAACTTGGATCTTCACGCTTGAGTGACAAGTATTTTAATTACTTAGCCATCTCCCCTATGTTTCTTTCCTTTTTAAAAAATAGTGTAGCAGGGCACTGGAGAATTGGCTCAGCAGTTAAGAGCAAGTACTGTTCTTGTGGAGGACCTGGTTCGGTTCTCCGCACCCATCACAGGTGGCTAACAACACCCTATAACTCCAGCTTCAGGGGAATCTGACCCCCAGGCCTCTGTGGGCACCTGTATTCACATGCATATACCCACATATGGACACACTTTTGTTTTTAATCGTAGAATAGCATCGTAGATGGAATGATAACACCCTGCTCTGGTCTCATCTCCGGAATGTTACCTGGCAAAAAGTACTGTGCAGGTATGATTGAATCAAGGATTTTATGGGGAGATTGTCCTAGATTATCTGAGTTGACAAGGTGTGCTTAATCATAGACCCTTGGGAGGTCAGTTAGAGGAGGCACTATGGCAGCAAAAGGAGACAACATGTGCTGCCCCAGCCGAGGAGTGCTAGCAGGCCCCTGAAGCTGGGAAACAGGAATGGAGTCTCCCTGGTGACTGCCCAGTCCTCCACTTTAACCCTCTAAGACTCCTTTTGAATTTCTGACCCTTAGACCTGTAAGAGAGTAGATCCGTGCTGTGCTGAGGCACTGAGTTGCCGTAATCTGCTGCAGCGGAAGTAGAAAACATCTTCGGAGAGACTGTAAGGATGGCAGGAGTCTCCATCTATCCCACTGGTGACGTATGAGTACAGCATATTTGTCACAACTAATGTGCCGGTGTGGAGGTGCGGAACTGTTAACTTCATTGAACTTCTTTAGTTTTTTCACAAGTTTTCTCTGGTCCCAACCTTACTCTACAACAGTGGGTCTCAACCTTCCTAATGCTGTGACCCTTTAATATAGTTCCTCATGTTGTGGTGACCCTCAACTATAAAGTTATTTTCGTTGCTACTTCATAACTGTAATTTTGCTAGTTATGAGTCATAATGTAAGTATTTGATATGGAGGCCATCTGATATGTGACCCCTCTGAAAGGGTCATTTGACCTTCCCAAAGGGGTTACGACCCACAGGTTGAGAACCACTGCTTTAGGCTCTCTCACGTCCTCTGGTCATCTTGTTGCCATCGCCTGGTGGTCCTCAGACCGTCTTGTTTAGGCTGACTTCACACTCCGTCGGGTGTTATCTTAAATTCCCCTCAGTGGGGACTTACTTAGTGTTCCCCACATGAGCCCTGGATCAGGGATGTGGGGAATGAAGGTCACTGAGATAGAGTGTCATCTCATCCTACCCCGCATGGCTCAGCACTGTTAGCACCAGCTGCTGTCGTCTGCCGAAGGTGTGTGTGTGCTTGCCCGTGTGCTCACTGTGCTGTTTCTCTTGCTCTGACCATTGTTTTACCAACAAGGAGCTTTTAAAAATGCCTTTTAGTCCTACTATTTCTCAGCTTTAGACTTGACTTCATCGTTCTTATTGTTCCTTTTCTGTTATCTTTCTCACCTCTTGAGTTCAATCCTAAGTCAATTTATTATTGTTATTTGTAATACATAAAGCATTTAAGAAGATAAGGTCTCCATTTGGCAAGTTGTTCTTAAACACTTGTTATTGATTCCCGTATCTGTAACTCAGTGGTAAAAGAATGGAATTTATATAACTTTTTTATCTTGGAACATTGTCAATTTCTAATTTGGCTTTTTTATACGATTGCTTTCTGCAAATAGTCCACAAATACTTCAAAAGAACTTGTGTTTTCTGTTGGCAGGGTATAAACTGGACCCTGAGTTTTGCAGTGCATGCAAATATGTCTGTTTTAATATCACAAACCTCTATCTTCTCATACAGCAGGAGTATGATGACTTTCAGACATGGCCAATCATCCTGTTACAGATGAAAACATCCTGTGACTTACTGCTCCAGGATGACATGGCCCCCAAGAAATGCCTCCAGAAGTATAGATGTGACTACCTGAATTCATGAATTACTTGATAGATTTTAGAAAATTCAATATACAAAAGGAATTCAAGATATCTAGGAGAAATAAACATTTGAAAAATATGGTTTTGAAATAAATAGCATTGACATAGAAACCAAAGTGACAAAATAATCGTAATAAAATACATTTCAGACCCTCTTGGTGCCTTATAAAGAAATTATAGAGATAAAACATTTAAAGTCTGGGAAGAAAGAAGCTTCCTATAACTGTATAAGAAGAGGCGTTGTTTCTGAAATGTGCTTTCTTCTCAGACTGATCTATGGATATATGCAGAGAGTTTCATGGGACTTAGCAGACTGTTTCTAAACTTTATATTTTTATATTGAGAAACATCTTATACAGTAAAGATAGTTAAGCAGCTTCAGGGGACAGGGATTTGGAAGGTCTATACCTGGTGACAGCTTTTGCTCTAAAACTAAAGCCATCAAGAAAAAGACAGAAGAGAGTGGTGGCCCTGGCCTTTAATCTCAGGATCTCTCACCTCAACTGAACTATGTAGTCTCTCAATTCTACCCTTAATAACAATCAGATTTAGAGAGCTTCTGTTCGAGTACATTCTCAATGTACCTTTGTGCAAAGACCAGACCAGTCAACTAGGCCTGAATTAGTTTTGAACACATGCACAGTAAGACAACATTATGTCCTCTAGTTAACTTTTAGGGAGGATTTCCCCATTTATTACCTGATAACTGTGCTTAGTTACACAAGCATACAATTAAAATCAGATGCATTATGGGAAGGGACATGTTCAGTAAGAAAAATGAATATATTATCTGATCTATTAATCAAAATTAAGAGCTACCCCTTTGTGACCAGGACCTCCTTCTCTTGAACTCCATAAAAGGAAACCCAAAGAATAACTGGGCCCTTGAGTGCTCCCCCTCATGCAGCCTGCTGCCAATCTTGACGGTGTATCCCTCTATAATGCACACCATCACTTCGCTCTGGATAAAGCTGTCACCCTTCTCTTGCTAATCTGGGAGGCCTTATTTTCAGTTCTCTGGATTAGATGCCAAGAGCCTAGATGCACCCATCCTGACCACTGAGACTTAGTGAAAAGCATTTGATTCTCTAAAGTTAGAAACACACAAGTGAGAATCCTGCCTTGGCAATGTTCTCCTTGACCTCAGATGCACAACCCGTCTTCCTGGATCACTTTTCTCTACTTACAAGTTGGGCGAGATAATCTTTGCAAGATTGTTGTGATAGTAGGGGTTGAAGGAAATGGTGATGCATTCTAACTTTGACCTATTTCCTTCTTGACTTTATTCTTCTGCCTCTTTCTACAGGACTGTAATCTTTTGAAAGCAGGATAGGTGTTAACCCTCCATAACAAGTAACCATAACATGTAGCCCTGTGCAGAGTACAGAGTGGGAGCCCCAGAAATACTTTTCATCCTATGTATTATTTGGTTGACATTAAGTGAAGAACGTCATGGATTTAAATGAGCAATGAATTCAAATCTGTTCTCATGTTTTTCATTCACTTATCTTTTACATGAATTCCCATATGTGGCAACATGTTCCACAAACAAACAAAATGTTAGCACAGGATGATATTTCTAGCCTGTAATAAAGCTAAAGTTTTTGAACAAGATTTAGAAACCTACTTAATATTTATCCCTAAAAAATTCAGTTCTCCTGAATAGTAATTAATATTTTAGTATAAGAACTCCAGCTATGAGAAGCAAAAAAATTTCTGGACACATCCAAGAACCCACCCAAGTTTACTCTGGCACCACGCCACACAGAGGTAAGGAAAAGTTCATGATTTCCCACTGTGCAAAGTCACGTCTACAAAGTGACTCTTGTCCAAGTGGCCCTGTCATATGAGACTGCTAAATGTTTTTCATTTAGCCTTCCAGACACATCCAAAGTGTCATACTGCCAGAAGCAATTTAACACATGACTAATGGAAACTCAAGTCAAAGCTCAAAGCAGTTGCAGGGTATGAGAACTGTGTTGCTCCTAATGAGGAGAAAGCAAAGCGCCAAAGCTCACAGGGAACACGTACCATACGAGACAAGCAAGAGTCAAATTAAGACACGAGGTCATTTGAGGAATAAGAGGCAAAGACACAGGTCAGGTCAAGTTACTGGAAGACAAAGGGAAGGAGTGTTTGTTTTGTTTGAGAATAGTTCATGGCCACACATCTACAATCCCAGCACACAGGAAGGATGGCAAATTTGGAGCCCGTGTGGGCTCCACAGCAAGTTCAAGGCCATGCAATACATCTTAGCTAGGATATGCCTCAAACACATAAAACCAAACAAAGAAAAAAACAGTTCAATTCAGAAGGGAACTCACTATAATATAGAACTTGTTTATTTTACCAAAAAGAGACAAAGCGGATGATAATATACTAGAGAAGAGAAGGTAACGACAGCATTCCGTGTGACGTGAGAATAAAAACACGTAGCCGTTCACGCTGTCACAAAATGTAACCAGAGCTACTTTGCAGGGATATTAAAGTCCCACCTTAACCTGCATCATTTTTGCTTCTTACACAGCCTTGGCTTTCACAGGAGACCCGATGCCCCTGCCCTGGAACTGTTTGATCACATGAACCCACAAGGCCTCTATCCACCACTCTCTACTGCAGATTCTTGGCCAGGTTTCATGATGGACACTTGTTTTGAAGTAGTCTTTTTTTGTGATACATTGCCCAACTTCATCCTTTCCTCCAACAAATTTTCATTACATTCCAACTTTTCAGTCACTTATACCCTGAAAGCTACACCACTTTGAATATTGTCTGGCTTGTCTACTTGACAGAATTAGATGCTCTGTTTCTCATAATGGGTATAATTGTGGTATGGTTTTGCATTTATACATGTTAGATAAAATTCTCGAAGAAATATCCATAGACATCTATATCAGTTGCTGATAGAGACGGGAAGGGTATAATTTCCTTTAAGGGTTCCTTGAAAGGGAGCCATGTCCCAAGTCCTTTCAACACTATTCAACAGAAATGGGAGGAACAAAAAGAACTTGAAAGCAGATATAGAAGCGCTGTCCTGCCACCATAGTATTAATCATGGGAGTCATTCTGGGACCTCGCATAGACCTGCTTACTTTCATGCAAATTAAGTAACTAGACCCAAGACCACTTTATGAATTGAGTGAAAGAAAAATAACACAAGTCTTCCACAATTATTTAGAAGGTTCTCCAACATTCCTTCATCATCAAATCCTTGGTATTACATGGGAGGTCTCAGAGAACCCAGACCCTCTCTACATAGTGCCACTGTGAATATGAACCTTACTGATCTAAAAGTGATATCAATCTGGGACTTCACTCAAATGCTAGAGTGCTTGCTTAGGAAATGTAAGGGCCTGGGTTCAGTCCCCAGAGCTACGAACACAAAGACTGAAGGATAGCATTGCTGCCGTTTCTAATGAATGCTGGTCTTTTTGGAAGGAGCGATGCTTTTCCTTTTTGAGGATGCATAAATATTCAGAAAACCTCAAAGAATGATCCTTGAGAAGCTTGTGGATGTTACAGTGGTAGAGACCCTGATGTAGTCAGTTCCTATACACAGTGGTGTTTCCTCCCCGTTACCTCCTGCTCCTCCATAATAAACCTCCCGCCTTGCACTTCACACCCAGTCAGTCAGATAGAAAATGGTATCACTACAGCTTGAAGAACGGGACAGGCAATATTAGGAGAATATCAACTCCTGGGATCAGATGCTGGGCAGAGTTCTGCCGCATCCACCTTTTAAAAGCTTCCTTTTCTCCCTGAGTTCAGCACATAGGATGAAGGCTGAAGTGATGTTTTTCAGTATTTCACATCTGAATCTAAAATATAATGGAAGTCTTCCTTACTCAATGTAATTTACAACGTGCTTTCTTTTATTCAATGATGCTTCTCAGAGAGAGAACCTGAGATGTGACAAGAGAGGTACAGAAGATTAAAGAGTAAGGAACAGCAACTAATTGATCCTGCAGGCAAGACATTGAAAATGTTATTTATGGGTTAAAAACAAACACACATCTATTATTAAGGATAATAGGGCTGGAGGAATAGCTCAGCCGTTAAAGGCTAGGCTCACAACCAAAATAAGGATAATATATTATTCACATGAATTCCTCAGAAAAGTTGTGCAACCCTGAAGAAACGTCATGCCTGAAAAGCATACTACAAAGGACTAGGAAGATGGCTCAGCAGTTAAGAGCATGAGTTGCTCTTCCAGAAGACCAGGGTTAAGTTCTAAGCATCTGCGCGGTGGTTCACAGCCATGTGCAACTCCATGTGTAGTTCTAGGGGGTCCACTATTCTCCATGAGCACTGGGCCCACACATGGTACACATATGTGCATGCAGGAAAAATGCTTATACATATAAAATAATTAATTTTAAAAATTATATTGCTGTGGAATAATCCTTTTCTACACTATGAATATGTATTACTCTCACTGGATAATAAAAAGCTGACAGGCCGGTAGCTGGGCAGGAAATTAGGTGGGAAAGCCAAACTGAGAATGATGGGAAGAAGGAGGGCGGGGTCAGAGGAGATGCCAGCCAGCTGCCCAGGAGGTAAGACATGCTAGAGGACAGGTAAAGCCATGAGCTGCATGGCAAAACACAGATGAATAAAAATGGGTTAATTTAAGAGTAAAAGCTAGTTAGTAATAAGCCTGAGCCATCAGCCGAGCATTGACAAATAATATTAAGTCTCTGCGTGGTAACTTGGAAGCAGCTACTGGGATAAGCAGCAGGAGGTCAGGACAGGAAACATCCGTCTACAGTTTACTGTGAGCTTTGACTGTAGTATCTTGGGCATGTAAGGTTCTGGAGAAACTTGAATAGCAGAGGGAAGCATTTTCTCTCACTTTGCCCCCCAAGCCCTAAAACAGACCCTAAGCAACATGTTTGCCATTATTGCCTAAAAGGGAAAGGTCAATGTTTAGTAGGTTCAACCTTTGGCACTTTGGCACTGACAAGGCCCCCTCTAGTTCTCTGGTTCTAGTGCAGTCCTAGGGTGCATGGGAGGCTGAAGGATCAGAGTCAAAGAGGGGGACATAAAAGTAAGGACAGAAAACAGGCCAGAGAGGAGTGAGGATGTCACAGTTTGAGTCTGGAAGAAAAGGATACAAACTAAGGAATATTAGCAACCTCTAAAAGCTGGGTTAGGGGATAATTGATTTTCCCTAGGGCCCTAAAGGGAATAATAGTCCATGGCAGCATCTTAATTTTTAATTCAACATGACTCATTTTGGCCTTGCCACCTACAGAACGATAGGAGACTAAATTTGATTTATGTCTCTGAGCTTGTGATAATTTGCTATGGGAGCAGTAAGTTATAAATATGAAATAAAATAAGAAATAAGTATGCCTAGTAAGACTTTAATAGTCCTCAGATTCTGTTTTCTCTCATTCTTTGTGACCATTCCTGGATCACCTGATGGTCTTAGTCTAATAGTTTTATCACAGTACTATATATTAGTGGTTCTCAACCAGCGGGTCTCAATTGCTTTGAGGGTCAAAAGACCCTTTCACAGGGGTTGCATAATTATATATCCTGTGTATCAGATATTTACATTATGATTCAAAGCAGTAGCAAAATTACAGTAATGAAGTAGCAAAGAAAATAATGTTATGGCTGGGGGTCACAACAACATGAGGAACTGTATTAAAGGGTCACAGCATTAGGAAGATTGAGAACCATTTGCTATATATGCATAGATTTTAGTTTGATTAAAACTTCCGTAAGCTTTTAGCTCCATTAAAGAAAATGGGGAAGGATGGAGACAGCTCAGTAGTAGGGCAATTTGCCTAATATGTGCAAGACCCTTGGTTCCATCCTTAGCACAGGGGTGGGGCCACAGAGAGGCAGGCAAGGACAAAATGAAGCAGAATCTTTTGCTGGTGGAAGTGGAAAATAGAACAATACAAGTCATTTCCATATGATCTCATTTGTATATGTCTACAGTCAGCAACTTTATAGAGGCAAAAGCCCACTGGTTGTCAGTGGCTCGGTCAGTAGGGAACTTGAGTGACTGTTCAGGGGGCACAGGGTTTTCTTTCATACTAATAAACTATTTCAATTTTTTTGATACTGAAGATTGAACCATGAGCTATGTGAATGCTAGTCAAGAGAGCTTTGCCACCGAGCTACGTGCTACTCCAAGCCAATACAATATTCTGGAACAAGACATTGACAATATTTATATAACATTGTGAATGCACTAAATATCACTATTGGTACATTTTAAAATCATATATTTTACCACAATGACAAAAATTCTTAAAATGTATTTAGAGCTGGACATAGTAGTAAATACCTGTAATTTTAGCTCTTGGGAGGTTAAGGCAGGAGGATAATGAGTTCTAAGTCAGAGTGGAATACATGGCAAGACCCTGTCTTTAAAAGAAGGAAAGTTAGGAAGGAAGGAAGGGAGGGAGGGAGGAGAGAAGGAAGGAAGGAAGGAAGGAAGGAAGGAAGGAAGGAAGGAAGGAAGGAAGGAAAGAAGGAAGGAAGGAAGGAAGGGAGGGAAGGAGGGAGGGAGGAGGGAAGGATAAAAATGAGATGAAGCAAGTTTGGGTTTTTTTTTTTTAAGTCAACATGAAAAACATTTTAGGCATAACTCCCTCCATTCATCTTGAATTTCCAGGTCTGAATGTGAGGGCTGAAATTCGTTAGTGTTGCCTGATTTTCTAACAGCTGATGTTTCCGTCATATTTCCAAATAATATGTTTGTTGTGTCCTGTCACCCACCCATTTATAAGCCTTGGCATTTCCTATTGACTCCTCATTGTAGTAGATAAGAACAGAGTTCTGCTTTTATTCTGTCTCCAGGAACCCTTTCTCACTCTCTGACTTTTCTGTTGGGACCAGTAGGCGGATCCAGTTGACACACAGTCTCTCTTTGCTCCCTGGGGATGTGCTTACAACAGTCTTGGTTTTACACCATTGTGACCTGGCCTCTGTTTTGCACGAGTCCTTCTTTCCAGGCTCTGAGTTTCTTCTCTGCCCCTCCAATTGCAAATCTGCACATGTCTGTGACCCTTGACTGTAGCTGGAGTTTTCCTGCCTGGCCCACAGTCAGGACAAATCTCTGTCACCTGCCAGTTCCACAGCCCCTCAGACCCGACCAAGTAAACACAGAGACTTATATTGGTTACAAACTGTATGGCCGTGGCAGGCTTCTTGCTAACTGTTCTTATAGCTTAAATTAATCCATTTCCATTAATCTATACCTTGCCACGTGGCTCGTGGCTTACCGGCATCTTCACATGCTGTTTGTCATCATGGCGGCTGGCAGTGTCTCTCTGACTCAGCCTTCCACTTCCCAGCTTTATTCTCCTCTTTGCCCCGCCTACACTTCCTGCCTAGCCAATGGCCAATCAGTGTTTTATTTATTGACTAATTAGCAACACATTTGCCATACAGAACATCCCACAGCACTTGACTGTCCATATTATGAGTAAGGCACAGATCATCACTGCACCCTTTCAACCCTTTTTACCACTGGCCTCTATCTGTGAACAAATCACTGGCTGGTGTTTAGTTTTCACGTTTTGATTCCTTTACCTATTCCTTACTAGAGTTCCTATGGGAAGCTAAGACAACTTTGTGTGTTTAGAAGCTTAATTGTGAATGATACATTTGTTTGGGGTGAGGTATACAACACTCACTCTTATTTACCTTGCATTATTCAGTGAAAACTCTCTGAGGTATATGTGCATTTAATATTATACCTCCTCCCTTTTTTTGTTTTCTAATGAGGAAACAGACATAGAAAGTATCTGTGTAGTTCTTTTATTATTATTATTCTTTGGGGGCCTGATATCCAGCTCCTAAATAAATACACAGAGGCTTATTCTTTCTTATGAATGCCTGGCCTTAGCTTGGCTTGTTTCTAACCAGCTTTTCTAACTTAAATTATCCCACTTCTCTTCTTCTACATTTTGCCTCTGGACTTTTTACCTTTCTCTATTTTATATACCTTTCTTTCCTTCTTACTCTGTGGCTGGCTGTGTGATGTGTGGCTGTGTGGCTGTGTGGCTGGCCTGTGATGTCTTCCTCTTCTTCTCCTTCTCTCACTCCTCTCCCTTTTCTCGAGCCTAGATTCCTCCTCCTGTTTATCCTCTCTGCCTGGCAGCCCCACCTGTATCTCTCCTGCCTTGCTATTGGCCCTTCAGATCTTCATTAGACCAATCAGGTGTTTTAGGCAGGCAAAGTAACACAGCTTCACAGAGTTAAACAAATGCAACATAAAAGAATGCAGCACATCTTTGCATCATTAAACAAATGCAACACACCTTAAACTAATGTTCCACAATATGTCTGAATAGACATTTTTTGGGAGGTGTTAGTGCTCCCTATTATGATTATCAGGGACATGTAATTTAAAAATAAAGAGAGGTACCTTACATACGCATTGAATGTCTAAGTATTTGAAAGACAAGGCATGGGGAAATGGCTCAGTCAGCAAAATGTTTCCCATGCAAGCTTGAGAGCCTGAGTTCAATCTTCAGCAACCAGGTAAGAAACTTCTTTTAAAAATCTCAGCACTGGGGAGATGAAGACAGGTAGATCCTCAGAGCTCGTTAGCCAGCCAGCCTAGCCTGCTTAGAGAGCCCTAGATCCCAGTAAAAACCCAGCCTCAAAATAGAAGGTGGGATGCTCCTAAGGATTGACACTCAGTATTGACCTCTGGCTTCCACATGCATGAACACACAAATACATCTGTGCTCTCATACACTCATGGAATGAGAAAGAGACAGACAGACACAGAGACACACAGAGGCACTCACACAAATCAACATGCATATATACACATAAGCCAATATTAAATATTGGCAAGCTTGCTGAACACATAGTGTGATATGATAAAATCACTATGAAGTCATTTTCATAATTGCTTTAAAAGTAATTGTATTGACCTCCTGTTTCTAACACCCAGTGTTCTTATTCCTAGGTATTTCACGGAGAGACAGACAAACATGTCCACAAATGGACTTGTGTACCCAACGGTTGGTTCAGGAGAGCCTAGCCTAGAAATGGTAGAGCCAAACTCTATCAGCATGGAAATGTACAGACGGATTTTAGTTATAACCCTATAATGGAATGTTTCTGACCAGTGAAAAATAATTTGGGTCAGGAAGGAAAGATGGATGAATCTCAAAGACACGCTGAATGATTGAAGTCAGACATGGGAAAGTGTGTGCTTCCCGTGGCCATTTGTGGGATGCTCTGCAGGGGACAGTTCTCAGCCATGGGGTTAGCAGTTCGGTGTTTGCCTGGGTTGGAGTTTAGATGAAACTAACTAGAAAAGCAGGTACAAGGAAGTAGTGCATGCTTTAGGGAGTGCAATCCCTCTTTGTCTTAGCTGTATTCATGCTCATGCAGGTATAGGTATTTACCAAAATGTGCAGAACTGAATTCTAAAGTTATTTGCACATTACTGCATTTAAAGCACTTCTTCAAAAAAGCACTGATTTTTTTTTAAGGTTGGTAAAAATTTTTCTGACAGGAACTTTTATTAGCTGTAAAGAACCCAGGATACATAGTCTCTTGCTCATTTAAGATGACATAAATATAGCATAATTTAAGCAACACTGCATTATTATACTCCATAAGAAAAAACATTACATGCTAAATTAACTTGTTTTAAAATTTGATAAAGAACTTTCACTGGAGGTACAAAGTTACAGGGACATGGTTTTTGTTCATTTTAAGATGTAAATATACCTAAGTGTATTTTGATTTATAATTTATGATTTTTAAAAAAATGTCTATGGACTCCTATTGTTAAGATCATGGGCTTCTACTTAAAACCACACAGCCCAACTCTACCGTTACAAGAAGATAATGCCACCTGTGCGTGCCACTGGGACACTGTAACAATCCACAGAATAGCCCGGCACTGTGTGGTTCATATTCTTAGACTCTCACTATTTCAGAGCTGGAGTCTTGATGTCTTTGTGGAGAAAAACGCTGGTTTATAACCTCTGGACCAATGAGACAAAGCAGAAATAATGCTGCTTCGGTTTCAGTCCTGACCTCTATGGATTTTGTTTTTCTAAAGCCTTGAAACATCTCCTATTCCCCTGCCTAAGAGAATTCAAGGGGTTGTGGGGGAGTCACGGGCTTCACTGAGCCAAGTTTTCTGACAACACCCCAGAGATACCAGAAATGTAAGTGAAGATGCTTCAGACCTGAAGACTAGACCAGGCACTGCAGGAGCACTACTCAGGGACCCCACCACACACCACACACCACACGAAGCCGTAGACTCAGCCAATCAAACCCTGACCTTAATCTGGACCCACAGCATCAGAACAGTAATTAAAAAGTGCTTGTTTTAAAACTTTGTACTATATAGTAATCGTTAACTCCAAATCCATAAAAGCCCATTGCCATTCTGCTGCTGCCCATATTTTTATTTTTCAAAAGTTCCTTTCTCTGCTATGTCAGAACCAATACCTGTGCCATAATTATTCTACTCAAGGGATTAAGACAGGATGAATAGCTAAAAGACTCATAAAGGCCCATTCTTTATTAAATTGTCAAATCAATTTAATAAAAAAATAAAAAGGGCTGTCAAGTCAGAATCACCAGCAGCCCTGGCTCCTGTCACGGAGTCTGTGCTGTGGATGGATACTTTACAGCATGTAAGGATAAAATACAGATCGTCCACAGTACAACTGACCCCCAAATAAAATAATCTCAAGGTTTCTGTAGATGTTTAGATAACTCCTCCCCTATGCAAGGTAATCTCTTTGAAATGCTGAATCTGTACTTGCAATCACAGGTAAGCTATTGGGTGCAGCAGAAGGGAGAGATCTGCTGAAATGCTGGACGGTCGCTGACTTCAGCATCTGTGCAGACGCATTTGGATAAATATAAAATACTGATACTTCACTTTGTGGCTCTGGAACTTTGCTTAGCTACAAAATGCCAGCTGTCCCCGAGGCTCCAATTGCTTACTACTCAAGAACAGAGTCTGAGTACCAGAGAGAAAAGAGGAGTGTGCACAAGCTGGCAGTGAACCCCAGGGAATAGGGCAGATTCAAGAGTTGTTGAGACTAATCCAAATGCCTTTCAGACCACAAGACTCCATTCGTCATCACGTCTAAGCATATTCTTACAGAATCCCAGTTTTGCTGATTGTTTGGTGTTTGTCATAATAACCTGTGTGTCTATGGTCTGAAAAATCAAGGCCAGATGCTAATACTTAAGTAATCTGCCAATGACATTAGGACTACCCAATTATGCCTCCTCCTGAATAAGACTATAATGGTTACTTACTGTGAGTTATTTACAATGGCCTAAAACTTTGTCATGACCTTCTCACTGTCAACTTCCTTCACATGATGCTGTCACTGTTCCCCAGGCACAGGGGCCTTTATTAAGCACTTATTATGTGGTGTATTGTATGCCATGTTTTAGATGCATTAATTACTCAATTTAATATTCATAATAGCCCCAAGAAAGAGATAGTGTTGTCATTTTATACATAAAGATCCAGAAATTGTGTGACTGGGCCAAGGTGACCTGAATAGAGTGTTGGAGCCAGATGGTTAAGCCTCTGTATACTAAATTCAGCCCCCAAATGTGCATCTTCAAGTCATGGAACAATTGCATGATTGCTATTTTCACTGAGCACCTACCAGGCATGTGAAATGCAACTTGATAAATCATCTGATCAGAAGTTCTTTTATTTCCCTTTCACCCCCCTTCCCCCGACCTCAGTCAATGGCTAAATCCAGTTGTTGAAGACAGAAGCGTAAACGCCATCTTTCATTGGTCACGGTTTCCCCACAGCAGCTGCCCAGTTCGGTGGGCTTCCATTGTTACTGCGTTCATCTGAGCCCTCTCCATCCCCACAAACACAACAAGAGCTTCAGCTCTGCATACAGAGACCACAGTGGAGTGTGTAAGGAGTTATCACTTCTTACAACACGCCCCCATACGGTGATCACCTTACATTACACACTCTTATGACAGACAGAATCCTGGCAGTAACATACAAAACGTGGCACCCTGCCACTTTTTAGTTTCTCATTGTATTCATCATTTTTGTGATCGATCGTTGCTGCAAGTGTTTTCAGAAAGGGAGGGGGCCCAAGCAGAGTCATGTCAATCATCATCACCTGTGCTCCGCACTAGACGCCTCCCTTGCTTGTTAGGTAGCTTATTTCCTTTTACACAAATTCCTCACCTACATTTCCTCAACCCAGTGTATGCAACCACTCCAGTGCGTTTCACTTGTATGCTACTGCAAACTGCGTACTGATGTCTTCAACGCATTTCTTGTTTGCTTTGAGATGATGGAATCGCTGTGTTGTCCAGGCTCCACTCAAACTTCTAAGCTCCAACTGGTCCTTCCACCTCGGCCCTTGGAGGAACTACACCGGAAGTGAACAGCCCTTCTCCTGGGGACATAGTTTGTTTTCAGTTATGAAAGTGAAGCTGCGCTAAGCCACATTCTGCGCTCATGTTTTCACTCAGTGTCATAAAGATGCATCCATGGAGCATGTCACGTGCACTGTCCGCCGGGTAACAGCTATCCAAGAGTCTGGTGCAGCCACTGTTTGACAATTCAGCCCTAGAGGGGTGATCATCCAGGTTAGGTTGGTTCCCACTCTCCAAACCCACAAATCATAAACATCTCATTGCTGTGGCCCTGTGTGGGTGTTACTTTGTCGGTGACACGGCTGGGTCATCTTGCATATTTAATTGGAAACTGTACTGCCAAATGGCTCCAATAAAACATTTATAATGAGACAGTTATTGTCACAATGGGATAACTAAGCGCTACGGGTGTGTCCCAAACAAGATGAGACCAAATCAAATAATATACCATAGTGCTTCTTTTAGAATGAGATAACATGGTACCCAAGTGAAAACAGCTGAATATTATTTAAAAAAAAAAACTAAAATGGATAAAATATTTAGAATATATTAAAATTATTCTGTAAAATGCAATTTTGGTAAAGCAACACAATGTTGGCAAAAATCACACACATATATCTATAAAGAAAACTTTACACATTAAAATTATGAATAATCCAAGAAATTAAGAATGCACTATGAAATATTAGCCAAAACATTTAAGTTAACTACTTAGAAATTAAGAAATATGGAACATTTTTAAAAAGACATTTGATCAAGAAGATCTCAAAACTAAAATTTTAACTCCATAATAAGCAATGAAAAAGGAGAATATACTCACACATCAGTGGATGGGATGTAACTGAAGATGCCATCAAAACTGACAATAAAAGGTTATAATGCCTCTACTGTTTTTCAACAGTGAAAATAAACATTTAAAAATGTAGCATCTATCTAGAATATTTTTTTCAAGTTAGGTATAGAAAATGTATAGAGATAAAGCTTTAGTGTAACCAAATGAGAAACAAATATTGAGAGAACAATAAATTAATCAAAACAGTAGTATTTTTTAAAAGTCAATGAAATACATGATCTATTGCAAACTTGAGCAAGGCAATAAGAGAAAGTAAAAATATAGATGGTTGGAAATGAGAAGGGCCAGTGAGGTGGCTCAGGGTAAAGACGTTTGCTGTGGAGGCCTAGTAATCTAGGTTTGAAGCCTGGGACCCACCCACAGGAGAGAGAAAACCAGTTCCACAGTGTGTCCTCTGACTTCCACATGCACGCAGTGGCACAGTGACCCACATATCTCTTGCACGTGCACACACACACACACACACACACGCCATAAAAACAATAAATTGAGATAAATTTAAAGAATAAGAAAAGATTATAAACTGCAACCGATAAAAAAACTTTTAAAAATCATAACATAACTGCATGCAACTTCATGGCAACAAGTTTTCAAATCTAGGAAAAATTTTTAACTTCTTAGTAAAATACAAATCACCAAAATTAACATTCCCCCCCAAAAAAATATGAAAAACCTTTAATAAAGTTGATTGCTATAGAAGTTATTGAGAAGGTCTATGAGAAGGACATTTTCACTAAAAAATGTCCACTACTGTTTCAAAGCTTTAATCTAACCAGGCTTTAGAGAACAGTGAGTTCCTAAGTAATTTAAATGATTCTAGGCCACAGGAAAAATTTATAAAACTCATTTTATAAAACCTTTGCAGTTTTTTGTTTGTTTGTTTGTTGTTTTTTTCGAGACAGGGTTTCTCTGTGTAGTTTTGGTGCCTGTCCTGGATCTCACTCTGTAGACCAGGCTGGCCTCGAACTCACAGAGATCCACCTGGCTCTGCCTCCCGAGTGCTGAGATTAAAGACATGTGCCACCACCGCCCGGCCACCTTTGCAATTTTAACACACACACAAAAAAATGATAAAGAAGTACTAAAACTAAAGAAGATAACTAGTCTCATTTACATACATGAATATGAAAATTAGTTTTTAAATTAGCAAATAGCATCTAATACATACAAATTATTTTTTGGTTGTCATGCAAATGTTTATTGAACGCATCAATGAAATGGTAAGTGTTTTTCTTTAAAATTTCACGAATAATTAAGGGCTGATGACAATATGCCAAGGTCACTGTACTTCAGGAAATGTAATAAAGTGAAAATTTTGTATTAGAGGTGCTGAAATGTCACTTCATAAATTCAACAGTCATCGTATTCTAACTAGGGAGCGGGGACTCCAGAAGGGTGGAGTGACGAGTATGGTAAGTTCTCTTCCCCCAAATAGTAATAAAACTGAACAAAGTCATCAGGAGCAATCACTTTAAATTCTAGAATTTGGAAGCCCTTAAGATCGAGAACTTCCCCTTTGGACTCAATTCAGCTGAGCCGGCAGGTCACTCTCCAAGCACTCTTTGGACTCCTCATTTTCCCCACTTCGGTCTCCACTCTTGAATACATCTCAGGTAGTTTTGTTTTTATCTGTAGGTTGCTGGGTCCCGCTTTCCTTCCTGTGTGTTTCTCCACTGGTCAACCACAGAGCATCTGTTACATCTCCCAGGGGTATCTCGTCGGCTTCCTCTTTTATTTCTACACCTTGTTCCCTTCTCTTCTCCTGCTCCTCGCTGCTTTTATTTTCTTAATTACTCCCTTCCACGGCTTTAACAGCACAAAAAGCAGGCACAGTCTCTCTTATTTCATAGTGATTTGTACCTTCCTGTTGCTGTTTCTGATTTTAGAGAGAACAGTAAAATGGCACAGCCTTCTTTCTAATCATTAACTGATAGCTTCTACTTTAATTCAGTTTAAGTGCTTGGGGCCAATGAAAGACGAAGTACTATATTTGGTCCTGGGAAGAACAAAAGGCAGTAGAAAAATCTAAACAAGTATTTCCAGAGACAGAAGTAGAAAATCTAAACAAATATTTCAAGAACGTAGTTATTTTATAGCTGTTTTCTCTGAATTGAAATATTCCATCTTGGAAGGAGGCGGGAGACTCTTTAGGACTCCAGCAGAGAAAATGTAAAAGACTCAGGGAGTAAATAAAACTTGGGAGGCTCAGGAAGGCACTGAACTTCACAAGATTCACAAGGCCTTCTGGTGGGGCGGGGAGGTAAAAGCCCTTGCCATGCAAGCTGGGGGACCTGAGTTCAAATCCCTACAAATCCACAGGTGCAGTAGCTGTTTCTGTAATCCCAGTGTGTGTTCCAGTGGAGACAGGAGAATCCCTGGAAGCTCGTGAGTCAGCTAGGGTGGTGTTTGCAACAACCAAACCAACAAAACCTGTTTCAAACAAGATAATAGCAAGAACCAAACTCTAAGGTTATCCTCTGACCTCTACTCACATATGGTAACACATGTGTGCCTGCACTCACAAACATGTAAATACACACACACACACACACACACACACACACACGCATGCACGCACGCACGCACGCATATATTCATGGTTAAAAAAGCTCTAGACCAGCCCTTATGTGGCTGAGAGCAGGCTATACCCCATAGACTTAAAGTAATTGTTCTATGGTAATTAAGGGCAGGAGACAACCTCCCCCCCCCCCCCCCCCCCCCCCCCCCCCGCTTTGTCTCTTCAAAGAGACAGAGAACAGAAGGTAAATGAGATCAAGACCTTTGAGGACCCTGATGCTGCTGCATGCGAAAGCAGTGAATTTAAATATAACTAAGTAGGAGTAAGAGGCGGCCTTTTATTCTCTGTAAGTCTGAGGATATTGTTGCCAAGAATTAAGTTGAAGGACTTCTGAGTTCCCTGCCCTATATCTGTTACTTTTATTGTTGCTGTGACCAAGTAACAGGCAAGAATCAACTTAAGAAGGAAAGTGCTTATGTGCACTCATGATTTACGAAGGGACACAGTCCACCATGGCCAGGAAGTCTTGACAGGCCCCTGAGGCAGCTGCTCATCTTGTCTCTGCAGTAGGAAGCAGAGAACAGACAGGAAGTGGGGCTGGGCTCTCAAGCCTCAAGCCCTACCCCTAGTGACACCCTCCCCGCAGCAAGACTACCTTCTAAAGGTTCCATGTCCTTCCAAAGCAGCACCACCAGTTGAAAAGCAAATGTTTAAACACCAGAATCCATGGTGGACATATCCCACTCAGGCCGCGTGTCTCTAACCATGACAAAAGTCTACACTTCAAAGAAACTGCTTTGACTCTCATGGCATTTGCTTACTCCTTTCCCCGACCTTCCTGCCCATCTCCTTCATCTGATCCTCTTGTATGTCCTTAAGAGCTGTCCCCAAGGCTCAGGGATGACGCCTTGGTTTCCAACAGAACCCTGATCTGCTCTTTGAACAACATACTTACAAGATGAACAGTGAGCTTTTCTTCTTCTCACTTTTGAAGAATGTTCTTCTACCGATGAATCAGCTACAGGGACCTAGGGTGACAAGCTTAGGGGTTTCTAACCCACAATGGATCTTAGTTTCTAAAAACATTAACATATGCCCATGTCAAGTTAATAATGATTGGTTCTGAACTGTAATTGTCTACATAAATTTCTAGAAAATATATTTCACTAGACTGGCAATAAGAATCAGATAAACAGCTGACTATGGGCACTCATGCCTTTAATACCAGGAGTCAGGAGCCTGAAGAAGGAAACCTGGAGTTTGAGGCCAGCCTGGACCATATAGCACATTCCAAGCCAGCCTGAACTTCATAGTGAGACCCCGTCTTGATGAAACTAACACAAATCAGATGGATCCTCTTGGAGAACACAGAAAATAATTGATAGTCATAGAAGTATGACTTCTGGGCAATGGCTCTCTGAATCGTTGGTTCCAGATCAGCAGAACCAGTAGCATCAACTAGAACGTTATTGGGTAATATCTCCCATCAGAATCATTGGGAGAACACATTAAAACAAAAGACACTCTATCAACCTTAAAAGTTTAAGATTCAGAATGGATAGGCATGGGACAATCTACATTTCTAACAGGTTCCTAGGTACTGTTGTTGGTCCTGGAGAACCATCTGTCTACAAAAAAGCTCTGTGTAGGTGGAAGAGGTCCTTGGCCCCTGACTAGGAAAAGATTGTCTGAACTGAGGTGTTGGAGGCTATGGAGGATGGGAAGTGATGCCCACAGAGATATAAGGCTCTGTACCCTTTGAGTCCTGGAGTGGGTGGAAAAGCCTAGTTGACTCAGGCCTATGTAGTTCACTCACCGAGTTCTCTGCTTTCAGGGTGTGAGAATACTAGAAAGGCTTGTGGGATCAAATGCCCAAGGTCCAACTATGGTGATGACATGTCAGTAGATACCCACCTAGAGACTGGAATTTATGAACAAGAGCTCCTCTTTATACTAGCCTCTTTGAGAACTCAGTACAAGGGAAGATTCCAGAACATAGACCTAAACAGAAGACAAATACAGAAACCTGGATAGTGCCCTGGAAAGGCATCTTTGCTGGACCTTTCATTAACTCTTTGGGATATTGTTTGAGATAGAAATTTGGAAATTTTATTTCCATTAGGAAATATGAACCTTGAGCCTCACAACAAACTCTTCAAATGTAGACCTGAAGTGCCACCTCAGTTCTTCATTTATACAGCTATCTTGCTAGGGACACCAAGTAGAAATTTATTATTTTTTTCTAAATGACTAATCATGAAGAAACAATTCAAGAAACCCAGAATGACATTATTAAGGATGGCTGACCCGAACACTCGAGGAAGAGCTGTGTAGTAGGTTATGGAGTTGATTCAGTGGTTTCCAAAATTTGGACAGAAATAGACCTCATTTTGATAGCCAGATTAGTATTTGCTATTGTCACAACCATAGCCTTATATAGATTGTGCTCTCCAGAATGGTGATGACCAGATGGCAAATCTCACAATTCAACAAAAAGAACTTCCATATCAGAAAGAATGGGAATTGCTGACTTGTTCAGATTTGGGCCATTTTAGATCTCTGGGGTTGGGGGGTTAGACAGAGACTTACTATGTAGCCCTGGCTTGCTTGGAACTCCCTGTGTAGACCAGGCTGGCCTTGAACTCATAGAGATCTACCTGTCTCTGACTGGGATAAAGGTGTGAGCCTGGCCATTTCAGAACTTTTAAGAGCCTGTGATTGATTTTCATCTCCAGGTGGTTAACTGGATGTTCTCAGACTGGGATCCTGGGAAGTTCAGGGCAGGTGTGGATCATCGTCTTCTGTCCAGTTTTTCTCAGGGCTTTGGCTCTCATCTGACCCAGGAAGAGTGGCTTCTTACAGGCCACCCTCGTGGTGTGCTTTCTTGCCTCTCAGTTTCCTTAGTGCTTATAGTCTGAACTAAACACCCTCATGCTTGATTTATCCAGCATGTGGAGTGTAGGGGATGGATGGGTGGATGGATGGATGGATGGATGGATGGATAGTGCCTATGTCTCTTGGCATGCCAATAAAAAAATCTTTTCAAAAGCAGATGTCTTGGATTTGAGAGGAGTAGTAAATGATTTAGAAGGAATTGCAGATTGCCATCTGCTTTTGACAATGTGTTTTATTTGTCATTAGTGATTGCCTGCATGTTCCTTTCAACTCCTCTTTAGAGAATTGCTGTGTACCCACTGCCTGCTGCCCACAGAGATGCTTCTATGAGCCTACTGGCTGCTTATCTCAAGTGAAGTGTGAGGCTGACCCAGACAAGCCCGAGAAATACACAATTTTAGCTCTCCTATCCTTCCTTCTTAAGGCTGCTCCCAGCTTGCCCATCCCTCTAGCCTCATTCACCATCTTCTCTTAACTAGTTGTCAGCCAATTAAATAGCTAGTGAGAACTATTTTATATATATGTATATGTATATATGTATATATATACCATTATATGAAGTATTACATCTTTTGGGCAATTTTTCTTTTAGTTAAGAATTTATAAAGAGTGGGCTTTTAGCATCTAGAGAAGTTAACTTAGAATCATAAACTTCCTATCTTGGATAACAGTGGGAGTAGACACTTAGTGACTGAGTTCCTGAAAAGGTTGCTTCACCCAGTCGTAAAGCCAGTGCTTGCAAGGTTTGTGAAAAAGATCCTATGTCTACGTGCAAATTTAAAATGTATTTTTTTAATTTTTGCACAGGCGTATTTATGCTTTGGGGAAATGGATTTGAACTAATGGAACTCTCAAATCACTAATTTATAAGTCAAAAAGTAATTAGCATGTTTTCGTTTTCCTTGTTATAATATTCATAAATTTTCTTTAAGAACTAGGTGTCAAACATCTGGTAGAAGCGCCAAAAACATCCCCTCAGCTCAGCAGAGAGCTTAGCGTAGCAGGCAGGCAGCCATTACTGTCGAGCTATGCTCTCTGCGTGAGGAGACTTTTCTTGGCTGTTGTTTTTCATGATACCAAGGGACCTAGGAATTAATAATTCATTGGACTACTGTTTCTCGAGATGGAATAAGAACAATTGATCAGTTATCAAAACACACAATTAGGAATGAAAGCAGCACAAATAATAAGTCAGATCTAAGAGATTATTAAAGGAAATTGGAGGTTAGGTTATGGAAGGGATGGACTTCTACATAATTAATGTCACCAGAATTTAATGTTTATTTGCTTCAGAATTTTTTAAAAGATAAAAAAAATGGAGTAAGAAAAAAAAGGAAGGGTAGAAAAGGAGGGAAATGTATTTTGTGTCTTTATTGTTTATGGTGAAGGGTCTGGAATCATATTCAGGCCCCCTGCATGCTCTGTGTCTGCTCTACCCTAAGCTACATCCTCAGCCAGAAAAACAGTTTTAGTAGACTGTCAACAGGAAAGAGGACAAGTGGCATATTAAGCAATGTCCTTATTTCGATGGCAGTGAATGTCACAAAGCTATTGGCTATACATGCTATCCCTCAGGCAAGGCCAAGGGCACAGGCCTCAGGCATAATTCCACACAGGCAGTTTCAGAAGACAAACAAGATTATATGTTCTAATTTGATCCCAGAAAAAGAACATAGGCTACTAAATCAAATGTGTGGGTAGGAAAGGGAATTTGATAGCTTTGCAGACTATTTTTCAGTTCTGAATATTACTGCCAGCCCACAACATAGGATAGCCTCCTAAAGACTGCAATACCCCCAAACGACCAATACCCTTGAGTGAGAACTCAGAGAGCTCTGCCTGTCTCTGCCTCCCGAGTGCTGGGATTAAAGGCACGCACCCCCACCGCCCGGCCAAGACAATCTTGCTCCTCTTCTGTCCCTTTAGCAGTCATTTGAGCATGCCAGAAACTTCCACCATCACATTCCTTCACAACGCTGCTGTGTTCCATGTTAAGGCATTTCTGGATTAATTATGTTTTACAAGAACTGCTTCTTTCAAATATAGAAAACATATTAAACTGACACTGTTTCTTGGATCCACCTTGTAAGACATACCAAGGATGCATCCTTAAGTATGGCCATTCTAATTCCAGTTACTTCACAATCTAGAACATACCTGTGCATTGGTGCTCAACAGCTAAGTTTGAAATCAATGGAGGTCAAGGTCACCAATATCATTTTCTGCTATGTGTTTCATGTTCAGAAAGAGCTTGTCTGGTAGACAGTGTCTGTTTTAATATGTTTGTCATTTCAGGCCAGGAGATAATGAGTTTTACTTCCTGGATTTAATACAGTCTACTGCAAAGGAACCACAGCAGACTGATGTCACTGAGCTCTAGAAATTGAGAGACTTCCAGAGATTGCTTTTGGCCCTGTTGATTTAGATTAGTTTATGCATGCTCTTTGACTCATGCTGAGTTTCACTTCAAGAAAATAAAAAAAAATCCTCTTTTATTCTTTTAAATTGTTTATTTATTTTATATGTATGTGTGTTTTGCCTACATGTATGTCTGTGAACTACGTGTATTCCTGATGTCTGTGGAGGTCAGAAGAGGGTGTTGGATCTCCCTATAACTGGAGTTACAGATGGTTGTGATCCATCAGGTGGGTGCTGGGAATCAATCCCCTGGAAGAGGAATAAATGCTCTTAACCACTGAACCATCTTGCTACCCCAAAGGATACTTTCTGCTTAAATATTGCCTTAGTTGGAAAGCTTTTCACATTGCTGTGTGTATGATTCCTACCTCACACCATAAACCCAGACAAATCCCCAGCCCAATGGACGAGATAATTATAGAAAAATTTAGCATTAAATTTAAAAATTAGAATAATTTTTAGATGAATGTGTATTATACACTCAAGAAAGGAATCTAAACATGGCAATGTTGGGAAATTATAGATTTTTAAGTTTAGTTTCTCTGTACATGAAAAATTAAAGGTAAATAAAATTAATAATATATCCTTTATTAATGTATAAAGATTCAGTAGCCTTTATGTATACAAAGTAAATATATATTATTATTATATAAATATAATTAATCACCAATATAATCAGTAAGAAAATCAATTCCTCAATAGAAAGAAATGCAAAATCCCTGATAATTTTAAAAAGAAAACGTAAAAATAGCTTTAAAACATTTTAATGGTCAGCATTTGTAATAATACAGAGATAAAAATTAAAATTGGAACCTTGGTTTTATCTGTCACTTTAATAGATATTTCACGAATATGTTTATTATTGGCAAAAGTAGAAACTTTCTGGAAAGCATTTTCACAATACATGCCAAAGAAAAAAAAGATTTAAAAAATGCTTTGATGTTCTCGGTCAAACAAAGGAAATATTATACTTATGTTATTTTTCATTACATTGCTTTTAATAGCTAGAACTGGAAAAATAGAGATTTAAAGAGAAAAGGAATAGTTAAAGTAATGTAAGCATGCAGTGGAATAAAATTCACCAAATTGTGGCCGGGCGGTGGTGGCGCACGCCTTTAATCCCAGCACTCGGGAGGCAGAGCCAGGCGGATCTCTGTGAGTTCGAGGCCAGCCTGGGCTACCAAGTGAGTCCCAGGAAAGGCGCAAAACTACACAGAGAAACCCTGTCTCGAAAAAACAAAAAACAAAAAACAAAAAAAAAAAAAAAAATTCACCAAATTGTGAAATCATGAGACAATTCATATGAAGTAATATTAAATGAAAACAAAATGACTCCTAGCTATATGTACAGTACAATTTTAGCTAATGCATTTAGTCCTAGCACTCAGGAGGCAGAGGCAGGCAGATCTCTGTGAGTTCGAGGCCAGCCTAGTCTAGAGTGAGTTTCAGGACAGCCAGGGCTACACAGAGAAACCCTGTTACTTGAAAAAGCAAAAGCAAAAACTAAACAAAAGAAATAAAGAGAAAAGAACCTTTAAAGGAATTTTAAATATTAAAATATCGACTCTGGGTAGTGCTGATATGATGGATGTTTTTCTTCTTTGTGCTTCTTTCCTTCACACACTTTCTACCATGATCATATATTATTAACTTGGGCTTTAAAAAGTTGCTTCTACAGTTAAAAGAAGTAGAATGCCTGGTCTAAACTCTTTTCCTAGGTGAGCAGCCTCGGCATATTCCCTGGGCTCTGTGGTCTGATGCTATATCATACTTTTAAAACGCGCTCAGCTTACATCTCCGGGACAGGTATACTTCAGTGACAGCTGCTGGCAGTCCTTTCAGACCATACCTGAGAGCCAGGTCGCATCTGATGGATCAGATGTTCCGTTTGTACTAAGAAGAAAAATAGCCTGGGACTGAGGGCATTGGCTCAGTGGTATAGCATATGCCTGACGTGTGAGAGGCCACGGGTTCAATCTCTAGCATCAAAAAAGTAGGGGGGAACACAGTCTATCCTAAAGAAATAGCCAAAGATGTTACCATCAGTCTTCGAAAGAAAAGAAACGTTCTACATGCAGTCTCCTTGAGACACCCTCTGTAAACCCGTAGTGGGGTCCCTGTGCCTTTTGTGCCCACTCAGATTGTCCTGATAGGACCTCGGTATTATCAGCACTGATCATGTGTCAGTTCCCTGCCTGAACCAACACCCAGCTGACCTGTGACTCCCTGAAGCATAAATGTCTGTTTTATTCATTTCTGGGCCTTTAAAAGACACTGCTGAGCAACCAGAGGTATTTCTAGTCTAGGGGTCTCAGCTGAACCTTGTCCTTAAATGAATTCTAATTAAGAATTAAAATATTAAACTCTTGAAGTAAGACCAATAGATGCTGATTGCCTCCTCAAGCTGTCTGAAGTCACATGTATAAGTGACTGCAGATCATTTGACCCCAAAGTAGCTGCATGAAACCCAACTCTTGTGTATTAGCACATTTCTCTTACAAGACTCCTTGTCCATCAACAGATGGAGCATTCACTCAAATAAGCATTTCTTTTAATAACTTTGCTTGGAAATGACTGCATAAAACCATGAAATAGAATTGAAAGTTTCTTGTTTCACTGAAATTGAATCAATTGGCGAACAGAGTGCTGTGCTCACGGACTGGCCAGGTTCCTCTGTTAGCTCTCTGGTTGTTTGTTACTTGTAGAGCTGGAAGGCACAGGAAAAGTTGGATGGTACAGTCTTCCAGAATCCTGTGAGATTCTCTGAGCTGGGCAAAGCCTTCCATCTGGAACATACATTCATTGGCATGTCAGTACTTCCTATGATCTCCTTGGCTGGAGATCTGACATCCTTTTAGGGGAAGCCTTGCCTGACCACTTTTCCCTTTAAGCCCCTGCCGGACTGGGTATGGGCTGCTTCCCACATCTGCTTGACTTGAAATTCTGTGAGGGCAGGCAAGAGATCACATATGTTTTTGTAGCATGGCGGTCAAGCACAGTGCCTAAAATGGAACCATTCTAATGGAACTGAACCACTGGGGTGGGGGTGGGGGACTATGCTTTTAGATGTTTGTTGTATTTTTATAGTCTCTCTGGGAATTAATGTCATCTAAACAGAATGCTAAGCTTTTCTGGGACATAGGTGTATATATATATATATATATATATATATATATATATATATATATATATATATATATATGTGTGTGTGTGTGTGTGTGTGTGTGTGTGTGTCTGTGTGTGTGTGTGTGTGTGTGTGTGTGTGTGTGTGTCTGTGTGTGTGTGTGTGTGTGTGTGTGTGTGTGTGTGTGTGTGTCAGGGCAACATATAGAAGGAAGAGTTTATTAGGGCTCATTGTTCCAGCATGGCTAGACGCATAGTAAGAGCAGGAAGCTGAGAGCTCTTCAAACACAAGCATGAAGCCCAGAGAGCAAACTGCATGGAAGTGGCTCAAGGTTTTAACTCTCAAAGCCTCACTCCCAGTAACACACTTCCTCCAGCAAGTCCACACTTCCCTATAATCTCCTCAAACAGCACCACCAACTGAGAAAGAAGTATTCTACTACAGGAGCCTGTGAGGGACATTCTCATGCATGTCCCTCTACACTGGGTGATCATTGGAAATCTTCAAATTAGAGTTTTGTCAGTTCCCTAGCTCTCTATACTGGCGAGTTAATTCCTCTTGAGCCTCAGTTTCCTAGTCTCTTAGCTGTACTGGTCAAGACTAAATGAGATAGTGTCATTTTCCTGACACTGGAGGGATTAATAATCTCTTATCTATGATTGGCATTTACCCTACACTTGTAAGAACAAATTTTACCACCAATATTTTCTTTGTTTTTTTCTGTAAGATTCTTAAGTTTTTCACATCGACCCCTTTGATACTCTAGAGCAGTGCTCAACAAATATGTTCTGTGTGAAAGTCAGATAATAGCTATTTCATGTTTTAAAAGCTTCACGGTCTCTGTGGTGTGCTTTGTTTTCCTTTCAATACAATCTTCTTAAGATATAAGATGATTCTTGGTATATATTCTGTACAAAAGTAGGTTTCCAGTCAGCTTAGACCTATAACCTCTAGCCTGCTGAACTCACTGTCAAGCAATGGTCTCCTGACCGGCAGCATCAGCATGTTTTGAGAACTCATTAATAATGCACATTCTTCTAGCTCCTCCGTCCCCACTGCCTACTGCATCAGAAACTTCCAACTTGTGCCTAGCAATCTGTGCCACAAGAAGCCCTCCAGGTAATTTCAAGGCAAGTTGTCAAGCTAGCCTGCATATCAGACTCACCAAAAGAGCTTTAAAGAATGTTGGTACCCAAACTTCCTTGGATACCAAGTCAGAAACTCTGGGGGTGGGACCAAGGCTTGGGTGCTGTTTAAAAAATGCTTCAGGTGATTGAGTTTGCAGCTTCTATTGAGAATGGCTATATAAACCCAGGCGACAGCTTTCACATCTGCAAAGAAAAATTTAGTACTAATAATGTTGCCAAGAGTATGTAATACTTCAGAGTCTTTGTTTTGATAGTTCTTGAAGGGGTCTCACTACAAACAGTTGATCAGAAGACAGCTATCTGGAGCTACATATAAAGCGCAATATTAGATATACTTGGCATTTTAAAAATGTATTAGTTGAAGGCTGAGAGTTGAGCTCAGTGTAGTGTGGTGAGACATACCCATAATCCTAGCACCCAGGTTGGGGATCAAGGATGGTATTGATTATTGCAGACATATTGGGTTCCTACTAATTACAAGCATTATGACAAATCACAGTGGCTAAGAGAAACTGGGACAGAATAAGTGGGTGTCAAATTTGGTTGGAACACTGTGGGTGTAGTGCATGTTTAACATTCACAAAGTCCTGGGTTCAGTCCCCAACACATAAACCAGGAATGGTGAGCATTGAGAAGGTAGAAGATCAAAAGTTCAAGGTCATCCCCCTCTATACAGAGTTCATGGTCAGCCAGGGATTCAACTTGAGAAACTCTGTCTCAAATAAAATAATATGTTGGCCGGGCGGTGGTGGCGCACGCCTTTAATCCCAGCACTCGGGAGGCAGAGCCAGGCGGATCTCTGTGAGTTCGAGGTCAGCCTGGGCTACCAAGTGAGTTCCAGGAAAGGCGCAAAGCTACACAGAGAAACCCTGTCTCGAAAAACCAAAAAAAAAAAAAAAAAAAAAAAAAAAAAAAAAAAAATGTATAGATTCCTAGCTACATTTGAATAATTTGCATATGAAAAAGAATCCTTTTCATTGGAAAGAGGCCCACAGTTTCAGTTTTACAGGAAGAATCCATCTAGAAGCACTGTTCAAGTGTCTTCTCCCAAATTTCCTGAGGTCAAATCAGAAGGACATCTTTCTAGACCCCATGTCTCACCACAGTGGGTCTGATCCATTATTCTACTGCTCCACATTATTCCTGTGAAGAGTACACTGTGGCACGTTTCATTTCTGTTTCAAAAACACAGTTTTCCTGTAAGTATTATGTGGAGAAACATTCGCATGGTTTCATACTGGTAAGATAATTCTCGAGTGTCACATTTGACAAATGACATCAGCTAGTCTGCTGTAGCCATAAACCAATTTAGAACGCTTATGCATAATTTGGCTTCAGGTCAAGGTGGTGTAATATGAACCAACAGGATACACAGCACAGAGTGTCCTTAGCAGCTATGCTAGAGATCAGCAAAACTGATTCCTGTAAGAGAAGCTCACCCTGTGAGGTCAAGTCCTGTGGTCATCAGGGTAGGATCCTTTGCCTGGAATTGTTTCTTGCCTGGAGGAGGTTCTGGGTTCTGTCTTTTCTGCAGCAGGCTCCCTCCATGCTTCCTTCCTCTGTCATCACCCGCTCTGGCCACTCACCACTACTCTGCCTTCTTTGTTACAGGAATGTCCGTTTTTGTTCAGGAACATGTTCTCCAGTGAACTGTGGCCTCCTTCCCAGTTGATTCTTGGTGGTGACACAAACTGTGGTAATTCCACTGCTGTGATAATTGTTTGGAATAAAACTGGAACCACAGCCGGGCAGCGGTAGTGCACACCTTTAATCCCAGCACTCGGGAGGCAGAGGCAGGCGGATCTCTGTGAGTTCGAGGCCAGCCTGGTCTACAGAGAGAGATCCAGGGCAGGCACCAAAACTACATGGAGAAACCCTGTCTCAAAAAACAAGCAAAAAAGGAACCACAGTTTTGGCCAATGAAGTCTCAGATGAAGTGCGTAAGAAGACCTTCCAGAAGTTCTCTTTGCCATTCAAAAGAATGCAAACAAAGAGCCTTTCTTCTTTCTTCTTCTTTTCATTGTTGGGGACTGAGTCTAGCATAGCAAGTGCTCTGCCCATGAGTTATATCTCCAGTCACAGCATGGAGTTCTGTGAAAATGGACTGCTGGGAGCCAATGCAGCCATGTTGCAATGGAATACAGCATGTTAACTGGGATTCTCTATAGAAATAAAACCAACAGGCAAGGTCCTCCTCAGTGTATTAAGGAGTTTCAGGCAAATCAGGGGGTCCTGGACCCACCAGGACTGGGGCCAGAACTGGACTACTCTGTAGTGCCACCTCCCTGGCAGTTTGATCTGCCAAATTATTGCCCTTTGGAATTTGTCCGTCTCCTTTCCCATGGTGCAGTGCATAGAGGCATGGTGGCAGTCAGCAAACAGCAAGGTCATTTTGCCTGAATAACTGGATCAAAAGATGCTATGAGAAATTCATCATGTCTCTCGTATGGGAGCCTGGAGAAGGCAGGACTTATTGAGGCAGTCTCGAGTAAAAAATCAAGGATGGATACCAGAAGGTCCCAGATATTGTTTCCAAATGTAAAGCCTGTCAACTAACCAATGCTGTTGCAAATTCGAAGAATCCTGGAACAAGACTTCTAGAAAAAAAAACCTGGAACCTACTGGGAGGTGGACTTCAATGAAATAAAGTCTGGCAAGTGTGGATATAGAAGAAAGAAAGAAAGAAAGAAAGAAAGAAAGAAAGAAAGAAAGAAAGAAAGAAAGAAAGAAAGAAGGAAGGAAGGAAGGAAGGAAGGAAGGAAGGAAGGAAGGAAGGAAGGAAGGAAGGAAGGAAGAAAAGAAGGAAGGAAGAAAAGAAGGAAGGAAGAAAAGAAGGAAGGAAGAAAAGAAGGAAGGAAGGAAAGAAAACCAACAGGATATATATGTGTATATGCATATATCACTAGATAAAGAGAGATGCATTTGGCTAGTACAATTATGGAGTCCAGGAAATCTCCCAATCTGCCACCTACAAGCTTCAGGGCCCAGAAAGCTGGTGCTGTAACTTTCAGTCCAAGGTCAAAGGTCTGAGAAGCAGGCTGGGTGCAAGCATTAAGTCTTGGACAGACAGACTGGGTACCAGAAAATCCAGCATCCAAGGGACTCTTAGTCATATAAGCAGGTGTGAAAGGGTCCTGTGTCACTGTTTGTTATGACTGCTCAAGAATATGCTTATTAGCACTCTTGGGAGTCTGCCTTTGTAAACACTCATTCCTTTCTTAGTTTCCGGCCTTAGGATGTAAATTCTCTCTATCACAGGCTCCATCTCCTTGAATATGTATTTGCCATGCTTATACATGAAGAACCAATGGAGTTCTTAGCTTTGTGGTCCCATCCATGCCAGACACTGGCACAATGGACTGGCCACGCCATCAGTGTTTTACATTGTTGTTACCATGGCCACAGTCTGAGCTGCCTGAAGGCTTCCCCTACATGTCCATTACTTTACATGTCATAGGAATTCTGTAACCATCAGATGAATGCATAAGTGAGCTGACTCTGTTTGCAAATAAAAGGCCAAGGAGGAGTTGGAGAACTTGAACATATTTCTGGTTCTATCTTGGAGACAGAACCCTGAGCACGAGCTAACCTCTTCTTCTCACATCTAGTTAAAACTCAGAGTGAAAAGTGCCGTAGCTCATTTTGAAGAGCACAATACATCCTTTCTTTTCCCTTACCTGCTCACCATGGACATTTCTGAACTAAGTGATTGAATCCTATGGATATTTAAGCCCTAAGAATTTCATCATTGCAGCATGTGTGTGTGTGTGTGTGTGTGTGTGTTTGTGTGTGTGTGTGTGTGTTTGTGTGTGTGTGTGTGTGTGTGTACATATGTGTGCTTGCCTATAAGTGTGCACACATGCATACTTTTGAGAGGGGTGACCAATTATACCTATTCTACAGTAACAAGTTTATAGGGAAACTTCAAAGGGATGGACTGAATCTGAACACAGCACTGCTTTAAAAAGTGCCTTTGCCGGGCGGTGGTGGCACACGCCTTTAATCCCAGCACTCGGGAGGCAGAGCCAGGCGGATCTCTGTGAGTTCGAGGCCAGCCTGGACTACCAAGTGAGTTCCAGGAAAGGCGCAAAGCTACACAGAGAAACCCTGTCTCGAAAAACTAAAAAAAAAAAAAAAAAAGTGCCTTCAAGGGAAATGCCTCATCCAGCATCTGGTAGCTGTCAAAAGAGACTGGCTTAATCCACCTCCTAGGTACCCTCTTCTCCATCCCCCCCCCTCGAAAAAGGCAGATTTGTGGGACTGGGGGTGTGGACACAGGAGAACATGGTCTCTTGCTTTCATATGGAAACATCATTATCTACCTCAGAGAAGGGAGGCTGCTTCATGCTAGGACCAAATGTCACAAGAACCATTGAAAGGGCATGAATGACTTCAAGCAAGAGAAAGGTGTGTCACCGGAGACCTGGGTAACCTGAAGCCGACTCTGCTTTTTGAAATTGGACCCTTTGTGGACAGCGCACCCTCAGGAGTTCAATATAAGAGAACATGCTAGAACAAAGCAAACACACATATTAAAGACGCTTCTTGTAGATCTTGGCCATCCATGTAAACATGCAAAAACTGTTGGCTGAATAACTGATACCAATATTGGTATGAAGGCCGAAGCACTGTTGGACTCCTTGCGCAACACTTAGTAGCCCTTATAAAATAGTGTAGCTAGAGTTATCTCCAGTCCCGCCCGGGCCTGCAGCCACTCAGACCCAAATAAACACGCAGGCGCTTATATTAGTTAAACTGTTTGTCCTAATGGCTCAGGCTTCTTGTTATCTAGTTCTTACATCTTAAATTAACCCATTTCTATAAATCTGTACCTTACCACATGGCTCGTGGCTTATCGGTATCTTACATCATGCTTCTCATGGCGGTGGCTGGCAGCGTCTCCTCACTCAGCCCTCCTGTTCCCAGAATTCTCCTCTCTCTTTGTCCCGCCTATACTTCCTGCCCGGCTATTGGCCAATCAGCACTTTATTTATTAACCAATCAGAGCAACACATTCATAGCACACAGAACATCCCATAGCAAAATAGTGACTTGCTTGTACGTCTGTCTTTTCCATCACATTTTAAGTATCTTAAGACTTGGTCCATGTTTTGAGTTGTCTTTAGACCTCAGCAGCCTAAAATACTTCTAGTAGCAGGCACTTGGTAAATGTTTTGAAATGGAACTAAATCAGTATTTAATGGTGAAAAGGTCCAGACTCCATCAGCTGACAGATATTTACTAAGCCTAGAAGAAATAAGGCAGGTGCTGGAAATAAAGATATTTTGCTTATATAATAGAAAAAGACTGGGATCTGGAGTCAGATAAACTTTGTTTTGAATCCCAGCTTCTCCATTCACCAATTGTTCTAGTAGCAGGTGCTAGCTCACCGAGCCTCAGTTTCCTCCTTGAGAAAACGAAGACATCAAATTTCAAGGTTCTGTCATAGGTTGAATCGTGGCCCCTTTCAAATTTATATGTTGAAGTTCAAATCCTCAGTACCTCACAGTGTGACCTTTGGAAACAAGGACACTGTAGATGTAATTAGTTAAAATCAGCTCGGGTGTACGCATCCGACTAGAGTAGGCTGGTGTCTTGGGTGAAGTGGAAACTTTAGAAGACCGACCTGCACACAGAGAGAAACAATGGGAGATTAAGGCAAACATTGAGTGATGCTTCTGTAAGCCAAGAACCCACCAGATGTAAGGGAGTGCGGTGGGATGGATTCTTCCTCACAGCTCTCAGAAGGCACCAGCCCTGCCAGCCATCCAGCCAGGCTCCAGAACAGGTAATGGGTCTCTGGTGCTTAAGCAACTCTTTTCATGGCATTTTGTTAAGACAGTCCTGGTAAACCCATACACATGTCCAGATTTTGTATTTATTATTTGACATATGTGTTATACTTTCCTGGGAGTTTATGCTTAAGACGGACTTTGGCGGGAGGTAAACATTTGATGGTTATGGGGGACCACTGAACACAACAGTAATGGATAACATCATGATTTATGCTAGAAAGGTCGATACTGGCTGATACGAGTTAGAATAATGTTGCTAGAGTTTTCCTGCCTGGCCCACAGTCAGGGCAAATCTCTCTCACCTGCCAGTCCCACAGCCTATCAGACCCAACCAAGTAAACACAGAGACTTGTATTGGTTTCAAACTGTATGGCCATGGCAGGCTTCTTGCTAACTGTTCTTTCAGCTTAAATTAATCCATTTTTATAAATCTATACCTTGCCACATGGCTCGTGGCTTACCGGTATCTTCACATTCTGTTTCTCATAGTGGCGGCTGGCAGTGTGTCTCTCTGACTCAGCCTTCCACTTCCCAGCTTTATTCTCCTCCTTGTCCCGCCTACACTTCCTGCCTAGCCAATGGCCAATCAGTGTTTTAATTATTGACTAATCAGCAACACATTTGACATATAGAACATCCCACAGCACTTCCCCCCTTTTTTTTAAAAAAAAAAAAGGAAGGTTTTAACCTTAACAAAGTAAAATTACATATAATTTGGGAATTTGGGCGTAGCTTCTCTTACTACTTCCTGCTGGAGGGGGGCGCTGTATCTTATGGGGATACAAAGAAAATTTTAGGATCATGGAAAAGTCCATGAGGGTGTATCGTCTGAGCCAGTTGCCTTCAAACCATTCTGGATGTTGGATCATCTGGGCCATGGTGTCATCGGAGACCTTTCAGGGGGTCTTGGCTGGTCAAACCTGATGTATCTTAATCTGGAACAAATCCATAGCCTTTGGCTTTCTGTGGGAACAAAAGCAGAGTCTCCTTTCCAAAGTAACATATCCTTATATCCAAATTTTGAAGTCAAGGCACCTTTAAAATACACATTTTGGCATAACTCAACAGCTTTTACAATCAAATATTTTTCTGCAGTTAAAAGTCCCAAAGACAACACAATGCAGATTCTCTGTGTAATATCCATTTTTACGTGGCTTATTTTTTATACTACCTTTACTGTCTCTTTAAAGACTTTATTTTTTAAAACTATGTTTCTATAACTCTATATATCATCTTTTTTGTCTCTTTCAAGCCTACGTATCTTTTACACACATTGTAAACTATTACATCTGAATCTGTCTTATTGTGAATCTATTGCCTTAAACTGCAGCAGCTGTGGCTGCTGGCTCCACCCACCTCAGCTTCCCAACATGGCCATGGTTTACCGCCAGCTCTGGGAGCTATCGGGGGTCTATGCTTTTAGCCAAGCAGCGTGTAGCCCAGAAACCTCCCCTTTTGCTCTGCACCAGCAAAGGCTAAATCCACCATGCAGCTCAAAGTGCCACTTGCAAAGGCCTCATTCCCACCATAGGCAGGTCGAGCACGCACGCTAGGAACCCACCAGTAGCTCAAACCAGCAGCTGCCGCTCATTTGAGAGAGACAATTAGGAACTGTTTTTAGCTCCGTTTTAGAATCTTTTCTCAGGTTTTTAGGTGGAAACTCTTGCCACCACGTTGGGCGCCATTTGTTGCTAGAGTTTTCCTGCCTGGCCCACAGTCAGGGCAAATCTCTCTCACCTGCCAGTCCCACAGCCTATCAGACCCAACCAAGTAAACACAGAGACTTGTATTGGTTTCAAACTGTATGGCCATGGCAGGCTTCTTGCTAACTGTTCTTTCAGCTTAAATTAATCCATTTTTATAAATCTATACCTTGCCACATGGCTCGTGGCTTACCGGTATCTTCACATTCTGTTTCTCATAGTGGCGGCTGGCAGTGTGTCTCTCTGACTCAGCCTTCCACTTCCCAGCTTTATTCTCCTCCTTGTCCCGCCTACACTTCCTGCCTAGCCAATGGCCAATCAGTGTTTTAATTATTGACTAATCAGCAACACATTTGACATATAGAACATCCCACATTTATGTGGATAAATGGTAATAGGTAGGGGCAATGGTATGTACTGTAAGTGAAATGTTGCTCTCTAGAGAACCACATTTTCAGGAGCTTATTAGGAATTTCTCTTTTTTCTCAGTGTTCTTCTTTTTCATTTTTCTTTCTTTTTTTTTTTAAAAAAAACATTTTATTTATTAATTATGTATACAGTGCTCTGTCTGCGTGTATCCCTGCAGGCCAGAAGAGGGCACCAGATCTCATTACAGATGGTTGTGAGCCAACATGTGGTTGCTGGGAATTGAACTCAGGACCTTTGGAAGAGCAACCAGTGCTCTTAACCTCTGAGCCATCTCTCCAGCCCCTCATTTTTCTTTATACAACAAAAAAGGTGATTTTTTTTTTCATTTTAAAACTGAAGATGCTCATAAATGGAGAGCGCCTTTGTAGTCTGCTCCTTTTTGGTGCTGTAATGAAGTAACTGAAACAGGTAACAGAAGTTTGTTTAACTCACGGTTCTGCACTTGAAGAGCATGCCACCAGCTTCTCCTGGGGTTCAGTTAGGGCCCTGTGGTACATGACATCACAATGGCAGGAGTGAGTGTGGAAGAGGCCACTGTGGAGACACAAGGCCGGCTCTTTTTAGAGCGACTCCCTCTTGTGAGAACCAACCACTCTAACTATACTAACTTCTTTCATGAGCTGTACCTCCAACGACTTAATTACCTTGCTTTAAGTCCCGCCACTTAAACGTTCTTACCGTGACTCACACATCACGACAGGATGCTCGAGCTTCTCAAAGCGTGAGACTGTGGTGGACAAAACTAAACCATAGCTGCACTGTGACTGTCTTCACAGTGTGTCTTTGAAGCTAAGAGAAAACCAGCTCGCCCAAACTGAAATCAAATACATCACAGATGCCTTCAAATACTTACTCTTAACTGTTTAGAATAAAACCACTGTGGCTTTAGTTGGAAATTTACAGTAAATTCTTCCTTTATTCCCCAATTTTTAAAAAAGGCCATTTCTTCCCGTGTCCAAGTTTAAAAACAGTGGGCTATTCATAGACATCCATTCATCCAGCAGGGGATTCTGAGTGGGCCTTTTAACTCCAGCAGTGCCGCAGCCTGGGGTGCTGTGGTCTCCCTTGAGAAGAGCTAGTGAGAGATGAACAGACAAGCTAACCATCGTCACGGAAAGAGAAAAGAGCACCCCAAGATTCAGGAACGTTGAGGGATGATGCTGGGGAGAACTGGCACTAATGGAAGAGGGCAGGGGGACTTTCTGGGGCCCCAGGAGAGCCCTGTTTCCAGGGATGAGCAGGAGCTGGTCTGTGAGTCCCAGTGCACAGGTGCCTGGTCTAACATAAGGAAGAGATTCCTTCCCTGAAACAAGTCTGAATTGAGAGTGGAAGAGAAAGAGAGGTCTGGATCTCCACAGTGCAAGCAAAAGAGCTCAAGGCCTTGCAAGGCCCGGCAATGAGAGGAGATGAGGCTGGAGGTACTGGCGGGGAGGGGATCGTGAAATCTCCTACCCAGCTATGCATGTGGTGTGTGTGTGTGTGTGTGTGTGTGTGTGTGTGTGTGTGTGTGTGTATGTGTGTGTGTATGTGTGTGTGTATGTGTGTGTGTATGTGTGTGTGTATGTGTGTGTGCATGTATGTGTAGGCACCTGGAATAGATATATTTGTAGAGATGGCACTGTGTGAGACATGGGTGTGTGGTTTTGTGTGGAGGCCCAAGGTCGATGACAGGAATTTTCCTAAATCACTCTCCCACTTTATCCTTTTAAGGCAGGAGCTTGCTAGGCAGCTTGCTCAGGGTATCCTGTCTCAGCCCTCTGCCTTGGAATTACAGGCAGGGTGCCAAACCCACCTGGCATTTACATGGGTTCTGGGGATCCCATCCGAACTCCAGTGCCCTTGTCTGTGAGGTAAGTGCTTTAACGACTGAGAAATTTCCCCAGACCTGAGACCATAAAAACTCTTATTGACCATGCTAAGCAATCTTTATTTTATCCCTTTGCAATAAATGAGATTTTTTTATTGTGAGAAAATATACATAACAAAATTTATCATCTTAGTAATGTTTTAGTCTGTAATTCAGTGACATTAAGTGCATCCATCATATTACACAACTGTCACCACTCACTGCAAGTTTCCAGAACTTTCTTACCACTTCAGATGTTGTGGTAACTAAGTATTCTACCCAGTTACCCCACCCTCCTCTTGAGGCCTTGGAAACCACAATTCCACCTGCCATCTCTGCAAATGTATCTATTCCAGGTGTCTTATATGAATGGAATCATTCCCTATTTGTCCTTTATCTTCTGGCCTGGTTCACTTAGCATAAAGTTTTTGAGGTTCATCTATTAATAGCATGCTTAAGAATTCCACTCTTTTTGTAAGGCTACATAATATTCTGCTGTGGGTATGCCACACCTTGTTGATGCATTCATCTGTTGGTGGCCCTTAGGGCTGCTTTTGTCTTTTGGCTCCTATGAAGACTGAAGCCATGAACAATGGTCTGTAGCTACCTGTCTGAGTCCTTGCTTCTAAGTTCTCCAGGGAAGTAGTGACAGGCCATACAGTAATTCTATATTTAACTTCATGGGGAGCAAACTAGTTTGTCATAGCAATTATTCTGGTCTATGTTCCCATAAACAATGCACAGGCTTTCAAACATTCCATGTCTTTGACAGTATCTCTTACTTTCTGTTGTGGAGTGGTCATGAATAGTAGCCGTCCTAATAAGGATAAAGTGGCATCCTACTGTGGGTTGTTTTTTTTTTTTAACATTTAATTTTTGGGGGAAGTGGCTCATGCGTGCAACAATGTATGCATGGAAAATAGAGGACAACTTGTCAGTTTTAACTTCTCCCCTGTGGAGGCAAACACCTCACCTGTTGAACCATCTCTCTGATTCATCACTGAGCTTCAGATCTGCATTTCTCTAATGGTTAGTTGATGTTGGGCCTTCTTTCATGTGTTAATGGTCTCATGTATGTCTTCTTTGGAGAAGGGTCTATTCATATGCCATTGTATATTTTATTCTATTAATATATTAATTAGTATATATAATAATTAATATATTAGTATATATTAATTATAATATATTATGGTATATATAATGGTTGGGGGAGGAGATGGTTCCTTTAGCAAAGTGCTTGCCATGTAAGTATTAGGACTAGCATTTGAATTCCCAGAACCCATGTAAATTCTTGGTGGGCATGGTCGTCCACCTGTAGCCCAACTCAAGAGAGAGACGGAGTAAGGCAGGGGGAAGCTGGTTAGCTATACCAGTTGAATTGGTGAGCTCTTGGTTCACCTGAGACCCAAGAAATGGTGAGCAGTCAAGGAAGACACCTGATGTTAACCTCTGGCCTCAGCATGCACATGCTTTTATGTACACACACACACACACACACACACACACACACACACACACACACACAAACATGTATATACATATGCATGCATACAACACAAATATGCATGCAGGACAGAAAGAATGAGAGAACAGAAAGGATGAATTCTGTTGTATGACTTTTCCTAGTGATGTCTCAACACCTCGCGTATGCAATGATGACAGGCCAAAGAAACTATTCCACTGAAATTTCTGATCAGTGAACCAGTGGGTTTATGGGGTTAGTAAAGAATGGGTAAAAGTTTACCTCTAGAAGCATAGATGACTCAAAGGTAGCCACATCACTGAAGAACTCACCCCGCATGAGTGACAACTCAAAAACAGGTATGTTCTGGATGCTCCCAGAACACATCCCAGGCAGTTCTCCAGAGGGAGCCTCCTCTCCCCAGCAATTGCTACTCCTTGTGTAGCCTTGTGTATTACTGCTTGTATAACCTTGGGGAAGAGCCTTGCAAATCAGGAGCTCTCTGAGTCTTGTAAGTTTCATGTACTTCTGGGCTTTGTACGCTTTGTTTACTTTCCCATGTCTCCTGGAGGAAATGTTTCAGAGCAAATAGCTACACAGCTAAGGGAAAGTGGGTAGGCAAATGGGGGAGGGCGTGCTAAAAACTATTTGGATAGTCAGCAAGAGATAACTACATCCCTCCTGAGGGAGTGGAGGTAAGGGCAAACAAGGGGGCAAGGACGGTTGAGAAGAGGAAGTTCAAATGGGTAGGATGAGGTGGAGCTAGGTGAAGGGATGGATGGTCCTGGCCTTCAACAATTCCGTAAACACATCACCTTAGTTTACTGTTAACAACCTAAATGAAATTCATCTTTGACACAGACTGGACTGGATGTTAGGAAGGCTATAGGGCAATAAATAAATGTGAAAAAGAGACCCACATTCAAATCTGCATTGCCATTTGCAAGTACTAGTACTTTGAGTATATGTCCTAAACTCCATTACCTTCCACACCCTTGCCGGTCAAGTAGGGATAACAAGAACCCAGGGGTGGTTTGAGGGTCAAATGAAAAATGGTTCCCGTGTAACAGTCAACACTGGACCTGGCACTCAGAAAACCTTGGTAAGTGAAGGCCATGTTCACAGTTGTCTCCTGTGCTCCAGGAAGGTGCTAGAAGAATCCTAGCTCTGACTTCGTGCATAAAGAACCTATTGTGCAAACACGAGAACATGGGTTTGGATCCCTACCCCCTCGTCCCCCCCCCCACACACATCTAAATAGCTAAGCACTGCAGCATGTCCCTGTGACCCCAGCGTTTGGAGGAGACAGGAGGATCCTGCTAGTCTGAGTAATCAGGGAACTCCAGGTCCAAGGAGAGACTGTGGAGATGGCTCCGTGGTTAAGAGCACTTGCTGCTCTTATAGAGAACCATAGTTAAGTTTCCAGTATCCAGGTAAGACAGTTCACAAAAGTCTGTATCTCCAGCTCTAGGGCATCCAGGGTCCTCTTCGAGCAGCTGTACACACAAGGGGGCACACACACACACACACACACACACACACACACACACACACACATGCGTGTAAGCAAAGAATAAAATATTTTTTAAGACTATGGTGGAAAGCAACAGAGGACAACTGACCTGTACAAGCTCATGTATGGGTGTACATCTTGTATAATATTAGAGGGACCAGCCTTAATAATATACATCCCAGGGGCTCAGGAAGGAGAACTACTAACGGCGAGGACTATTTTCAGGAAATAGAATCTCAGCACACCGAGCTCTATAGTCCACTTGCTTTAATACCTCTGGCATAACATCCTTTATACACAGCTTCAGTTCTGTTCTCGTGCCTAGCTCCTTTCTTGCCTGATTTCTCTCTATACTTACCTATTGCTCCTTCTAAGTTCTATCTTAATTCTCTCGTCTTAATTCTGCCTCATCTAGGTCCTTTTCAGCTTGTTCTTACCCAGCTAGTACTTCCCCATCTGGCTCTTCTTCATCTTCCATCTCATTCCTCTAGTACTCTCTTCTAGCCCTTCAATCTAGTTCTTCCCCATCTCAGTTTGTTCCTCTCAAGTCCTTACCTGCCTAGTTCTTCCATTCTCCTTTCTCTTCTCCGTCCCTTGTGCCCTGGAAGTCCTGGTACATAAAGCCAGGCTTCCAGGGTCAAATGGAGGGGTGATAAGAATCACACTGAGAGGCAATAACCATTAATTATCATTTGCAACCCCAAAGGGAAGTGACCAATGGCGAAATGAATTAACTAAAGGCTAAATATCTAAGAAGAGGGAATCTTATGTGCTCAACTACAGTCTTAAACATGATTAGTAGAAAATGTTAAGACTCTATAAGTTGCTAGGTCAATGGGAGAAAATAAAACTGTCTTTTTTCCTGTGGCTCCTATCTGTCCAAGTTATCTGCCGTTTTTCTGCAGGGTGGGGGAAAGTGTGCTCAGTTGCTAGGCAACCTGTGTACAGCTAGATGCCCCTGATGATAGTTAAAGGGAGATCTGGAACTAGAGGCAAGGTTTGGGAAAGGAGGAAGTCAGGCTTAATTGGCACATCCGCCAGGCCTTCTCAAATGGGTAGCCTGGATGCTTAAGTCTGTTCTTAGAGAGTACAGAGGTATCTCTGATAAGGTACTCTCCTCCATCTGGGGATGGACCTGGCCGGATGCTGCTAATGATGATAATTACAGGGAGGCTTGAACTGGGGTTCTGGCTGAGCATAGCTGTCAGCACAGAAGGTTATCCAAATATTCCTAGAAGTGGTTAGGTAAGGAGTTAGAGGTCTAAAAAGTTAGTAAGGATGTAAGAAAAGAGGGTCTGAGCTAAATTGTGTAAAGATATTACTTAACGTCCATCTGACCTAGGTGGTATCTCCTTGTGGAATTTACCTTAAATCAGGAGATTTGCATATGGACTGTTATTACTGCTAGTCCTTGAAAGTGGCCAAGGGAGATATCTGATTCCAGAGAAAGCCTTTCCTGAGGCTGTTCTCCAAATACCTGAAATGTTTATGTCCAGAGAGTGATCAGTCCACACTGTTAGCCCTTCTTAGGGAAAAGTCAATTGGGAAAACTATGAAGGCACACATGATTTTCATAATAGAAGACAGCTGATATATGACAAGCCAAGTAACACTAAAAGCTCCTTGGAATTTGGCTTCCTCTGGAGGGAATCCTTGATCCCTCCAGGTAGTGACTTTGCCATAACCAGCTGAGTTCTTAGGATATATTCCTGTGGCCTGCAGCATACACACACACACACACACACACACACACACACACACACACACACACACACACACACACACACACACACTAGGTTCTTGCCTCTTCTACTTAAAATCTGAGAGATATAACAGCCAGTCCAAGTGGTGAAGGGAATGTTGATCCCAGCACCCTTCAAAAGTTTAGTCCTTGTGTTTTGACCATCTCCAACGGTATTCCATCCCATCCACTACTCCCTTAGTGTTCAGATGTTACCTGGTGGATACTTGGAATTGCACAAATGGTTTTTGGTACTGAAGGCTTAGTCCCTGTTGGAGTCTACCAGTCATTATAGGGAAGGTGATGACCCATAGGCAGGGTAGGGGCTGAATCCTCAGCTTGGTGGCTGCACTTCCCTGACAGTGCCTCACAAGGTGACTTCCTGTCAGCCCCTCTGCAAATGAGGCCACCACTCTCTGGAACAGAGAGCAGGAAGAATTTCCACAAATGCTTTCTGTCCCATGGAATTAGTGGTTGCTTGCTCTCCTTCAAATCTAGCTGCAGGGTCCTGTCATCTCTTGACTCTCTTCATGCATGTGGAGATGGGAGGGAGGGGTGGATGATAAAGAGAAAGAGGGAGAGGAAGGGAGGGTTGGGGGGGGGGGAGATTTTAAGAAACACCAGAGAATTTTTATGTTTTTGAAATAGGGTGACCCAAACTTCAGGGACACATAACTCTGCCCCTCTTCCTCCCAAAACCATGACAATTTTATGATGGGCCTGCCTTCCAAAGAGGAACTCTAACAGTGGAGGTTACGGTTATGCGTCCCATGAGCTATCACTGACCTACGTACTTCTAAGTTAATATCTGATATTAAAGACTGGAAGAGAGAAGGCTCCTCTGTTGAGAGCACTTGCTGCTCTTGCAGAGGACCCAGATTTAGTTACCAGCACCCACGTGGGGGGATGGTTTGCAACCTTCTGGAACTCCCGTCCCTGGGTATCCTGTGACCTCTTCTGTCCTTCACAGGCACTGCATGTGTGTGATGCCTAGAAATACATGCAGGCAAAACATCCATACTGTGGGGGACCTGCCCCCACCTTTTTTCCCCAGGGTACTCTTGAGGAGTGAGGGATAAGAGATTTAGATAGAAATGTAGAGGGGAGAGAGACAAATAGAAACACAGGAGAGCCTCAGGAGGGCTTGGATCCTTATCCATAGGGCCCTTCTATCTCTTCTAAAGGGCTTTTTAAAGGAATGTCAAGGGGTGGAGCAAAAGACCTCCCCCTAGCACAGCCAAGTGCAGACCCTTCCAATCACCTGGTCACCACGCATTTGGTCAAGCAATCCTCTAATGCAGCCCTGCTGGGTAAAGCAAGCTCAGATCTCGCTAGGAATCTTTGTGGGCCTCCACACCATACATGGCCAATAAAAATCTAATTTAAAAAATGAGATTTCATGTAAAATCCTGCTTTTTTTTTCTCTTGATAAAGCACATAGGTAGCTAAGATGGCCACCTCCTTCAGATGGGTGTACCCCAATATACCTCAGTTCTTACCCAGCCTGCCCTACCACTCAAATTACTTCCAAATAAGGGTACACTTACACCATACACATTCTGCACCCTTTCATATGCTAATAACAAGCTAAGGAGTATTTATGAAGCATCCTAAATGCTTATAATGGTCTTCATTGTTCTCCTAATTCAAAATAAGAGACACCCTTATTACACTTGAGGTACTTACGATCTAGTTATATGGCACATGGCACCTAGCTGCACAGCCTCTAGCCACCTGAGGTCACTGAACTTCCAAAATACAGTTAGACTCAATCAAGATGTGCTGTAAGTGTAAACTACAATACTGGATATCACATTTGGCTCAATGATAAGCAACATCATTATTAACATTTTTATATTGGCTCCATGTTAAAGTGATAATATTTTGACATCATGGGTGAAATGTAATTTCTTATGAAAATAGTTTCCACTCTTTCTTTTCAGTTGCCAATGCAGGTGTTAGAGAAATTTAAATTACACAAGGTTGTTTGCCTTATCTGTCTTATTGGGTAGACCTGATCTTGACTGAATGTGGGGTTGGCAGACATTTACCCAACTCCCATGTGTGAGGAGTGAAAGAGTCACTTTAATGAAAATGTAGCATGAATCTTAAGAGGTGAAATGTGACCCGGTCTGCATCTGTCACCTGCCAGAACTGGAGCTGAAGTGGCCTGTTTGCTCTTTCCTTCTATTCTAATCTATTTCTTCTGCCACAGCCGGAAAGGTGAAGGTGGTGGTGGTGGTGGTGGTGGTGGTGGTGGTGGTGGTGGTGGTGGTGGTGGTGGTGGTGGTGAGGATGGAAAGGTGGGGCGAGACTGCAAGGTTTAGGATTCAAGACTGCTGAGAAGTCGTGTTTGTCCGGATTTGTCTTCTGAGGAGCAATGTCAAGGGGAGCTCGAATGTGCAAGGATTTCATTAAGGGAAATGCTCGCGAAAGAAGAGACAAGACTCCCGGGAGGCTGGGCCAGCAGGTCTGAGACACAGGTGGGAAAGAGGAAGAGAAGAGGAGGAAGGATCCTTGGGTCCTCATAGTCTAAGAAAAGCTCTCCAAAGAGCCCAGAGTGTCTGTGTCTGGCTTAGTTACTGCTCTGTTGCTGTGAAGAGACACCATAACTACGGAAGCTTATAGAAGAAAGTGTTTAATTGAGGGCTTGCTTACAGTTTTAGAGAGTTAGTCCAATAGCATCATGGAATCATGGCAACAGGCAGGTAGGAACTGTACTGGAGCGGTAGTTGAGAACTTTTACCCTAGTCTACAGGCAGGAGGCAGAGGATGGCGGTGGGGAGCTGGGTCTGGTGTGTGTAGGCTATCCAAGCCCACTTCTGGGTTTGAATACTCGCACAAATCCCACCAACCCCTGAACCCCCAAATTTATCAATCCCTGAGTCCCCAAGCATACCAACCCCAAGCTTAAAACCCCACAAACCCCTGGGCTTGCCTTGAAATCCCACCAATCCCTGAACCCCAAAACCTACCAATACCTGAGCCCCAAGACCCACCAATGCCCAAGCTTAAAACCTCACAAATCCCTGGGCTTGCCTTGAAATCCCACCAATCCCCACTCTGGAAATCTCCACCCTGGAAAACTCTGCCTCCTAGAAACCCTGTATAAAGCCTGCCTCCCGTTCATGTCTCTGCCGCTGCCCACCCTAGCAGAGGCGGCCACCCTCCTGTGTCCTTCCCAATCAATCTCTTGTGTAAGGTTTGTTGTGGTAGTCCTCGGCTCCTGACTGCCAGGATACCTTTCCCTTCAGAGCTGTGACACCTCCACTGGGGGAGCCTTTCCCCTCAGCACCAGTGACACACCTCCTCCAACAAGCCACATCTAATCCTTCCTAGGCAGTCCACCAACTGGGAATCAAACATTCAAATGTATGAGCCTCTGAGGCCATTCTCATTCAAACCACCGTGGCTCACAGGAGTGGGTTTTAGCAGCCCAGTTGTACATAGTCGGGGCCTGGAAACGATGGCTGGGAATCGAGCTTTGTACAGGTATTAGCAGTGTGTTTCAGGGTGCAGTCACAAGGTCCTGGGTCATTGCTTCTCCCTAGTGGAGGTCTGCGGGCATACCACAGAGGCCAGCCCCGATGACACATCAGCTAGTTGGGCAATTTAGAAAAAGCATGGCCAGTATATTACTGGCAAGAGATCAGAGCCCTAAAATAACCATTCTTTTCTCTCATATACTTAAAGGAAAAGAGCAAGTGTGGTATATAATTAGCTATAGTGTAAATTGAAGGGCTGGGCTAGCTCCCAGTGAGTCTAATAGGGGTTTGAAATGAAAATCTCAAAGGTCACTTCCGCTTCCACACCGTTATCCCTTCTCTGTTTCCAGGGGAGGAATGTCAAAGTGTGCCCTTCTCACAGTAGCGTGTTTTCACACTGTTTGCAGTATAGTCACAAACATTCCCTATCATCTTCAAGCCCTTGAACTAGTGCATTCTAGTGAAGGTCTTTGGTCATTTCCTTACAGTAAGTTCCTACAAAATGAATAACTGTTGAAGGTAAGGCCACAACTCTTCCAATGTTTTTGATCATATATTAATCAATTACCTTGGCACCAAGAGAAGACAGTGTCAAGTGGTCTAAATTTTTGTCAGCTCCACAGATAATAATTTTAAAAAATCATTCCTAAATGAATAGAATGAAAAATCATATTTCAGTGTGTTTTAATTACTAGTAACATTGAACTTTTTCATTTGTATTCTTAATAATCTATTTCCCTTCATTTTGAGTTATTTCTTCATATCTTTGATCAATTTTCGGTTGAAAAGTGTCTTTTCCATTTATAGTACACTTTACATATTAAGATAACTACAATTTGTTTCTCAAATGGATTACAAATATTACTTGTGTGTCATTTATTATTTCATTTATGACGTTTTGTGGTAATTAACTGTTTCGGACATTCAAATCTAAAAGTCTTTTTTGTTTCATTCATGATTTCTGCTCAGATAATGCTTGCCTGGTTTCATATCATGTAAAGATTTCTCCCATGTTGGTCTTCTACTAAAAAAACTCAGAAGTGCTTTTTTACTTTTCACTTTTAAGTATGTCACCAGCCCACTGGAATTTCATTTTATGTTTTGCTCAAAGTAAGCACTTTTTTTTTTTTTTATTTCACAGTTACTACAGCTTGTCCCAGCAATCACCACAGTGTGCCCTGTTCTTTCCTTTTTCCCCTTTAGCACAGGTTCATTCCTAGTTTTGTTGCATCAGATAATGCAGCTGACGCAGTTTTTCCACGTGAGGAAATGCATTCACATTTCTGCTTTCCCAAGTACTGCAGGTCTCAGTCTCTGTGAGCTACCATGTGGTGTTGCAAAATGAATGTTCGTGACCAATAAGCTATTTAAGCTTATGAATGATGTTTGTTTCTTTTTATAAATTAGAACGGTTTTGCCATTTCATTTGCAGTAGCATTTAGTGATGTTGCAGTGTGTTGCAGACTGATGGTGGTTCTCTGCACGTCAGTGCTGGGCTGTGTCTTCCCAGCTTCCTTTGCGTTGGTATTCACAAGGCCTGGCCATTCTGAGATTTCTGATCTTGCATTTCCAGAAGGTTTCTGTTTTCCATTATGCTTCAGAAAGTAATTACAGTAATTCTTCTTGGTCCTTCTGACTCAAGCAGCGACGATTAAGCCTCTATTTCTTACAATTAAAAAATAAATAAACCTACTTGGAACATTGTGCATTTCCTTCAGGGCTAAAGAAGAAACTAGTTCTTCAAATGAGGGGGTGCGCCTGGAAATCCAACTGGATGTCTAAGGGAGGCGGGCAGTCCTAGCAGTGGGGGTACCCTCTACTGAGCAGCTGCCCTAGAAAAGCTGTTGAGAGTGACCCAAGATTAGCTGGGCTAGATGCTTTCTTTCTCCGCTTTAACAGTGGCCCTAGCACTGTGATGGGGGCTACACTCTGGCACTCTGGGTTTTGTAGCCAGTGCATTCTCAAGGGATTAGTAAGTGCCTCATCCCACCTCCCTGACTGCTGTAGCTTTGACCTCTCCAGCCTTTCAGCCACTGTTCAGTCAGTGTCCACTGCACACCCCTCTTTCCTGCAGTGAGTGTCCACTGCACACCCCTCTCTCCCACAGTCAGTGTCCACTGCACACACCTCTCTCCCAGTCAGTGTCCACTGCACACCCCTCTCTCTCCCACAGTCAGTGTCTACTGCACACCCCTCTCTCTCCCACAGTGAGTGTCCACTGCACACCCCTCTCTCTCTCACAGTGAGTGTCCACTGCACACCCCTCTCTCCCACAGTCAGTGTCCACTGCACACCCCTCTCTTCCACATTGACTGTCCACTGCACACCTCTCTCCTGCAGTCAGTGTCCACTGCACACCCCTCTCTCCCAGTCAGCGTCCACTGCACACCCCTCTCTCCCGCAGTCAGTGCCCACTGCACCCCTCTCTCCCACATTGACTGTCCACTGCACACCTCTCTCCTGCAGTCAGTGTCCACTGCACACCCCTCTCTCCCACAGTCAGTGTCCACTGCACACCCCTCTCTTCCACATTGACTGTCCACTGCACACCTCTCTCCCACATTGACTGTCCACTGCACACCTCTCTCCTGCAGTCAGTGTCCACTGCACACCCCTCTCTCCCACAGTCAGTGTCCACTGCACACCCCTCTCTTTCACATTGACTGTCCACTGCACACCTCTCTCCCACATTGACTGTCCACTGCACACCTCTCTCCTGCAGTGAGTGTCCACTGCACACCTCTCTCCCGCAGTCAGTGTCCACTGCACCCCTCTCTCCTGCAGTCAGTGTCCACTGCACCCCTCTCTCCTGCAGTCAGTGTCCACTGCACCCCTCTCTCCTGCAGTCAGTGTCCACTGCACACACCCCTCTCTCCCACAGTGAGTGTCCACTGCACCCCTCTCTCCTGCAGTCACTGTCCACTGCACCTCTCTCTCCCACAGTCAGTGTCCACTGCACACCCCTCTCTCCCACAGTGAGTGCCCACTGCACCCCTCTCTCCTGCAGTCAGTGTCCACTGCACACCCCTCTCTCCCACAGTCAGTGCCCACTGCACCCCTCTCTCCCACATTGACTGTCCACTGCACCCCTCTCTCCCACATTGACTGTCCACTGCACCCCTCTCTCCCACAGTGAGTGTCCACTGCACCCCTCTCTCCCACAGTCAGTGTCCACTGCACACCCCTCTCTCCCACAGTCAGTGTCCACTGCACACCCCTCTCTCCCACAGTCAGTGTCCACTGCACACCCCTCTCTCCCACAGTCAGTGTCCACTGCACACCCCTCTCTCCCACAGTCAGTGTCCACTGCACACCCCTCTCTCCCACAGTCAGTGTCCACTGCACACCCCTCTCTCCCGCAGTCAGTGTCCACTGCACACCCCTCTCTCCTGCAGTCAGTGTCCACTCCTCACTCCTTTCTCCTGTTTCTCAGGTCTTTGTTTTGCAAGTACTGAATTTAGGGCTCCTATTCTTTTCTTTAGAACGAGTCCTGCTTCATCAAAGCAGTGTCTAACCAGTATTTCTTAGATCTACAATGTAGCAGCACCAGAGCTGAGTGTCTAAGTTTTCAGAATTGCCCTATTGTTTTAATTCCTTTGAAAGTAGAGTTTCAAAGGAACATGGGAGAATTAGGCTTTTGTGCTCCAACTACCTTCATGAGGAAGAAATTGCTTCTTGATTATTTAATTCTTTTTCTTATTTAAAAACTGAAAAAGAATTAATTTTAAAATGAAACTTCCTTGGTAAAGTACAGTGGCCAGGCCTTTTATTCCCAGTACTCAGGAAGTGATGGCAGGCAGACCACTGAGTTTGAGACTGGCCTGGTCTATATATCCAGTTCCAGGTCAGCTAGGGATGCATAGTAGGATCCTGTCTCAAATAACAACAACAACAACAACGATGATGATGATGATGATAATAATAATTAATAATAATATTTCCTTACTGATTCTGCCAAAAAATAATCATGGGGAGAAATGCAAAAGAACAGAGATTTATTAGTAAAAATGCGAGGACATTTTCAATAGCTGAAAATATTATTCAATATATACTTTGAATCCTCTCAGACTATTATCTGTACTTCCTCCCTCCTTCCCTCCCTCCCTTCCTTTCTTCCTTCCTTCCTTCTTTTTTTTCATTCCCTTCCATCTTTTTTTTTTTTTTTTTTTTTTGGTTTTTTCGAGACAGGGTTTCTCTGTGTAGCTTTGCGCCTTTCCTGGAACTCGCTTTGAAAACCAGGCTGGCCTCGAACTCACAGAGATCCACCTGCCTCTGCCTCCCAAGTGCTGGGATTAAAGGCGTGCGCCACCACCGCCGGCCCCTTCCATCTTTTCAGACTGATGTATTCTTCCTCCCATTCTATTTTCTCATCTGTTGCTGTTCACTTGTTTGAATCAGGGGTTCATGTGGCAGAGGCTGGTTTTGAACTCTGAAGCAAGGATGATTTTTGATTCCTGATCGTCCTGTCTCCATTTCCCAAGTGCTGGGATTACAGTCATGCCCCAGTTTCACACTTTCTTTTACCTCTGTCTTCTCCTTTACGGTCAGGTTGTTCAAGGGTACTCAGTGGGTCTGAGGAATGAACTCATTCGATTACCACAGTTGACCCTCACCACCCAGCTCTGTGCAAAGGCTTGTAGGAAATTCCAAAGGAAAGCCAGTGCTGGCCACCACAGTGGCTACTGTAAAACTGTAAGCAGACTTCAAAAGGCGGAGCAGATGAAAAGACACAACATGGTTTGTCACTAGGTAAGTGAAAACTCAGAGCACAATAAGTGACATCCACGGGGAGTGGGAATTTCAAAAGCAAACAGTAAAAGTCTCTATGAAGACATGCAAATGTTGAAAATGTATTGTCCAGGATTCAGGGAACCTGTGTAGCATGAATCTTAAAGGTCTTATTAATAAAATCAAACCTGGAGCCAGGTATTGGGGTGGATGCTGGAAGATCAGAGAAGCAGAACAAGCCACAGCTAACCTCACTCACCTCACCAGTTCCTCAGCTGATCCTGTTTCCTCAGACTGGGAGCCTCTGAGTCCTTATCGAAATGAATCTCAGCTGAACTGCTTCTCCAAAGCCTGAATGCTTAACCAGCCTAGTTCCTGGTTTTCACGCCTTATATACCTTTCTGCTTTCTGCCCTCACTTCCTGGGATTAAAGGCTCACTTTCTGGGATTAAAGATGTGTGTCACCACGCCTGGCTGTTTCCAATGTGGCCTTGAACTCACAGAGATCCAGACGGATTTCTGCCTCTGGAATGCTAGGATTAAAGGCATGAGTGCCACCATTTTCTAGCCTCTGTATCTGGTGGCTGTTCTGTTCTCTGACTCCAGTAAGTTTATTAGAGTGCACAACATTTTGGGGAACACATTATCACCACAAACATGCTAGAATTAGTAGTAATGATGACTGTACAATCGTGTGAATATACCAAAAGCCACTGAACTATATGACTTTAAAAAAACAATCCAGCCGGGCGGTGGTGGTGCACGCCTTTAATCCCAGCACTCGGGAGGCAGAGGCAGGAGGATCTCTGTGAGTTCGAGGCCAGCCTGGTCTACAAAGTGAGTTCCAGGAAAGGCGCAAAACTACAGAGAAACCCTGTCTCGAAAAACCAACAACAACAACAACAACAACAAAAAACAATCCATGTATGCTTTATAATAGTAAAAATGGATTGGCTAGTGCAAGGAATACACCACATTCCAAAGTCTTTTTTATTTACCTCAAACTTTAAGAAGAAGAGGTGAGGGAAGAAGAGCTCCATTCAGGCAAGGGAGAAATTCTCTGGAGACACAACACTGTATCCGGACCGTAAAGAACAGAGCTTACTTAGCCTAACAACGCGCCCGGGTCCTCTCTGTCAGCTAGGCCTTTCCCAGCGCTCTCCGCAATCCGATCTCTGTTGCAGGGGAGGAACTTGAGGCTGGAGCAAGGGCTCAGTGGGTAAGAGTACTTGGTACACAAGCATGAGGACTTGAATTCGAATACCCAGAACCCACCTTCAAAAGTCACAAGTCACGTGAGGTTGCGTTGCCCCTGTAACGCCACAGAGACTGGAGGATCACTGGTGCTGGCTGGCTCAGTCTAGCTCCAGGTTCAGTGAGGCTCTTCGTCTAAGGAGAGAAAGCCAGAGAGTGGTAGAAAGGACACCTGGTGTCTTTCCTTCTCGTGTCTCTACGTGCGCACACGAGTGCTCACACACAATGACCCCCCCCCCACACACACACACACGATCTCGAGGTCAAGAGAGGTCAAGCTGCCTTACCCATGGCCACACAATAAGCAAATGGCAGGGCAAGAGGATTGGTTGAGAGGTTGCTCTGAGACCTGAGTGTTCTATGGGAGTTTGCGTGGTCTACACTCCAGGAGAGAAAACCACACAGTGTGGGTGGGAACTGGCCAGCACTTGGGAATGAGGACCAGTCTAGAAAAGCAATTAGGGACCAAACTGTGCGAGGACTCATATGCCCAGCCGGCACTTCAGACAGACTTCCTTCTAGACTCTCCAATGAGCTGGCGCCTTTTAAACTAAAATAAGGGTTATGTAGTGGTTTCTTCCAGGATGAAAAGGAGAGAGAAAAGCCCCCACAAAATGTCCAAGACACAGGAACCTCAGTAAACTTACAGGCTTCACAAGCGTCGCCCTGTCAAGCAGTAAACAGTTGTGGGGTAGATGAGACTATGGTAGGGTAGATGAGACTATGGTGGGGTAGCTGAAACTATGGTGGGGTAGCTTCCTCGGGAGTGCACAAGAAACTTCAGTGACACAAGTTTTGTGAGCTGTCACCATGCTTGGATCTGCTTTTTTATAATGCCGTTGCCCAAGTCAACTGTATTGACAAATAAACTCATTGTTTCGCCAGGCTGGACTTGTGTAGAACATTCCTTTGGCCTGTGGTGGTCCTTCCTACCACACGAATAGGTGTTCTGGTGCGTTAGCCCAGGAGAGGTGACACAGGAATAAAATGTCTATGCTGTAGAGAGAACACTCCCAACAGGAAGACTTACGTGAAACCAGACACAGAAAAAACTGGGTCCAAATCTAGGATGGAAAGGATTGAGCTTGGATTGGGGTTGTAGAACTAAACAAGGAGGCGAGAAGGAAATAAACCACCACCCCCAACTGCTGGATCATTTTAGTTATTTACTTGTTTTTGCTGTATTAGGTACTGACAGCAGGGCCTTCTGCACCATAGGCAAGAGTTCACCTCTGACTCACATATATCTCCAGCCTTGTTGGGAGCAATGTAACTGCTTGTGTTTAGACTTAACTTGCCATTGACATCTAGCATTTTGAAAACGGTCAAACTATTTTTCACCAACAGTTATTCAGGTTTAAGTAAAGGGAGTGCTGAAGCATAAGGCTGATGTCTTGCCCCAAGCCGGCTAGTCACCTTTGTTTAATGGCCTCTTGGCTAAAGGTACAGGAAACTCCTGGCCAGCCAGCAGCTCCACAGCCCTAGAGCAGCAAGCTCCTCTTCCTGTCCTGGCCCCTTATGCAGGAGATGCAGGGAAACATACTGAGGATGCCTACTGTTCAGTAGATTCCAGACATAAAAAAGGTTCTTTGCTGTGCTAAGTCAAATTATCTTGGCAGGCACCACAAGATGGATAAGTGGTGAAGAATCCTGTCTATGACCAAATCTCAGCTCTATCATTTATCATCTGAATGGTATGGTTTGGGGTGTATGCACTTAACTGTTGTGTTCCTTAAATTTCATACCTAGAAAATAGAGTGAAGAGGAGTTACTTCACGGCATTGTTGGAAGCTTTAATGAGCTGAAATATGAATTAGGAGAATTTAGAAATTACATTATACATACCAATACTCTGAACATTTTGGAATCCTGTTTTGAGATTTCCCAATTAATTTCTTTTCCCTCTCAGAAACAGCCAGCAAAATAATACTTTGCTGATTTTTCTCTGGTAGCAATATTTTCCATTAGGTCTTAAATGGTCAAGTTCTCAGTCACTATGCCTGGACAATTTTGCAAGCACTGTTCACAATAGCTGAAATAGGGAATCCCATCTGGATGTCCTTCCCTTCACTGGGTGAGAGAATAAAGAGAATGTGGTGTGTTTATACAGTGGAATACTACTCAGCCATAAAGAATTGTGGGTAGAACTGGAGGTCACCGTGTTAAGTGAAACAAGCCAGACACAGAAAAACAAACGCCATGTGTTCCCACTCATTTCAGGATCAAAAAGCCAAGCTTGTAGAAACCTGGAGCAAACAGCGGTTACGAGATGTGAGGAGGAAGAGAGTAGGAGGACAGAAAAAAAATTAAGAGGGACTTGTAGACACTGGGAAGATGCTGGGGCATGATCCTCGAGTAGACACCAGGGAGGGGATTGGTCCTTGAGTAGAAGCAGCAGGATGCACAGAGTGAATGCACAATGTATGCAGCGAGGAACGATCACCGTCAAGAATTCCACTAATTACACAAAATTCCACTAATTATACAAATAATATGTATTTAAAGTATAATTTCTAAAAATCACCAAAGACAAAACGTAACACAGAACTGTATCACAAATCAGCTCTCACCATCAGAACCAGTGACTTAGCTATGTTGGAGGTTGCTGTTTCATTGCGTTAGCAGGACTGTGGCTATCTTCCTCTGTTTTGTCACTGGGCCCCTTTCTGGAACAGAGGAGAGAGAGGGGAGGGCATTTGCAAAGAGGCAAAGTTGGGGGCTTGTTTCTGTTTCCTGTTCTTCTCTCCCAATTTCTCTTCTTTATCTTACATTCTTTGGGCTGTGTCATAATTGCTTAGCTTTATGAGTGCTGGTATTTGCTGTTGCCATTAAGACTAGAGGAACACGGCAACTTCATGGGTAAATCCCCCAGAGCCTCCTTAAAGGTGCGTTGAGCCAGAGAGAGCATTGTGGGAATCACACAGCCTGCCTCACAGACTTCAGTAGCCTGGAGCGTGAGACCAAACAGGTGAAATAGGAATGCTATTGGCACAAGTAAAACGGAAGCAGGACATTCCCTCAGCAAAGATTTGCAAGAACCAAATGACTCGGGCATCCAGGGATCCTTGTCAAACTCAAGAGAGAAGAGCGGATCTGCATAACCTGGGAGAAAGAGGCTCTGTACTGGAAAGCTAACCTCACCAACCTCCAACATCTGAGCAAAGCTAAAGCCATGAAGCACAAAAGGAAGGAAGCAGGCAGTCCTGAGAATTCAGGTCGGCCCTCCTTCTGCACCTCACACCCACCCTTGCTTGAATCTCAGTCCTGATTACCACTCTGAAACTCCTGGCTTCAAGTATGGATATTTTGGTCTACCTTACCCAACTTGTGAAAACAAGATAAAAGAAAATATATACCCTAAGGAGAAACCCAAGGAAAAATAAATATAAGAGCTATAATTTTCAGATCTAGAAGAGCAGGTTACTCAGAGTAATTCACACATTGTTGAAAGGCCAATTAGAGAGCCATTAACAAGTTGTTGGCACTGACTTTAAACTCTCTATGCTGATTTAACCTGGAGCCATGCGGGAGCTGCGTGTCCTTCACATGATGCATTATAATCAAAACACATAAGCAGCTCCCAATCTTCAACTGCACATAGGTCACTTTGTCTGTGTGTATAAATTTTATACCATACTCCCATTCTTAAGACTCTAACTGCTGATTTTGAGGGTGAGACTAATATAAAAGATGTGTGTGAAAGTTTCCCAGGAGTGTAAAGCTGTACCATTCAGCAAGTGGAAAGGGGGACAGTGGATGATACTGGAAGGATGGTAATCACTCAGATAGCACTTTTTCTCTTTTTTTCTTTTCTTCTTTGTCTTCTTCTTCTTTGACTCAAGAGTCTGAATTTGGCTTTGGAGGGCAAATAAAAATGAGACAGAAAAATAGATCAGAAGGAAAAGAAAATATGTTTCTTGAAGCATGGGCTCAGTCAGGCACGGATATAATAAGATTTGGCCACTTTATGACTTCACTCCCCTTCACTCCACCTTCCCAAACTTGTCTTTGTATCTGCTTGGGAAGGTTGGACACATTAGCATCTGACTGTGGTGATGGGAGGGAGCAGGGAGTTAGTCCACAGTCATTATGGATTACACAATGTACACATGACACACAGCACGTAATCAAGGCTTACTGCCACAACATGGGGGCAAACATGAGGAGAGAAAATTTCAGGACATTTGAGGATCATTTGTGTTTGAATTATCCTACCAAAGCTACCTACCTCTGATTATTCTGAAAAATTAACTGTATTGGAAAAAGCCTCTTGAAACTAAACCACATAAAACCAATTCCTTGTTATGAGATGCTCTAGAAGAACAGGGCATTGCTTTACTATCTTTTCTTCATCTTATATATTTCTCTGGGTTTCCTTTTTGTATTCAAAGGGAAAGGGAATCTGCGTGTCATAGTCAGCTCAGTGTACTGTAGCAAAACATCATAGACTGGGTGACTTAGATGTCAAAAATTAACTTCTCATTGTTTTGGGGGCTCAAGTCCCAAGATCATGATACCAGTATGGCCAGGATTTTGATAGGAACCTTCCCTGGGGCTTAAATAGGTGCCTTCTTGCTGTGCTCCTATGGGGGAGGGGAGAGAGCAGAATGCTTGGTTGTTCCTGTCAGGGCACTGATCCCATCTTGAGCATTAGGAGGCTGCCTTGAAGACCTCATCTATGTCCAACCACCTCCCAAAGGTCCTACCTTCTAATACCGTCACATCAGGAGTTAGGTTCAATATATGAATTTTGAAAAACCACACAGTCCATGATACAATTATATTTAAAAACAAGAAAGAAATTTAAGAAGATGTGTTATAGGAATGGCTGTATGAAGCTAAATATTCGTAAGCAAAAGTTTTAGGAACAGGAAAAATTATGACGATGATGATTGCATCTTTGAAGTTTTTAAAAAAAGATTCATTCATTTGTGTGTGTGTGTGTGTGTGTGTGTGTGTGTGTGTGTGTGTGTGTGTGTTCATGTATGTCCTGAGATCAGAGGACAACTTCCAGAAGTCAGTTCTCTCTTTCCATTATTTACTTATTCGTATTTACTTATGTGTACAGGCTCAGGACACAGCTTACCCCAGGGAGTAAGAGGACAACTTGTGAGTCATCTCTCTCCTTCCGCCACCTGAGTTTCTAGGACCAAACTCAAGTCATCAGGCTTGAAGGCCAGGCTCCCTACCTTATTTTGAGGCAGGGTCTCTCTTGTTTCTGCCGCCTACTGGCCTGGGAGCTTCCACTGGTTTTCCTGTCTCCTGAAGGTAGGTGTTCGGGGATCACAGGCATCTGGCCTTCTGCGTTGATCCTGGGGCTGAACTGAGGTCGTCTGGTGCAGCATGTGCTGTTACTTGCTTCTGTCATCTGGCCCCATCTTTCACGATTAAGATGTAGCTTTTCTGGGAAAAAAGGCCATCTTCTGGAAAGTTCTATTTATAGTGTTAGATGGTATGGAATTTAGATTTCCTGGTGATATATGGAAGAGCAACAGAGGGATGGCAGGAAGATGTTTCATCCTTTGTATGTCAGTCTGTATATCTTCATCTTAGTAATTGTGGGTCAGTAGAGAAGTTATTTTGTGATGAAATCTCTAGTAGATTGGACTGACCAAGCAGTTGTTTTTTTGTTGTTGTTTATTTATTTATTTTTGAGGCAGGGTCTATATAGTCCTGGCTGGCCTATAAGTTGCTATGTAGACCAGGCTGGCCTCACACCCACAGAGATCGACCTCCCTCTGCCTCCTGAGTGCTGGGATTAAAGGTGGTCACCACTATACCTGGTACAAGCAGAGTTTAAAAGAAAATGTGTGTGTGTGTGTGTGTGTGTGTGTGTGTGTGTGTGTGTGTGTGTGTGTGCTTTGCCTGCATGCATGTATTTGCACCATATATGTGTATGCCTGGTACCAGAAGAGAGTGATAGATCCCCTGGAATTGTATGTCAGGTGTATAGGTGGTTTGTGAGCCACTATGTGAGTATTAGGAACCAAACATGGACCCTCTGCAAGATCACCAAGAGCTCTTCATGTTGCTGAGTAGTCTCTCCAGGCCCTGGGCGAGCAGTTTTGCAGTTATTACTGTTCCATGGGTTAGTAGCATGTTTGCCTCCCGTCCCTGATGGCAATCCTTTCTGCTTCCTCCTCCCACATGCCGTTCTTCCTCCCTGTCACTGTGATGGCTGCGTGTGATGAGGTGATGGTGCTCTCTACTCTTATCACTCTCAAATTTGTGGTTCAAGGGAGATGAGGTAGGTGTTTAGAGACCCCATGCAAAATAAGGAATTGGTGTGTACTTTGAAGTACTGTTTACCAAAGACGTTAGTTTCTGTAAGAATTCTACCAATAGGTAAGCTTGCTAAAACCCTCATGAGACTTACATATGACCTCCATGTATATGAACCCTTCTTAAGGAGTTTTTAGTGATTTTTTAAAATGTTATTCTTAAAAATGGCTCGAAATTGTAACTCTTCATGCACTAGGAAACTAGATTGCCTGTGGTCAGTATGGACATTTAATAATGAGATTCAAATGAGTAGTTTCTCTGAGGAACAAATAACTCTAATGGTGTATTGTAACTGGGACCTGAAAAATTATCTGGCCCTCGTTAGGTGCTTACTAAATATGTGTTGATCGAATAACAGTAAAATAAACAAAAGGGAAATTGTCATGCTTGAAGAACTTACCAAGTGCTTCTCTCTGGATGGTGGAAGTATGACGGTTTTTATTTTCTTCATATCTAGCTAAGTTTTTCACATTCAAAAAAAAAATGTCACATCCTGGTGTGGTGACACAAGGCAGAGATCTCAGCATTTGGGAAGAAGTTGGAAGATAATTTAAGGCAAACAGGCTACATGAGACATTCACAACAACAACAAAATCACAAGAGACCTATACTAGCTTGACTAATTTTCAAACCAGCTTTAAAAGTTCACACAATGGGGTGGGCTTTCAGAGGTACATGTACGGAAGTGTTTGCTCTGTGGCCTTCTGTTACTTCTGAGGATTTCAGGTCATGGGCCAACCTCAGAGCTTTCAGCTCAGGAAATCTCCAGTACCAGCCCATGTCTGAGACCAGAAGAAAGAGGATACAAGACATGTCTACAACAGAGAGCTCGGTCCCCCTAGGGTGGCAGATAAGGGAAGGAGAGGGGAGGAGAAGAATAGAGTACGTGGTCCTCAATGTTCCTGCTATGAATTATTGCTGGGGGGGACCCCGAGGGTATCCTGTGTGTGCAGGGAAACATGCTGGGCAGATGCACGCCATGAAGGCATGGCGGCGGCAGCCAGTAATTCACAACTCATACACTGAATCCATGTGGAAAGTTTATTATAATAGAGAGATGAAGGAAAGAGATGATAGAAAGAGAGAGACAGAGAGAAAGAGAGAGAAGAGAGAGAGAGAGAGAGAGGGAGAGGGAGGGAGAGGTTGAGGGTGAGTACCTCATGGGAGGAAAAGTGGAAGAGAGAGAGAGAGAGAGAGAGAGAGAGAGAGAGAGAGAGAGAGAGAGAGAGAGAGAGAGAGAAAGGAGAGGAGTTTTTCCTTAGAATGAGGCTTTTTTTTTTTTTTTTTTTTTTTTTGGTTTTTCGAGACAGGGTTTCTCTGTGTAGCTTTGCGCCTTTCCTGGAACTCGCTTTGGAGACCAGGCTGGCCTCGAACTCACAGAGATCCACCTGGCTCTGCCTCCCGAGTGCTGGGATTAAAGGCATGCATCACCACCGCCCGGCAGAATGAGGCTTTTACTTCAGGATGCAGGGTGGCACCAGGGGCGGATCAGAATGTTAACATTCCTCTGTTTTGATTGTTATAAAAAGAGGTGAGTTATGGGAGCAAGTGGGGGAAGAAGGGAGCTGAATTCTCGATGCTACTTCAAGCTGACATGGGGTGAAGTGGGGAAGGGGGAAATGGGAGTCACGCACAATGGAAGATCTCAGGAACGTTCCTTGAGGGAGCTGAGGAGGCAGGTTGCAGCAGTGGTGTTCCAGGAGCTTGGGTGGGGGGGAATGGCATGCCAAATCAGGAGTATAGAAGCCATGACATCTGCTGTTTCTCTGGAGACCAGGTGGGAACAATGAATCTGCAAAATATGCTTGAAAAATAGGTGGGGTCAGAAATGGGCTCTGGAGATTGCTAATTTTTTTCAGACCAGATTTTTTGGTACAGTAGCAGAACTTTTCCCAGGAACCTGTAGGTATCTGTAAGACAGCTGGAATAGATTTTTCACAGGAACCTTACTAATAAGCTATCAAGGTGCTTGTAGTCTTGGGTCATCAAACACCGTCAGATCTGAGGATAAACTTAAGAAATGAGACAGCTTTCCTATCTTCATGTAAATAAACCAGGATCCACTGAGAGCAGTCAGTAGTAAAAAGTTACACTGACATTTGTTCTGTGAGTTTATCTGATCCGGTAACAAGGTTAGTAGTAGCTGTAGGAGGGAAGAGGACCTGTGAATTTTACACAGAGAATTGAGAAGGCAGCTGAAGCAAAGCCTGGTCGTCAAATGGAATCAGAGATCTGAGAAGGATAAATCATATCTTAGTGCAGACTGAGCAGCTTTTGAATCTGTTAAAAATGACAGGGACCAGTCCATACCCAGTTAGCCATACCCAGGTCTCCACATCGTTAGCAGAAGTATCAGAACAGCATCACTCTTCAAGCCATCAGGGCCATGAGGTGGGAGTTTTTCCTATGGAAGAGGAACATAGGGAAGACTGATCTTGTTTTATCTAGGCAAAGAGGGGTGCAATCAATTCCCCGATATCCTGCTGTTTGTCCTCAGTCTGGGCTGGATACTGATGGCAGGTGTCTCATTTGGGCAACTTGCCCAGAGGTCAGTGTTGCCCATTGTCGGCATCTTTTCGGAGACCTTTGGTCACTGTTAGGATCTGGGAGTCTCTGCCTGATATAATAAGCTTTTTTTGATTAACATTTTAAATGCCATATTCTGCAGATCTCTGAGCATTTGAGGACTGCCTGTCTATTAGGTATGAATGGCTGACTATCAGCTTGTATTCCCTAAGTCTCCCATATCTTAGCAGCTTCCATAAGACTAGGACTTGCTGTCTCCTGAGAAGGCAAAGAAGAGCGACAGGGGAAAGATCCCAGGGCCAAATGAGAACAGAAGAAAAGGGGCTTGTGAGTCAGGGTGCAGCCCAGCTCTGAGAAAAGGAGCCTCCAAGAAGAGGAAAAGGACCCTCTTGGTGGACTCTATGCCAAGGTTTTCTGTAGCTAGAAGTTTTCCTGTGTCCTGCCTAGTCCAGGTCAGGATAAATCTCCGTCATCTGCCAGTCCTGCAGCCACCCAAGTAAACACACAGAGGCTTATATTGATTATAACTGCATGGACATGGCTCAAGCTTTTTGCTAGCTAGCTCTTATATCTTAAATTAGCCCATAACTATTAATCTATGTATTGCCACATGTTCCATGGTTTTACCTACGTCCCATTACATGTTGCTCCTTAGGTGGCTTGCTGGCGTCTCCCCCCACCTTCTTCCTCTCTCTCTCTTTGAATTTCCCACCTGCCTCCAAGCTGTCTTGCCATAGGCCAAATGGCTTTATCAACCAATCAGAGCAATACATATTCACAGCATAAAGAAAGATATTCCCTCATCAGTTTCCATCCCTAACCTAGCCCCACAGCCTGTCCTGGGAACAGGAAGCACAGGACAACATATTCTCCATAGCTGCTTCAAGCTGAAACAGGATTCAGGTGGTCAGGACTCTGACCTAGCTGTAGAGAAAAGAAATAATTACGTTTGGCTGGACCATTTCACCTTTAGCAAGTCCATGTGTCACAGGTTGAAGTTAGTCAGCCAGATGGAAGCTCACTGGAACAGATATAGACTAGAGACAGAGTTAATATTTGAACTTTTAAAAAATCTTTTGGCCCATGGTCTTAGTGATTGGGAAAGGGAGACCAGGAGGGTGAGAAATATCATCCTCAGGAATAGACAGGTGAGGAAAAAAATAAAAGTGTTTAGATAAATTAGTATCATTAATCAGTACCGAAATCATATAGTAGAAAATCAAATAATGAGTAACCAAGGAAAATTAAAAATCATGATTTTGTGACCCGAAGTGTATCAAAATTGTATTAATGCTAAAATCTGAAATTTAAAGTCTTAATATAATGAAACAGCCTGCATGTGGTTCCACTGATGCCCTGGAGGGGAGCACATACGTCTCCACGCCCCACCCACACGAGCAGCTGGAATGAACACCAGGCCGTGACTGGACCTCTGCCTGGCCCAGAGGGCTCAAGCCAGAGGGAGGCAGCTGGGGACATCAGGCCAAGGACAGAGGACTTTTCTTTGGCCCATAAATGATAGTAAAACAATGCACAGGGGGAGGCAATTCCCTAACCTCCCTCCATACTGATGGCCTGAGTGCTGGGTGGCCCGCCCATGCTGCTCTTGGTAAAGATGGTGGTTAGGTCACATGACCTGGCTGTTTTGACCTTAGCCAAGATGGTGGCTAGACCATGTGGATGCCCTTATTGAAGATGACACCCTGATCATGTGATTGCCCTTAAGATGGCACAGCCTGATCATGTGATCTCCCCTATCAAATATGGTGCCTGACCGCCTGTTCATGTGGGTTTTTTTTTTTTTCACAAAATAAACTGAGCAGATAAGGAACAGATAATTGAAGTATTTAAAAGTCAGTCAGAAGTAAATATAGATGGCCATATCAATCATACATTTTCATTTGCACATAGGAAATAGACTTTGTGAAGGAAAGATGGCGAAGTAGCAGTGCAGCTGGACGGGAGAAAGGAACCCCCCCACCCCCCCACCCTGGGGTTGCAGCATGTGTAAGCAGCCACAGGGGAGTGAACCCAAGCCATGGGTCAGCGGCAGTGGTGGGGGTGGGGGGCCGTAGGCACATTTTTACACAATGAGGTATAAGGCCTATTGGACCGACCTCCGGCGTCCCAGAGGGTCAGCGAGGGCCAACAATAACAGTGCAAGATAGCCAATGAACCATCGTCACAAAGGCTATGGGCCGTGGAATTGAGAGGGCACAGGCCATCTCCATATGCCATTGCATAGGGACAGGGGCCGAAGGGCTTAGAGCCCAAAGACACATGGTACCAGCTAGCAAAACAAGATAAATCCTCACTTGTGGGAAAATGGCCAGAAGGGAAGGGAGGAATCTTACCAGTCCAGTAGGGTGAAGAGTCCCCTGCTGTGCTGTTCACCTGAAGAGCCTGAAAAATGGTGGGTGGTCCAGGATCCCAGAGCTCCTCAGATCGCCAGCAGGCAGGAGAAAGCAGTGGGATTGCCGGGCGAGGTTGAGCGCCAATGTTATGAATTATTGTATGGGGGACCCCCGCAAGGGTATCCCGCACGTGCAGGGAAACATGCTGGCATGCTGGGAAGATGCAGTGATGGGCTGGGCAGATGCATGCCACGTGGGCAGGGCTGTGGCTGCGGCCAGTAATTCACAACCCAGACCCTGCATCCACATGGAGAGTTTATTATAATAGAGAAATGAAGAGAAAGATAGGAAAGAGGGGGAGAAGAAACAAGAGAGGAAGAGAAAGAGGTCAAGGGTACGCACCTCATGGGAGGAAAAGCAGAAAAGAGAGACAGAGGAAGAGGAGTTTTCCCTTAGAATGAGGCTTTTATGTCAGGACACATGGCGGCGCCAAGGGGTGGGATTTCAAGGGATAAATCAGAATATTAACAGTTCCTTTTATGTAAATGTTGGCATGGACACACACATACATCTGCACACTGGTTATATATTTCTTTGATTTTATTGTTAGAGAAGCTGTGGGGAATGTCCTAAACATCCCAGAGAATGGTGGACTACATTTGGATAAACTCAGCAGCAATACCCACCCACTTCAAGAAGGCACTTGGAGAGGACAAAAAGAAGCATGCTAAATTTGGGGTGAACGTTTCTAATGTTATTGAAAAGTGACCACTCCTGTTTATTTCTTATGTTAGACACAAAGTGTCTGACTTGAAATGCCGCCGCACTTTGTTTTTGTCTTGCCTTGTTTATTTTCTTATGAGAAAGAGGCTACTATCAATCCCATTTTGCAGAAAGAAAAGCTGATAAAAATTCCCACAAGCACGGTCCTTTCCTAGCCACTCCCTTCCAAGGAGCTAGCTACAAATCCAGGTTACAGGAAGAAAAATAAACTAAAATATAGGTACAAAACAACAACAAAAACAAAAAAAAAAACGCAATCCAAGTTGAGTTGCAACATTAGCCTTTGAAGTCGAAAAAGAGATGAAAAAAGAATTGTGTTTAAAAATAAAGAGGCCGGTTTTCCAGACACTAATGGGTGGGTTTTCAGCTCATTTCATTAAGCCAAATTACGAATTTACTTTTCAATTAAGGGTCCTATCACTGTCACAGCTGTGTCTTGTTCCGTCTGTCTTCCAACTTCATCCTGGCTGAATGTGGAAAGCGATTCGGTTGTGTGTGTAATCGGGGAGGTCTGGGGAGGATCTTTTACCCCCATTGTTTTCCTGGGTGTCCTCGCTCTGGGCGCCTGGCATTCCTCACGTGTCTAAGGCAATGAAGGAGCAGTGAAGCGCGGGGAGGCTGCACAAAAGACAGGCAAAGGCTATCAGTGCAGAAAGATCAATTATTCAGTGTGCACACGAAATGCCCAGTATGCCTGGGATGAGGAGACAAATATTCCTTTCCCAAGGAAGGAAATTGGTTGACCTGTGGGGGTCCATAAAGAACCGGCCCGCTAGCGGGGGGACGATCTTTCTGGGTCCCTTGTCAATCTCTCAGATGGCCCGGCCTCGCCCTTTCTGCCCTAGGAGGCCCGGGAGGGTGGGGGAAAGCAGAGCAGGGCATCCGCGCCTTTCCCAGCAGCTTTTGGCTTTTCCTAAGTCGCAGAAGCTTCCTTCATTCATCTTGCAGGCGCTGCAGCTCCGAGGCAAGGTGGGGACGTTCAGAGGCGGGCCTCGTGGCCTTGGCTGCGGCCGTCCCAGCCCGGCTTGGGAGGGGTAGGGCGAGGCGGTGCAGCCTCCCCCAGTCAGCTTTGAGCAGGCACAGCCCCTCTTGTAGGGCGCCCAGGTCTCCGGATCTGCAGGACAGACGTCTCCCCTCCCCCTCTCCCAGGAAGCCTCCCTCGGTTCCCATGCCACCGACCGAGTGACAGGCCCCGGGAAGGCCAGCCAAGACATAGCCTTCCTATCTGGGTCTGCCCTCCCTCCAGCATGGGTGCGCGCGAAATCACACACACACAGACACACCTCGCCCTCCATGCAACACACACACACACACACACCACCCTCCCGCTGCACCCACACCCGCCACAGACACGCAGTCGGCCCCTTCCTGCAAAACACACACACACACACACACACACACACACACACACACACAAGCAGACAGACATCCTCCAGCTTGCCTACCCTCCTCCCTCCCCGCAGTCCCGGCCGCCCGGGGCCCCTCTTCCCGGAGCGCCGCGCCCGGCGGCCCCCGCAGGCCCCGCCCCGGGGGAGGAGAGCCGGACGCGCGCGGGAGCCGGGGAGGGGAGGGGAGGGGACGGGCGGCGGGGGAGTGTCTGGCTGCCCCCGCCCCTCGAGTGAGCGACTGGGCGCGGAGGTCCCCTCCCTCCTCGCTCCGAGTCTGCCAGCTCCCGCTCGCTCCCTGCCCACTCCCGGGGGGCTGTTCCGTGGCGCGGCCGCCGCGGCCACCGCTTCTTTCACACTTTAGTTGCGAGCGGGCGCGCCGCGCTCAGTGACTGGAGAGCTGGCCGCACGCCGCCTTCCCGCACGCACGCACGCGGGCCCGGCTCCGGGGTTTTCTGCTTTTACTCCAGGCGGCGGGGAGGAGGGGGAGCCCCGGCCACACTGTAGGAAGGAGGAGGACGTGGAGGAGGGAGGAAGAGCGCAGGCGAGGAGGCCAGGGGCGGGGGGCGGGGGGCTTGCCACCTTCAGCCCCCCCCCGCGAGCGCCCAAGGTAAGCGGGAGCCACCGCCGGCGCGCTGGGCATCCCGGGTGGGCGAGGAGGGAGGCCTGGGGGGGGGGGGGGCGGTTGTCTGCCGAAAGGATGGGAGCCGCGATCCTGGCGTTTGCCGGCACTCTGCCCGGGCTGGGTTGCTGCTTCTGCTTCTGCTTCTGCTGCTGCTTGCTGCTTGCTGCTTGCTGCCGCTGCGGGGCTGCTGGGGCTGCCCGCTGCAAGGGACCGGAGCCAGGCTGGGGGAGCTGCAAGGGGGGGCGTCTGCTTGCTGGGTGGAGGGGCTGGGATGCGGTTAGGGCTGCTGACGACTTTCGTCACATCGAGGCCTGGGTGGCTGGTGTGAGACACCCCTCCCTTCCCACCCGCACCCCGCGCCGCCCTCAGCCTTCCTGCTCTCTCTAGCTTTGCCTGTAGCCACTGTTACTTTGCAAGCAGGAGCTGGGAAGAGAGAGAGAGAAAAAAAAAACAAAACCCAAATTTAGAATCTTTTGCTAAGTCTCCAAGTCCCTTCTCTCGCTCCCACTGATGGTGCGTTTATGTGGGTGATGTGATCCCCGGGATTTCTGAAGTTTTGACCTTTTCGGGGTGGCTTGTTTTCTGTACATCTGTTTGCCTTCCTGGGTGTATTTATTATTTGTGCCCTTGCGCGGCCGCCCGAGGGTGCTTGCTTATATTACATGAGCAGATTTCTCTCCCCTCTGCAGGCAGTTCGGGAAGTGCCGCGGCGGCGGCGCCTGGGCTGCCTTTGCTCAGCTGCTTAATGTCCTTCCTTATCATCCACCCTGCCCCCCTCCCTCCAGAGATAGATCCTTTTTTTTCCCCCTTTTTGCCCATATTTAATGTTTGTGTGGGAGAAGTCCTTAGGCTGAAGGGCTTCCATCGCCCATTCATTCCTCTTGTGAAGGCCCTGAATGGCTCAGGCATGTTGATAATAACATTTGGGGGTGCCTTTCTTTGCTTTATAGAGTTGCTTGGCCAAAGATAAAAATACACACACCCGAACACGCATTCATCTTGAGAGATAGCAAGCGCAGTTTGAGAGGGAAGTGATTTGTTTCCAGTAGGAAGTTGACAACCTATGAGATACCTTCCTCGTCTGTGAGTTAGGAAAAGAGTTTTAAAATAGAGCTTATGTTCTGCGTGGCTGGAAGACAGCCATAAGTTCAGTTGCTGAGCTGCTCTGAAAGTGATACACCCTGATCAACCAGAAGCTCGGTGAAGACGCTTTACTCTGACTCAGACATTGGGAGGGGGCCGCTTGGCCACAGATTTCCTGCAGGACTTTTTTTTTTTTCTTCCTTTTTAGACGCGTGGGGGAACTGACAAGCTCAATACACACATGGTTCTAAGGAACGCCTTCCAATTCAAGGGAGCGATGGGCTCACTTTCTACCTAAGGAGAATAACCTTTGAGTTTGGTTGAATTGGGATAGACCAGGATGACACACGCGTGGAGTGGGCCTGGACTACTTCAGCTCTGATGGGGGAAGATGGGGTGGTGGTTAGGAAGGGTGGGTGAAGTCCTCAGTGCAGAATTCGGGGTTTCCACCCTTTTCCCTACTTGAGCTGGGATGTGTGCTGTGTTGGCTGTCTGGAAATCCAGTTGATAGGATTTGGAAATTAATCTGGACGCCATCATCTGTTTGTTTTCCTACTTCTAAGGAAGGGAGGGTCGGTGGGAGAACACAAGCCAGCGTATTTAAAGGCATTGGAAACTACGCTGGAATTAGCACTTCGGAGACCAGAGGTGCAGCACTGAAACGTAATCTCTTCTAACGTTTGGTACTGGGCAGACTAGGCTTAGAGAGCAGGACTGCTAGGAAGGCAACGGAAACACGTGCTCTGGACCCCTTGATGGGAGAATGTCTCAGGGGGGCTGAGGTCCCTCTGTCCTCCAGCTCTTATCTAGTTTGTATAAACTGTACCCATACACCCCTTCTCACTTAGAACATACATTCCACTTGCCCTCCGTCCACTTGGGTGGTAGAGAGGATCCACATCCTCCAGCCGGAAAAAGTTCATTCCAGAAGGATCCCAGTGTCCTTAGCTTCCTCCTTCCTTCTTTAGCTGAAAACAAACAAACAACAACAACAAAAAAAACCCCAAAAACAACAACAACAGAAAAACCTGATAATTTTGCTTTCTTGACTAGTAATTTACTCTTCTCCAACCTACCTCCCTTAGTCATTTTGCATGGATTTCTGGGAGCTGATAGGGCACCATATAAAGTGGTTGATGAGATCTTGTCAAAGGAGGGGGACAAAGTTCCTTAAGATGACACCTGAGGTTGTCAGGTTGTCTTCCATTCCTTCAGATGTGCTTGGGCCCTCTCTCTGTCTCTTGTGCACACACACACACACACACACACACACACACACACACACACACACCCAGAACCACCACCACCACACACACACTTAAAAGAAGTGACTTGAATCTCTTGAAGAGTCACAAGATATGAATGAAGAACTTCTCCATTCATTGGTTCTGTCTGTTGTGACTGATTCAAGCACGCCACCAAGGACGAAGATGGTTCACACCTCGTACCATGTCCAGGCTGCGGCGCTTTAGTATGATGTTGGATTTGGCACTGAGCAACCTTTGCTCAAGGTTGTGTCCGAGTGGCTTGCTCTAGGCTTTTGTTTCACCACTTCTAATGCCTGGTCTTTATCAGGGAAGATGTCAAAAGCCAAGTGTTCCCATGCCTCCCTTAAGTCAGAAAGATGCAGAGGACATTTATACAGTGAGACCTAAGTGTACCGATTACCACAGGCTTCATTTGAGCTCATATATATAACTGGTAGCCATATAAACACCTTTTGTGGCAAGCACATTTGAATACAAAGGTCATGAGCTTTTGTATCCTTCCAAGTTTTCTTCTAGCCCTAGTTTGAGGATAGACTATGATGGTAATTCTGGCCAGACACTGTGGAAGAAGAATGTGAGTTAACAGAATGGTCTTATAAGACAATGCTTTGTTTTCCGTCAGCTTGTTAGAATTGAGTACAAGGGGGGCGTGGCATCGCTTTGTGTGTCCTGAATGTATTTTTTTCTTCCTGCTGTGTTGCTGATGTCTCAGGCTGTGGGTACTGGTTTAAACTGTTTACTTCTGGATCTCCTCATGGCTAAACTCATGAAACCTAAACTCACCAGAGTTGTGGGGTTGAGGCTGTGCACGGGACTGAACAGGAGAGTTTCAGCAAGCCCTCTGCCGATTGTCAGTCAGAGGTGAGGCTTGGCATATTTGCTCTTATAATGCAATTTTATGTGAAAATGATTTTCACATAAAAGTTGATTTGCCTCCAACTTTTCAGGACCCAATTGACTGTGTAAAGCCACCCAGACATCTAGTAAATAAGAATCCACTCTGATAATGGAGGGCTTAGACAGTTTCATGAAAAAGTACATCTCTTCAAAAATACTATTTTGGAAATGATTACAGGGCAGACTCCACCCTCCAGTGAGTGGAGGGTTGTGGGAGATGATACAGGTGTGAAGACCCCCTACAGTGTACACGGTAGGTGTTCAGATGTTTCTCTGATCATTCTCTAGTATGTAAAAGTATTTTAATAACCTTTTTATTTATTGTGTGTTCATGTGTATGTGAACACATGTATATATATATATATATATATATATATATATATATATATATATATATATATATATGTGCATGCTTGCAGGAGTCCATTTTCTTCCTGCACCATGTGGGTCCCAAGGGTCAAACTCAGGTTGTCAGGCATGGTAGCTTGTACCCTTATCCGGTGAGCCATGTCACTGACCCAAGTAGAAATAATTTTATATTACTAATCTGTTTTTAGCAAATATGTGAGTTTTAGCCTATTTCATGGTCCTTCTTAGAGCATAGAAATATAGTGTGGGAGAAGTAAATTGTTCTCCATAAAACCTGAAAAGCAGATTGTAACAGACAGTGCAAAATGCTGTTTAGAAAACTGCGCACACACACACACACACACACACACACACACACACACACACACGTCTTTTTGTGCAGGAAGAACTGCAATACTAAAACTGATTTTTAAAAATGGTGACAGTTTTGACTTTTAGGGCTCATGATTTAAGAGCTTATCTGAAGTGGTATGTAAATTATACATACACATATTTTTTAAAGTAGGCAATCATTTAGCCTGTCTCAGTTCTGAAGTTTAATTTTACAAGTTACAGTTGCAGTAAGTAACAGCATGACATGCTGCGGTTCTGCCGTCGTGACAGAGTGCCTGGGGGTAAAGCAGGATAGGATAAACATGGAGATGAATGCGCAGCAGTGTCCACAGTCACCAGCTATTAATATGAGCCTTGCTTTGCTATGAACGTGTAGCTGGAAAGATGTATTTCCTCGGCGGTAAGTTGCTCTGTTCCTTACCCTTGGGAAAGAGAACAGCTTCCCTAATCTGAATGCCAACTACTGACCGAGCTACTGGAAGACAGAAGCCCCCCTGGCAGCTGGCAGGGCATACCACTTGGCACTTGGAAGTCACTCAAATAGTGATCAAACTGAAGGAATTAACTTCATTAGTTCAGGTCTGTCATGTGTTAAAACCTCGGAGAAATACATTAGACACAGATAGAGTTTTTAATAAATCTGTGTGATAGTTTATTAAGATTGCGTGTTCTGCGTCGGGGTGGAGTTTTTGAAACATACTTGGCAGGGAAGTAAACAGGGCGAACGCGATCCTGGAACAGATAACCTCAGCTCTGAGCTAGGGTCGTCTTCACTTGGAATAGCCAGGATGAATCCTTTCCATAGCTGATGAATCCTTCTGTCCTATGATCTTCAGCTTATTTGTCTGAGGAGCTCAGCCGACACCTATACCTCCTATGCTTCATCATCTCTCTCTTAGGGGTTTCTTTTCGTGTCTGTAGTCTCCTTGGACATTCAGCTGCAGTGGTAGCAGTCGGGGCTTCCATGCTGGCGTCTCTCCTGGTGGCGAGGTCCCGGGAGAGCTCTAGCACTCCCAACTCTCAGTTTATTGGGTCCGCAGCTGCTTCCTCCAAAATAACCTGGAAAAAAGCGACATGGAGTCTTGCCCAGTGCAGTGAGCTCACTCAGGCTCCCAGCATCCTGGGGCTCTCTCGGAAATCTGTTCTCTTGGGCTGGCCTTGCTAGGCTCCAGTTCCTCTGCCAAATATCCCTTTCACTTTCCTGTTCTTCCTGGAGCTTTTCCATGCTTTTCTGTGCATAGATGTCCACCCACAGGCCCTCGGGCTTTCTCCTCCTGCCTCTGTATTTTTACCTGCAAGACAAGGTTCCTTTGAGAATGGGCTGCACTAGTTTCTTAACCAGGAGCCACTTTCTCCATGAGCCTCCCACCTGCTGCCCAAACCCAGCTCCTCCCCTCTGCCCTCAGGGCCCCTCTGCTGGCGTCCAACTTTGCCCTACTCCTCCTCATCCCTCCCACCCTCTCTTTTCCCCCTCAAGCCTTAGATCTTCCAGCACATACCTGCCTCTGCCTGTCTCACAGCCTCCTGCCATCTCTACAGATGTGTTTACAGGATTCGTGAGTCGACAGTCATAGAAGTTCAGGGAACTTTCGGACTCGTTTTCACTTTTGATTCCACGGTGCTATATTGTAGACTTGAAAGGCTCCTAGGCCATTTATGGAGCACTGCGCTTTTTTACTAATCACTTCGAGATTCCATCCTTCGCTGGATCGTAGCGAGAGGAAATATCCTGATGATGACTGCTATTTTTAAAAGTTTGATCAACAGATCTCGGAAAGCATCTCACAGCTTTCCGTGATGGTCCCATTCAAAGGCTTTATTACGCACCAGCTTCTCCTCCCTAATCACAAGTAGAATGGTTTCATCATTTCATCTTCTTTATCTTTTCTTCTCCTTTGGTTAAATAAACACTGCTATACCTTAAAACACACACACCCTCTCCATTTGCTATCATTTTATAGTTCTCTATGAGAGTTTGATAAGCTCCCGGGACACATTTCTGCCAAGCAGAGGCTCTGTAGCAAACACCTCACGTTGTCGAGTTCACCCGTAAGCCTCTAGTCTATGTTGACCTTACCAGGGAGATTAGAGCAAGTGGAAAAGGTGTTCGGGTGAGGACTACGACCTCCATGAATGAAATGAAATGCAGCCCAGTGGTAGGTAGGGCACTTTTCTAACAGGTCTGAGGTCCTAGGTTTGATTCTCAGAGCCAGGGGAAAAAAAATAATAAAGAAAAAAGCAAAGCCACATAAGCCATTGACCCGTTAATGCAGGACTGGCCTTATTAGAACATTGGACTTGAGAAGTAGTGCAGTGAGTGAGCACTTTGGAAGAAGGTGCTCTGTGTAACAGGGAGACCGTGGGGTTAAGTCACAATTCCCCCTCTGATGGCCCTCTGCTTTATTTGATGGTGGCAGATAGCCCACTGGTTTGAGTTCAAACCTATATACCCCTCTTCACTGGTGACTTACGGCTTTTCCTGCCTGAGAAGTACATTGTTGCCCTGGAATGTGGGGACGTTTTTCATACCCGTTCTCAGAGAGGTAAGTGGTAAGTGAAGTGGGTCTCCTAACAGCCTGAGAGGTGCTGTGGGCATCCCAGCCACTCCTGGCAGCTTCTCCTTGAACTTCGGGGTTGAGAAAGAGGACTGCGTTCATTGTCTCCAGTATGGTAGAGGCCTTGCATTCACATGGCTTCTTGTGAGCAGACCCGAGGGCCCTGGGTGGGGTAAGGTGACCATACAGAGATGGTTTCTGTATGCCAAGAGGTGACTTCAGTTCTGTCTGCGAGTTCTATCAGAAGCAGTTCTCCTAAAATAGTCCTGGACAATCCAGTTCCTAGCATTAGAAGGTTACGAGGGGATAAGCAACATGTACCTCATTGTGTATCTCACACAGATACTTGGATGGAGGAATTCACAATCTAGGAATCTCTCGGGGTTGCTTAATGTCTCCTGAAAGTTCGAACGTTCGGTTTTCTTTGCTAGAGACCTGTGACAGACACTCTGAGAAAGCTCCCCCAAAGCAAATCTGCTTACCTTTGTGGCTTCCTCAGGCCAGCCTTGGGATGGCCTCCCCCTTACTGTTTCTCTTGAGACTGAAGCCCTTTCTTAAGTCTGAGTTCAAATCCTTCATGCTCCAAGGAACTCTCTCTGCTCTAAGGGTAGTTTGTCCCTTGCCTTCCATGTATTCCTGTAGCACATATTTTATTATAACTTTTGGTTTTAGGTTAGATAATTTTTTTTTTCAGTGCAGAGAATGGAACCCAGCATGTTATGCTAGACAAGCCTCCCTACCACTGAGTTATATCCCCCACCCATCATTTATGTACTTTCTTGGTCCCAGCCAAATATATGCTCTTCTGTCCTGCCCACCAAGCCAAAAGAGTTGATTGTGTTGTGTAAGTAGTTATTGGTTGAGTGACAGCTAGTAATTGATGTGAAGCTTGGAATTTTTTTTTTTTTTTTTTTATGAAAATGGTGCTCCCATTAAAAATTCTCTTTAACTAAATGAGGAAGTCTAGTCTGGATGGAGAAAGATAGAGTTGTTGGCCAAGGTTAAGGCAACTAATCTTTCTTATTTGCTTCAGTAATTTATTGAACAAACATTTGCTTTTGTTGATGACGATTTGTGTCATTGAAGTGCCTGGCACCAGGGAGATGCTGGAGATCCGGAGACCAAGAGGCCTGGCCCTGGCTTTGTGTCGCTAGTTCCCAGGCAAGCAGGGGAATTGTCACGTGAGCACATGATCTGTGGTGAATACACAAAGGTGCTTTGGGAGCTGAGATAAGAAGGTGCTCTGGGAGACAGGCCCACAGGACACCCATTTTCCCTGGGAACAGCCTTGGTTTACTCCTACTGCTGAACACTGCTACAAAGTACCCCATCACCCCTCTAAAGGTCTTAGGTTGGACAATAAATTACAGCTTGATACGTTTTTATTTTTCTGACTGTACTCATTCATTGACTCGTAGGCCCGTTTAGAGATTGGCATTCTGGGACACACAGGTCTGGGAGCAGGGGGAAGATGAGGCAGGCCACTGTAGGCAGAAGAGCCTCTGTGGTGAGGAGCCAGGTCGGTATGGCTCTGTGTGGCTGCTCTTTCCAGGTGATGGAGAGCTGGAAGCTGAGGCTGATGAACTGTCTAGCGTTCACTGTAGTTTGGACTTTTACCCAGTGTCTAAGCAGTGGGAGTCATTGGAAGAGGGAAGACACATCTTTTTTTTTTTTTTTTTTTTTTTTTTTTTTCATTGTCATTTCTTAAGTGTAGAGAAGAGACAGTTGTGGTATTAGTGCCAGCCTGGTGAGGTATGCTGAGAGCTAAGTTCATGCCTAAGCCTGGAGAATCTCGGTATAGGGGGAGGATGAAAAACAACAACAGAATCGGAGAGAACCAGTGAAATTGGGAGGGAAAATGATGAAAGAGAATGAAGGGTAACTGCTAATATTTTCTGAATGGATCATGCTCACAGAGATGAAAATCCAAGCACCGAGGGAAAAAGGGACCGAGTCAGTTTTAAATAGACTGTGTTTCAGGTGTGTGTGTTCTCTTGGATGGAGTGGCCTAATAGCAGCTGAAATTCTGGCCTGGCTTTCAGAAGAGCGGTTGGGATAGAATTACAGGTTTGATCTCCGCTCAGTCATCATTTCTTAGGGAATCATTTTGCAATTTCCACGGCAAGGTTCAATCCCTCTACTCTACCTTCTTACTGTACCATGCGACTCCTCCCGTGTACACCATCTCAATGTTGCGATTGCATGTTCATCTTGGTGATCTTTGGATTCACAGTAATACTACACCCCAACCCCAGTGTAAAGCACATGAGGGCAAGACTTATCTCTTTGATCCTTCCCTGTTTTAAAAAAATCCTATCATACATGGAGGGTAGGGCACATGTTTGTTGAGTAGGTATGTGGATGGATGGATGATAGATGGATGGATAGATGATAGATGGATGAATGAGTGGATGAAATGTGGTAGGTGCTACTGTGATTTGATATGAGATTGCCCTGGGAATATATGTAGGAGAAAACAGAACATTGAATTCTGGGAAACTTCAGCCTTCAAGATGTGCAATTGAAAGGACAGAGAAGAAAATTGCAACATGGAGATTCTCAAAGAGGCAAGCAAACTAGGGAAGAGAGGGGGAAGAGAGGATCCAGCAGTGAAGGATCCAGCAGTGGTGTTTGGTCAGAATTCTTGCATGAGGAAGTAAAATAATACTGATGATTACTCAGGATTTGTGATGTCTGTTATTAATGAGAGCTGGGAATATCTACTTCATTGAATACTATCAAGTATCTCCCCATTCTTCAGAAAACGCTGGCAACTTGCCATTGTTACGCTAGGGTATGCTTCATGCGAAGCTTCACGTTCTATCACTGTGTTAATTTGGGTGTTCAGAAATCTCAGTGAAACACTGTCTAACCTCTGCCAGCACCTGATGAGGTGGTAACAAATTGGAGCTGTGTTTTGGAAGGAGGATGGAACAGCACAATGTTTAAGCATTGCGAATTTACGAGTGTATGTATTGATTTATAAGGGGATAAAAATACACCCTGCAGCTGAATAGCCATTACAACTAGCCACACGGTTGCAATGTTACCACAAAAGATGGTGAATTGTCTCTTTTCTGCACAAGTGGAGGCTGGGAAGCCCTGTCATTAAAGATCTGTAGTGTAAGTAGGGAAGCCCAGGGAAAGTCTGATCTTCTTGGTTTTGGTCTCTTGATGTAGAGAGACTGGATGTAGAGGCGGGTGATACATCCTAATATAGTGGGAAGGGTATCGGCTTTTGAGTCACAGACTCTATTCCGATCCCTCCACTTCTAGCTTGTGATCTTGACTTACAGCAGCAATACTTGACCAGAGTATTAATTGAAGCTAATGTGTACTGTATTGACTCTGCTCTCAGGTACTGGACTGAGTACGTTGTATAGATTCTCTTCTTTGGTGTTTGTAATAGCTAGCTGCAACAATTACCCTTACTTCTGCCTTGTAAATAGGAAAAATTGAGAGGCAGCATGCTTGCTTGGGACCTTCACCAAAGTCTTGTGGGTAACAAGTCATGGTGATGAGACCAGAATTAATTTCCCTGCCGCCATATAAGGTTTTTGGATAATTTACTCCTTGCCAGCTGTGTCCTCCCCTCTGCCTATCCCCCCACCTCTGTTTCTTTTTGAAGCATTACAGACCAGATTATCATCTTGTCTGTTCCTACTAGATTACTGTTTCTAAAAGATAAGGGACCATTTTTTCATATAACCATAATATTATCGTGTCTAAACTTGTTTCAACAGCAGTTCATTTTTTTTTTAAATCAAATATCTCAAGAGCAGATTCTCTTGATTGTTTCTTTCTGTTTTTTTAGTGATTCCTTTGTGACATTCAGGATCCAAACGATGTTCACAGCTGAGGGATGCATCTGTTTTTATAGATAGGTTTCCTCTCTCTTTATCTGCATCCCTTCCTCATTTTCCTCCCTAGAGTCTGTCTCTTTGCTGAAGAGACAACAGCATGTCCCGTGAGGTTTCTGCATTCTGTGACTTTTCTGGTTGCATCTTTTTGTTTTTTTTGTTTTTTCAAGACGGGGTTTCTCTGTGTAGCTTTGCGCCTTTCCTGGAACTCACTTTGTAGCCCAGGCTGGCCTTGAACTCACAGAGATCCGCCTGCCTCTGCCTCCCGAGTGCTGGGATTAAAGGCGTGCGCCACCACCGCCCGGCTCCTGGTTGCATCTTTACATTCTATTCTTTACCGTTTTTCCTGCACACTGGTACCCAGCCCACTCCATGAGGTCACAGACACCCTGCTTCTTTGGAGAAGGAGTTAAGAGAAAGGACCTTGACTGAGGTCTCCTGGTACTGAGTGATGTGCTGAGACTGTAATCCTGGCTCTAGTGGGTGATTAGTCAGTGGGCTTTGTTGTTGTCAGCCTATTCCTTCATTGATCGAGTTATCCCAGGCCCTGCCAGGTGCTGAGGGTCGCTGTCACCGCAGAATAGGTTATAAAATCAGGATAGCCTTGGATCTGCACTCACTGGCTAGAACTTTTCTCTCTGAAGCATATCAACCATTTGGTTACCTTGAGGTGTATGCTTTTTGGTATAGTTAATGATTGGTTTCCTTCCCTCTCTTTTAATTAATGTTCAAAATAATGACTTAATTTTCTAGTATCTTCCAAATGAGACCAGTGAAGTATTTTTGTTATATTGTTTATGTAAATATCATTATGAACACATGGATTTTAATGCAGTTTGTACTTAAACCCCTGCGATTCTTTATTGATTTTCATCCATTTTTTTTTTTTTTTTTTTTTTTTTTTTTTTTTTTTTGTAGATAGGGTCTTGCTTTTAGACCAGGCTGGCCTCCAATTGGCAATCTTCCTGCCTCAGCCTCCAGATTGTTATTTATTTTGACGTTCTTTCTACGTTTTTCCAGTGGGAGAGTCTTTAAATTGGTTTCTGAATCTGCTTGACAAGACTAGGAAGTCATTGATAGATTCATTACTTTCTGGTTTAACAAGGTATTTAAGATTTATGTTGCGTTTTTCCTGCCTCAGATCTTCATTAGTGATAAATGGTATTTAGAGATATTTGCTATTCCAGAGCCTAGATATTAAGGCTTCTTGCTGCCTCTAGACCTTATTGCTTGTTTTTTTCCAGTGGGCAGAATTAGGAAGGTATATATGTATATACATATCTACTGAGATATGGATATAAATACGTGTATATATGCAGATGCAAGACACTAATTAATATGCATATGTGCAGTGCATATTTATTCATTATTTTATTTAAGGTAATCAAACTTTTGGGTTTTTTTTCCTCTTAGAAAAACAGTAGCATCCTGTAGTTCCATTCATTCCTTTTTTCACTGACGAGTGTATGTGAGGGATCACTTTGGAGTTTTCTCATTACGTCTTACAACTGTGACTCTGCTGTGTCAAAGTATCTAAATTATCCATTTGAATATATGGCTGCTTCTGGTCCTCTGCCCTTCCATTGTCATGGGGACTGGTTTGTTTCTGTTGATGGAGATTTAGTTGCAAGTCAAACAAAAAATTTGAGTGTACAGGGCTAGAGTGGAAAGCCTTAGGAATATTTGTTAGTGTTTTCCATGGCTCATCTTTACGATGGGTCCTCAGCAGTAGAATCACTGGGTCAAGGAATAAATACTGTGCAGTTTTGCTCAATGTAGTAGCCCCTTCAGAGATGCTGCAAGCTCCCCAATGGATACCCTCAAGTGGCAGGCCATGCCAAAGCCTGTCTTCTTCCTATACCTTTGATAAAACTTACTTTATAAATTTGGCATAGTAAGAGGTTAAAACTAAACAATCATGACACTATGCTGTAATTAAAGTTATTTAAAACATGAGTTACGTATTTCTGGAAGTTTCCATTTAGCATTTTCAGATCCATACTAACAGATATACTGTAAAGCCTTAGTATTTTTGTTATCTAAATAGTGAGAGATGATTAAGTATGTGATATAATTCAGTACTCCCATCCTCGTGAATCAGGGTCTATCCAGTCCCAGGATCTTTGTAGCTGAGGATGACCTTGAACTTCTGATCTTCCTGCTTTCACTTTCCAAGTGATGGATAACAGCTCTTGCACCATTGTGCCCAGTTTGGGTGGTGCTGGTGATCAAACCCATGGCTTCATGAGTTCAGGTGCACACTCTCCCAGCCGAACTTCATCCCAGCCCTCTTTATATTTTTCTTATAATGAGTTGGCTTGAACTCTTCTTCTCATGATCCTGCCTCAATTGTCCCTCCCCCCATGATTCATCTCTTAATATTTCCCTCTTTATGTTATATTGCAGATATGATTCTTAATGTTTATGAACTTTTTTGAGTTTACCATTTGTCAATTTTCACTGATTACACTATTATTATATAAATGATTTTTGTCTGTTTTATTGCTTTGTGATTTTGAGTCAGACTTTGGAAAAACTGTCCTTATTTTCCAGGCTTCAGAGTAATATTTTGTAATAATATACTATGAGCCATGCATATAACTTGTTAGTAGCTATGATAAATATGTAGATGAAATTAATTGTAATATATTTCTTTTAACTAAAAATACTATTTTAATAAGTAATCAGTGTTTAAAAGTTACTAATATTTGAATTTTTATTAGTGCATATTATTCAAAAATAATGTTTCATTAAATTTCATACATATGTAGAATGTATTTTGATCATATTCATGCCCATCCTAAAATTTGTAACAATTTGTGTGTGTCTTAACTTAAAAAGATTTAAAAAGAATTTTGTGGATGTATGTGTGCATGAGTTATATGTACCACGTGTACAGGAGGACTTGGAGGCCAGAAGAAAACATCAGACCCCTGGAACTGGAGTTACAGGCAGTTGTTAGCCACCGTGTTGGTGTTAGGAATTGAGCCTAGGACCTTTGCAACAGCAGTAACTGGCCTTAATGTCTGAGCATCTGTTCATCCCAGTTTTTAATATGTTAACATATCTCAACTTGGGCGCTAGCTTTTATTGTAAAATACTTGATCCGTATTTAGATTTCACCCATTTGCAGTTGAAAAAGAGGAGTTTCATAAAACTATGTCCCAAGTGTACCTGAGAGTTCCCCCAAAACTGAATTGAGTATGAGTGTTTGAACTTCGATATCATTTAGTTAAGAGTAAATCAAATATTTACTTCCCAAGTACTCAGTAACCGTGTGTGGTTGGGAGCTGCCATTTTGGAGAGCCCTGTCATTGGGAGGCTCACCTCTATTGTCTTTTAGTAGTTGTGTCATTAACATTTTACTATGCGTTTATCCTAGTGGATGCTGTAGAGACTGGATCCAATTTCCTCTTCTTCCAACACGGTTATCTGGGTATTGCAAACCCCTGCTTAAAAAGTCCGTTTTGCCCATTAATTTTAGATAGGCCCCAATTATAGAATTAATTTCCATTAGTAATCAGTTGTATTTCTACAGTTTCTATTCAGCTCTGTCCCTTCATGCTCCGGTACCCCTCTGTTTAATCATAGTGAATGTAGAATATATTTTAATATTAAAACCACTCATGGTGCAGTACCATCTCATGCTTGGCAAATCTGTCGATGTCAAATGTTAGGCAAAGACATGGCACAGAGGGGCCATGCTTACGGCACTGGTGATAATAAATTGATCCAGGGATTATGGGAGGATGGTTTGGAACGCACTGTTCCCTTAGCTGTCAGGATAGCAGACTGGGGTCCCCTTCGAGTATGAAGCAGGACTGGAGAGGGAGCAGAAACTTCAGTTTGCCGTACCCGCTTTACCAGTTTTTATATGAGTTGGGCTGATTTCCCACTGAGAAACTCTCCAACATGTACAAGAATGCCCAGAGCCCTGCTGTTCATGGTAGCAAAACTCTTGAAATGGCTAGCGCATCTGCCAACAGTGTGCTGAGTAAGGCAGCTTTGCGGGCATACAGACAGTCCTGAGAAGAACCTCCGTGGCTGTAAATCACCACAGGCCTGCCTGCTTCTCAAGTCATTGTGTCTGAGGGGCCAAGCAAGATGGGACTGCAGTATGGCAGGGCTCCATGTGTGTGAAGTTCAGAAATGTTCGGTTAAAGCACCCTTTTGTTTAACGAGAGATTCGCTGGTAGGAACGTGTATTCAGGAAAGCAAGGGGGTGGCGGTAATAGGGTATGAGGGCTGTAGGTCTTCAGGGTGAAGGCAGGTTGTGCTTGGGAAAGGGCACATGGGAAATTTCATGGGTACTTGCATGGTCATGAGATAGGCATACAGATGTTCATTTGCGCTCACACTTTAAAAATCTACATGCATTATTGGTAATTTCATTGCAAAAGAAGAGCCCAACAGCGAAGGCGCACATACAGACCCAGAGACTACAGGAAGCTCTGAGTCAGTGCGCGCTGGAGAAAGGCCGCAGGTGTGAAGCCCGGGCTCTTTTTGTTTCTTAGGTCATAGCAAAAACTTCTCGATTGTATGAAAACCTGAAGGCAAAAAAAAGTTGCATTTAGTGTCTGTGTCAAGCGGCAGGAACTATGTTCTCATGTAGTGTGTGCACACAGTCGACTGTGTCATCATCAAGTGTGATATATGTAGACCTGTCAGCCCTCCCATGCTAAGCAAAAGAAATTGTACTACTTCGTTAAATTATCCTCATGACCATTTAAAATTTTATCGAGTGAGAGCAGATCCATCCTCCCTCCCTCCCTCCTTTCCTTTTCTCCTTCTTTCTTCCTCTCTTCTTAGTCGGGATCTTAGGTACCTCAGGCTGGTCTCAAACTCACCATGTAGCTAAGTCTGGTCTTGAACTATTATTAATCCTCCTGCCTCCACCTCCCAAAGGCTGAGATCATAGGCATGCACCATCTTGCCTGACGAGCGAATTTTCGCAAACTCTTATTAAGCACGTTATATGCCAGACACAGTGTGGATAGAGCTCAGTTAGTTTGAAAAGCAGCCCTGTGGAAAACTAGATATGGCTTCCCTTTTGCAGACTAATAAACTGATGCCTAAGGGACTTGTCTGAAATCCCACAGGAAGTAAGTACATGGTGGAGTTTTAACACAGGTTTTCTGGCCCCTGAATCCACATTCATAATTTCGGTTGCAGAGCATGCTAACTTCTGCTCTGTGTTATTTGCTGAGAGCTTTGGCATCTCCTCTATCCCTTTTTGCATTATGGCAATCCATCCCAGAAAGACTGAATTTCTGCCTGTTAAAATTGTAGACAGGGAAATCCCTCAGGCTCCCGGGGCCCAGTTCTTCGTAATATCTAAGTGAATGTTTAACATCAGTTGTAGATGCTTCCCTGTAGAACTGCTGAGTGGCTATTTCCCGCCCCTCTGCCTTTCAGGGCTTCGTTGGTGTGAGTGGATTGGATTCAGTGGCAGACCTGTCTCTGATGCCAGTTCCTTGTTTTTAAATACGAAGCTGTCCCTAGTTTGTGTCCCCAAGACTAGGGTGAACTCCCAAACCTTCCTTAGGTACAAACCCCACCTGGGCCGCTCTCCAGCTTGTCGAGTTTTAGTGCCTGTGATGGTTTCCTGCTTCTTAAAGGACCGACACGTTCAAGTTGAGAATTGTAAATCAAACGCGTTCCCGGATGACTTATCTTTGGTATTGCAGTTTTCCTAAAGCAGAGAGAGTCGTGACAATTCTTACTTTGTCTTGGCGATACAGATGTGTATCTTCTCAAGTCCCCAGGTCTGCTTCTCCATCCTTTTCACTGATACTTCCATTAGCAACTGCGGTTAAGGGGGACTGGGTGGCAGGGTGGAAAGAAAATTCAGATGAGCATTTGGTTGCTAGGGAACCTGGTTTACTCAGAAATTAAGACTTCCAAAAATTCTGTAGAAGCCGCAGGAGAACTGCTTGGGAACTGGTGTCCTTTCCTCTTGATTTATGCCCCCATGGCCACTGAGCCTCTTGCCATGGGAGCTGGTATACGAGCTTTTTCGAGGAAGTAAAAGTGGGGGGGGGGGGGGAGAGGGGAAGAGCTAGGGATGTAGGTCAGTGGTAGAGTGCCTGATTAGCATACAGGATGCACGGTTTCCATCCCCAGCACTGGTAGAAGGCAGTGACATTTTGTAATCAGACAGAGAAAGTCAGTGTAGGAGTGAAAATGGCCGCCTGTCTCTTCTGCTCTGTAGGGTCTTTGTGTGTCTCTTGATGACCAAGGACGCACTTTTAGAACGAACCCACCAGCCATATATTTCTTCCGGTTTTCACTGGTTTGAGTCTTTGCCACGTCAGCTTTAGGTTCAAGTATCAGGAAACTACCTCATGATATAATCTCTCACATGATAGTTTTATGGTGCTGTGTGTGAGGATGAAATCTTCATTTTTCTCTTTCACTAAAAAAAAAAAAAATCATGATTAACTAAGTTCAAAACTAACCACATTTTCCCTTCAACGAACTCATGTGATTGACAAAGAGGCCCAGTGTGTAAACATGGAAAGGAAGTGCATGGGAGCTCCAGCTTGGGTTTCTACTACCCTGTTAGAACATGCACTCACCGTTTTGGAACCCTTTCTTTGGATCTTAAATGTCACAAAGGAAGGATTCAAGCGAGGTCTGGGAATCAATGTCAGTGACGGAGAAGGAAAAGCAGCCCCAATCCTTACGATCAGGTACTGTTCTTTGGGAAGTGTGATTCTTTTTAAGGTGTGGCCGGGTTGCTTGTTAAATGGCCAGGAGGATCGCGGTGGAGAAAGGATTCGATGGGCTAGCTCTGTCCGCCTTCGTAGCTCCTGAAGACATTCCCGCAATGTAGGAAATACATCCAGGATGCTTTTTCCAGCAATTGCTCCATTCAAGGGCTATTCAGGAAGGACTTGAGCCTCGTTCTGGCCCCTTTTCACCATGCTGTAAGGAGCCAGCTGCATGTGTGAGGAGTAAGAGAAACTTGTGGAGACTTCGGTTCAATTCTGGATGCACATGACACAGTAAATGAGTTTCCCCCCTTTTTCTTGGTCCCTATGCCCCCTATTTCACCGTGGAGTTGAGTCTTTGATGCAATACTAACTGTGGTTTTCATGTTTTTCGTGTCTAAAATAAGTGGGAAAAAAAATTAAATGCCTACCTAGATGGTATTTCCTGTAATTGAATGAATATACATTTATCAGGCAGCTTTGAATGTGAAAACCTCAGAGCATCTCTAGGTGATAATTTCTTTCTAAGCTATCTTCTTTCTTTTGAGTCCAGCCCCAAGAGGGCCATGTCAAGCTCCGCTCCATCCATTTGTGCAGTGTGCTAGCCCACTGCACGCTCTGGGTTAGCGTCTGCTAGCCCGCTGCACGTTCATCTAGATACACATGGACGCATTTCCCTCTCAAACAGCATACACCATCTTGGGTTTATTTAAAAGCTTCGATAGCTTTAATAAATGGTTTTTAATAACTCCCTGTTTCCTTTGAAGCATCCTGACTTTTGTGGGAGTGAGGAAAGGCAGACAAGGACATTTAAGGCAGTCTATGAGATCTCTGGCAAATGATTCATGGCTACTGGGCTGTCAGATGCACGTTATATTTGACGTAGGTATCTTTTTATTCCTTTTTTATCAGGTATGCAGCAATTGTGTTTGGGGGTGTGTGTGTGTATGTATGTGTGCCTGTGTGCCTGTGTGGTGTGTGTGTAGTGTGTGGCATGTATGATGTGTGTGTGTGGTGTGTGTGTGTATGTGTGTGCCTGTGTGGTGTGTGTGCAGTGTGTGTATGTGTGTGGTGTTTATGTGTGTATGTGGTTTGTGTGTGTGTGTGTGTAGTGTGTGGCATGTGTGGTGTGTGTGTGTGTGTGTATGTGTCTGGTGTTTATGTGTGTACGTGGTGTGTGTGTGTGTGTGTGTGTGTGTGTGTGTGTGGTGTTTATGTGTGTATGTGATGTGTGTGGTATCTGTGTGTGCATGTGTGGTGTGTGTGTGGTGTGTGTGTGGTATGTGTGTGTGTGTGTGTGTGTGTGGTATTTATGTGTGTATGTGGTATGTGTGGTATGTGTGTGCACATGTGTGTGGTGTGTGTGGTATGTGTGGTATGTGTGTGTGTGCATGTGTGGTATGTGTGTGGTATGTGGTGTGTGTGTGTGTGTGTGTGTGTGTGTGTGTGTGTGTGTGTGTGTGCTGGCTGCACTAAGAGTCACGATGAAAGGGGGAGTTTACAGATGCAGGGTCCGTTTCCTGCACTGCTTGGGCAGATAGGTTAATGGATATCAGGAGAGGAAGAGAGTTGGGGACCAGTAGGTAGCTCTGGGAATCCGGCTTCTCATTCTCACATCTTATTAAGCTGGCCTCTAGCTTGGTTAGCGCTAATGCCTGATAGAACTCAGAGTAGCTGGAGGATTAACAGACCAATAATAATGCTAAGACTAGGCAGCTGGGGAGGGGAAGACTAGAAATGGTAGAATTCAGCATCTCCTTGCTGAGTAGGTAGATGACTCAGTACCCTGGGTAAAACATGAAAATTGCTCCATTAAAACTGGGAAGTGTGTGAATGTTAATATTATTACATCACAGTGGGGAATGGCTTGTTTTTGTTGGTGGTGTGTCTGCAAATCAAACATAAATCCTGAACTGAAACATTACTTTTCACTGACTAGATGGGCAGCTGAGTGAACACAAAAGCCCGGTTAATTGATTCTTTAGCAGCCCCAGAGTTGAGAAGGTTTGTGCTTATAGTGAGCTCCTGCCCATGCAGAGACCCCAGCATTCCATAGCAGAACCCCTCCTAGTGGTGGGAAAACACTGCTGTATTGCCTTGGCTTTTCATTCATTCATTCATTCTTTCATTCATTCAAATCCAGATCAACAGTGGATCGTCATTGGGCCATTTGCTAGGACCTGGGGCTTTGTTAAATTGAGCTTTAAATTAAATGTTGGCTATCACCAGGCATGGTGTTATATACCTTTAATCCAGCACTTGGGAGGCAGAGGTAGACATGGATTTTTGTAAGTTTGAGGCCAGCCTAGTCTACATAGAGAGTTCCAGGGTAGCCAGGCCTACATAGAGAGACCTTGTTTCAAAAAAAAAAAAAAAAAAAAAAGCTAACAATCAAAAATTAAAAACCTGTTGAGTATCTTAAGGAAAGGAATCCCTGATCAGAGCTTAGAAATGGGTAAAGTCACAGGTAGGACTAATGGGACAGAAAGCGAAGGCATGTTCTCCTGAGGACTCTACCACCCTTAGGGGATTCTCTGACATTTGAAATAGCAGTTGTAAACTGGTCAGATTTCGCCATCCTTTCTCTTACATCCCAATCTGATGCAGTCTCCTGCATAACAAAAATAACACCTGAGAGCCTTTTTATCTAATGCTGACAGTGCTCATTCAGAAACCCCAGAAGAAAGTCTGTGCCTTTTGCTGTTCTCACAGTGGCCCGGTGGCCTTGGATGTCAGCGTTCTTTCTACTGGAAACTGCCTAGACTGACTGGGCACGACGGTGAGACATGGGTAGTCCCCACCAGTCTCTTCTCTCTTTTAGGATTTTAAATTATATTATTTTATTATATATTTATTTATTTAAATTTATTATTTTAAATTCTGTGTGTGGGTGGGTTCAGGGGTGGGTTTGTGCACATGAGTGCAGGTGACCACAGAGGTCTTTGGTACTGGATTCCTCGGGAGCTGATGTTACAGGCAGTTGTGACCTGCCTAACTTGGATGCTGGGAACCAAACTACAGTCCTCCGCAAGAACAATGTGCTCTTTAATTGCTCAGCCATCTCTTCAGCCCCCAACACAGCCATCTCATGCTCAGCACGTTTTTGTTTTTTGTCTTTGCCTTTATTTTTACTCAGTTTACAAAAACAGACCCCTTTGTAATGGGGGGGGGGCACCTCAACCTGAAGTTGACTAAAATTGAAAGGCTCTCACTGTGCTTTCTCCTTGGTCGGGATGAGTCATAGCTGAGCATCCCCGCCCCCCATCCCACAACCTCTTCTTTGTTCTTTGCTGTTTAGGTCCTCGCATGTTGGATTTGATTCTGATCTTTACCTACTGTAGGATGAAATCACTTCACAGTACTGGGAGGCAGTAAATGAAACCGAGCAGGGACCCTGGAGGGCGAGGATGTGGACAGCAGACTTGAGGAAAGGGAGGGGGTATCTGCAGAAAATGAGCTCAGTGGAATCTAAAGGCAAGTTCTGTCCCATGTGGCCTAGTGTGAAGGGTTTCTTCAGTGAAGGGTTTCCTCATGGGTCCTGGCAAATTCAAACAGAAAGAAGAGAACAGTCTTTGCCAAAGTATTAGAATTCTCTTGGTCATGAATTACCAACTCCTTACAGAACAACAATTAATTCCTTGATGATTGAGGACTTTGGTCTATATACCCTGCCCATGTGGGTAGCTCATCTCTCATCCCCTTGCTTGCCCCATGCCAGGCTCACAGTGGGCTTGACAAATATATACTGAATTGAATTAAATGTTGTGGCGACTCCAGGAGCCCCAGGGACTTGTTTCATTTCCCATCTCTCTGAGTTACTGAGTAATATCCCACGTTCTATCCATGCCCCCAGTTGGCTTTACTCTTATTTATGCCTTCTCCCTAGCAGGGCAGCAGAGTAGCTACCGGCAAAAGAGAATCAAAACATTTATATAAATTTATGTAAAGGCAGGGAAAGAGATATAGCAGAATGGGGATAAAGGATGAAAAATTGGCAAGCTTATGAGAGATAAAAATGATATACTAAACATTCTCTGTGGAGAAGAATTTATAGAGATGGTAGGAAATTTATTTTTTCAATATTAACTGAAATAAGATTTATCTAAAAATTTAAAATAGCATCTACAACAGAATTTCTATAGCAAAATCCTTTCTCCAGCGGCCCCAGCAGGCTGGTCTTGGTCACCTCTTCCCTGTATGCAGTTAAAGAGATGAGCAGTGGGGACGGGGAGTTTTGTTCGTTGTGGCTACATCAGTAAGTGGGAACAAATAAAGGGGTCCACTGACCCCCAAGCCCATCCTCATGCTACCCGTGTATGCTTTAGAGAAAGAACTGGGGCATAGACAAGAGATCTGAGTACTTAAGTGTCCTTCTGGTCAAGGTGGAGTCTGGTTGATCATTTTCTCAATTCTGGTTCAGAAAAGTGATCAAAGAAGGCCTTATTGGTTCTGGAGAAGAGTGTGTACTGCTCTTGTAGAGGATCTGAGTTTGGTTGAAACTCCAGCTCCAGATCTGATGCCTCCGACTTCTGCAGACACATGCACTCGTGTGCACCAACCACCCTCTATACATATAATTAAAATTATTAGTAATAAAGAACTCTTTATTGCTTGAGATGGTAAGGTGGTTCCCAAGAGACATTCCTGGATATAGCTTCTCTCCAGTGGGTAGTTACTCTCATCTGCTGGGTGGTCTGCCCTGGGTGGTTTTGAAGTTCCTGGAATCCAAGGTGACTCAGGAGGAAAGATTACGGACAATGACAGCCCTGTGCCTTCAGCCAAAGTAAAGGGTATAGACACAAAATGCCGGCAAATGTCTCTCAGCTCAACTGTGGGCCAAGGGAAGAATCAATACTTTTTTAGCAAAAGCATCTAGGAAAAAAGTTTTGTATCTAGAAAAATAAGCTGCAAGTTTCTTCTTATTTCAGAATTTATTGATATGGCCAGTAAGAAAGAAAATGCTATGTAAGCTAAAAAATCTGTGAATAATTTGTCTCGGAAACACAGCATCGGAAGCAATGTTTTGATAATTGTATAGACGAAGATGACTAAAGAGGTTGGGAATTGTCTTGGGAAGGTTATCTTGAAATAGAGGATGATTTTTGGATAGATGTCTAGGATATTATGCCTTCACTCTAACTTCTGAAGATGCTGAATTACCAAGTTTGTAATAGCACAAGGCGTAGTGCAGATTGGACTGTGGGTTGCTATGCGGTGTTGAAACAACAGTGAGAGCCATTCATTTCCAGGTGGACGTATTTCTGCAATTGAAATGGATTACAATGGGATCTACATAGCTAAAACTTGCTAATGGTTTATGATAGTATTGAACAAGAATTTGTAATCAGGTTTTAGATTTTTTTTCTAACATATCCTTTGGATTTATTTTACTTGACACAATGAAAGTTTAATTGTCCAAAAATACTTCTCTCGAAATCTCTGTCAAATAATAATTGCTTCTCTTGGGCAGTCATAAAACCCTACATAGGTAATGTAAATGAAATATTTCCAGTTTGGAGAAATTCTCTCATTGATTCTCTGTATTCTACTGACAATATGTTTTTGTTTAAATTTGAATCTTTTTACTTAAGGGACAGTTTACGATCAAGTCCAAGATCTGAGGGTCCGTCTAGTTTTCAGGATTTAGATGCTAAGTGTGCTTGCTTTGAGAACCTTGCTTTGAGGCTCTAGAGTTCTACGCTACAGGACCAGAGGGCTCCTTGTTCCTGACTGACAAGTGAGGATGCTAATTTGTTCTTTGTAGTAAGCTGCTGAACACCTCTTGGGGCTTTCACACTAGGTGTGGAAAGTGAGTGCTGTCTTTCCCTTAATCCAGCATAAGTGAAGAGGGTTAGCTATATGTATTTCTTCAGAGGCTATTTGTTTCTGTCATAAGCCCAAGTTTAGTTCCGGCCCACCTGGTTTTCTTCACTGAGTTTGGAGCCCCAGTGTGAGACACAAAACTTACTTGATGTTCTCCTGATGCCAATGAGGAACAGCAGCTGAGGTTGATCTCTGGCATGCACACACACACACACACACACACACACACACTAAGCAAGTAATAGTAAGTGCCTAGGCATAGTTTATTTGACTCAGGCTCCTCCTAAGAGATGCTTACCTCCTGTCAGAACATTCTTAAGCATGGAAATATGTTCTGGGAACATTTGCAAGATCATTGTATATTTAGAAATTATTTGATAGAGCTATCCATCATCATATAGAACCTCAAAGGAAATGGATTTGTTTTGCAATTCACTCCTGTCTTTCTGTAAGTGATGGGTTATGTGATGACTATATCATTAGATAGTTTTCAGATTTCTGTTCAGTTCAGTTACTTTGTTTATGTCACCCATATTTAAACATTATTCCTGTGAGATAAAACAAAACTTTTCTTCGGAAGTAATGAAGCTAGGTCATTGCTCAGTGTTGGGCTGCAGGCCTGCAATGGGGCTTCTTGTGTGAGGAATGTGTACTTGAAAGTGTAGCTTATGGACTTGGATCTAGAACATATTTCCATGCTTGAGAATGTTCTGACAGGAGGTAAGCATCTCTTAGGAGGAGCCTGAGTCAAATAAACTATGCCTAGGCACTTACTATTATTTGCTTTGTGTGTGTGTGTGTGTGTGTGTGTGTGTGTGTGTGTGTGTGTGTGCATGCCAGAGATCAACCTCAGCTGCTGTTCCTCAGGCACTACCAACTTTGTTTTTGAGACAGGGTCTCACTGGACTAGGACTTATTCAGTAGGAATAGATTGGTTGGCCAGAAATTCAACATGAGGTTGAAACAGTTATTGCCAATTGATAGCATAGTTAGGCTTTTGATTTTGCATTTCTAATAACATCTCACCACCACCACCACCACCACCAAGAGGCCTTTTCCACTTGGTTCAGGTTTATAGGGTCAACTGTGGACCACATAGTGATTCCCATAGAAAGACCAACGTGATATTTACAACCCAAAGCCTATTTCCTAGTGTCTAACCAAATTAATTCAGGGAGGAGCTGTTAACTTCTGGTCCAGTGTCAGGCTGTACAGGGTAGGAAGAGACACTCTATAGTTCATGTGTTCTACTACAAAAGTCCTCTGTTGGCCTGTCAGCATTGTTATAGTAAATCACACAGGAAGGTTCATGATGGTACCTGGGATTCACCTGACCGATGAAATACCCGCAGTGTGCAGACAGAGAAACAAAGTCAGAGAACTTCCCTGCTCCGCCTCTCTAGATCTGACATGTCCCTGTCCCCTTTGTGCTGGTTGTTTTTGTCAGTTTAGCGCAAACCTAGACATATCTGGGAAGAGGGAATCATCTTACTAAGGAAATGTTTCCCTAATACTGGCCTGTAGGCAAGTCTGGAGGGCATTTTCTTGATTAATGATTCATGGGAAAAGATCCAGCTCACGGGGGACAGTGTCACCCCAGGGCAGGTGGTCATGAGTGATATAAGGAAGCAGGCTAAGCAAGTTATGGAGAACAAGCCAGTAAGCAGCACTCCTCCACGGCCTCTGCAGCAGCTCCTGCCTCCAGCTTCCGGTCCTGACTTCCCCCAGGAACGGACTGCAAATAGAAGTTGAACCATTCCTTTTCTTCCCCAGGTTGCTCTTGGTCATGGTCTCAATCCCAGCAACAGAAAGCAAACCAGGACACCCATCCTTTCCTCCGACCTTCCTTATTTACAAAATACAAGTAAGAAAAGCAGGCCGGGAGAGAACTTGGCCACACACAGCCATATTTTCAATGGTAGAGACATCTTTTCCCGGAACTCTGGGAAGAAGGGCTAAGATGAAGAAAGCTGTCACTTTGTTTTCTATGACAGTGAACTCTGTGTGTGTGTGTGTGCGCGCTTGCACTCTCAGCCTCCTGGGTGCTTTTTAGAAAGACTCACCTGGTATGGGGAGGTCTAGCATAGCTACCACAGAGACTCACTGACGAGCGTTAGAGCAACCAACACAGGAAGGGAATAGTCTCCAGACTTCCTACACATGAATGAACCTGATATAACCAACTCCGACATCACTCACTTGTCTACCCAGGATGCTAATCCAAAGCAACTCCTCAGTCCCTTATTTCCAGTCATTCTTAACACTGTCAGATTTAGTTCAAATGAATGCTGGCATTGACTATAAATATGCTATAATCTTTATGGGGATTTGAAGATGAGTTTTTACCTCAGGAGTTGGATGGTGCATATTAGATTTTTCCATTCTTTGGTGCTGGGGAGTTTTTGTTAAGTTGAGGATTGAGTCTGGGCCCACATATGCTCTTCTACTGAGCTACACCCCCAGCCCCGGACACTAGCATTTTAAGAATTTCTCTCACGTATTTTTTGTAATGCTCATACACCATGGCATATGGAAGCCTCGCATCAGTCTCTTGATTGAAGAGTTCAAAATCTGCTGCTCACGGTGGCCACTGCAGGGTCGCTCCAGCAACATAGTTCTACGCAGCAGATGTCAGGAGGAACTGCCGAGACTAGACCCCGTTGACGTGCTTTGGGGAGCTTGTGCCGAGCCCATCCTGAGTTAATGCCTCCGGGTGGACAGAAGTGGTGTCCTTCAAAGCTCCTGCTTACACTCAGCAACAGAACTATCTTTAGACAACCTGGGGAACACTCCAGGGCTTTTCCCAGGTGAAATCAGACCGCCAAGGCTCAAAGTCCCTTCAGAAGGAGAACTTCCCCCTGCGTAGTAACAGAAATAGCCGCATTTGTCGAGAACAATGATATATTTTTACCTTATAACTGAGTTTTGTAACCAATTGTGCTTCTTCTTTTCAAGTGCTGCAGGGACACTCGGGGCCAGCTTTGTAGACTACCTTTAATGTCCTTAGGCAGGCCTTACACAGTGCATTTCTAGATACGAATGTTCTGGTTTCACGTGACTGATGCCATATAGAATTTTTAGGTTTTGTCTTTATTATTGTGATTTTTTTTTAAAGAAACAAGTAAATAGGGCTAGGGAAATCACTCAGTTGATAAAGTGTTTGCCTTACAAGCTTAAGGACCTGAGTTCAATCCCCTAGAGCGTTAGAAATATGACCTTGAAAAATCATTTAGCCGCTTCTTGAGGCCTAATGACTAGAACAGATTCAGACTTCAGAGCACACGCCAGGCTCTTCAGCTCACTGAAGTGACAGTCCATTGGTTTTCCCAGCTGATGATGCTCTGCTGCGGGAGGCCTGGAATGAAAACCAGCAACATGCCCTTTTTTTTTTTTTTTTTCTTTTTTTTGGTTTTTCGTGACAGGGTTTCTCTGTGTAGCTTTGCACCTTTCCTGGAACTCACTTGGTAGCCCAGGCTGGCCTCGAACTCACAGAGATCCGCCTGCCTCTGCCTCCCAAGTGCTGGGATTAAACCGCCCGGCAACATGCCCATTTTTTGTGTGTTCTGTTCTGATAGAGCTTGGACTGTGGCCCGCATGGTCACAAACATATGGTGTGGGTCAGCACTTTCCTAACTGGGGGAGGTGACCCACTAATGGTCTTGAGTAGAAATTGGGAAGCCGTTTAAATGTTGAACAAGAGAAGAGAAAGTACCAGAGGCATAAGAGAGTAAAAAGTAGCTAAGTTAGAAGGGTACTGTCTGTGTTTTTAGGCACACGTTACTCTCACACATGCTGGAAAACACCAGCCTATCTCCTCACTGCCAGTCAACTCCAACAGGTAGGACACTGGGAGCTCATCTTTCTCTTGAAGCACTGGTTCTTTGAGGAGGGTGCACTTGCATGGCATAAGGGTTTGGGCGCTGATGGTGCAACCTGATCTGTCATAGGATAAGTGGGTTGATTTCACAACCGTAAGGAGGTGGTTCTCCCTGTCATAACGTAGAGTAAGAAGATCATTCCTAAGTCCATTACTCAGGAGCACACACTAAAAGCTGCTCCTACATGGTTCTATTTATTCATTACCAACTGCAGTCAACAGAGATTAAGTAGAAAATTCCAGGAATAAAGAAGCTGTAATTTCAGAGTACATGCCATTCTGGATGAGTGTGCTGAAATCATGTGCCGTCTTGTTCTGTTCCACTGGATTATGAATGAACCATTTGTCCAGTGTATCCAGACTGTATACTCTACTCACCTGATAATCATTTTGTAGCCATGCCAGGTGTCAAATCAACAGTGTGGGTAAAGTTATCCTAAGAACATACTGTTGGAAGCACTTTATTGTAGATGTTACCCTTTGAGAAAAAAGCCGTGGTTCATACACTGTGATTTGGATACAGTTTGTCTCTCACAAGTTCACATGTTAGACGTGTGCTCACCACTCTAGCAGAGTTGCAGTGATGGAAATTTTAAGAGGTAGGTAGACCTGGTGAAGACTAATTAGGTTTTTGAGGGCCTTGTCCTCAAACATTAATGGTGGGCGGGCTCACATGTAGTTACTTCTCTTAAGAGCATATTGTTTTAAAGTGACGTGGTTGGGGCGGGAGAGATGCTTAGTGGTTAAGAGCACTTACTGCGCTCGTGGGAATCTGGGTTCAGTTCCTAGCACCGACATGGTGACTCACAACCTTCTGTAACTCCAGTTCCAGGAGACTTTGTTGGCCTCCAAGGACACGAGACACCAAAGTGGTACACATGTATTCATGGAGGCGAAACACTCATACAGAAAAATTAAATAAATAAATAAATAAATAAATAAATAAATAAATAAATAAATATAAAAATTGACATGCTTGGCTTCTTGTCTTACTGTAATGCAGCTGGGTGGGTTGGGGGACTTGCCAGGATGCTAGTTTATGTGCTTAGATTTCTAGTGCGATGAGCTAAATGATCTTCTTTATAAAATGTCCAGCTTCTAGTATTTTGTCGTAGCAACAGAAAATGGGCTAGTTTAAGTAGTTCAGGCATTCTCTGGACATCTTGGAATATAGCTACTGAGGACAAGGGGGTTACTGTAATAGGAATCCCAGTTTCTCATCTACTGATTTAAAATACATCCCAGACCAGAAAGATTGCCAGGGAGAAACTAAATCTTCACAGAAACAAAATCATTTTCCTAAAGAGATTGTCAATTGAAGAGTCACTCCCTGTGGACTAATATATCCCTCTCTTTGCTGGTATTTGCTCAATAACTATTTTTGGGTGAAGGTTCTCTCATGTCACTTTAGATATTTAAGTAGGACTTTTATTTATTCAGTCATCTTTGAAGATTCTTTGAAGAATCATATTTTAATGTTTTGTTTCCATCAAGCAGATGACGAAAAGGATGACGTTTGTGGAAATTAACCGAATTGCTAGATTAGGAGAAAATTGGCTGAAATCACCTTCATTCTCGATCTGCATGTATATCTCGGTGGGAACCATCTCTATGGTGCCTTTGGCGATTGTGTACTAATTCCAAAGAAAAGCCTTGTCATGGTGCAAAAACAAACCAAACCCAGGCACATCCATCACCCTGCGTATGTGGAGCTCCTCTTTAGAATTTCCCTTCAAAGTGAGATTATGATCCGCAGGAGAAAACCAGTTTCATGACTTCAGGGTTACACCTCATTTTTATGAAATCCAGCATTACTCAATGTGATTACCTACCCTGTTTGGCAGGCTTGGCTCTGCATGCCTGCTGGTTGCTTCTCTGAGTTCAGTCCTTCAGAGGATGACAGTTTGCAGCCTCTGGGCTGTTGGGGTGGCATGGGAGCTCAGAAGGTGCCGTAGCAGGGAGATTTAGTACATCAGAGCAGTCTTCCTGGGCTTCTGGAAGAAGTGTTAGATTCCCAAGATGACCATTAAGAAAGGCCAGCACACTGAAATGGAAAATTTTTGAAGCACTCAGTGTAAAGCAAAAATTATTCACTCCCGAGTTCATGATTTGATTAGTAGTTGTCAGTGAAATGCCTGAAAGCTGAGAGGCTAGAGTTTGGCCAGGCGAACTATGACAAGGAGCTGGGTGGTCTCCTCTGTGATTCCTTCATGAAGTGCAGGACTGAGTTATGTGTGTGTGTGTGTGTGTGTGTGTGTGTGTGCGCGCGCGCACGCGCGCGCACTCATGCACGTGCATGTGCCTGTGCTCGCACTTGTGTGTGTAATCCAGTTGATTTATGCTCTGCCCTCAGTGTTTTGAGCTCAGCGGTGCATGAAGGAAGGGTGACTGCCTGGGCAAGGCAGGGCATGCTACATGTGAGGTGGATTACTGTCACAGCACTTCGAAGTAAAGAGAAAAGCTGCATATAAAGAATATGGCCTTTGCTGCCATCAGAGAAAAAAAAAACAGTCAAAATATAGAGCTGCTTCCATAGCAACAATGCTATTTTTTAAGTATAGTCTCATCCTAAGAACGCCCTTCCCCCAAAGACATTCATGTGTCAGGACAACTCTGATAGTGGTTGCAGTTGGGGAAGGCTTTTAATTAATCTTTTCCCCCTAAGGACAGCTTGTTTATTTGATTACTAAAATTGTTACAAATTGTAGATCTCAAAAATTAAGACTAGGATTGTTACATGATTAAAACCATTTAGTAGGGATTTAAAATTAGGGGGAGGAGTCAACAGTTACTAGAAAAGGAATTTTTGTCATTTGTGTGTAATCTAATTTTTAGATCTTTGAGCTCAAAATAGAGAATTAATAAGCAAGAGGGAAACTTCAGTTGGCCATGTATGAGATATTTCATAAAAACCTGGCAATTTCTATTGTTGAAGTATTAGCCTCTCCTTTAACCTCCGCACCTCGTTTGTGAGATGGCCACCATCTGTCTGGAAAGAGTAAAAACATCTATTTTCTTACATAGTGTTTGTTGTTTGGGGGAGAAACCATAGGCGAATTTAGATGAAAAGACAAAGTAACCTGTGCAGGAAGAAGTCTAGGCCTGGCAGGTGACAAACCTTGGTCATACTTCTTAGGTGGGGACTGTGCTTCCCCTCCTTGGTCTCCACCATCTTTGGTTCGAGAGTTGGGTGAGGTGGCACCAGTTGCCTCAGACAGGGCATTCCCAGCTCTGTCTTCATACCTAGCCTCTTCTAAGTCAGACAAGTGGGTGACTGATTGATTTGGAAGCCTCCCACGCTCTGAAGAGTGGTTGGCCCTTCTGGTAGTCCTTGCTCGCAGACTCTGTCTCCTTTGTGTCTAGATGTTGACCAAGACCTTGACCTACCACTGTGGTGATTCCCAGGTGTGAACTTCCAGTAGACTCATAACTTTTTCTGCGGCTCTGTGGGACCTCCTGGACCCCCTGACCTAGTTGAGTTAGGCTTTGCTTTGCTGGGCTTGTGCCTGACTGTCAAACTTCCTAATGCCGGAAGCTACGGTCAAGCAACAGCACTTAACTGAGGATCATTTTTTTCTCTTGATGCATTTATAGGCTTCAGTTACGGGATGTCAAGATCTGCAGGGACTACAGTAGCTGGGGCAGCATGATGCCAGTTTGAAAAGACCAGTAAAGAGGTTAGGGGTTGTCCTGGTCACAGCAAGCCTTTAGACAGACCAGGGCTGACTTCAGTAGGCTGGGCTGTCTGTCTGTGTTCTGTTATTGGTGGTTTGTCTGTCAGGGTGTCAGGATGATTTTGCAAGATGACCAGACATGTTATTATAAAAGTACAGCTTTAAATCAGGCATGTTGCATTCCTACAATTCCAGCACTGTGGAGGTTGAGGAAGGCAGATTGCAAGTTCAAGGCTAGCCTGGGCTATGTAGTGTGAACAGGTCTCATAAAACAATCAAGAAGAGTGCAGACTCTTTTACAGTATTCTTCCTGTTCACTTCCTTGAGTCTTGCTTTTCTATCACTAACTGTGCCCCAGAGCCTTTCAAAAACCATGGCTGGAGGTCTTAGTGTTCGGCACTGTTGAAGACGTGAGTCAGTGTTAATAATCAAAGAGACCAAGTGGGACTCAGCCCTGGCTGTGCAGAGAGCCCACCTGGGCATTTGCAGTGGTGTGTTCTTAGACTGTGCAGTCTGTGTAGTCTTTCTGAGCCCAATTTGCTGCTGTGCAAAAGAAGGACAATAATGCCTTGTTCGTCGGCTTTGGTGAGGAGGAAATGAAATACAACACACCATGCCCGCTGCATAGTAAACATTCACTAAATGGTGGCAGTCAGGCACTTTTGTACTTTAGTATCTTTGTTCATTTTTTTTTTCTTTCTTGCTGTGACAAAGTAGCTAAGGCAGAGTAATTTAAAAACAGAAGATTTATTTAGCTCATGACTCTCATGGCTGGAGAGTCTTAAGCAGTGTGGTGCTGGAGTCTTTTGAGGGTATCCACCAGATGGTAGAGAGCATGCGGGAGCAGGTTCAAGTGTGATGAGTAGGTGCATGTGGAAGAGGCCGAATATTTGGGTAACCTTGGTTTAAAATAGTCCACTCCTGAGTGGCCAGTCCAGTCCTACAATAGCCAGGATGCACCAGGAAGCACACCAATTATTCCCGAAGGCTCTGACACTTCTGAGTTGCCACTTTGCAACATTGCTGTACTGGGGTCCATCCTTCCAGCACGAGAACCTTTAGGGGACATCAGATTCTTAGCCATAGCATTTTTTTTTTTTTTTTTTTTTGGTTTTTCGAGACAGGGTTTCTCTGTGTAGCTTTGCGCCTTTCCTGGGACTCACTTGGTAGCCCAGGCTGGCCTCGAACTCACAGAGATCCGCCTGGCTCTGCCTCCCGAGTGCTGGGATTAAAGGCGTGCGCCACCACCGCCCGGCAGCCATAGCATTTTTAACAGTTCAGTTGCTTGGGTTGGATTCTGTGGGAGAATACACAATTACCAATTTACCATTCAAGGGAGTCATGAGTACCTCATAGAATCAGAGGAAGCGAGGCAACCAAAGATCATGGTCACCTATCCCACAAATATTCATTAAACAGCTCTAATATCCCTAGCACTCAAGATTCCACTGGGTGGACAACCTAGACAAATTCCGGCCATCCCTGAGTATATCCTCCACCCAGCTGGGGAAGCAGACAATAAATATAGTAAATTAATGAATCATGTCAGTTTTGAAAGCATGAGTACCATGGGAGAGAAAGGAGAGAAAAAGTAGAGCTAAAGGACATGTTATTGTAAAGGAGTCTAGTTGGGAGGGAGGCATTATTGGAAGATTTCAGGGGAAGGTAACCATATAGTTGTGTGGGATCATTCAAGGCAGGGCAGCCCTAGGCATCCAGACCAGCTTGACCAGAGAGGTGATAAAAAGGAGAGAGAGAGATGGGAGATGAGGGTCCAGGGGCTAGACTACAGAGGGGCCCAGGGCTCTGATTTTTGCTGTCAGAGGAAGGGGAGGGTTATCTGCAGAAGGATGACATGATCTGACACCCTCCCCGATTTTTGAAAATAGCTCCCCCCCCCTCACATAATCCATCCCGATTACTGTTTCCCTTCCCTCTACTCCTCCTGGTTCTTCCCGCCTCGCCTCCCATCTGGATCTACCCCCTTCCTGTCTCTCATTAGAAAACAAACAGATATCTAAGACATAATAATAAGATAAAACAAAAACTTAACACAGCAGTATAGCACCCCCCCTAAAAAAAGGGAAAAGAGCCCCAAGAAAAGGTACAAGAAACATGTAGATGCAGAGCTCCACTCATTTGCACAGAGAAATCCCATGAAAACACTAAATCAGAAGCCATTGTGTGTGTATGTGTGTGTGTGTGTGTGTGTGTGTGTGTGTGTGTGTGTGTGTGTGTGTGTTAAAATAAAAACAAGATTTTTTTTAAAAAAGAGGCCTGACATGGCATTATGAGACAAGGGACTTCCAAAGATGCCCTTGTGTTCATTTTCTATTGACTAGCTAGTGCTGGTCATGCAGCCTGTCCTTAAGAGTGATTTGCTTCCCCAAGTGAGATTCCCTTGGAGAAAACTAAACTTTTGTTTGCAAGTGCTTATCAAATGGAGGTAACTTCTGGATTAGGGATGGGGGCGTGTGTCCACTTCTCCTTTCAGCTCTAGGACTCTATCTGGTGCAGACCCTGTACATGCTGCCACGGTCTCTGTGAGTTCATATGTGTGTTGATCATGTTGATTTAGTGGGCTTTGATTCCTTGGTGTCCCCCATCCCCTCTGGTTCATATACTCTCTTTCTGCTTCCTCTTCTGCAGGGTAACCTGAGCCTTGAGGGGAGGGATTTGATGGAGACATCCCTTTTAGGCCTGAATATTCCAAGGTCTCTCACTCTGCATAAAGTCTGGCTGTGGGTTTCTGTGTTTGTTCCCATGTGCTGCAAGAGGAAGCTTCTCTGACGATGGCTGAGCAAGAGACTGATCTATAAGTATAACGGAATGTCTTTGGGAATCATTTTATTGCTACTTAATTTTTTTTTTTTCTTAGAACAGTAGTATTTGATTTTCCCCTAAGTCCCTGGGATATCTTGTCTCAGGTTCGTGGCCACCCATGCAGTGTTGGATATGGGTTCCATCTTGTCAAGTGGGCTTTAAATCAAGTCAAATATTGGTTCGTTACTCCCACAAGCTTTGTGCTACCATTGCCCTAGCGTATCTTGCAGGCAAGACATCATTGTGGAACAAAGGGTTTATGGCTGGCTTCGTGTTTACATTTCTCCTTTAGTGCTGTGCAGAGTACCTTCCTGTACCAAAGACACTAGCATAGGGGTGAAAGCTCCATGTAGGCACCAGCTCAACTTCTCCGTGTTCATTGAGTTGTATAGATGTTGTTTTCAGCAACAGGGCCTTGCTGTCCATTTGTGGAGAGCAACCTATATAGTCTTGGCAAAAGTCTGGGTTGTTTGGGAACCCTTTGGCCAACAACTCAATTAAATGTAACCCAGTTCTGGTACTGGAAGCTTCATTTGGTGACAAGATGTCCAGGTGGGTCTCTGTCTTCCCCATTATTTGGTTATTTCATTTAGATATTCATATATGTATATATTTTAGGAAGCTTCTACTGTATTATGTTTCCATACTACCCTTCAAATGGCCCCTAATTTTAGGGGTCTCTCCCTGTGTTCCCTCCCTTGTTCCCTTTTGCTCCCCATCTCCACTTGATCCTTCTATTCCAGGCCCCCTATTCATCTGTAACTTTCTAATCTATTTCCCTTTCCTAACCTCTGTGGTTTTATAACAGTTAATATCCACATATAAGTGAGTGCAAAGCCTATTTGTCTTTTGGGGGTCACCTTACTCAGGATGATTTTTCTAGTTCCATCCATTTTCCTGTGAATTTCATAGTTTTATTTTTTTAATGGCTGAATAATATTCCATTGTATAAATATACCATATTTTCTTTATCCATTCATCTGTTGAGGGACATCTAGGTTGTTTACAGTTTCTGGCTTTTATGAGTACAGCAGCAATGAACATGGTCGAGCGAGTGTCTCTTTGGTAGGATGAAGTGTCCTTTGGATATATTCCCAAGAGTAGTAGAGCTGGATCTTGACATAGATCTAGTCCCATCTTCTTGAGGAACTGCCACATTGACTTGCGCAGTGGCTGTCCAAGTTTGAGTTTTACCAGCAGTGGAGGAGTGTTCCCCTTGCTCCACATCCTCACCAGCATGAGCTGTCGTTTGTTTTATTAATCTCAGCCATTCTGATGGATGTAAGATGGAATCTCAAAGTAGTTTTGGTTTGTATTTTCCCGATGACTAAGGATGTTGAACATTTCTTTGTTTCTCAGCCATTTGAGATTCTTCTCTTGAGAATTCTGTTTATATCTGTACCCCAGTTTTTAATTGGGTTACTTGTTTTCTTGATACCTAGTTTCTTGAGTTCTTTATATATTTTGAATATTAGTCTTCTATCAGATGTGGAGTTGGTAAAAAAAATCTTTTCCCATTCTGTAGGCTGCTGCTTTGTCTGAATGTTGTTGGTCTTTATTATACAGACACTTCTCAGTTTTATGAGGTCCCATTTATTAATTGTTGATCTTAGTGCCTGTGCTAACAGTATTCAGTTCAGAAAGTCTTCTCCTGTGCCAATGAGTTCAGGGCTGTTTCCCACTTTTTCTTCTATCAGGTTTAGTGTATCTGGTTTTCTGTTGAGGCCTTTGATCCATTTGGACTTGAGTTTTATGCAGGGTGACAAGTATAAATCTATCTGGATTCTTCTACGTGCAGCCATCCAGTTTGACTAGCAACATTTGTTGAAGATGCTGCCTATTTTCCAGTGTGTATTTCTGGTTTCTTTATCAGAAATCAGGTATCCATAGGTGTGTGGATTTACGTCCGGGTCTTCATTTCGAATCCGTTGATCAGCATGTCTGTTTTTGTGCCAATCGCTACTATAGCTCTGTAGTACAGTTGGGGGTTGGGCATGGTGATGGCTCTAGCATTTCCTTTATTGTTCAGGATCTGACACTGGCACAGGCTCACTGGCCACGTTGGAGTGAGCAGAGGAGCTCGAGCTTGTGGATTGCCAAGCATACCTTTGACCCTTAAGTTGGAGTCCAGGTGTAAATTGTAGGTCTGCCTACAGATCATTGTGTGTGTTATTCAAATTCAGAATTGAAGGGATGTTGATGAGATGACAAGGCAGGTGTGTAAGGGTTCTTGTCACCAAACCTGATGACCTGCGTCAGGTCTCTCTCTCTCTCTCTCTCTCTCTCTCTCTCTCTCTCTCTCTCTCTCTCTCTCTCTCTCTCTCTCACACACACACACACACACACACACACACACACACACACACACACACACACACACACAAAAGTAATAAATAACAACAAATTGGAGAGACTCTTTGGGGAAATTGTGAGACTGTTGTTTACACTCTGAGAGACAGGATTTAGGCTGTACTGGAGGGAAATGTGCTGATCTTGTTTATTTCACTAACAATGTATCTTTGGGGATGAAAGCTGAAGCAATTTTGTAACCCAAAAGTACTTCTGAGTTGTTTGTCCAAATTAGCTTGGGGGTGTTTGTCTGTATTTGGGTTATGGATGGATACTTCATGTAGGAAGCAGGAGTTCATTATTTTGGCTGTGAGATGTTATTAGAGTTAAATTCCCTAGGTCTGGCCAACTGTGAAGTTAGCCACCAGACAGTCATGGGATGGCAATGTCAGTCGTGTTAAAATAAGACCTGTGATCATGGATCGTTTTTTACCTAGAGAAGGGTAACATTGCGAAGTCATCTAATTTTAACTGTTAGGAGGGAAAAACTCATTTGTCTTGGGTTTGTCTCCCATTAGGCCCTTTTGTTTTTAGTAGTAGTCAGTGCTGATGTAGCCCTTGGCTTTCTGCCTTTCCCTAAAAATATCATATTTGGGATTGAAATACACTTGTAGTCTTCCTGATGTTAAACTGGAGTTGTTAAAATCAGTTAGTATGGGACTGGAGAGATGTATCATCAGTATTTAAGAGCAATTGTTGCTCTTCCAGAGGTCCTGTGTTTGAGTTCTAGCACCCCTGTGGTGGCTTACAACCATCTGTAGCTCCAGTTCCAAGGGATCTAGTGACCTCTTCTGGCCTTGGTTGGGCACAGGCATGGACATGGTATGTAGACATACATGCAGGCAGAACAACTACACACACAAAATAATTAAAATTTAAGAGTAGGTTGGTATATAAAATAACCCTTTAACACACTAATCTTCAGATAAAATTTTCTTAATATTTTAAGCTAATAATTAAAAAGTGAGATCTGCAGCAAATGAAGATTACTCACTGTACAGATAACAATCGGATGATGTGGAGAAAGGATGATTATCTAGGTTTTGGATACGTTTGTCTTCGTTTTAGTTTTTTTGAGTTTTGCCTCATGATTGCAGATCTCTCTCTCTCTCTCTCTGTGGTTGGGCTCACCATTGATAGGTTCGTTTTCCATGCATGTCCTCTGATAACTTAAATACATTCCTGCACTGTGTTTGATCAAACCAAAGCTTAACCAGGAGAAAAATAAAATTCCTTCAAGCTTGAAAACACTGCAATGGTGGTTGATGTGTGCTGACATTAGGAAACTTTTTATATGCTTTTGATCATTTTAAATATAACCTGCTGGGCAGTGGTGGTGCACACCTTTAATCCCAACACTCAGGAGCCAGAGGCAGGCAGATCTCTGTGAGTTTGAGGCCAGCCTGGTCTACAGAGTGAGTTCCAGGACAGCTAGGGATACATAGAGAGACCCTGTCTCAAAACAAACAAACAAACAAACAAACAAAACCCCCAAAACCATACAACCCTTCCCAGTCTTGCTTTATTCATTCCACTTTAATGAGGGAATCAAAAAATCCTATGGATCAGTTGCCAGGAAATATGTACACTGCAGGGTGGAGTTTCTTTGGGTTATCAATTCTCTTTTTCTACTAAGAGTGGCAGTTCTCAATAATAAATCACAGCTTCCTTCCCCATTGGTCAGGCATTCAAGATGACAAGTAGGAAGTTCTGTTCACAGTGGTGCTGTCTACAGGTTGAGGATGCTTTCTAATTTCAGCCTCGAAGTGGTAATTAGTATAACAAGCTCTGTCTGGTGCTTCATAAAATAAGCTGCTTCGTGGGTATAAGATAAGCACCCCAGGAGCCCCATGGAGATCTGTTCACACACTGTGTGTGCAAATATGTATATGGACCGAAGTGTGGAAAAACACCAAATGCTTTGAACGCTAACCTGGGCAAGCGATGTGTCAGCCGAGCCCGTGGGAAGTGGATGGGGGTTGGGGGCAGTCTTAGGAGTCAAATGGGCTGGCGCTGAAGGATGGGTAAGAGTTCGTGGGTCGTGTGCTAGAGCATGCATGTCAGACAGAGAAAAGAATGAGCAGCAGTACAGGGACAAGGCAGCATGGGTGCTGATGACCCCCACTGCCAGACATTCATCCCCCACCTCTATGCTGTCCTTTTATTTGCCTTTCAAAACTTAGTTCAAATCTCACCATGTCCTTCCTGAGGAAGACTTATGGTTTGGACATGAAGTGTTCCCCCAAAGACTCATTATGGTGGCTTGGTCCCCAATTGGTGGACTCAATCTTGAGAGGCAATTATGAGGGCTCTAACTTACAATGGTTGAATCCACTGAGTGAGACATAATTTAATGGTCTGATATGGGGGTGATGGAGACTTTGAGAGGTGGGACCTAGTTGTGAGAAGGCGGTCCCTGGGGCATGGCCTTGGGGCCTCTTCCTTCTTCTAGGCCTCTCAGTCTCTTCACTTAATGGCCACTATGAGGTGAGTGGGTCTTCTCTGCCACACCCTCTGTACCATGACGATCTGCCTTACCACAGGGCTGAAAGCAGTGAAACCAGCTGGCCACAGACTGCAGCCTCTGAGACCATGAGCAAAAGTAGGTTGTTCCTCCTTTCTCTTGTGTTTCTTGTCCCAGCGTTGAGAGTGTGATTACAAAGGCTACTTGAACTGCATATGGGTATTGGGATCAGACTCTCACTTGCTGTGCTCTTGGGCAAGTTACTGAATAGTGAAATGTATAGCAACGCTGCGTGGTAGCAATGTTAGTGGTCTTCACTGTTGGTTCAGTCTTTCAGCTCTACGCTATCCTCAGGAGGCAGGAAATACTGTCGGTCTCATTTCATAGACTGAGGGAACTGATGTGTAGAAAGAAACAAGTGGATTGCTCAGAGGCACGCAGCAAGAATGTGGCGGTACTGGGAGCTGGACCCTGACCCTTTGACTTTAAAAATGGCCCTCTTTACTCTAGATAGCCAGGTTACACCGCTCTGTGTTTATTTGCAAAGCCTTGTGCTTTTCACCAGTGCTCAGCATGCAGTAGCTACTCAGAATTGGAAGGCGTGGTGGTCGTATTCTCCATCCTTTCATTTGACCGAGAGATTTTTCTTCTTGTACATTTTTCTCAGGGAGTGATTGATGCAGATTTCATACCTTAGGCTGGAAGCGTCTTGAAGACAGAAACTCCACGTATCATGGGTCCCCTAGTAGTGCAGTAAATGTTTGCCGAATGAGTAAACACATGAATTATTTTAATCCTGTTATGGAAAACCAGCTCTGTGGAGTGGCTCATATCTAGGACTTCCAGGCATGCACTTGCTGGGTTTGAAGACAGCCCCTATCAACCATTGCCTTTGTGTCTTATGCACATTGGTTATCCTCCCTTAAGGCTCCACTTCCTTGTTTATGTAAAGGGGATAATGTATTTGTTATAAAAAGCAAGGGGATAATGCCTATCAGGGGCTTGACAGAATGTTCAGCATATGGTATGTCAACAGTTCCCATTATTTTTAGTGAATTATTGCTTAAAGTTAAGTGCTCTGCCTCATGTTAGAGGTATAGAGATAAAGATTGTTTTCTCATCCAGGAACTTCACCTATCACAAGACAGAATTATCACTAGTTATATAATCATGTACAGTAAGGTCACAGTAGACAGTGTGGGTAAACTGCAGGAAAGGAGGAGAATAGTCAACACTATGGTGGAGAGATAGAGAAGCTGGGTTTTGACAGACGAATAATAAAATTCTTAAGACAGCGCAGGAATAGGGTCCTCAAATGCCAGGATTGTGGATTTAATTGACTAGGGAATGGGAAGTCATCGAAAGTTTCTGAGTGGGAGGGTGACAACAACAGAGCTGTCCTTTAGGGAGATTAATCTGACAAAAATATGTAGGATGAGTTAGTGGAGAGAGAAGCGAGGAAATAAATACCACATAGACCTTTAGTGGAACCTCCTACACGGGATGGAAATCCACTCTGCAGCAGCCCGTACAGATGGTCATCCAGCTGATGCCTGAACCGCCCAGCAATGGAAAGTTCACTACCCCATCCGACAGCTCCCTCTTTTCCTATTCCCCTCTCCTTCGCTCTTCCCCATCCGTTCCCACCATCCATCCACGCACTCTTCGTTGAAATGTGTCCTACGTGCCTTACGAGGCGAGGTCCTGGGAGTGTAAAGCTGAGTATCCCTGCCTTGAGAATCTCACAGGCCAGTAGTGATGTTTTTGTTTGTTTGGTTTTGTCTTTGCTGAATAATCCTGATGGTTGGAAGTTGTTTCTTTGTAGCTTGAGCCTGAGTCTGCTCCTTGAGCCTTTGTCTTGCTAGTCCTGTTTTTGTTTGTTTGTTTGTGGTTGTTGTTTTGTTGGTCCTTTTGTTTGTTTTCCTCATTGTGCACCCTCATCCCATGGCGTGCATCTTTCACGGTCACAGACTTGTGTCAGGGAACTTTCTCTCTTCTCTGGGAAAGGAGCACCTTTCTGAGGGACTCATATGGCAGACTGTAAAATGGTAAGACGCTGAGTGAGGCTTTGGAAGTCGTTTAGAACCTGTATCTCAGCCCTCATCACTCTTGAGGTAAGGTTTGAGTCACAGATCCGTTGTGACTTGCCTGCGATCCCACAGCTGCTGAGTGACAGAAGCAGGGCAGGAACCCAGGCTTCCCAGTGTCCGGACTTGCAAGACTCTCCAGCTGTCTGTCTCGTAACTCCTCCCAGATGTTCTACACAGTTTTCATATCTCTCAAAAGTCTGGAAGCGAAAGTTGAGAGTCCTGATGCAGTTGTGTTCTGGTCTGGATAGAGAACTGAGTTAGAGTTGGAAAGGCCCTTAGTGGAATGTTCCAGCCTCATGTGAACCTCATGTCTGTATTTTCTCCTTCAGTCCCCCAAGTGGCCACTGTGGGTTTGTTGGACCAGTTTCCAGATGACCAAAACTGAACCTTGTAGGAATGAAGTGCTTTCTAGCCCTTGGCCACAGAGCTAGAGCATGGACATGGTGGAAAGCACTGATCTCAGTATCAGTTCATTGACCTCTTCCTAGAGAAGGGTCATATATCATATCATAACCAAGATACACTCAATGAAGCGAGTATTTGTGAGCCTGTGTTGAATGGCCATCATCAGATGCTTTTACCCCTTTGTTCCTCAAGCAGGACAGATGTTCTCCATTCTTCCACCTCTGGAAGAGTCTTAAAATCTGAACGGAGGACCGTCACCTTCATTTAAATGTCACGCCATCCGGTTTACACACTCTCGTAGATCTAGAGTGGAGTAGAACGTTCTTGAGAGGAACCTGCTTTCCTGGCCGTGTCTTATGGCTCTGTCCTTTGTGGGTGGATGTGGGAGGAGGGCTAGCTACATTCTTAGAAATCAATCAATCAAGATGTGAGATTAAGCAGGCCAGTGTGTGTGGAGTGACTTGTACGCCAGCGTGTGAACGCTGATACTGCGGTGAGGATGAGGCCTGTCTTGTCCTTGAGCTCCTGCTAAATGTTGGTTCTCTGTTCTCACCTTCCCCAGGCTTTCCATGCTGTGAGGAGAACCCTCCCTTTTCCTCTCCCACCGCTCATGATGTTACCAGCCTGTAAGGGCAAGGCCAGAGGCCACTTCTGAAAAACAACTCATATTTTCTGGATTAGAATGAACTTTTCTTGTCAGTACACGTTCTGACAAACGTGTTTACAGTGCTGTGGAAGTCGTTATCACAGCCCGATGAACGTTTGCTTTGCCCAGATGTACCCCCAGCCCGAGAATTCCTTGAGAACAGAGGCCAGAGGGGTTCAGTCTTACGAACCCCACCTTTGCCTGATCCTATAGAGGGGTCACAGTATGCTTCAGTTGACTGTGGTGTTGAACATCCCTCCCAGAGTTACATCCTGGGAGGCTTTGCTGTTTTCCCTCTGGCTTCATCCCCATCAAGATAAAGATGTTGGAAAGGACAGGGACCAAGGGCAGAGCCAAGGAAAAAATGTGGCCCCGAGGAGTGATTCCTCCACGTTGTTACCAGAGCATGAATGAACTTGGTTGCTGTTATGAAACTGTGAACCCTCAGACCCAGGTGTGATCCAGGTCTGTCCATGCTGACTGAAACTGCCAGGATTGCTACAGGGACTCTCCTACCTGGGGGCTTCTACCCCCCATCTCCACATCCCCCAGTTTGTTCCACACACAGGCAGAATGGTTGTTCCCCTGTTGCCAACCCTTCAGCTCCCGGCCCCTTGCTCTTGGAGCAGGTGTCATCCAGCATCCCGTCCTCCACTCAGGCTTGGCCTTCTCCACAGCCTATCTTGTGGGCACACCATGCTTTGTTCGTGCTTCACAGGCCTTCTTTCCGCTCGCTGAGACTGACAAGATGTTTCTTCTTCTGGAACTATCTTCTCCTCGCTTTTCATTTTCTAACCCTGTCTCGATGCGTGCCTTCAGTGCCGTTCGGTGCGATTTGGTTAGGGAAGTCTTGCCGAATGGCTCCTCTCACAGCATCCAGTACCAGCCCCTCTTAACACTGACACCATCTTTGAGCTTGCTGATTCATTTAACCCCTGTCTGTGCTGCTCTGTTGCTGTGAAAAAAAAAAAACGTGACTGTAAAGAAGAAAACAATGTGTTGTGGCTCAAGTTCTAAAGGGCTGGATGTCCAGAGTGGCGGAGAAGGCATTGGCAGCAGGCGAGGAGCGGGAAACGGACTGATCATGTTTTAGTCACGCACGGGAAGCAGAGGAAGCTAAGTGTAAATGGAGCAGGCTAAGACTCCTCAAAGCCCATTCCCAGCGACATGCTTCCTCCAGCAAGGCTCTACATTCCAAAGGTCCCGTAACCTCCTCAAACAACACTGACTGAGGACCAAGTCTTTAAGTACATGAGCTGATAGGGGACATTTCTCATTCAAACTACAACACTGTCCCTCAACTCAAAGTTCTTCGAGGAGAGGCCAGGACCTCGTCTGTCTCCTAAGCAAGATATACTGTGTGCTCCTCACACAGTGGGCGCATATCAGTCCCCCCCACTCAGGCGACACTGAGGTCCTGCTGTGTGCTGGGCTGGGTAACTACCTAATGACTTGGGTTCTTCAGGCAGATAAAGGAACCATTGGGGTGTTACCTTTAGCCCAGCAAGTTCCCCAGGAGTAGAGATGCTGGCTAAGGGATTCGGAGGGCCGCTGGCGAAGGTATCTCAAGAACTCTGTTAGAGCAGAGTTCAGCTCTTAATTTGCTATTTTATGATTCAGGTGTCAAGACTCTTGACATCCCCAGTGGACCAGACTTTCTCTGCTCACCTACAGCTCTGTCAGAAACAGAATATCAAAGTTAACTTGACATAATATTCCTAGTGAGTCCCTGTTAGTGTCTTGTGATTATAAAAATCTCTACTAAAACTCCGTTTTAGCTTTGACAGAAACCTGGCCACTACCTTAGTTTCCTGAATCTATCCCCATTTGGAAAGAAAGAAAGAGAAAAAAGTAAGCTGATCTGTCTCCTTGTGTTTACAGCTACTGTGTGAACTCTGTGAATCCCCAAAGACTCCCAGAGAGGCTTGGGGTCCAGGAAGGCCCTCTGCCCTCCACTGCCTTCCCCCTTTTTAGACGTTTGTTATTTTCCCTTATTCTTTTCACTAGCGAGCCCAGGGAGGTGTTTTTGGGCAGGAAACGGAGTGACGGTCTCTGAAAGCTGTTCTCTTCAGCCGGGTGGTCCTGGGCAGGCTTTGGCTCCCACCTGTTGAGTCTAGTTGATGTGGATGAGCTTGGTGTCTCCTTCCAGCTCTTGGCCCCAGGCAGCTCCACTTCCTGAGGTTCCAACCTTCCATCTCCAGAATACAGGCCGAGCAACTCTTCTGCTCCAGTTCAAGGCTTCCGTGTCTGACCTTTCCCATCCTCTCCTGTCCTCCATGACTGCGAAGGCTGGTTTGTTGTCTTCCTTCTCCTTTAGCCTTCTAGCCCTTTCTCCTAGATTTAGCTTACCTTGGGCGTGACCATCTTGGAAATAATTTTGCACTTGGAAATAATTTTGTCCACTCCATTCTACGGCTCACTGATGTGACTAGAACTCTATTGAGTGTCCATGCTTAACCTCGGCTCCAGCAGTTTGGCTTTGGGTTGGACACTTTACCTTTCTGGGTTTCACCTCACATTCCTTATCTATGGAATGTGAGCGATGATAGAGCCCCCTTCTGTGGACGCTGTGAGGTGTCAGGAGCTTGCTTGGAGTTGAGTCATTTTTTTCTGGTGAGCGACTGTTCAGCATTAGCCCTTCTAAATATTTCTCTCTTCAAATTTCAACCATTGAACTCCCCCGCCCTCCCAGCAGACCTCCATTGGATTCTTTCTTGCTCACACAGCACGTCACCGTGTAGGGGACTATGGGTGAAACTTTGCAGGTCAACAAGTTTGCCACATAAAGAGAAACCTGACAGCAGTGGCCAGCTGTAGAAGGAAAACTGTAGATAGAAACCAGGGCCCAGAAGGAAAGACTCTTTTCCTAAGTGCTGCAGGAGACATGGTCAGAGCAGCTGTAGATGGGGAGGGGAAATACTCTGCTTGGACAAGGCTAGCTGTACCTCATGGGTCAGAAGTAATGAAGTATACACACACATTTAACTATATGAGCATCGAGTTGTGTTAATACTTTCCAGGCATCCAACTAATGATTTATTTATTTAGTTTTGTTGCTTTGAGACAAGGTCTCATGGAGCCCAGGTTGGCCTTGGTTTCTTATGTAGCCAGGGCTGGCCTTGAGTTCCTTGTTCTCCTGTCTTCCGGGCTCTGCTTGTCCCAGTATCCTTTTGTGTCTGGTGATAATCATTCCTTCCTAAGGACATAGATGATGTTTCTGTTGGTTCCTGAAAAGCCTGTGGTCTACTGGCCTGTGTCCTGAGTAGATAGATGAAATAGATAGACAGAGAGGAAGTGGCAGGGTCTGAAGAGCATAAGGTGTGAGATCTGTTTTTGTGGGCTCCAGATGTGGGAGTGACGAGAGCTCTGTTTTATTATCAGGATGTCACAAGCAGAGGACCCAGTTAGGGAGGATTTGGGGTAGGGCTCTGGTCACAAGCAGAGGACCCATTTAGGGAGGACTTCAGGCAGGGCTCCGGTCACAAGCAGAGGACCCAGGTAGGGAAGACTTCAGGCAGGACTGTGATCACAAGCAGAGGACCCAGGTAGGGAGAACTTGGGCCAGGGCTCTGGTCACTGTACACATAGGTCTACCCTTACCTAGGTGTTTCCCTCACCTAGGTCCCTCCATATTTGGTCCCATTGACTCCAGACAACATAGTCACTCAGCTGTTCATCAGACATAACTTAAACACCCATCGATGTGCCCAACACTCAGATGAATTTGATGCCCATGAAGTCTAGAGAAGCTCATAGTCCATTTCTTTTCTATCTAAGGCCCACTCAGAAAGGTGGCCTCTGAGCTGCTGACACTGGGAGATCATCTGAGGCCACGGAGGCCTGGCATCTGGCTCCTGTGAAGTTAAATGTGCTGAGCACATCCGGGCCCTCCCCCCCCCCTCGCCCCCCATGCCGACTTCGGTCATAGGAAAGTTCTTTGCATTTGCAAGTGACATAATTTTCCTTTCTTAAAAAAAGAATCTGTGAAGGTTTCCAATTCTAAAATTCTCTGATTATATGATTCTAAATTAATTTAGGAAAGTAGGCAGGCAGTTTTGAATGTGTTTCCATGGACACTGTGGATGTTATGCTGAGGTGTCTGCCTAGTCACATTTGTTGCCATCTGTCATTAGAGAATTGCTGGATTTTGGTCTGAGGGCAACTCAAGGCACTGACAGGGATCTGCTGTCCTAATATTCAGCTGAAATGTTAGAATGTTCTAGCAGCTTAGCGTAGCCATCGGACAGCACTAAGCTTAGCAGGCAATGTACAGTATATATATAAAAAATACAAATATGTTTTTACTTATATTAGTTAGAAAGTAATTTTTTATGTAGGTCTATCCAGTAGGATCTGCTTTAGGATATACTTATACTTAAAGCATTTTCTACCATTAATACACTCATTATTCAAATTATCTGGAGATTTGTGTGTGTGTGTGTGTGTGTATGTGTGCCAAATTTGACAACCCTAGGCAGCATCAGTTTATAATCTGTGATCTTGTGAATGTTTATCATATAATGAGAAACTTTTCACTCAATTCTAGTGGATTCCTCCATTCTAAGTCCTTACTCAGAGGACTTGCTAATTGTCATTCAGGCATGATATATCATATTATTCGTAGGAACTTAATGTTTCTTTTTCTCTCACTGCTAATGAAGTAACAATCCTTTCATTAAAAGGACCATAAAAGTAACATATATTTTAATTATTAGTCAGTTACTTAGGATTTTGAAAAGCAGATTTTTTAAAATTAATATCTGGTGAAGTTTGAGTTTGTAAAGTAATTTATGAATGCTTCTTGGTTTTGTTTTTCTTATCTAATAAAACAGGTCTGGAATTTATAGGGGTCAGGACCTGTTAACTACATTCACACCAGCATCTGTCCCCCAAACAGTGTTCTGCAGTCCATCTTTGTTCCCATTAGCCTTGGAATATTTATAACTATGCCCATTCATCACTCCTTCTTTTAAGATCTGGTGCCTGTGTGAGGAAGGAGGAAAAATACAGCCCCATGCCTTTGCAGAATGCATAGGCTTTTGGTGATTTAAGGTATGCGCTGTAGTCCTGCATGGAAAACATGAGAGGTTTGCCAAATCCTTGAGGTAATTAGGAATTTCCCGTTTCTGCTTTTGCTACATTTAGTGATGAGAACAAGAGTCTTGAGTCCAAATTTGATGTTTTCATGATCCTAGTTGGCATCCAAAGACAGGGTTTAGAATCTTTATTTTTTAAACCTTTGTTCAACTTCAGAATTTCTGCACTGCTGTTCAGGATCAATGCTGCCTAAGGCAGACCACAAAGTGTGTGCTTCTATCCTGTGAAGTCTGAAGGGTGACGAGGCACAGGCAGCACCGCTTTCCTATTTCTTCTTGACCTCTACTGGTGTCCGAGGTCTGCTGGTTCCTCTCTGGTGGCAGGCAGGGGTAGAGTGTAGTCTGTGTACATGATGGTCACTCATGTGTACACTCTGTAAACATTCTATTGAACACATCCCAATGGCAGACACCAATCTCTGGGTTGGGAATACAGCTGAGAACAACACAGAAGGTCTTGGTGTCGTGGGACACCTTGTCCTAAGAGTGAGTGGCAGCCATAACCCAGAGAAGAACTATTTTCATATAAACATTTCAGAACTGGTAAGTGCTGTAGGGTCAACAGACTAGGGCAGTAGATTGTCTGGCCCAGTTGCTGAGGTACATGCTTTGGAAGGTCCTTCTCAGCCAGGAGTTTTGTATTGAGACCTGAAGGGTAGGGGAAAGTTAGCCATGGGAAATTGGCTACCTGGAGCCTCTTTTGCCCATTGTAGAAAAGAAGAGACTAGATGGGAGTGTGGCAATGGGATCCACTTGAATTTTTTTGTTTTTGTTTTTGTTTTTTTGTTGTTGTTGTTCAGAATACCAGGATGTTTGAATCTCACCATGAAAAGGATTTCAGTAACCCCCCCGCCCCATTACACACAACCACACACATGCATTTCAACAGTTGTTCATTTCAGGATACAAACACTGTCCTGTAAGCATAAATGGGATTTGGTATTTGAATCAAGCTTTCCCTAAAGGGAACCCAGAGAATTGACCTGAAGTATGAAATCAAGAGCCGTGATAGCTCTTGTTATTGAAACAGCAGGAGGAGATAAGGCACTCCTTGTCTAACTCGAGCTTTCTCCCACACCTCCCTCGGCTGGCTTCACCTCATGTCCGAACGCCCTGGGTTTGGTGCCTCTATTGCTTGAGAACCTTGTCTCCTGGTGTCACACCCTGAGTGTAAAGACTGAGCAGCTGTGGGTGAGGCTGGACAGGAGACGTGGAGGTGTCAGGCTGCATGTATGCTTGCTTGGTGGGGGCCAGTGGGAGCTTACATGTAATCTACAACACCAGCACCATCTTATGAACTTTCCCCGGTGATCAAAAAGAAGAAATGTTAGAGAGATGGTTCAACAAGCCAAGGAAGGTACTTGCCACCCAGCCTAACAACTTGAGTTTCGATCCTTGGAGCCCCCATGGTAGAAGGAGAGAACTACCTCCCTCAAGCTGGCCTCTGATGAAATGATTATTCAAGTGCGTGTAGGCACACACACCATAAATAAATAACTGTAAATTTTAAAAATTAAACTCAAATAAAAGGAGAAGGTTAGAGTTCACGTTCTTAGTAGCGCCGAGGAGCTGACTTGTTCCTCCAGGTCAGTGTGACGAAGGGCTTTGCTCATTTCAACACTCCGTACTTGCTGGCTTTCAGGGGGTGCCACATGGAGAGGCCAGTTTTATTTTCCCCTTGTGCTGGGAGTTCAAGAGCTGGAAGCCGTCTCGGGGCTTCTATTGTTGCCCAGGGAAGCCCCTGCCTTTCTCTTTTCGGATGACATGGTATTGGAAGGGTAGATGGGTCCCTCTGCATGTGTAACGCTTCCAGCGTTCACCACACAGCACACATACACAGAGAGCAGTTATCCTAGCATGATGTATTGAGTGAGTGGGCAAGATTGCTCAAGGCCAGGCACGGATTGGCCTCCAGGACTAGGGTACAAGTTGCAGAGGGTGATACGTCTGCACATCTCTTGGTGGCCCTCTGGTTGGAAGCACTGAGGATGAGATGCACCCCTGTTTTAGGCGGTGCACCCCTTGAGGATAGGGACGGTGCTTTGTTCTTGAATACCTTTGTGCTATAAAAAGAACACAACAGTCAACGTATGAAGAGAGTTATTTTGGCCCAGAGTCTGGGAGGCTTCAGTCCACTGGTGATGATCACTGTTGCTTGAGGTAAGCAGTTCTAACCGGCAAGAGCACATGGTAAACAAGGCTCATTCTCCTCATGACTCATGTGAGAGACAGAAAGAGGAAGGAGCTGTGATCCCACAATCCCTTCCAAGGCATAAATACCTTAAAACCTTCACCTAGGCCCCACCTCCTAAAGTATCTACCACCTCCCTGTAGTGCCAGGCTGGGATTAATCCTTTAAAATGTAGGTGTTTGGGAGGCATTCCAGACCCAAACTGTAGTACCTTAGTCCCTTGCAAAGCTTTCTGCACCTGGAAGAGAGGCACGAGAACATGATCACCTTAAATGCGACAAGGATCTTAGCACTGACGAAAAAAAAAAAAAAACACCCCAAAACAAACACAGATGACAGAGGCTAGTCATTGGGTTGCAATCACGACACATCATCAAGAATGTTATTTTTCTGTCCCTGGCTTGTTTCTGCACATCAGTCTGGCTTGAATCCTGGTTCAGACACTGGTTAACTCTTGGATCTGGAGCAGGGTTGTGGTGGTTCTGTCAGAGAAGATCATGGAAGCTGTGGGAGACAGGGCCTAGCTTATGGATGGGCCAGTAGAGGCTCCCTGTACAGGCCGTAGCCTGGTTTCACCTATGGTCCCGTTCTCTGCTTTCCCATCCATCAACAGTTTCATGCTCTTGTTGCCGTGGGCTAACGTGCTGCTGTCGTCATGCTTTTCTCGTCATGATGCACTCCTGCCCTTAAGTCGTTCCCCCCAGATAATGTCACAGCACTGAGGAGAAGAACCAGTACAGACAGGTTTGCCTCATCTCTGGAGGCCCTGGTTTCTGCATCAACACTAATGAGGGTGCTAGGATTGTGTGTGATGAGCTGGACCTTACTCCAGGGCTGCCCAGACTCTAAAGCACTGTTTGACCTGATTATCACATTCCCCTGAAAAGCTTTTCTTTTCCTTTTCCTCCCTCCTCCCTCCCTCCCTCTCTCCCTCCTTTCCTCCCTCCCTCCCTCCCTCCCTCCCTCCTTTTCTAAACCTACTCTCTGCTATATGTATTACACCCAGGAAGGCAGGATTACATTCTGTGATTTAGTTAAAATAGAAACTGTTAATAAGATTTGTAAACTACTTGAGACCAATTCGACAGTTTGTGAGCAGAGACAGGTCATTCAGCATTTGTAATGGGACATCATTTTATGTGTTCAGAGTTACAAGGGCAGTTAAGGTTATGATGCAAAGAAAAGTAGCATAAAAATGGAATCTAATGATCCCTTAAGGGTTTTTCTTTCTTGTGGTTGATTTAGAAAAAAAAGGAAATTAAGAGTTCGCTCATTTGGTGTAGTCAATTGGTTTCTCCAGATACCATGACTTGAGGAATCATATTAGACATGTTTCCTGGTTCTGCTCCCCCAGTTCTGGTGGGGCTGAGTCTTTTGAGGACACTAAGATGGATTTTAGAATGATTTGGGGGGATAGAGTGATAGGACGTGATTTCTGATTCCTCCACAGTAGATACTGATGGCTTTGGAAAACTTGCTTCAAAATCAGCAGCATCAGAAAACACTTCCACTTACTTTGTTTGTTTGTTTAATTAAAGAATTTGTCTACATACTTGCCTTGAGCAAAGTAAGTTTTCTTCAAAGAAACTTACTAAGAAATTATACTTGCTTCTGTATAGCAAGGCAGTAGGAGAAATGTTTCTAATACTTGCAAGGCTACAATTCCAAAACTGTGTGTAATTGTGTGTGTGTGTGTGTGTGTGTGTGTGTGTGTGTGTGTGTGTGTGTGTGTAGACAGGATAGCGTGGGGAGCGGGGATTGTGAAGAGTGTGTCACTTAAAGGTACCCTTAAGTTATGCATTCAGCAATTACTCTTAACTCTGGTAAACATTACTAAGAAACTGAGATTGAAACCTTCCATCCTCCAGGGAAGCTCTTTAAACAGGAAGGTATAAATAGCTCCTGTGGAAGTCCCTGAAACTGACCAGATTCACTCGGCTCCTCCCTGCTAGAGTCAGCAATAAAAGCTGCAAAGACGACTCAGACCAGCTAAGCAGAGGACAACTCTCAGATAAGCCAAGCTGTGACAAGAAACCAACAGAGCTGCCTGTCAGAGTTAGACCAGTCACTTGGAAGGGACACTTTACGACCTGTCGAGCTGCCTGCAGGCTGTGCAGTGTGCTTCAGGTTTCCCAGCATCGTGAGCTGTCATCCATGCTGGGGTGGGCCTTGGTGAGTCATGTCTGCCCCTGTAAGTAACTCCTCATCCATACTCCTGTAAGTAACCCCAGTAAAACTTACCAGTTCACCACCACGCAGGACTCAGGTGGTATCCATACTTTGGTCTGTTGTGGGATCCCTGTCTGGGGTATGTAGACATATGGGTTGTGTCTCCCCAGAAAAAGTTTTGTCATACAACAGAAACCTTTTCTTCCTTTGTTCAATGAAAGAGACCTGGCTAAGAGGCTAGCCAGCTTCCAGCTTCTCTAAAAAGGTCGAGTCCTGGAGTGGCTTAGCATTTCCGTTAGAATACCGATGTCAGAGACCTGGAGAGGTGTCTCCTTATGTTTGAACATAAAAAAGAGTCTCGGTGCTGTCTGTCTGTTTAGCTCAGCCTCCTCAGCAGTTCCGCTTGCTTCCTTTGGAGTGGCTTAGAGGAGAGAGGTACCTTCTAAATAGGCACGTCTTCTGCTAGAGTCTTCCTCTTTTGGTTTGTGGAAATTTCCATCCCGAGCTAACTAGACATTTCACCTCAGTACAGCTTCCTCTTAATTTTTGTGATGGAGTTATTTTTAGTGAGTTACCATGTTTCTCCTATTCCCTGTTTGACTATCCTGTATCTGTTCCTTCTCTTTTACCATTAATTAATTCCCGCAGCTCTTTCTTAAACCTTTCCTAGGCTGAGAGATACTTTGTAATTTTTTTGTTTCTTTTTAGGAAAAGGTGGGAGGGGGCATCCGTTTTGTTTGGAAATCAGGTAGCATATCAGATCTGCCCTAACTTTAGGAGCTGGTTTCCAGGGCTGGATTTAATTTAGCACAACACAATTAGAATTTATTCCCTGGGGAGTTTATTATTTTATTCTCAGTGAACCTAAAAGGACCTTCTTACTTTTTAGATCCAATTCCAAAGCAGTGCTGTGTGATTTTAACAGTTTTGAGCGATTATATGCATTGAAGCTAAGCTCATACATGACCTTCCTTAAATCCTATACTGAAGCCCTGGGAGATAGGTTGTTGTGTTTTCTATTTTATCAATGACTGGGCAGAGCTAGCAGTTTAAGCATTGTGGAATAAATGGATCCTTCTGAGCATCTTGGAAACTTATTAGTGTATTGAAAACTGCTCTAAACCCCAAGATGATCTAAAATTTGTCATTATTGGAGAAGGTTGTCAAAGAATTGGACAATAATTAAAGTAATTGGTTAGTCTGTTTTTTGCAGTATTTCATGTCCAGCAGGTATGAATGTGGACAGGGCCTGATGTCCACTGGTAAGACGGAAGCTGGCAATGACTGTCACAGCCCAGCCTTTGGATTCTGTTCAGTTATGGTGTGATTGGTAAATAGAAGAGGCTGATAAGGAAATGCACCTTGGACTGTGGGGTCACGTGGCGCGTGAGTCAGGTCCTGACTTTCCCCTTACTCTTGGATGATCTGTCAAGTTACTCAGCTCCTCTGACTTTAGGATCGTCAGCTGTAGAGTGGAGACAGTAGGCTCTTAGGTGGCAGTGGTCCGATTAAATGGAAAATGTTTGTAAATTGCTTAGAGCTGGACACATAATAAATATACATTCAAATGACAGCTGCTCACAACAATGGATGCAGCCGTAGACTGTAAGTTAGGTGAGGAGTGTAAGTTCTGAGTCTCTTAGCAATAGAAACTCCATTAAGTCCCTTTGTCTCTGACTTTCTTGATTTGTATGATGGGGATATTTAAAAGAGGATTATAGCAAACCTTATGAGAAATGTGACATCTGAAAATATAGAGCATTAATTGATCTTCATAAATGCTGATGACCCAACCCTTGGGCTGTCAGGCCCCTGGTGGGGCTGCTCTAGGCACCTAGAATTACTAGGGATTTATTTACACTGGCCATTAGTTTCCTGATGGCACTTAGCAGTTTCGCTCCCATCCCATGTTTCCAGTGATTGACATATGCTTTCTGGGTCAAGACTTGGATTAGATCTTTAAATACTTTGAGGATCTGAACTCGTTTGATTGTGAGGATTAAAGTCTTTATTCTTCTGGAGTTGGTAGTCTTTGGAAAATCTCTTCCTTTTCGGTTTTAAATTAATTTCGAGTTAGGATACATATTAACTGGTTTCATTATGGCATTTTAATATGTATATATCATTATACCTTGTTTGCATCCTTCTCTACACTGCCCTCCCCCATCCCTGTTCGTGGGTCCCCTCCCCCCCAGCAAATAGCACCCCCCCACCTCTGCTTTCATGTCACATGATAGGTGGTCCCTAGCTCCATCTTCTTGGATATATTCCGTGATGAAAAAAGTTTCTGTGTATGAAAAAGGAAGCCCCAGATGAAGGGATTATGACATTGAGTGTGCCAGTTTATAGCGTTACCATGTGAGTTGGATGTTTCCAGGTGTGATTGTTGTGAGTCAGAATTTGGTAAGAGACCAGCAGTGTTTTAAACAATCCAAAGACAACATGTGACATTTTTAATTTTAAAAGAATTTGCTTCGTCCTCCCCATCCAATTCTGTAGGAAGCCTTGTAGTTTGAAGTTGGTAATAGCAGCAGTAGTGTCTGGGCTTAGACTGTGAAGAGAAGGTGAGCCACGCCAGATGGAGAATGGCTCTGTGCCTTTTTCCTGGAGATCCCTTGCTCACAGGTGCTTCCCTAAGACTTAGGTGTGAAGTCCCGTAATCATTGACTTAGTGCTTCTATTTTTACTGCGGTCTGTTTTATTTCCGTAGGCTCTTGGTGTGCTCTGGGTGCACAGCTCTGGGAGAGACTACTATGCGGAAGCTAGGCTCTTCTTCTGTAGCTGTCTCACACTTTGGGAGCCGGGATGATAAGAATTGTGCTGATGTGCATTGTTATCTGGTTTGACAGTCTGGTTTTGCTCACCACTGGGTACTGGACTTTATATTCCACCAGATGAAAGTCTATAAATGCCGGAACAGCGTTCCTCTCTTCTGTCACAGGGGACTCCACCTCCTGCGGCAGTATCATGAGTTCCTGCTTGTGTCTCAGAGCCTGCAAGCTAAATTATTTTTGCAAATACTGTACCTGTCCATTATGTCCACTTTTAGTTTTGCTTCTTTTTCTGAGCCCATAGTTTCACTCAGTAGCCCAGATTGGCCTCAAACTCAGCATCCTCCTGCCTCAGCCTCCGAAGTGTTGAGATATTACAGGCCTATGCCACCACCCAGGGCGTTTTGGCATATTGGGAAAATTCACTTCCAATTTCTTTCCCTGTAATTAGACTTGATTTGTTTCTTTGGGTGCTGCGTCCCTTCTTCCTAAAGCTGTCCCGAGCATCCCTGGAGGGACACTAGTGAACTCTCTAGAACTTCATTATCCCATCAGTTCCATTTGTCTTGCTGGCCTTTGTGGGATGGCGGAAGAGATGGCAGGGCCGCGGTAGGTTCCTGCTGACGTGGTGGCTGAATCACTGGGCTAAGCTAGCTAAGCAGAGTCTAAAAGGCACCTGATTCTAGTGTATCTGGAGCCTGATGTCCTGCTTGAGCAGGAAGTGCAATGTGCCATCCCCAGTGGGGACTGCACACAGGCAGCGTTTTCCATAGTGAATGGAGACACAGCATGACTTTCTAGAATAAGCAGGTATGAAAGTTCTTTCAGTGAAAGAATTCTTGTTTCTCAGGGAGTGCAGGCTCCTAAGGTGCCTTTCATCTGAAGGTGTTAGCCCTATCTCATAGGAGCTTCTTCCTTCCCATGAAGCCAGTTTACATAGAGATCACAGGCTTAGTGATCCAGATCTCAGCAAAGGAAGAGCTTGGCTTTTTTCTTTCTATGTTTCATCCCCAGGGTTATGCTAATAATCGCCTCAGTCTGTTATTCTCATCAGCATCATTCTCAAGTACAGTGGGCTCCAGAGCACCCACTTACTAGCTGAGAGACTTTGGCGGGGGCCAGGGGATGTTGTCATATTACATTCTAATCTAGTTCTTTTTAATGTAAACATGAAGCGATCATATCTAGCTTTCCTGTGCAGGGCACATGATTATTATGAGGAGAATGAATGAAATGATCCATGCTGTCACTCAGGAAACATTCAATTCTCACAAAGAGGGGGTTAGCCAGGTGTGGAAGCAGACACGGAGGGTAAAAAAAAAAGAGTCTCCAAGCTAAGAAAATGCTGTCATACCTGTTGAGTTCTCAGCATGGAAACACCTAGAACGATCAAGCATTTGTTCAGGGGTCATGTGGAATATGATTTATGCTGAAATAGGATGCAAATGAGAAATTAGCAAAGTATGGTGGGTTACTGCATCCATGAGGTGTGGAAAAAACCTTCTAGCAGAGGTAATGTTTGAGCTGGGCCTTTTGGTTAACAAAACTTCATGAAAAAGCTGATTATGTGGCCTTTACTCTTTGTTCTCTGCCGTGGTTGTGTGTCTCTAGTCTGTGTACTGGCATCACTTGCTGGCTTTGAGTTAGCAATCATCCTAACAAAAGTCACTTTATAGGTGTGCTTACAAATGCACTGAAAGCAGGCTTGTTCTCAACTGTCGGTTTCTGGATATTCACTTTTATAATGAAAAGGCTGTTTACTTTTCTGGGTCAGTTTGGCTTAGACTACTATGCCGTAAATCAAAACTTGCCTTGTTTTAGACATGGTGTTTATTTCTAATGACAGAGTAATTATAATACACAGGGACACTTAATGCTTTGGAACTATTGGATAGAAATGTTGAAGGAAAATTTATTCCTTAAGGGTATAGACAAGAGAAAGGCATGAGGTAGGTTTTCAGAAGAGGGGCGGTTGATGTATTGAGTGTGTTCCTATGAAAAAGGTGTCATGTGGGGATAATGGTGAGAATTACAATGTCACATACAGCCTTGAGTCACTCTGTTATTTTATGTTCATAGTTACATTGGTGCTGCCATTGGCTAAATATTTTTCTTGCAAGATAAAGAGATGTGATTTCTTTATCTGTTTACAAGACTCTGTTTACAAGATAAAGATAGTTATCCCTTGAGTTGACAGTAGAGAATTCTTTTCTATGAGTTTTCTTGGAAGAAAGCACAGAAATTTCTAATTTTGACAGTTTTAATGTCAGATTTTGTAAAATTCAGGACATGTTTGAAACTTCCTGTGGAAGTAAACACAAAAATAAAAGACTGTGGGTTTTTGTTGTTGTCGTGAGTGTGTGTGTGTGTGTGTGTGTGTGTGTGTGTGTGTGTGTGTTGAAGAGTGTTGCACAGAGTGCATCTGCAGGTCAGAGGACAACCGTGAGTGTCATTTCCTGCTTTTTCACTTGTTGAGATGAGGTTCATCATGGTCCAGTGTTGCCTACCCTAGGTTATCTGGCCCAAGCGCTCCACCTCTCACTTTGCTTAGGAGCACAGGGATTACGGATTTGTGTGCTGCTGCACCAAGCTTTAGTGACTTCATATGTATATTCATATATTTATTTATTTGAAGTTTCCAGAAGTAATATTAAAACACAGCCACACATCAAAACCTGGCTTTGCAATGAGCTCCTGTTTCTCTGCCCTTCCCAGGATCCCCGCCATACAGTTGTAGAAAAGGGTGGTCTGCAATCATGGTCTAGACTTAGTTCTTGGTTATTGATCCAGCGTTTTCTTCTGTTGCCTGTTTTTAAAATTTCATTTTTATTTTATGAGTATGAGTTTTACCTGCATGTATGCGTGTGCACCCTGTGCATGCTTGGTGCCCATGGAGATCAGAGGATGCGTTGAATCTTTTGGAATTTGAGTTGGAGACAGTTGTGAGCAGCTGTGAGGTGGCTGGGTCCTCTGCAGGAGCCGTGGGTGCTCTCAACCAGCTCTCCAGCTGGCTATCCGTGTCTTAACTGCCGTTCTCTTCAATTCTTGCTTTAGTCTAGAATTCTTAATCAGTTCATAGTTGAGCTTCAAAGAATAATTGATTCCTCTGAGGTGTAGTGCTTTGTGTATGCAAATGTGTATTTTTTTTTTTTTTTTTAGCAGTCAGGCTTTTGACTTTTTTTTTTGGTTTTTTTTTTTTTTTTTTTTTTGGTTTTTCGAGACAGGGTTTCTCTGTGTAGCTTTGCGCCTTTCCTGGAACTCACTTGGTAGTCCAGGCTGGCCTCGAACTCACAGAGATCCGCCTGGCTCTGCCTCCCGAGTGCTGGGATTAAAGGCGTGCGCCACCACCGCCCGGCTTGGCTTTTGACTTTTTTTTTTTTTTTTTTTTTTTTTTTTTTTTTTTTCGTTTTTCGAGACAGGGTTTCTCTGTGTAGCTTTGCGCCTTTCCTGGGACTCACTTGGTAGCCCAGGCTGGCCTCGAACTCACAGAGATCCGCCGGCCTCTGCCTCCCGAGTGCTGGGATTAAAGGCGTGCGCCACCACCGCCCGGCGGCTTTTGACTTTTATCTTAGTTGAGCTGTTCATAATTTAAGAACGTTGCAGGCTGCCTCACGCCATCCTCAGTTATTATGTTTACCTTCCACTGCACGTTTGGATCTTCATCTCTGGATTCTGGCCTGCAGGTCTGCCCTTCTCAACAGCCCTGGGCATCTTTTATCTACTCCTTATTTTCCTCGTCTGCATTAACACCTCCGAGACTGTATGTGGGTAATTTCTGCTCGGGTCACACACCTCTGAATTAGCCTAGTCTTTTCCTCCCCTAACATCTCTTAAGTCTGCTGTGCCCTCTTCTTATTTGGAACGTTGTCCTAGTCCGGATCCTCACCGCCTTGCCCTTGCTCGTCAGACCTCCACTATGCACAATACAGTGTGCCCACTGCCTCCGCTCCCAGCCCCGTTTCTTCTGTCCCTGGGAATGGGACACTAACCAAATCTGCTTGCTCTGCTTCTCTATCGATAACAGTGGTTTATAGGGTCTTATAGTAAAGCTCTTCATTAACCAGCTCCTGTCTTCACTATCAGTCTCATTTCTGACATTTCCTCCCCAAACCTGTTTAGAGCATGAGGAGTCAAACCCCCACCTTTTCCCAGCACCCTGCCCTGCCGCCCTGCTGTTAATGTGAAAAATGTCTCTTTATCCTTCCCATTTGATGGGAAGGCTCTGCTGTGTCCCTCAGGTGCTACCATTTGCAGACATCACCCCCCACCCAGGACTATTGTGGGTTTTGATTGTGTGATTCCAGGGCTGTGCACTCACCTGTTAGGACTTTGATAGCATCTTAGAGAATGCTTAGATGTTGCCCTGAGTCTCCAAGCACTGTTCTTCCTCACTGCGGACCTCACTTCCCGCTCTGCCTGGAGATGGTGGCCAGGAGACTGCATGGACCCTTTTCCGTTGGCTTTCATTTCCCCAAGAGAGGAGAGATGGGAGGCTGTGCTGGAGGGGAGGTGAAAGCATGTTTAAACGTAGTTTTCTTTAGTGACCTGAGTGTCTCTCTGCCCTCCTAAGTTCCCCTGTTTTCTCCCCCTTCCCTTTTTTTGTGACTTCTATAAAATATGGGGGTAAAGCATGTGTGGTAAAACCATTCTCTTCCTAATCATTCTGTTTAACCGTATCTTTTGAAACCAGTAAGATGATGTTATTTTAACTTTACCATATACGACTTTTGACAATACGAAGAGTTTAGCTGGATTTATTTTTAACTTTGATTTTATTTTATTATGATTGTGTGTTATGTGTGCATGCGTGCACCGTGCCTTCTCTGGTGCCTGCGTAGGCCAGAGGACGACTTTGTAAAGTCACTTCTCTCCCTTTACCTTCACACGGGTTCTGGGGCTCAAACTCAGGTCACCAGACTGACACTGTGTGTCACCAGCTCTAACTGGATTTCTTAATACCCGTGAGCTGCTGACCTCAGCATTGATAGTAGACCCCGCTTTTCCCAGAAACTAATAATTTAATTCTTCTGAGAACAGTTTTAGACAGAAGAGGCTTTCCCAGGTATCTCAGCATTATACACATAATACCAGTCATAATTAAGATCCCTGTGTTTAATATATTTATAAGCCAAGGATTAGCCACGGTGAGCTTGTATCTAATTGTGTGATCATGTATCTCTGCATAGCTTCCTTTCGGTGCTTAGCAACTTCCTCACGCCAGGGGGTTGGACCAAGAGGCAGGGCATGCTGGCCCTTAGTAGTTCTGTAAGTAGGAAAGGAATGCTTAACTTTAGAAATCTTAAGTCCCCCTAACGGGCGGTGCCTAGGGCGTGGGTACAGAGCATGGAAATTGAGGGAGGACTTTTATGTTGAGATTGGGTGTACAGTGTGTTACAGCCTTGAAGACAGCATGGTGGGGTCCTGAGTGGATACCTGGTACAGCTGTCACCTTGCTGAGGACTTTTACAAAGGGTCACCCAAGCTCCAGTTCAAGAAGTCCCATTTTACTTACTAAACTTGCTAGAATCAGTGAAATGCAGAGCATGGGAGGTGTGGGCTTTGCTAGAGCCAGCCAGGCCCAGGGGCCCTCCAGGCAAGCTTCTACCTGCTGCCATTTCCTGGACTCCCCTGGTCCCATTGCAGCTTGCTAGGTAAATAACCAGAGGTAAATGGTATACGGAACGGTGCAGATGGTAGAATGTTATTTGTCCAGTAGACATACATTTAAATGGATGCTAGCAATATCTTAATACAGTGAGCGAGAAATCTGTGAGCTATATGGTGGTAAGTGATGGAGTATCTGAATTGTAGGTTTGGCATACCACAAAGATATATGGCCCCTACCCCCCCCATCCCGACACACAGGGGTAGGGGAGAGACTATAGCTAGATTGCCTGTTTTTTTTTCTATAACTTCTATATACTCTGCTTTTTCCACATCAGCATTAAAATTAATGAAATTTGATGTTCATGAAAGGTTTTCGAAAGGTCAACATAGAATAGAACCTATTTTTTTCCAGTTAATGAATTATTTTAGTCTTTATAACCAGCACTTTATTTAGGGTGAATCACAACTGCCTGTAACTCCAGCCCATAGGATCTGACCCCCCTGTCCAGCCTCTGCAGGCACTGTGCTCAGCTGCACAACCCCTCCATAAACACACATGATGAAAAATAAATAGATCTTAAGGTATTTATGTTGCTATATTCATTTTTACATGGTAACCACTGTGTTATGGAAAGACATTTTTATACAAGTGCATATTATACATGAAGTATAATTTTAAGGTTGTTTTTTAATTCAGGTTTTGAACATTGGTTTGGATCTCAACCTGCCCATCAACATTTGCTTCATGTCTTGTGTCTCTGGTGAATTGGGGGTGCGAGGGGAGAAAGGTATCTCTAAAGGTTTAAGAAGCATGGTGGCAAAGCATGCCCCCAAACAAAATGTGTTGGGCCTGGTCTGGTGGCACATGCCTATCATTCCAAGCATTTGGGAGGATCGAGAGTTCAAAGCCAGCCTCAGCAACACAGTGAGACCCTGTCTCAAAAAAAAGAAAAAGAAAAAAAAGAAAAGAAAAAGAAAAAAGAAAAAAAGAAAAGAAAAAATTACTTTTTTCTTTAAAGCTCATTGTGTAGTTTCCTCCCGATGAGCATTTGGCACATTGAAGGCCTCCTTTGCTCCAAGTTCACAGAAAGGGCAGGAGTGAAAGCCGGGCATTAGAAAACTCAGCTTCCCGTGTTTATAAACTGGATGAGCAAGTGCTCCCCTGACTGATTACATCCTTTGTAAATTGTTTGGATTTTAGAAATCACTGTTAATGTTAGTTTGTTGTTGGACACGAACGAATAGAAGTGCTAATGAGTCCCCCCAAAACGATCTCTCGCTCCCTCCCTTCAAGGCAAATATTTCGTGGTATTGAAATGACAAGGCAAAGCTCAGGCCAGGGGCGTAAATAAATTTCTCCCTGGGGTGACATATGGAATTCCTCCTAAATCCCTGGACAGCTGCCCATGTGGTATGGAAGCACTCTGGAGGAGTACTCTCCATAGACAGTTTGGGATCTCAGTATCGACAAGGTAGAAGGTTGGCTGACAGAACTGTGAAGGAAGGCTGATGTATCACCTCCTCGCCCCCTAGGAACGGCTGACTGTTTTGAAACAGGGTTTCAAGCTGTAGTCCAGGCTGCCATCAAATTCAAGGCAGTCAACCTACCTCAGACTAAGATCACAGACCGAAGGCGGAGTAGACCTCCTCAGCTCCCCATCATTAGTGGGGTCACCACTCGAGAGGCCCTGGGTCTGTTGTGTTAATAACAAACAACTGAGTTAGGAGTTGCTCTGCAAATGACCTCTGAGTTTTCTGTTTGTGACAAAGTCATGTCCCATATGCCCCATTCAATAGTAGTGTGACTCCATCATCACAAAGAGGAGAGAGGCGTTTTGGCCACCATATTTGCTGGACTTGTACCTTTTCACTGTGTTCCTTTGTGATTGGTGTCTCCAAGCAAGCGTTGGTTTGCCTCTTTAAATCAACAAATACCAAAAAAAAAAAGTTCTGTGAATCCCTTTATTTACAGTGTCACACAGAACTGGTGAAACTGTATTCTCCGGGGCAGGAACAAAACCTGTGTTGTGTCTTCCCTGTTTATTCCCTGCCTTGACCCCCTTGGAGTGTTGTCTTTCTGTGACCCAGCATAGTTTTACTGGAAACTGCCCTGTTTGATGAGGGAGTTTTTAAGGCCTTTAAAAAATTTAGTAGCTTTTCCTTGTCTCCATTGTTTGTACCTTAAAAGCTTTCACTGGCCTCCGGGGTGGAAAAGTCACTTAGAAGGAAGCATAGAGCCTTTTGCTGAGAGGACTGCTGTCTTCCAGAAGCCATGGATTGTTTTTATTGAGCAGTTTTCCTCTTAAACAGTGAACCGGAGCCGCGGTGTACTTCTAGAATGACCTTCTGGTGGGAAAGCACACTATGAAATGTCTCTAAGTAATGAAGAAGCCATCGGTGTGGGGAGAAGGAGCCGGTGTTGTGTTCTAGCCAGTCTGTCCCTGTGGGTCAGAGCCCCATCCCTTTCTGCAGGTCCCATGCAGTGTGAGCGGCAGCTTGCGTGGGGCACCCCAAGGACTTAGAGTGTTGCCTTGGGTACAGGGGCCGCCGGAAGCGCCCCTTTTGACAGCCTGCTCTTGTTTTGCCGTTCTTCCTTGGCCATTGACAAAATTTTAGTTTGAAGTGTTGCGTAACATCCAGTGTAGTAACACATCTAAAAATCTAGAACCAGCTTTCTCCGGAAACTGATGCTTCATTTTCCAGAAGGCAGCAACTCGGTGTTCACGGCTCTGTTGCTTCAGCCCGATGAACGGCCTGATTTTAATGCTCTCTCTGCGCTCCAAGACTTCCTTAGTCGCTGGCACCTGGTTCTGTTTTTACTCTCTGAAGAAATCTGTACTAGAACTAATTTTTAAAGATGATTTTTTAAAAATTTTTTTCAGATAAAGTTATTTTCTGTTATTACAATGTTTGGCCTGTTCTTGAGGAAATAGCTGGTTTTCTCCGAGATGAGGGGGCAGAGAGGGCCAGGTATTCCTGCCTTTGTCCGTTTAAGTTAGAATTCCTCTAAAGGAAGCTCCTACCTTTGCTTTGCCTAGGATGAGCTTTAGAATTACAGGTTGAAACGTGGGCCACAGAGAAGACTCATTACAGTGAGTCTTTGGAAAGATCGATGGAACTGTGTTTCTGAAATTAAAAACAAATACGTTTTGTGGATGAGAATTTAACCTGCGTAGTGTGAGGCCTACAGATTTTGGTGGAACATTTCTCATACACAGACACACCTAGCCACCCATAGACATATACAGACACACCTAGCCACACATAGATACACACTCACACACACACACACACACACACACACACACACACACACACACACACACACAGGGTAAATTCTATTTCTTTTGGAAAGACAGTAAGTAAGGAATTTTGTATGTCTGGAACTTAGCCTTTTTAGTTACTGAAACTACAGAAAAGGATCGGAGTGGTTCAAATGTTCCACATTTAATCTACTTCAGTATGATACAGTTGGGACAAAGGGACAAGTAGATACTTTATTTTGTATGAGTGATCTGTTGTCAGGACGGGTATAAAAGGAATCGGTAATTACAGTCACGATTCTTAGCGGGAGGTTTAATGGTGTGTCCGACAGCAGCATGCACCATCACCTTCTAGTCACATGTTTATGGAAGAGGCCGGGTCCTTCAACGGGTACCTAAAACTGCAATTGGATTTCCCTACGTTTCTTAGAAGACATTGGTCCCAAGCGAGTACTGTACTCGTCTCAGACACCTGCATTCTTTGAAGGAAATGGAGAACAGTACATATTTTCTCCTATTTAAAGAATTTTAAATGAATTATGTCCTTGTTTCAAAACAGTCTAGATTTTGAAAGTGGGAATTAAAGTTTAATGAGGTGTGATATGTCATGGGTATCTAATAATAGATCTGTTCTGACATCTGAATTTTGAGTTTCTCAAAGTTCGGTTGTTAAAGATGCTGAGCTATTTGAAGTTTTGTCCCCAACCTTATGACCTGGCGTGTGTGAAGGGCACCTGGGCTCCCTCCAGACTTTTGGTGGCATTGCCATGGTACTGGGTTAGATAAGAGATGCAGAGCTGATCTTGGGTGGTTTAGGGGGTCTTTCAACTTGTTTTTCTTTTATAGCAATTGTCCCTGTGTAGAGACCTCCTCACCCCTTTATTAAGATAGACCAAATCTGTTCAAAGAGAATTGCATACTCTGAGCCTAATGAGAATTAAGGCCAGTTAAGAACACAGCAATGCCGCACTGGTAACTTTACTTCACCGAAGTCAAGTTCAGACCCTGGCTCTCCCAGAAGTTTGGAAAGAGCCTTAGATGTCTGATTTGCCACTTGCTAGGTGAGCTGTCTAGCAGCTGAACTTATAAATAAACCCAATCCCAGCAGCATTTCTGCACCTTCCGTGTACATGTGAGGTTTTCAGCAGTCAGATTCAGAGTCCTGGGTAAGGCCCAGCATCTGCATTCCTAAAATAAGCCCGAATCCTTCGAGGTCTTGTTGGTTCCCAGATCACACCTTGAAAACTAGTCTTAGGAAGTGGCTGTGACACAGTCATGCTCTGCATATCCCACAACTGGATACAGCGTGTCCTTTGGGCAGCACTATCTCCCCCTTTGGGGACAGCAATGAAAATAGTATCACACATGACTACCTTTCAAGGTAATTGCTAATGTTGAGATTTACTAAATAGCTACTTAAAATTCCTGTCTTTTGCTTTCCCGTCCTGTTTCCAGCATCTACAGTACCTACACACACCAGGCCTTGAGTACGTGTCTGCCAAGTGAGATTATTAGTGAATAACCATGTAACTCTGAGACTGGGGATCTTAGGAGTATTGTCCACTTTTGATTGTCAGTGGTGGTCTCTGGGATCAGACACACCGCGGAGTGTGTCTGATAATGTGATAATGCGTGAGTAGAGATGAGTATTACATGTGCTGAGACCCGGTTCTTGTCTGTTGGAGGGTGTCAGTGACAGCGCCTGGTCTCCTTGCAAGGCTTGGTGCTTGCGTTTGATTAGCCAAATCAAAATCAGTAGGTTAAAGACACTGTGGTTTAAGTTCAAGGTATAGAAACTTGATCCCTGGGAAGATGATGTTTTTTCTCATGTTCTCTTAGGGCACCCCTGGCTCCCATTCCTCTTGAGCGAGTGTGGTGGCCCATACTCAAGATCTTAGAATTTTCATGCTAGAATTCTCCAGGCTCCAATTCAAGCCCTACCTTCTCTATACAGTCTTCCCCGACTCCATCCAAACGGACCTTGTGGCTTTATCTTTGATACTTGGTTTTCTGCTAATTCAATCAATTACCTTATTGTATCACAGGGTTTTTATTTGAATTAAGGTTTTTATTGTATGTTTAGAGTGTATATAACATGATGTCTTGATATATGTATGCCTACTGAAATGGCCACAATGTTCTAATAAAGTAACATGTCTAGGACACCTTCACATCAAGTTACCTTCTAGAGGGTGTGTGTATGTGTGTATGTTTGTGCGTATATGTGCATGTGTACGGTGTGTGTGTGCGTGTGTGTGTGTGTGTGTGTGTGTGTATGCACGTATATGCGGTACATATGTGTTTATGCTTGTGTGTATATATATGTACATGTATATGGGGTGTGTATATGTGTGTGTATATGTGCATGTGTATGGGGTGTATATGTGTTTATGCTTGTGTGTATACATATATATGTGTGTGTGCACATATATGGTGTGTGTGTGTGGATATGTAAGTGTATATGGGGTGTATACATATATATATGTGTGCACATATATGGTGTGTGTGTGTGCGCGCGTGCGCGTGTGTGTGGATATGTGAGTGTATATGGGGCGTATATGGGTGTGTGTGTTTGTGTCTAGCAACAGTACCTGAACTCTCCTGTCAGCAACTTTACAGTGTAAAATACAATGTAATTTACTTATCCTCCATAACTCCAGCCCTGTGCTCTTTGAGTTACTTCTCCCAAGCCACACATCTCGTTTGGTAATCACTGTTCAAGTCCCTGTTTCTGTGTATTTAACTTTCTTTTAGACACGCATCCCAGTGCATTTAAAAGAGGTGAGGCCAGGCCGTATTTGTTTTTCTGTACTTAGCTTATTTCACTTAGTTTGATATCGCCCAGTTTAATCCATATCTTTGTTCATGTGGAATCTTTCTTTTATAAGAGTGAATAACACTCCATTTAATAATACTTTCTTTTATCCATCCATTCAGACACTGGGGTTTTCCTGTAATACAGCTCCTGTGAACAGTGCTCCAGGCAGCATGAGGTATCTAGGTGGAGTGCCCATTCCACTGGCTTTGAGTACGTGTTGAGAAAGAGGATTGCCAGCTCATCTGGTAGTTCTAGTATTAATGTCTGAGAACCACCCACCCTGCTGTTCAGAGTAGCCGCACGAAGTTCCATTCTTGCTAACAGTGCACGGAGGTTCCCACTCTTCACCTTCTCACTAACACTTGTCGCTCAGTTAACCGTAAAAAAAATGGCCGTTGTAGCAGATGTGCCGTGTATCTCATTATGGTCTTCACGGGCACTTCCCAGGAACCAGGGATGCCAGGACCTTATCAGATGTCTGTTAGCTCTTTGTATGTGCCCTATCTAGAAATAAGGCTGTTCAAGTCCCTCTCCCCTATCCCTCCCCCCTTTTACCATAAAGTTCTTTATATATCTGTTTTATTCTTTGATATTTTCATTCATATAATGAATTTTAGTCTCTTTCAGCCCTTATTACCCTGTCTAATCTCCCTCTTTCTTCCACTGAAATCCTCTTCCCAGCAAGTCAGCCTCTTACTTTTATGGCCCTTTTGTGCATGTGACCCACTGGATTTGGTTATGGTTACCCATTTAAGCAAGCGTTCATGGGAGCTTGTTGACTGGAGCACGGTCAATTTATCGATGACATCACTGAAGAGAGTGGTACTCCTCTCACAACACTAAAAGACAAATGGCAATGTTACCATACTTATGGCCAAGAGAGAGCTGATGCTAATGACCCTTTGACATCCTCGCCAGAAGGGTGCCCCAGGCGATTTTCTGTCTGTGCTGAGTCTTTTATTCTTTAATTTTTCTTGGTCTACATTCATTGTAAGACTAGCATAATGTAAACCATACCTGGACGTATACAGAATATATGTTGTGGTACCAGCCACCTTTAACTTTCTATAGTTTCTCAGGGAAGGTGGAGTCTCCTGGAGCCTTCTCCCACGAGGAAATGCTGACTGGCCCAGAATTGTGCAGGTGACCACAGATGCAGTCAGGTCATGACTGCGCCCGCCATGTCATAGCGAGATGACACTTCTGGCATCTTCCCAAACCTCTGGCCCTTACTCTCTGTCTACCTCATCTTCTGCAGTGTTCCCTGAGTTTTGGGGAGAAGGCTGGATGTTCCACAATTGAGCATGTTGTAGGTCTTGTTCTCTGCACTTTATCAGTTGTAAGTCTCTGTTACCCACCATCCACTGCGAAAAGAAGTTTCTTTGATGAAGGCCAAGGGCTTCACTAGTTTGTGGATATCAAGATTATGTATTTAGAAGCCAGTATACCGTGCAGTTTCTCATCCCTCACCTTCTGCTCTCTGAAAATTGCTCCAATGAAGTCAGATTTTAAATATATATATATATATATATATATATATATATATATATTCATATATATTCTGTATATATCCAGGTATGGCTTATATTATGCTAGTCTAACAATGAATGTATACCGAGAAAAATTAAAGAATAAAAGACTCAGCACAGACAGAAAATCGCCTGGGGCACCCTTCTGGCGAGGATGTCAAAGGGTCATTAGCATCAGCTCTCTCTTGGCCATAAGTATGGTAACATTGCCATTTGTATTTTAGTGTTGTGAACACATTCTTCACAAAACAATATTGCCTTGTGTACAGTAATCAACGAAGATCTTTGAGCAGTCTAGAAATTCTTGAAGGAAGGAAGGTATTCAGGACATAGAATGACCAGGATTACATCTGTCATCTTGAGAGGTAAATTAGCATGCTCAACAAATACTGAACAAGGATGAGTAGCACTTGACCTGCCTTCTCGGGGCATATGTTGCGTAGTACTAGACCAGTGTAGGTGGACAGGACTGGCCAGTTGAGACAGACACAAGCAAAATGCTATGAAAATCTAAATGGAGGAGACCTGGATCCTGGCTGAAGGGAGTTCAGGCTAATAATTGCAAAGAAACATTTCTTTCTTTTCGGTCTTTCTGTCTCTATTTATCTGTCATCTATCTTTCTATCTATCTATTTTTGATAGGGTTTCACTGTATAGCCTTGGCTGGCCAGAGACTCACTAGGTAGACCAGAGATCCTCCTGCCTCTGCCCCCTGAGTGTTGAGATTAAAGGCATGTGCAACTATGCACAGCTATAACTATTTTTTTTTTTTAGCATAGATTCTATTTCTCTCTACTACTTAAGCAGATTGAGTAAGTTGCAGACAGTCTGATGTCTGTGGATACAGTATCATGATATCCTGGTTAGTTTTTGTCAATGACACAGTTTAGTCATTTGGGAAGAGGAACTCTCAATTCAGAAAGTTCCTCCAGAAGACTGGCCTATAGGCAGGTCTCTCCAGCATTTTCTTGATTAAGGATTGACGTGGGAGGGCTCAGGCCACTGTGGGTAGTGCCTTCCCTGGGCAGGTAGTCTTGAGTTGTGTAAGAAAGCAGGCCAGGTGAGTCCTAAGGAGCAAAGCAGCAGCTTCTTCCCAAGGCTTCTGCTTCAGTTCCTGCCCTGAGTTCCTGCCCCGAGTTCCTGCCCCCTCTTCCCTCAGTGATGGATTGGTACCTGGAAATGGAAGATGGACTTAGCCTTTCCTCCTCAAGTTGCTTTTGCTCATGGTGTTCCATCACGGCGATAGAAAAGTAGCTGAGACGCATGGGCTTCCGAGCCCTGCACTGAAAGCCACGGTCCCTGTACTGTCATGGACTAAGCTCTTGTGGCCTCTTGCACATGCTTATGGTTCTTTTGTTCTTACATTCGTAGATGTCATGCTAGCTTGTAGCATGAATCTTAAAGAGTCTTATTAATAAGAATGAACCTGGCGCCAGTTATTGGGGTGAATGCTGGAAGGTCAGAGAGACAGAACAAGCCACAGCTAACCTCACCTGGCCAACTTCTCAGCCGATCCTGTTTCCTCAGACTGGAAGCCTCTGAGTCCTCATCCAGAATGAATCTCAGCTGAACTGCTGCTCGGAAGCCTGAATGCTTAACCAGCCAAATGCTTCTAGTTCCTGGTCTTCACGCCTTATATACCTTTCTGCTATCTGCCATCACTCCCTGGGATTAAAGGCTCACTTCTTGGGATTAAAGACGTGTGTCACATGCCTGGCTGTTTTTAATGTGGCCTTGAACTCACAGAGATCCAGAGGAATGCTCGGATTAAAGGTGTGAATGCCACCATTTTCTAGCCTTTGTATCTAGTGGCTGTTCTGTCTCTGACCCCAGATAAGTTTATTAGGGTGAACAATATTTTGGGGAACACAATACACCACACTAGCTACTGTTGTGCTTGTATCCACGTTCTCTTTCCTCTATCTGATTGGCTTTGGGCCTTCACACAGGTAAAGTGAGCTTGTCTCAACTGTGAATGCCCTGAGACACCTTGCTGGGAGGAACACTTAGGATAAAGTCCACTAAGGCAGTAACAGCCTTTCATCATTGAAGGGTGTGTGTACTTCCTCATAGACAGGCACATTTTTTTTTTAAATGATCCTTACCTCCTGTAAAAGACCTACTAAGTTCTTGATAATATGCCTTTGCTTTGCCTATTTTGCCTCAGATCCTCCAAAGGGTCCTACAAAGTAAATGCTGTTATACCTACTTTATGGGAGAGGAAATATGTGTAGGGAGATTAGCTCTGCCTAGGTCTGTCCACTGTCCAGTTTGCCTCTCTTCAGGAGTTCAGCTAGAAGTTAGGAGGAGTTTGTCACAATCCATAGTCGTTCATTTGACTGTGTTGGGTCCCTTGGAAAATAGATTAGAGGATGCTTCTCTAAAGAAGTTAACCTGTATAATTAAAGATCTAGACAATAAAAGAACTGCATTTTATGCCTGGCCCATGTGTACCGAAGTAAATGGAGATGCTATCCAGTCGGCTGTAATTTGAAACAACTCCACAGTAATTCAATTTAACGTCTCCATCCGCGTACACCAAGTCTGACTTTTACAGCCACCTGGCTTGCCGCCAGTTATCACAAGAGATTTGGAAATTATCTCATAACAAAGTTCATTTTAATTCATTGTTAAATATATGCCATAAAAGGAACTTAAGAGACGGAGACTAATTGAGCGCTTGGGCATTAGAATTTGTGTCAGGACACCAAACAGCGGTGAAATGATAGTACGTCGAAAACAGTGAGAAACGAATGCTTTCATAAAGGCCCTCAAACTGGAATGGCTGGAAGTCGGAGTTTATCTATGTCTTTATTAAACTTCTGTGTTATAGAGGTGATTTTCCTCGAGGAAACTTTGGGTTTTAAAAAGCAACCCCGGAGTACTTTTTATACTTGTGGTCGGGAGCTGCTCTCAGGGTGTCACACGAGGCTGTGTGTTAGGCTGCGTCTTTGCTTCAGTGTGTCAGTATGTCTGTCCTTTTCTAGGCAACAGGGACAACAGGGGCTTTCCCAGAGTCCTAAACCTCCACGTCAGCTTCCATCCTCTTCACCGGCTGAGTCGATAACTTGTGGAGAGTAACCTGTTTTCTAAACAGCCAGACGTCCGAGGAAGGAGTTCATAATAAAGTAAACTGTATTTCTCTAATTATGTCTCTTTTTTTTCCTTCTGGAGAGGGTAGAGGCTAAATCAGACTCCTAAAACCTTTTTTTTTGGTGATCAAACCCAGGTCCTCATGAGTGTGAGACAGTCACCCAGACCACCTAGCTCCCCTTCCAGCTCCCCAGCTCTGTCAGGCTCTTCAGCTTGGCTTTCATGGATTCAGGGCCAATACTGTCAGGTATTAAATGTGTACCAGTAAGGAACTGGCACCGGTGGGAAAGTGCCTAATTTGGCCTCACAGAACACTGAAACAGCATGCACCTTTCTTTTTTTATTTCCCTGTGAATGAATGACTCCCTGAATTTCTCATAAAAGAGATTTTATTGGTGTTCCTTGTGCTGTGTGTTGGCTTAAGATCCCAGTGCTGCCCCAGGATCGTGATAGCCTGTCTCTGTTTATTGGCCTTGTCTACATTTTTTTTTTAAAAAAAAAAAGTCTTATCTGATACTCAGGCAGCATGCTTTGGACGCCTGTGCCTCAGTCACAGTACAAGGCATCATTTAAAAGTGAGGAGAGGTGTGCTAGCTTCTGTCCCTCACTCGTGGCTGAAGGGTCAGACACTTAAGAAAGAACTGAGAATAGTGGGCAGGGAGTTGCAGACGGGGGCTGTGAATGTACTGGAGGGCGGAGGTCAGCGAAGGCCCCAGGAACCAGATGCTTGGAGCTGAGTGTAAGAGGTTGACGTGAGCTGCTTACGCAGTCGCGTGCTTGTAATCCCAGCACTCTGAAGACTGGGGCAGGAGGATTGCCTTGAGTTTGAGGGAAGCTTGGGCTATATCGTGAGTTCTAGGCCAGCTGTGCTACCCTGTGAGACGCTGTATCAGAAAGGACAGCAAACAAAAAGAATTGACCTGGCGGGGAAAAAGAACACCCCCCCCCCAAACCTTTGCATCCGTTCGCTTCTCTTTATTTCATTTCTCTCGTCCTCTGGTTTTCTTCAGTTTTCCCAGTCTCCCACAACCCCTTAGCACATGGTTTTTTTTTTTTTTTTTCACTCTCCAGCTTGTTTGTAGCCATTTCAGACTTTTTCCTGCTAGAACTCTAAACATGGCCCTTTCTAGATCCCGGACGGCAAAGCCAGCAAGTGGCCTGGGAGAAACCGGCTCCACTGTGGATAGAAGTCATTATTGTTTCTCTATAGGTATTTAGTCACAGATTTAATTCACACTCTTCTTGGTATGTGGTGATCAAAATAGTTAAGTGGAGATGAGTAAAAGGTCGGGAGAAAGTCCCTCGGTGAGCCCTCAGATGCCAGTATTTTTCCCATTGACGTGAGAACCCACTGCCACCGTCAGGTGGGTCACGTTCCCTGTGTGGCTGTTGGCATCACAGACAGTGTGCAGCTTCAGTGGACGGGAAGCGGAAATGGGGTTGTGTTGAAGTTGGGGATGTTGTTCAGGGGTAGAGCACATGCTTAGCGTCTCTAAATCCCCGTGTTCTTGTCTTGTTAGGGTTTCTACCGCTGTGATAAAAACACCATAACCAAAAGCGACTTGGGGGGAAAGAGTTTATTTTTACTTAAAACTCTCAGATCATGCTCCATTACTGAGGGAAGTCAGGGCAGGAACTTCAGGCAGGAACCTGGAGGCAGGAACCGAAACAGAAGCCATAGAACACTGTTACTGGCTTGCTGTCCGTGGTGTGCGCAGATTGCTTTCTTCTAGGATCCAGGACCACCATCCCAGGGTGGCACGGCCTCCAGTGAGCTAGGCCCGCCAACACCAATCATTAACCAAGAGAAGGCCCTACAGACTTCCCTAGAGGCCGCCTGGTGGGCAGCATCATGTGAGGTTCCCTCTTCCCAGGTATCTCTAGGTTTGTCCTAAATTGACATAAAACTGACCAGGACAGTCCTATTTCCATCACCTCTCCCCAGAGAAAAAGAACTTGACTTACATACATGCTAACATGAGAAACCAAGGTTAAAGATGTTACAAACAGCACTGACTATTATCCGATACTTAAAAAACAAAAATACTCTACCAGAAATCAAGTTAAGGTAGCTACTCCCCTTGTAAAAGTATGCTTCCCCCTCGCTCTGCCTGGGCACCTAGCTCTGGGTTGGCTTTACTGGCATCCAGAACCATGCTGTTATTTGTCCTCTAAGTTGCTGGATGAGCCTGGCAAACTGACCGGGCCGGGTTTGAAAGGCACTGTGTATGATGGGGGGCGGGGGGCTGCATAAATATCAGTCGAATCTGTAACTGTGCCTCTGGATTTTGTAGCTGTCCATCCCCACGTGACATTGAGGAAGAATAGGTATCTTTCCTCTTCTCCCGCTGTGGATCACCTGCTGTCACTGGTCTTTGCCTCACTGCTGGAGATAGCCTGGTATCCACATCTCCCTTCCTGCTGGGACCTGGAACACTCAATGCATCTGCTCCATTGTTTGTACCTCTGGTTAGGGCCTCAAAGAGCTTACTCAGCCAGACAGGCTCTGAACTGGCCTGCGCCTGTGGACAGTGTGTTCCATCTCTTCTAATGCCAGTGGACAGGATTTCCCTAAGCCTTATATAACACACCATCCTCTTGACGGAGTTGTGGATGGCCAGCTTCTAATAATGGAGTTGACAGGAAACCACAAAACCGATGTAGGATTTTCGACCTGACGCATTCCATCCGCATCTCAGTGCCTGACCTCAGGTACCTTGGGAAGTTTGGCTTTCTGTTTCCAAGGCAGAGCTTTTTAAACTTTTCCCACTCTTGATCCTTTTTTACTAAAAAATTCTTACAGGAATTGATAGATTTATAAACCAGTCATTTACTGATAACAAATCATCAGAAAATTTATTTTAAAGCAATTCTTTGGTATGCGTAGAATTTTACCATTTATTAAGGACTTAATTAGTAAACAGATTTGTTTACTAATGAGATTGGTGTGATTGCTTTTACCCACACAGTTAAATCTTGGCTCAGTATTTGATTCTGTAGGAAGCAGAACATCTTCAGTGTTTTTCAGAGTTGATGGCTTTTTGGGGTTTTATCGTTGTCAGTGTTCAGAATACCATGTCACGTGATTATGTAGCATAAAACGGCGGAAGTATGTTTAGAAATATTTACTTCAGAAACTGTTGGAAATTCTGTTCTAATCCAACCCAAAATTCATTTAATGATCTTTAAATGAAACTCAAGTCAGCAACCCAAACATCAACTTGTACAATCAAACATTTTGACACAATACAGTCAAAATACACTGATTTGATGCATGCTGAGCGATAGCGGTTGGAAAAAAAAAAAATGAGATCTTTGTTTTCCTGTCCTGGGAAGATGGCTTAGTTTGTAAAGTCTTTCTGTTGCAGTGATGAACACCATGACAAGAAGCAGCTTTTGGGGGGAGGGGTTATCTCATCTCATACATCACAGTCCGCCATTGAGGGATGTGATAGGGTGGGAACTTAAGGAGGGACCATGGAGAACAGCTGCTCCCTGACCTGCTCCCAGATGCCCGTTCAGCTGCCTTTCTTTATAGCACAGGTTCAGTTGCCTTGTGCTGGTACTGCCCACAGTGGCTGGGGGCCTTCCTACATCAATTAGCCATCAAGAAAATGCCCACAGACTGTCCACAGGCTAGTCGGATGGAGGCAGTTCTACAAACGAGATTCGCCTTTCCTGGATGTGTCAAGTTGACAGCCAAGGTCAGCTGTCACACAGAACAGGCTCGAAGATTTTAGGTTTCCAGCACATACATAAAAAGCCAGGTATGGTGACATGTGTCTGTAATCCTAGTACTGGGGTGACAGAAGCAAGAAGATACACACACACACACCTGCATGCACATGAACACACACATAAACACTCACACATACAGAAAATCTTCGTCTTACATATTTAAGCCATTATGCTTCTGTAAGAGCAGAAGACTTGGTGTGAGTGGTAAATAAGCAAATCACATACTGCACTTTACAGTAGTCTCTAATCTGAAGCAGGCCATTGCAGGCAGAGTTCTTACCACTGCCTGGCATGACCGCACATGCAGTACAAAGTCTATGCGTCGTATGTTCCGAACCCCCACCTTCAGTCATTTGACCCCACGTGGGGCTCTGACCCATGGTTTAAGAAGCTGTGTCTTGGGCACTGGCACCTATAGGTCTGTGTCTGATCAACGTTGCCTCCCAGTGATGGGTCTCCTCAGCAACCCTTCCTGCATCACAGAACGGAGCCACAGGCAGAAGAGGAGGCAGCTAATGTTTGGAAAGGCTGCAGGTCTGGCTGCAGCCTTTCCTGTCTGATAGATTGATGGTGTCTAGCTGTTCTGCTGATGTCATTGGGCATCTGTGTTTCAAAGTGAGTGCAACAGGGGAGGAGGGTGGTTTTGATCTAGCAAGAACTCATTACCCCTTGAGGGATGAAGGGTAGGCTCCTGGCTGGCTCCCGTTTGATTTGCCTGCTTCATTGGGGGAAAACAAATGACTGTGTCATCCTATAGGGAATTCCACTTTCTCTTTGACGTACAAGTAAACAGCCTCCCGAGGCTGAGTGATTTATTTATTTTTATCACTGCTGGAACCATTAGCTTTTACAAACCACATTGTTGTGTCGCCTTACTATCTTTTGACCTTCATTTTTGGATGGGAAGAAAAAAAAACAATAAATATATCTATATTTTATTATACAGGAAGTGAAGGGCTCTTAACTACAAGTGACCACTAGAAACCAGAGGCCCTCTGAAGTCAGCTGAGCAGGGAGGAGACGGGGGCAGCATCTTTATCATGAGGATTCAACTTTCATCCATCCATTAAAAGAAAGCATTAGAATGCCCTCTTCTCTGTTCCTTGTCTCCTTTATCTGTCAGAATGTAGGTAGTAATGAGTACCTTTGTTTGTTTTCCTTAAACGTGCACATCAGCCTACAGAACCCATAACATAAAAACGTTAGGTGTTGGCTGTTAAGAGCTTCTAGATTCTTAGTAGAGTTGTGCCAAGGCAAAAGAGTAGTTGGCAACTGGTCGCAAGTAGTGTGTAATCTTCCTCTTCATAGTCCCGATGCTCAGGTTTTTGGAGTCTGGCATCAAGGTTCCTGTAACCTCCCAGTTGTTTTTCTGATCTATCTGCCGGATTCAATTTGTCATTAGCCAAGCCTGACTTGAGCAGTGGGTTTCCAAGTCTGTGCCAGGCAGGTATGTAGATGTAGGCACAGTTTAGGAGAAAGTCTCTCACTGCTCTGTTGCTAGGTTACTGAACCCTGAACATACCGTCTATGCTCCAGATTTGTTATTTATGGTTGCAAGCAGCTGCTGTTCATATTTTGGAGGGTAAACAATGAGATACAAAATGAATAAGACCAAATAGTTAGACACACCACCTCAACAAATAACTACAAGCAGATGTCTAGGATATGCTCGGTGAAGGAGACTGATTTGAAGTTACTGTTTATGCTCAGGGAGTTGGGGGCTACCTTTGCAGAGCTGTGGTGTTAACTCGGTCATGAACTTGAATCCGGTAATAAGAGCTAGATGATGAGCCTGTGGAATGCTGCAGTCCAGTGCTCCTGGGCTAGAGGTGGGATTAAAAGCGTCAATTTTGGATATAGAGTCTTTAAATTTCTCCCCTTTTATTCTTTCCACTGAAATTTCTCCTTTGTTCATATTTTTAATCATGTGGGCAATGTTTAAAAAGAAAACCCCTTATTCAGAGAATATATTTACCAAATTGTGGTACAATTAAATAATCAACATTTGACCACTTTAAACGGCCTGGGATAGTGATTTTTCAGCTCTCCTCATAAAAGATTTTAAAGCTGAAATTACTATAGTTTTCTCTTCCTAAACACTTCTAACTAGCGTAGAAGGTAACAAACGTTTGCTAGCCTCCTACTTTTTTTTTTTGCAAAGGTTCGCACAGTATCAGACTTATCGAAAGCACAACTGGCCCTCAAAATTTGTAAATGACACCAAGACAAAAGTTCACATTGTAAGACGGCAGGATGGGTGATGCCCCAAGGCTGTGTATAATTATTTCCTAATGAGAGTTCAATGCTAACTTCAGAGAGAAGACTCCAAAAGATCCACAGTAGATGGAGATGGAAAGATAAGTGCAGACGCTTGGCAGCTCGGAGGGTGATGAGTGGGCCCAGTAGACCCAGGCTGAGTGGGTCTGGTAGACCCATACCAATGACGTCAGGGAAAAGGAAGTTCTGTGGCTTAGAGCAACATTGCCTAGAGATGCTAAGATGTGTTCTGGCCTTTAAAGGGTGGGCAGGCCTTGACAGCAGGCAGAGATTGTAGGTGGAGTTTTAGTTAAGGGTACGACTGAGAACACAGGGTTTTGTAGCTAGACACTACACTTAGGCATCAAGGCACCTGTAAAAGCTAGATGGGATGGCGTATGTGTATGGAAAACCTTAAGTCATGTGACAAGGATTTAAGCTTTCTCTTGGAGAAATTTATTTACTACTTTTTGAGAAAGATGTGTTTAATTGTGTATATGTGTGTGTTTATGTGTGGAATATATACTGTGTGTGCAAGTGCCTTTAGAGGCCAGAAGCATCAGACACCCCTGGGTGCTAGTGAAACTCAGATCCTCTGCGAGAGGCTCTTAGCCACTGAGCCGTCTCTCTAGCCCTAACTACTTGTTTGGTGAGCACATATTCTAAGCTAAGCTCTATTAGAAGCTGGGGCTAGTGTGAGGTATGATGGCCTATGACTGTTGATTATAACCCCAGCACTCAGGAAACTGAGGCAGGAGGGTGGCAAGTTTGAGACCAGCTTTGGTTACACAGCAAGACTCTGCCTTAAAAAAAAAAAAAGATACAAGAAACAAGAAATGTCATAGACTGTGTCTCTCAAGGAGTCTATACTTCATATTTCTGTCAATGATAGGTGATTGAGAGTGAAAGCTATTTTGCCCATATGGTGGCTCTGAGATGGGTGACCATCAGTGGCTCCAGCACCTTTTGGGAAGGTTTGCTTACATATGCCAACAGTCAGGCAAAGGTGAGGCAGGGGGACCGTTTTCTGTGCAAGGCGGAACAGCAGCGGACATAGAGGTGAGGAGACACCACAGCCGGCGGCTTGGCATTTTGAAGGTGTGTTGAGTTTCTGTCCTCTCCCAGTCAGAGCTCCCAACGTAGCAGTGGGAAATACAGAGATGGGGGTCTACCTTCAAAGGACCACTGCCCTCAGTGTGTCTGCCAGACTGACATGTCTAAGGAACGCCACCATGACGTACATCCAGGCTTCCTCCACAAGTGTGTGGGCTAGAGCAGTGGTGCCCAGAGGATAGGATATTGAGGAAGAAGGGCATTTGGTGAGACCCATGCGATGGGTGCTCGTCATTCTGAAGCAGTAGGAAGAAACAGCAGTGGTTTAGCAGGTCTGGGTGAGAGTACTCCAAATTCCCCAGCATTCCATGTTCTCATCTGTGACTTTAGGAACCTGGCCTTAATTAGCCTGGGGATGTATCTGTCTCCCTTGAAAATCTGTGTATCTTAAAGTCTTTACCCTTGGAAGCATTAGTGAATATCGGTGGATGTGAAGCTAGAGGAAGGCCTGAATTTGTCTTTGTCATGGAAAGTTGATGAGATTCTTGCGAATGTATGAGAAGCAAAATTTTTTTAGTAAAAATTGGAGTCATTTTCTGATGCTTTCAGAACTGCCACGCTGACTGACGTCCATTGGACATGACCTTCCAGTTTCCCTCTTTCAGGCAAAGCAAAATATAAACAAAGGAATACTCTATAGTTAAAAAACTGAAGCTTGAAGGCCAGGTCCGGAGATGATCTAGAAATACTAATTTTAATTTGTATCCTAATTTTAAAAAAATGTTTTCAATGAGATATCTTGACACATTTTGTCTTATTTTTTTTTTTCCAGCCTGGGGTGGCAATAACAAGGATGAAGCAGGACTAGGGGACAGTGTGGTGGCAGTCCTCACAGCACAGCAATCATGAACAGCTTGCCCTGTGTATGTCTGCCATTTTTAAGCATATATAGTCACTGCGGGTGAGCTGCCCATTGGATAGTTTTACAGAAACCTCTCAGGACAAGGTCTTGCTGGACTAGCATGTAGTCAGATCCTCATTTGACTTCTTCAAGACCTCTCCGGTAGAATAGCAGTCCCTGAGCCCAGTGTCGAGTGCTCTGTTTCAGATACAGCCTCCACGTCTCCAGTGAGAACTGCCTGTAGCCAAGCCTGTCTTGATGCTGCCCTGTGGGCCTTCTGGCTCGTGTTGTGCATGCCTATGGAGCTTGTCACATGGTCTCTTTCTCTCAGTCCATGCTGGGGATGAGTAGGAGAGAACACCATGTTCACAAACAAGACGGCATCAAGGGGGGGAACATTGGATTGATTCAGAAGGATTATTTCAGTCAGTCGCAATTTCTGGTAACATTTACAAGGTCACCCCAGCTTGAGACCTTTAACCCTACATGCTCTTTAATAGCTTCTCGGTGGCCAGATAAGAGCATCCGGGCTAAAGGGGAGCATCAAGGGCCACAGTGGCCATCAAAGACCAACTGCAGGTGCATGGAAAAGACCCTTCAGCCCAGAGTTAAGGGTAAATGTAGCAGTGGCAGGGCCAGCTGATCTAGGGCCTGGCCATCACTCTGTGACTTTGTCTTGTCCTCTTGGGTCTATTCTCCTATAAGAGTATAACAGTGTTTGCACAGAATGGCTTTTTTGGCCGAATGCTGCAAAATCAGTGAAGTTTCCTTGAGAAAAAATATGAAAGAAAATTGAGATTCTTAACAAAATCCAACTTAGTAGGTGGAAGGGTCTGGCTTATGCGACCTGGAAATGATGTTTATCATTTAACCTTCAGAAGACGCCATCCTTAAGTCGTTGTCTGCTGTGGAAAACCAACCAAGGACTTAAATTCCAGCAGGAACAAACCATCGAAGACTTTGAATGTATCGGATCCATTTTGGAAGTGCTGCAGCTCATGGATTGATTCTGATTACAAATGGGGAAATACTTGCGGGAGGCTGGATATCTTATTTTGAACGTCTGGACCCTAGTGGAAGGCGGAAAATAAGGCAGGTTGTAAAAACAAGTATTGTCAAAATAATAGCACATTTTCCCAGGACAGATTAGGGCCAACATTCTAGTGCCTGAATCTTTGGAAAGTCTTCACTGCTCCTCTCCTGTCTCTGGGGGGTGGGGGTGGGATGTACTGAACATTTTACGTTCTCTGATGGCCCAGATGAACATTTTGAACTTTAATCATTGGTGAGATAATAAAGATGTCACTGTCCATGAAGGTAAACTAAGAGATGGAGCTGAAGGCAGATCTCTTCCTTAAAAGCATTATGTGCCATATCTCTGTGAAAAGAGATTTCTAAGATATTTCATCCATGGGCCATTTATTTACCCACTGTTGGCCTGCCAGTGTGGTGGGCAGAATACAAAGATAAATTATTCGGACGGGTTGTAATCTTGGAAATCCCCCTGGTGAAAGAGACAGGTACATAAGCTGGTAACAGTACGCTTCATGTTCCCTGGAGCTGAGGCCAAGTGTGGCTTCCTGACCTACAGTGTGTTTGTACACAGCCCTTGCCTGTAGAGCCTTGGGGAATGTTACAGAGAGACTAACTGCCCCGAACTCAGCACAACAGAAACACTGGGTGTACTGGCTGGTTTGTGTCAACTTGACACAAGCTAGAGTCATCAGAGAGGAAGGAGCCTCAGTTGAGGAAATGCCTCCATGAGATCCAGCTGTAAGGCATTTTCTCATTTAGTGATCAGGGAGGGAGGACCCAGACCATGGTGGGTGGTGCTGTTCCTGGGTTCTATGAGAAAGCAGGCTGAGCGAGCCAGGGGAAGCAAGCCAGTAAGCAGCACCCCTCCATGGCCTCTGCATCAGCTCCTGCCTCCAGGTTCCAGCCCCAGCGATGGACTATGATCTGGAAGTGTAAGCCAAATAAACCCTTTCGTCGCCCAACTTGTTTTTGGTCATGGTGTTTGGTCACAGCGATAGAACCCCTAACTAGGGCACCTGGCACTGCTCAGGGCTCTTGATTTGTGCTACCCAGGGGCCCCGTGCTTCTCCTTCTGAGGAAAACTCTCTCTCTCCCACTTTTCTCTTCTTGTTGGGACAGGCTGCCAACCTTTGTTTACTAAAACCAATAACCTGCCACAGCTTACTTCCCCTCTGCGGATTCTTTCCGGGTTTTTGACTCTCTTCTTCTCAAGTTCATCGGTGTGCCATTAATAGTGAGGACTGTGACAATAGGTCCTCACTTAGTGGTTGGTTTCTTCCCGCCAGGTATCATCTTAGGTGCTTGCCACAGGTCGCCTCTTCTGTCTGTGTTGACAAGGCCTGATCCCATCGTACAGATGAGGCTCAAGACGTGGTGAAGTAAGGAACGTGCCCAAACGTCCTTTCCCACGAGACTGTAAATTTCTACCTCATTAGGATGTGATAGAAACCTGTGAGAGAAACATCTTCCCCCCCACGAGGAGGTTTTACCTGTTGACATTCTCCAAGCTTTCAAGGCCTTTTCAGATGACAAACACTAAGAGAAAGTGTAAAGATTCCAGAAGACGGGGTTTGAAGTAGCCAAGGCTTCCTGCAGAGGTGTGGCTCAGTGAGCAGCTGCCTGCCCCGCAGTCTGAGGTTAGTGAGCCATTGGCCCTCCCAGACTCCACGCACATTTGGATTGTGTGGCTGAGATCCCAAAACAAGAGCTCCTAGGCCAGGGGAAGCCCCAGCCTCTTGTGGGGGCAGTCCACTTATTTTGGTCCAGGCACTAGAAGGAAGAGAGGGGGTTATTTTGGGAGGGAAAAGGTGAGAGGTGTGTTTATATTTTTTATTTATATTTATTTTATATATATTTATATTTTTAGAGAAACGGCACTTTGAAATTGTATGACTAAGATCTTTTCAGTGTTCTTACTTTATTAAAAGTAATACTAATTCTGGCGACATTAAATATATCCATTCTCAAATATCAATACCAAATTAAGCTCTCAAATAAAATCCGTGCAGTCCTTAATGTTTCCAAGTATGAAGACTCATTTGCTTCTGGTTCATGCTTGTTTGGTTTAATATTTTTTTAAGATTTATTTTTATTTCTGTAAATGTATGAGTGAGAGAGAGAGGGGAGAGGAGAGAGAGTTTGTGTGTGTGCCCTGTGCGTAGGTGGGGGAGGGGCTGCAGAGGTCAGAAGTGGTTGGGTCTCCTGGAGCCAGAGTTAAAGGCAGTTGTGAACCACCCAGTATGGGTACTAGGAACTGAATTCGGGTCTTCTGCAAGACCTCTTTGGCTGCCTGCCTTCCCAGAAGCCATGTCCACTACTCAGGAACTTTGATTTACCGATACATGTAACACAGCAATAGAGGTTTGGGGCACACTATAATGGCACAGAGTTCTTATGCTTAGCTCAAAGGAGAGTCATTACACAGCTTTTTTTCCCCAACCAGTTCCCTACAAGAAGCGTTGCAAGATTTAATTATTAAAGCTGGGACAGAGAAAGGGAAAAAGGAGCTGAGTGCTCTGCTTTTCAGTTTTTACACATTGAAGCCACCACCCCTGGGCTAAACATTATCAGAAATAATCGTGCTACCCTGTAGCACTTCGGACAGATGTCCAGGCTTTAGACTTAAAAGCATCTGCTAATGGAGAAAGTGTTTTAGAAAAAGTGTGTCAACGAATTAAATCTAGGTGAGATTTAACTAGTCATTTTATCCTTACCATTGTGTCTTGGGTGTATGTTCAGGTAGGTCACAGAATCAAGAAAGAAGCTTAGCAGTATGAAGCTTGGCGTTGGTCCAAGGGCAGGCCTGTGACGGCTGGGACCAGAGGTTGTTAGTCTCAGGTCCTCTGTTTCCACTTTCACCTTGTCTCACTGGCTCACTTGGACAAGCCCACAGAAATGTGTCCTCTTGTGTAAAGCCTGCTACTCCTATATTTCTGTGAGCTCCCTCTGTCCAACTATTATTTGCAGAGATGCAAGTTTTCCCATTAGGAAAACAGAAGTCAAAATTCATGTGTCTTGGGAGTTACTAGCATTTCATCAATTGCCATGATACCAGGTGAGTGTGAGGGGAAGGATGAGAATGTTCTTTGATGCTAACAGGAAGATTTGACTTCCAGATACCTTCATGTCAAATGTGACATCTCTGTGTATTTTTAGCAATCACAGTGAAATGTGAAAAGGTGTTAACAGTAGCTTGAGGATACCAAAGCTTCAAGATTAGAAATCACTTTTAAGTTCTTAAGATTAGAAATCACTTTTAAGTTTTCTTCCCCCCCCCCCCCACACCTAGTGGGCTTTTGTATTAACGCTCATTATTGGGAAACACAGCAGATGGGCAAACAGACTGATCTCAAATATATATATATAGATATATATATATATATAATGTATATGTGTGTATATATAATGTGTATATATATAGTTTTGTGGATATATATATATATTTTTTTCTCTATGAAGCTTAGATACTGGCTCTTCCTTCAGGAAAAGTAGGAGCTTCTAAATGTTGACTTGTCTTGCTTCCCTTTTTAATCAAAAGTACAAAAGGGACCACTTCACTCTGGTCTATTAATAATGCAACTACATCCTTCTCTTAATTGCGGCTTTCATAGCCCTCTGTGTGCCTATTGCAATCACACTTGGATTTCTTTCCAGTCCTTCAAGCCTTGTGGGAGCCTTCATGTCCATGGTCTTTCTGGCCTAGGATTTCTTTATGGGTTTTTCTCAATTTTTTTTAATTTATTTTTTTCAGATGTGTTTTTCTTCACAAGAAAATTGTCTCAAATACTTTGGCATTTTTATCCAAAATGAAAAGGCCTTTGATTAAGTAGTGGGAGATAAGGTTACCTATAACATTATGTAATCAGAAATCTTTAGCCTTTTTGTTTAAACAAAAAGATCATTTGTTGCTTTGGTTTTCCTCAAAAATAGAATCTTTATTGTTTTACTTTTCAGTTTTATGAAAGTGATTTTTAAAATGAAACCCTGACTCTCCTGTTTTTCCTTTTAAGAGGGCTCACTTATGCAGTATGGGATAGGTGTGCACATAGACAGAATTTCCCACGGTATATATGAGTTAAGATGGAGTAATAATGCTCCTTATGATGTTGCAAGAGCCTTCTGTCAGGGTGTAGGGAAAGGATGCACACTCATGGTCACACATCTTTTAAGTCCTTCATAAAAAAATTGAATTGGGTTTATAGATCTGCTGATGCATTTTATAAAAAAAAAAAATGGGGAAATGGTCTATAAAGGTAGCATTCGATTAGGTTAGGTCATGGTATGTGGTTTCCACATTTTGAGGACATTGCACGTCTTCTGTAGGCTCCTAGTCATCTGGGGAGAATTATACACAAAGCCATAAGCAATTAATTTGGCTCTGTGTTTTCTGAGATGCCTGATGGTCCTATCTCATAGATTATTTAGCTTGAAAACAAATCAACCTGTGAGTCACTTTTAGAAGTGCCCATCAAACTTCAAAGAGATGCTTCAGTTCAGTTCTCACACTGTGATCTGCAACTTCAAGCAGTAGCATGCTGTTAATAATGATATGTGAAAATGTGAACTCTGCGTGCTGGTTTGCACCGTGAGCCTTGCCTCTGAGTGCTGTGGTTTCAGAGACATTTATAAATGAGTAGGACAGGTTGGGGGCGGGGAGGAACCCAAGCAAAGCGAAAGGAGGAAATAATTGGAAGCTGAAAGGAAGCTAGTGTGTATGTGAAGGTCCAAACTGAAGGGGAGTTTTCCTGAGCAGGTGATTCTAGCAGTCTTTAGGGAGACATTTCTTCAAGTTTGCTCTGAAGGAAGTCTAAGCTGAATTTAGGTTGAGTGAAAGAATCGTTAAGTGGAGATGAATCCTTGACATGGCACATTAGTAGAAAAGATTATGCAGTTCAAAGGTGTTTTAATGATGGCTCCTTAGTTGTGGTCTGGTCTCAGCCCCAACAGCTCTCTAGACTCACTTTCTCAAAGCCGAGTTGGGTGCCCCTGCAGTGAACACCCTGTATTTCGTCTACAGTAGCTGGATCACATTGCTTGCTCAGAAACTGGTCTAATTACCTCCTTCACTGATCACTTATATTCTTTGGAGGCAGAGAGGAAAATCTTATCTCATCTTGCTTATCATTGTGTGCTTGGTACCTACCAATCACAGTCTATTACTAAGGAGTTTTCAATTAACAACTGCTAATTAAATGATTGAATGATTGGACAAGTGCTTATGACATAGTCAAAACTTTTCTTCGGTGATCCGTGCATGATTAACTTTATGAATTGGATCTGCCCCTCAAAGGACTCCATCACCACCAACGGGGTAAACTTATTAAAATATATTTCTAATAAGATTGTAAAACTTGAAAATGTCACTTTTGAAATCAAATCAATGCTGTAAGCTATATAATATGGTGTATTTCAAAAATAAACTCTACACTGATGATGGAGAGCGAGCCCCTGTTTAGTTACAGTGCTTGTTAAAACATGATTACCTGGAGGTGGTGGTTCATGCCACAGTCCTAGCTACGTGAGAGGCTGAAACAGGAAGATCACTTGAGCCCAGGAGTTCAAGGTCTCTCTCCCCTCTCCCTCACCTCTTCCTCCTCCCCTTTCCCCTTCCCCCTCCTCCCTCTCTCTCTCTCTCTCTCTCTCTCTCTCTCTCTCTCTCTCTCTCTCTCTCTCTTTCTCTCTGATATCACCTGATATGATATATACTAAATATATATCTAACTAAACTGCAACTTCCTATGGAATTGTTTGAATTGGATATAAATTATGTCTACTGTACCTATTAACCTGACCCTCACTCCAATACTTGAATAGTAGAGACATCCTTTTAAAAACCATCTTACATTGTTTTATCTTTGTTAGCCTGAAGCAACATGTTCTTTTTCATATAACCTTAACTTTTTACATCCAAGTACATTTTTAACTTAAGCACAGCTTTTATGAATGAGAAACAATGTGAAACGCTTCTCAGGGTCAGAAGGTTCTTTCCTGTCAGAGGTTCTGACATGGCAGAGGTCTCTAAACCTGTGGCTTCTGCTTCCATGGTTTTTGTTAGTTGAAGTCCTTGAAGATACTAATATTCTTGACTCGTTCCAAAGAGAATAACACATTCACGTGCGTTTTAGCGCCGTATAATGGTTCTGTTTTTATTAATAATCGCCACCACTCCCTCACAGTGTCTGATTTGTAAATTTTTTTATCACAAATAAATATCTAAGGGAAAACATAGCATATGCAGCATTGATTCTACTCTCTTTGCATCTGTTGAGGGTCTGGAAACATACACACCTGGGCAGGAGTGAGGCTTCAGTCTTGGTGAGAAACTACACAGGAAGCGTGAAATTGCAAATTGCAAATTAGAATGAAAAACAAAACAAAACAAAACAGAGGACGTGATGAGTTGTCTCTCCCTCCTCAGGACTCCTGGGTGACTGGGTTAGTTCATTCCCCTTCCTTTCTCCTGTTTTCACTGCCTTGATTCTGAAGAGGGGACAGGAGGCAAGGAGAGGTTCCTGTCTGAGTGGGTTGTCTCCCTGGGCCTGTGGGAGGTGGTCTGCCTGTAGACTTCCTATTTGGAAAGGAGGGGGCTTCCCTCCACACCTGTGACCTTCCCCTTGGCTGCCGAGATGCAGATGGAGGAGATGCTGGCCCAAGGAAGTGCCCACAGAAACCAGAAACCACAGCAGCGCAGGCAGGGAGGAGAACAGCAAGAACTCCCCTGCTGTGGGCTGGGGAGGGTTTTTCACCTCCTTTCTCCTCCCCATAGAAACCAGGCTCATCTTTCAGTGATGATTGTTCAGAAACTAGACGAGGTAGGCAGAGTGGATAACTATGCTGCTGGTTTAATATATCTCGCAGGAAGCCCTCCGGTGATGATGATACTAACTCTATTAAGCTGGATGGAGTTGGCAAGCTCCGCCTTCTCCAGGCTCTTCACAAAGCACCAGCCATGCCAGCCTCTTCCTGCCCCGACCCTCCTGGAGCAAATGCACACATGTGCTCTGTCTTTCCTTAGCCCGGTTCTTACTCAGCTGCTCCTCATGTCTGTATGCCGTCACTGTTTCTACCGAATCTTCACTACCGCACAGAAATACCACCTCCTCTGTCTCGTCGCTGCCCCCACCCAGTCCGAATTTGACCTACTCTTTTGAATTCTACATTGCTGTAGGTTCTACCACAGCCCTTATTGTGTGTGGATATTCTTTTTTATTGTCAGAAGCTCTTCCCCATCAGGCTCCTGAGGCATATAATTGTTTCAAAGACATAACCGCTAAGTAATAGAATAGCTTGTGTGTATGCGTATTAGTGTGTTCACCCATAGACCTAGATTTCATATAGCCTTAAGAAGATGAAAATGTGTTAACATAAGGTGACTTGATATGTGAAGGAGATGTTAGAGAGTTAATGCCAAAACATGGTTGGTAATATTTCTGTAAGCAGCCTTATACTTTCTTCTCACAATCAGTGATAAGAGAATAATCTTGAGGGATTATATACAGGCAACCTAGTATTTATTATCATAATATTATATGTCATAGTATATATTATAGTCATAATATTTATTGCAGTTATTGTTTGGACCACTACCTTTGTATTTACTCTCATTTATTAAATTAGTCAGGTTGTTGGGAAAATGCTCTTTGCTGGGGTTTTATGGCTTAAATGATCAGATTGCTATACCCATCGATGTCCTTTGCATTCTAAGAAGGGCCCAGGCAGTCTTGTTGAAAATGAAGCTTGCCGCTCGCTATGTTTCGGCAGCCCCATCTGTGAGACTTGACAGGCTCAATGGTTCAAAGCAGAAATGGTGGGATGTGGGTGTTGGTGAAGGTTGAAAGAAGAATGGTACTTTGTTGGTGCTGCCAAGGGGCTTGAGGAGGTAGGGGTTATGTTGGTAAGGGGTAGGGGTGGGGCAGATAAGAGATATTTTAACAGAAACAGCTTCACGATTGTAGCTCCTCATTCGCAGGACTAGAATGGCTGGATAAGACTGATAAAAATACAGCAAGAACAAAACAAAATGAAAATATCAGAGCACTGGGCACAGCCAACCCTGGGAATCTGGGGCAGCTACCATCAGTGTGGCAGGGAAGGGAATCTCACCTCAGGAGAGTGAGGTTTAGGTCTGCGTGACTTACTCATGAGCAGTCCTTATGCCTTTCTGAGAGACCAGTTGGCACACAGAGGCCAAGGCGAGGAACTGGACAACTGACCGAGCTGTGTGTTTTCCTACCTTTTCTACTCAGTCCTTCAAACAGCGAGAGCTGAGCCCAAAGTCTACACAAGTAAGTCTAATTCTTGACTCCGGTAGACTCCAGATGCATAACCTAGTCTATGAGTCAGTCTGAGGAGGGAGATGATCTCCCCGAACAAAACCTGTGTGAGCGCTGGCCTGCAGGGAGGGATGGAGAGAGGCACGGTGTTTTATTTACTCTAGAAATAAGAAGTTTTGAGGTTCCAGAACATCAGCAAGTTCATAAACCCGTGGATCCCTGTGTGACAGTCAATAGTTCCTTGAAAAAAATGCATGTCTTCTACATCTCTTTGAAAATGTCTCCTTCCCAGCATGCATTGTGTGCGGCATGCCTTGCTACATTGCTTTCTGAGCCAGGGATCAAGAGGCGATGGCCACATTGTGCTTCTTTCTTCAGCACTGAGTGTGGAAGCCAGGGATTGGACTGTGTGATCTACCCGCCCCTCCCAACCCCTGCAGGGAGCAATCCCAGGTATGGAGTCTCCTTCTTGATCCGGCTTTCTCTTCTGGCAGGTGCAGGCACTGTGATCGACGCAGCAGCAGCAGCAGCAGCGAGGTGGATTTCCGTTGTGTTTAAAGAGAGAAAAAGAAGCATGTCCCCGTGTCTGTAGCGATGATTTGCAGTCCAGCCCGGCTGAAGCTCCCCGAATGAGACTATGGGCTGTGCCTCCGCCAAGCATGTTGCCACTGTTCAAAATGAAGAGGAAGCTCAGAAAGGGAAGAACTACCAGAACGGAGATGTGTTTGGCGGTGAGTGCTCGAACACTTTTCCTCCTTGGCCTGGGGCTTCCAGGCCTTTCACTTAGGTGACAGTGAGCCCCTGGACTGATTCTTGTCTCCCGCTGTTTGGTCAACGTGATGGGTGAGACTTGAGTGAAATCAGCGCCGACCTTTTTTTTTTTTTTTTTTTTTTTCCTATTGTTGGTTTGTAGCGTGTGTACCCAGGGAGGCTTGGCGAGGATCATAGAGGTTTTATACACGAGTTCACATTCAGCCTAAAGAACCAAAGAGGGTTAAGTCGGTACATCCGGCAATGACATGTGTGTTCTGGTGGGTGACAACTGAAAATGCAAGCCAAAAGTGGAGTGAATGGAGGTTTATAAAGGAGAATGTGGGTGTGTGTTAGGGTTAATAGAGTGAATTCATATTCAAAAACACAATGAAGAGTAATTATGGTGTACTAGTACAAAAGTCACACAGATTGCAGGTTCATGGCCTCCCCTCTGACCCCAAAGAGTTAAAAAAGTAAATAAAGCAGCCTTTAAAAATCCAGATGCTGGCCAGGTGATGGTGGCACACGCCTTTAATCCTAGCACTCGGGAGGCAGAGGCAGGTGGATCTCTGTGAGTTCAAGGCCAGCCTGGGCTACACAGTGAGTTCCAGGAAAGGCTCCAAAGCTACACAGAGAAACGTTGTCTCAAAAAACAAAACAAAAAATTCAGATGCTTCACTTAAAGAACTCAGATGTCTTCAGGAGCGCTGGCAGCTCTGGGTCTTCTTTACTTGGGGGATGAGCAGGGGAGGGTGCTCTTTGCCCCTTCAGTCAGCCTGTGGCCTCTGTTCAACCACAGACCCTTGCCCATCAATACGCACTGTAGCTAGAGTTTTCCTGCCTGGCCCACAGTCAGGACAAATCTCTCTCACCTGCCAGTCCCACAGATGCTCAGACCCGACCAAGTAAACACAGAGACTTATATTGGTTACAAACTGTATGGCCGTGGCAGACTTCTTGCTAACTGTTCTTACAGCTTAAATTAATCCATTTCCATTAATCTATACCTTGCCACATGGCTTGTGGCTTACTGGCATCTTCATATGCTGTTTGTCATCGTGGCGGCTGGCAGTGTCTCTCTGACTCAGCCTTCCACTTCCCAGCTTTATTCTCCTCCTTGTCCTGCCTATACTTCCTGCCTGGCCACTGGCAACACATTTGCCATACAGACCATCCCACAGCAACGCACCAAGCCTAGGTCACTCTGTGGCATTTATTACCTCGTCACTTACTGGATTTTGAGCTTCTTGACCTTGGGTTTGTCCCTTGAAAGATCAGTTTCTGCTGTGATGGAATGTGAATATTTCAAATCCAAGTTAGTATGGAACATATGAAGCAGTTTTTGCTAAATGACATCAACAGTAATATCTACTACCTGAAAATATAAATTAAAAGAATAGCTTTTATTTACAAAAATGCCGTTTCCTCTCTTCCCGGATAAGGACTCTCACTGAGAAATGTCTCATCCCCCAGTCACTCTCAAACGGTGCTGTCACTTGTACAATGAATGTCTAGCTGTGTCTCTGTCGGGTAAGGCAAGCTCTAAACTGACTGGGCCATCTCCCAGCCCCAGGGTTTGATCCATGGTAATGATTGGTTTTGAGCTGGAATTTCTACTGCTATATTAAAATGTACTCTCGTCAATGAGAAGTTTTGTCCCCATAACAAATTTGCTGGTTGTGGTGACTACCTGGAGGATTTAGGAATGTAGGGAAATAATGGATATTTGAGCATCTTAACAAAGCCAGACACCAGCTCGCTGAAACCGCAGATACTGGGAAAACAGCTAATTGTAACTGAAGTCATCGTTGTGACCCTCAGATACTTAACTGCTAAGAGGAAATGATCCACTGTCAAGGATTCGTTTAAACTTGCCTCTGTGTGACAGTCTGTCATGATCAATTTTGTAATGGAGCTACCTCAGATGGAGCTGCCACCATATGTCAATACCGGGAGGCATTTGCATTCATTTTCGTGTTGAATTTACACAACAACCCTGTGAAATATGTGCTGTCTCAATTTGCATATGTAGAGGCTGAATCACAAAAAGCTGACTGCTTCAAAGCTGCCCAGCCATTCAGCGTCAGCATCCACACCTCTCAGGCCCTGGCTCACCTCTTTATCCCATGCCATTCCCTAGTATATGGCTGTTTCCCATTGCTGTATACTGTTCAAGGCCTTTGGCTAAGCCTCATGGAGGTGAAAGAGGTAAGTACTGCACAGATCTGCTATCTTCAACTTTGTGAGAGGACAGGGAAGTGTTTTGAGGCAGAATAAGCCAAATACCAGAAGATACCTATCGTGGTCAGACCGGGGGGATGGACTGTCTTAACTTTAGAGGCAGAATCAGGATGGATTCTTTACAGAAAGTAGCATGTGAACCTGGCCTGAAAGAGTCTAAACTTGTCGGATAAGAGTTCAGGAGAGAGCTAGATGAGAAAAGACTGGAAGTAATGTAAGACATACTCAAGAATTATAAAAAAAAATCCAACACTGGGTGGTGGCGGCGCACACCTTTAATCCCAGCACTTGGGAGGCAGAGGCAGGCGGATCTCTGTGAGTTCAAGGCCAGCCTGGTCTACAGAACGAGTTTCAGGATAGGCTCCAAAGCTACCCAGAGAAACCCTGTTTCAAGAAACAAACAAACAAAAAGGATTATAAAAAAAATCCAGTTTGAGAATAAAATATAAATGAAATCCAAGTCAGGGTTAAATTATAGGAAAAAATGAATATCAAATTACAATCTTCAGAAAGATCTTAGTCTGCAAGGGCAAGGTTTGGTGATATTAGTATAGAGTGTTGATAATCTGTACCAGCTAACCATCTTTTTTTTTTAAATTTAGTTGTAGCTTGAATATGCAGAAGGACTGTTTTTCTAGTGTACCGTGTGTATTTCTCAGATGTCAGCCTTTGATAGAGAAGCCTTGTGTGAGTCAGCTGTTGCCGGGTAGACGCTCCGTCTCGGGGGTATGCAACAGCGAGCGCTTGTTTCGGATCTTGAGCTGCTGGGGCAGCTGGGATGCTCCTTCACTCACCTCTCGTCTCCCTGGTCCTACACAACCATGAGCCACTGAGGGCAAACCATTCTTCCTAAGAAGAGCAAGAGTCCGAGCCCCACATAGTCTGGTTCCTAAGGATGGATGGATAGCTGTGCACCACAGCGCACTAGCCAAAGCAGGTGACAGAGGCCCAAAGTCAAGAGGAGGAAAAGTACATGCTGACCGCATTGCGTGCATGGCAGGGATGTCCATGCAGAGCACAGCTAGAGTTTGGGTAATGAGACTCTTCCAGGTCTACGTGTTCCTCGCTGGCTCTGTATCCATGTGGTCCAAATCTAGGAAGTGTGGTTATGGAATCTGCTGGGGTGTTTTTTGTTTATTTGATTTTTCATCTCCCTAACACTCATTGAAGTTTTATTTATCCCAGTACCTATTATCTTGTTAGTTTTTCTAGCATAAACATTTGCAAGTTTGTGGTATAATTTTAAAGCAAGAATATAAGGTTCTTACATTATTTTTTTAGCCCTATCCGGGTCTGGCAGTAAAATTTCCAGAAGTTAGTATTGCAGTAAGTTCTGGACCCTATATGTTACTGAATGCTGTAGTTTAAATTTGACAAGATACAACCTGCCTCTCTCTCTCTACTGGAATTAGTTTGCAGGGAGGAACCCCCCTCCCATTATTCTCACAGATAGTACAAGGTAAGCGTTTGTTATTAGCCATCTGATACGTCTTGTCACGACAGTTTCACGGTTCTGTTATTGTCCAGTAAACAACCTCCAACTCAGTAGTGCAACACAGTACTGACGCGTTCTCAGTTTGGTGAATCACTCTCTGGGGTCTGTCTGCTGTCTTCCCAGGCTCAATCATACACCTTCTTTTAGCTAGGATCTGATCTGAGCTCTACTGTCCAAGCTGTCTTCAAGCCTCTGCTGCAGACCTCTCTCCTCTCATGTAGTTGCCAAACTTTTCAAATGGTGTCTCCCGTCCACATGAGGAAGAGAAGGGTGCCGAGGTCTTTTCTCCTACCTTCTTCTCTTCCAATCCTTTCAGTTTTCCAAAGGTAAACTCTTGCATGAACCATTCCTGAGGTCTGCAGAAAGCTTCTCTTTCTGGTCATCCCAGTTTTTTTGTTTTGTTTTGGTTTTGTTTTTTGAAGTAGGTCGTATATTTGTTGATAGGTCTAATCTCTGTTATCAGTTGGTTAGTGAGCTGTGGGCAGGAAATGCATGGTCTGTAGAGAGCCAAGGAGCAGGGTAGAGAGGGAATGCCCAGAGCTCAAGTTGAACACTGACCATACCAGCCAGACAAAACTGGCTCTAACTGCTGCTGAGTTTGGTTTAAAGAGCACCTGATGTTTATACCAGCTCTTTAAACAGAGGCGCATAGATTATTGTAGTAAAAATTTTTGCATGGCATTGTAAGACCGAACAGCTGGCAAGCAATCAGGAACCTATCCTTTATATGGACTTAGTTATACTCTATCCTGGGTGGTACATAAACCAGCAACCTGAAACGGGGTGTGTGTGTGTGTGTGTGTGTGTGTGTGTGTGTGTGTGTGTGTGTGTGTGTGTGTGTGTATGAATGGGGGGTGGGGCCGGGATCTTATACCAATGTGCCATGGTCTAAAACTCTGTAGGGGCCAACTTCTCAGGGCAGTGATAAAATGCTTCTGATGTATTTAGAATGCAAAGCAGTGGGAGGCAAAGTAATAATTCATTGTATATCCCTCATAATTTCGATTGCACAAAGTGAAGAGTCATTAAGGACACTTGGCTCCTGAGATGATTACAGAGAGGATAATGTGTATCATCTGTGTGGTACGGATTTGCCACGCTTGGCTGTGGCGTATGGATGATGTGGCTAGGCCTGAGATACTTGTACATTTTGTACTAAATGAAGAGTTAATATGGAAAGTAATATAAACTAGCTCATTAAAAACTCTGCTATTGATCACATGTTAAAATCATAATTTGGATCTACCGGATTAAGTCAATTGTATTATTAAAATTACTTGCACCTGCTGGTTTTTTTTTTTTTTTTTAAGATTTATTTATTTATTATGTATACAGTGTTCTGCCTGCATGTGTCCCTGCAGGCCAGAAGAGGGCACCAGATCTCATTACAGATGGTTGTGAGCCACCATGTGGTTGCTGGGAATTGAACTCAGGACCTTTAGAAAAGCAGTCAGTGCTCTTAACCACTGAGCCAGCTCTCCAGCCTGCACCTGCTGTTTTTTCATGCAGCCACTAGAAATACTGAGAGGCCGGGCCGGGCCGGGCGTGGCGGCACACACTTTTAACCCCAGCATTCAGGAGGCAGAGACAGATGGATCTCCTGAGTTCGAGGCCAGCCTGGTCTACAGAGTGAGTTCCAGGAGCTGCCAGCTGATAGTGAGAGCCTGCATCAGAAACCCCACCACCAACAAAGCCAGAATGTTAAAGCTGGAGGTTTGTAGGAGGACTTCGATAGGGCTCGGTGATGGTTTGGAAGCTAAGAACTCAAAACACTACACCCCAAAAGAGCTAATAATCCAGTCCGAAAGTCGGCAAATGAAATAAACAGATGCTTTTCAGATATATCACTTGTTTTCTGTGTGTGGAATATCTTCTTAAAAAAGACAGTAATGTAGGAAGAGGAACTATTAGGCAATAGGAAGGAGTATTGGGAGTTGGAGGTGGTATAAATGTGGGCAATGAAGTGTTCAGTATAATCAAAATACTTTATGCACATGTATAAAAATACCACAAAACCCACCCTTTCATATAATCAGTGTATATTAATAATAACAATAAAAAGAAACACAGGGGGCCAATATATAAAAACAGGATCAACATCGTTAGCCATCAAGGGAACACAGCTTAACTACATTGTGATTCAGTGTCGCACCAGACCAGAGAAAAGACCAACAAACACTGTCAAGGCTGGGTGCAGGGAAAGGACCCCTTATAACACGGCTGTTAATCGTGTAAACTAGACCCGCCTCTATGGAAAATGGTTTGGAGGTTTCTCCAAAACACTAAAAAGGAACGACCATATGATCTAGCTATCCGGCCACCGTGTATATTACCAGAAAGAACAGAGAAAACCTGCATGCCTATGTGTATTGTGGCACTGTCCACAATAGCCACACCATGGAAGTAGCCAAGGTCCCCTTAAATGGATGAATGAATAAAGAAAAGGTAGTCTACACAGACAGTGGGGTTTTATTTAATCACAAAGAACAAAATGAGGTTGTTTGTAGAAAAATGAATGAAACTTGAGATCTTTATAGTAAACAAAATAATCCATTTGCACACAGACATGTTTTCTGTCATCTGTGGAATTTTAGGGAAAGAGACTTAAAAGTAAAAAGAGGGGGACTGAAAAAGATGGAGGAGACGGGAGGATCAGATGGGGTAATAGAGGTCATGACTATGACTAAACTATATTACAGACACATGCGTGGAAATGCCACAGTAAAATCTACCTTGTATAATTTCTGCTTGCCAATAAGAAACTTCAAAACAAAACAAAAAAGCCTTTAAACTCCAGATATGAAGAACATATCCTAGAGTAGTCTTGGAAGATATTACGATGTTTCAAATAAGGGCTCAGAAAGCTTTGCGTGGCGAGAAGCCCACACAGGCCTCATAAATTATAGAAGCCTGGCACCCTGGCCAAGAGTTTGAGCTCCATGCTTCTGTGTTAAAAGTGCAGCCTGCTTGGTTACTAAAGCCTTTGAGAGCCATACTCTTCTGCCTGAGGGAAGCTGTTTCTGGAGACCTTGACCAATCGTTAATTCAGTCAGTGTTTTCTTACAGACTGCTACCAAGTAGCCAATGACAGTTGAGTTTCTCCAGTGTGCTGGGCACCATGATAAGCACATGACACGTGTATTATCTTACTTCATCTTCAAAACAACCTGCAAGAAAAAAACAGGGCCTCTAATGTGCCAGGCTACTACCCAGTGATAGATCGATCTCTCTCTCTCTCTCTCTCTCTCTCTCTCTCTCTCTCTCTCTCTGTCTCTCACACACACACACACACACACACACACACACACACACACACACACACACACACACACACCCTGCCCTGTCTGTGGATTCCATGATCATTTTAAAATGAGGAAACCAAGGCCTTATTTATCCAGGGTCATACAGCATTAGTTTGCTCATCTGGGACTCTGGCACTCAGTTCCCAGCACCACTACTAATAGCTTCTAATATGTACTATGCTGTTGTCACTTCTTGGAGAGGTTCCCAAGGAATAAGGAGGTGGGGCTGATACATATTTAGGAGAGGACTGTGCTCAGAACGTTTTTGTTTCCAACACCCTCTACCTCATCCCGTCTCGCGCCTCCTCATCGCCATTCTCTGACTTCCTTCCAGTTGTTCTGTTGGAAAAAGGCAGCCTCTCCACTTGCCCTAGAGCCCGTCCATGTTAGCCTTAAAAGCTTCAATATTGCAGGCATCGCTTTGGTGATACTGGGTTCTTTCATCACCTATTCTGTCTGTATTTCCACTTGCACTTCTTCATGGAGGCACGGAGATTCTTGATCAACTGTATGTGTAAACATTTTTAATCAGCATATGGAGTGCCATGAAATAACTGGGTAAAATCTTATATATGAATTGCAGTCAATCTATAGATTCATTGGAAAGGAGTTTGCACACTTTATGGGGACATCTCGGAGAGGTACAGAACACCTATCACAGTGAATGTTTTATCTCTCAATATGCCTTTTGCAATGTCTTTCAACAAACTTGTATACCACACACACACACACACTCTCCTTAGCTCAGTGTCCAATGCAGAGAAAATGTTGAGGAATTCGTTTCTTCTTTGAATGTTTTCTAGTTCCTTCTGATGTTCGTTAGTCTTGAGAAGTGACCCAGGTTGCCATGTACAGGTGCCAGCAGGAGTTTGATTCCGCCTTCACCACTGATTGAATTGCCTTTGAAGAGGATCTTAGCCCTGTCTGTGCCATATCTGTAACATAGAGATATTCGTGGTGCCGATTGCCCGGAAGTGTGTGTAGAAAGAATAGGTGAGGGCCCTATGCAGAAGTAGCTCTCAAGTAGCTCTCAATTGTCACTCAGTAGATTTGTTTCAGTTGACTGACTTGGCTTTTTCATTCTTGCCCCCTTGGCCACCACAAGTGCATACACACATACACACATACACACACACACACACACACACACACACACACACACACACACACACACACACAAATGCTAATTTTCCTTCATTTGTCAACCAGTACCATGCGCCTGCTCTGAGCCTGTTCTCTTGGTGTTGGCTATGGCGATAAGGGAAAGATAGGATCACTTCTCACTCTGTTCCAGGCAGACTGACAACAAGAGGAAGAAGCCCCTGACTTGGCAGAACCCCTTACTGGGTTCCTGGCAGAGCCCTGGGGGCTCCCCCGCAGTTTCCTTCAGTTACTCAGTTGCCTCTCCAGGAGTCTTGTCTTTCTGTAGCTGCTTGGATCCCCCTGGCTGACCTGAAGTGAGCTCGGCCGTAGGCAAGGCACGGGAGCCGCTGCTGGTACTTCTGGCATCCCCCGGTGAGACGCACAGAACGCTGGAGCTGCAGCCAAGGCTTGCTTGGTGCTGGGGGACGTTCTAAGACAGTGACTCATCAAGAGTGGAAGTGGGAGAGTCTCTACCCTTGGCAGTTCTCAGTGTTTCCTTCCCAAATGACATCAAAGGATCTGAAACTGTGGCTTCTTCCTGGAATCCTGGCTGGTGTAACGAAAGGATGTTTCCTAGGCACCTGCCTGTCTTCAGACAGTCTCCACCTAGCATTGCCCACCTGGCAGGTTGGCCTCATGTAATCTCTGATGTTCCTGTGTAAAATGCAGCACCGAGGGCATGCGTGGGGCCGCTGCTGGTTTTGCCACTGAATTATGACATGGCATCAAAAACATAGTGTTGGACTCTTGCGTTACAGTTGATAAGGCTTGTTCCCACGCAACCGTTACCACTATCCCCTCTGTGTAAGAGAGGAGGAGGCTAAAGCTGAAACCCATCTCTGGCCACTTAACTAAAGAAGTGGGGTTGTTTGTATAATGAGGAGGGTAGCTTGACGGAGGGGATTCCCTCTTCAGGAACGAACTTATGTGTTGGGCGGCATTAGATCTAAGCCAGCCTTTGCTTAGGAGCGTTGGGGAAGTAATTGCTAACTGCCTGCTTTAAATCAGCCTTGGCTGTTAAATGAGGATGTCTGGAGATTCTATTGTGGTAATTAGGGTTATTTTCGGTGGACTTGAAACACAGTTATGTTGACCACACAGCCGTGAAGTCTGGTAAACTGGTTCAAAGCCTGGTTGAGCTCCTCACAAACAGACTTGTCAGGCTAGTGAGTTAGTTCCTCCTCCTCTGTGCAACGTGGGGGGTACCATGGAGCTGTGGGCCTCAGATGTATTGTTGTGTGTTCAACTTTTGAATACTACTTGGTGACACATGATAAGCACTGAGTAGGTGCCAACTGCTAGTCTCCGTCATCCTGTTGGCAGCCCGGAGACACACATCTCTTACATATGCAGCTGAGACTTCTTGAAGTTGTTGATCGGTCCTCTGTGATGAAACTTGGGAGAATCATTATCATTTTCTTACAGATGTCAGATTCGTCAAACTCGAGCAACTGATCCATTAGCCTAATGATCCTTATCTTTTTATTTTAGATTTCTGAGTATTTGTGTTACTATGATTTGTTCCCTTTCTGTCTTGACCTAGTCAGAACTTCTGTCTGTATAAGGGGTGCGTGCGTGCGTGCATGTGTGTGCGTGTGTGTGTTTTAAATAAGACAAAGGATATGACTTAGAAATGACAAATTTGATAGGGTGGTCCGTTTCTGTGAAAGTGTGGTTTTAAAAATCTCCCACCCCCATAGAGCTTTAACAAGCGTGGGCTTTATTTGTTGTGTTCGTTTTTATCGCTGTGACAGAGCACACGAGTGAACAAAGGGTGTAGGGACTTACTTGGGCTCACCGTTTCAGCCCTTGCTGGCTGGCTCCCGTTCGTACATTGGGCCTGAGATCAGATAGACATCATGCCGTGGAAGCTTGGGGCAGAGAAGGCTGCTCATTCCTGAGGACAGGGAAGCCAAGAGAGAATGAGGAAGGACCGACAGCACACTTCCTCAGACTAGGCCCCGCCCCCTAGTTTCCACCGCCTCCCAGTGGTTCCACTGAATTACGAGTCCACAGATTTAGGTGAAAGCCCTCGTGACACCATCAGCTTCCACATGCCCCACCTATGAACTGAGCCTTCAACATGGGAGCCTTCAGAAGACTTCAGTCCTTATTACCAGACAGTGTGTGTGTGTGTGTGTGGGTGGGTGGGTGGGTGGGTGGGTGGGTGTGGGTGTGGGTGTGTGTTTCATAGCCTATAATTTTCCAGCTCTTCATGTATGTGTGGACCAAGGATGTTTCTAAAAGGATATTTCTTTGTGAAGCACGGTAGAGAGACCAAGAGGAAGCAGACACTGATGATGCCTGTGGCTGCCATTGGAGAGAGAGCTGCATCTAGAACTAAGTGAAATTTTAAAATGATGTGCCAAGTAGGCATTATTTCCTATTTTATTTTTATTTTTGAGAGATATTATTATTCATAATATTAAAATTGAATTCCTTGCTTTATATTAGGAATTTCCAGATGAATCTGTTAAAGTGTTACTTACTCTGTGTGTGTGTGTGTGTGTGTGTGTGTGTATGTATGTGTATGTGGGTGCTTGTGTACCACTGCACACATTATGGCATATTGGTGGAAGCCAGAGGACAACTTGCAGGAGTTGCCTCTCTCTTCCCACTGTGTCACCCTGTAGGTCCCAGCAGTAGAACTCAGGTCATCTGTCCAGGCTTGGCTGCAGGTACCATTTCCTTCTAAGTCATCTCCCTGGCTCATTTTAGAGGCGACTCTAAAGATTTAAGTATAAGACAAGAAACCAGGAGCGGAAGAACTAAGCTCAGCACTTACCACACAAGCATGAAGAAGGGTCCATCCCTAAGATCCATGTAAAAAGTAACATATAGATCACCCCTCCAAGGCTCAGAGAACGTGACGGAAGAGTGGGTGAGGATGGAAGAGTTGGAAGATGGGGAGGTGTGTTTCCAGAAGACTTCTGGGTGAGACATGGGGTTGCACTCATAAACTCGCCATAGCTCTGGGTACTCACACGAGACATGCGCAAGATTGGGCCAGTCAGCATTCCATCATGGAAGTGGGAGGAGCTTAGGAGGCCCCACCACTCCCTGAGGGTCTGTTGATACTTTCTGTAGTGGTGTAGCTACTAGGGAGTTGCCCGTGCTCCAGTAATAACCTCCCACCTATGCTCATGCAGAAAACTTAATTAAACACAGTGGGTCACACACAAAAGACAGGAAAGTAGGGAGTGAGCCTTCTGGTTAGAAGTGTTTGGGAGCAAGAAGGAGCGAGATGGGGATCATGGAGGGTGAAAAATGAATAAAATCCATTCTATGCATGCCATGAAACTAAGAATAAAAATAAATTTTAAAAAGTAGTTTTTCCAACGTGCCAGCTGTGATGGCGTGTGCTTTGTAAGCTCAATGCTGAGGAAGAAGAAAGGGACTCACTGACCAGCCAGCCTGGCCTGTAAAGATATTAGCAAGTGTTTTTATGATCTGAGGTTGCAAAATGTCTTCCATATAATGCTGTGAAATCTGATCTCATAAAAACAAGTGGGTAAATTTGACTGCATAAAAATCTAAAACTTCTGCATGGCATTAACTAAACAAACCACTCTCAGTGAAGTTAAAAGACAACTGTCAAACCATGAATAATATTTGCAAAACAAATAAGGTAAATGTGAGAAATATAAAAAAGACTTGAAATCTAAAAGCAAAGAACGTGCTAATTGAAAACTGGACTGAATTTGTGACCAAGCAGTTTAAAGAAGAAAAGTTTACAGAAGTTCAATAAAAGCAGACAGAAAAAATCTTCAACTGCTCAGTCATAAGTAACCCTAACTCCCACCCCATCCCCACAACACACACAAAAAGAAAGCAAAACCAAGCAGTCTTGACCCCCTCAAACTAGGCAGGAATAGACATCTGTCTCATGTTCTACTGAGTAATGCCAACCCAGAACAGTTTCTCCGGAGCACAAAATAGCAGTATGCATTTGGGATTTAACTAAGTATGCCTTTGACTCCTGCAGTGTATTGTCTGGAGAGAGCTAGGCAAGCAGATGTGGCACACACCTAAGTGCTCAAAGGGCTTCCTCACTACCAGAACATGTGTGCAGTTGAACCACTAAAGATGAGTGTGACCCTGCCGAGTGTTCTAAAGAGACAAGTGCAAAGAGATTTTTACACAGCACGTCTTATTTATACTGGCTTCTCAAGAGTTTGTGTTCAGTTATATTTACTTGTTTGTCTGTTTGCGTGGCTGTCTACTGATTTATTTGTGTGTATACATGCCAGAGTGCACACGTGGAGGTCAGGACAGCTTGTGGGAGTCAGTTTTCCCCTTCTCCACAGACCCTGAGATTGAACAAGGTGATCAGGCCTGGCAGAAAGCACCTTTACCAACTGAGGTAACTTGCTGGACCTTTGTTTTGGTTTCTGAGCCTCACAGTGTAGCCCAGGCTGGCCTACAGCCCCTTTATCTACCCCAGCTGGTCTCGTATTCATGGCAAACCTCTGTTTCTGCTTGGATTAGAAGCATATGGCACCATATCTGGCGGTAAGTTTTGTTTTTGATATATGTAAAATTCTGCATCAATGCATGAAGAAGGTATTTAGGAGCCTTCTACAAACATGAGCGATGGTTTCAGGTGATTTTGAGTTTCTTCTTTGTATTTATAATTAACACTTATATTCAGTGCAACTATTTATTTTGATAAATATAATTCAGACGTTTCCAATCTCCAAAGGGCTTTGGTTGAATTTCTGGGCAATGCGAGTTTGCTCCCTGAGGAAAGTGTGGTGTGACTGGAAATAGCTCTGCGCCATAGGGAGCTGCGCAGTGGCATGTTTGCGCAGGTAAACAGATGGGCTCTGATCCCTGGTGCTTGCCTCAGTCAAACCTAAGGATTCCTTGTCCGTCTGCAAAACATTTGCTGACTGTCGGCGGGCTTTGGACACCATGCTAGACATCACGGCTCATACAGACAGGCAAACCTAATCTCTGCCTTTCATACACTAATAAATGGGTGACAGATGGCTATCTCAGCGTACTGTCAGTACCCTGTGGTGATCCTGCAGAAGGGTGCCCCATCACAGGAGCAGGGGAAGACACACACAGAGGATGATTAACGTCTTTGCTTAAAAGATGGGCAAACAAAGGAGCTGGTGGGGCTGAGGCATGGCGACAGCATGGGCGGACGGCTCAAAGATGGTGCGTACAAGGTATGTCTAGAGGAGGCTGGGGGCTGAGCAAATCACCAAGAAATTAGCTAGACAGTCTCACGTTAGGAAAGGAGCCCTAAGTATTGGGCAATTTCATACCAATTTTCCCCAAAACAACACTAAAATGCTCACCCAGACAGTCTAAGAATCATGTTACAGATCTGGAAATTGGCTGAACATTTGGAAAATGCTAGAAAAAGAGGCCAGAAGATTGGAAGCTAATTCCTCAGATGGTTGCCCTTACCTCATATTAGATAATTATGGACCCTGAAATAGTAATTGCAGAGCATGGGCTCACATGTCTGCTGAGACTGCATTGTCGCTAACCTGTGACAGAACCAGGTGAGTCATGGTATGATAGTGTGGCCTTTGTCCTTTGTGGGATTGGACACGACATACTTACTTTTGTGACTTGCCGGTGTCTCCAAGGAAATGATGCATGCAGTCAGTGCATCATATGTTACGAAAGGGGCTGGTGAGATGGTAAGTGTCCTGAGTTCAATGCTGGCACGCACATAAAAACCAGGTATAGTACTGGAGAGGTAGAGACAAGTGGATCCCTGGGGCTCACTGGGCAGCAGTCTAGTCAAAATTGTGAACTCGACATGCAGAGACATACCCTGTTTCGGAAAATAGGTGGAGGGTGATTGAGAGACACCCAGCATCGACCTCTGACCTCTATAAATGCATGTAGACATATGTGGATGCATACATGTGCACGCGCGCGCACACACACACACACACACACACACACACACACACACACACACACACTCAGCATACATATGAGCCCGTGCTCTGGAATTACTATTTTAGGGTCCATGATTACCTAATATGAGGTAAAGGCGACCATCTGAGGAATTAGCTTCCAATCTTTTAGCCTCTTTTTCTGGCATTTTCCAAATGTTCAGCTAATTTCCAGATCTGTAACATGGTTCTTAGACTGTCGGGGTGAGCTTTTGGGAGTCACTGCTGCCTTGAGGTTTAAGTTGCTTTAAATGTTTGTCATTGCTGCAGGTCAGCCCTGCTTACAAAGGTAAGTACCTGTTTTCAGAGGGGAAGACGGGGACAGGGTGGGTGATATCTGTAGTACATCCATGCCCATGGGACAGCAGGAGAAAAGGCATGGTGCCAAGTGTCCGTGAGACATCCACCTCCCTCAGACAGCAAAAGTGCGATACCGCAGCCTAGCTTTAAGCCGCCTGCCCTCCCCTCAGTGTTCCTTAGCTATGAACTCTTTTCATTTCAGCGGTTTGTGATCAGAAATTGGTGTCACAGTTTAATGGTGTTTCTGATAACAATATTCCAAACTGTGAGGAAAATTGCCCCAACCAATTAAGGGCTCCTCAGCTAATAATCCTCTGTGAGGGTGTTGATTGGCTAGTGACAAGGTTAAGAGTGTCCCATGGGAACGAGTCTATGTGAGAAGGCAGTGTGTGCTGGCTGGCAGTGGATGCCAGAGGTGCAGATTTAGGTGTCCTGCACTGGGTCTTTAAACTGTTTTACAAGAGAAGACATCAGTGTGTAAGAAACATTCAGCAAGAAACTGAGGCTCAAAAGCAGGCACTAAAAGGTAGCAAATGTCCTGTGGCCCAAATGTCCACCAGTGCCCGGATGCTGTGCTCTGAATGTTCATGTCACCTCTCCAAGTTAATATGATGAGAGTCTAACTCCCAGTTCAATGATGTTAAGAGGCAGATCTTTGAGGAGGTGGCTAGGTCCTGAGAGGCATCACTCATGAATGTTCTCAGTACCCTTATCAGAGAGTCCCAGGACAGCTGGCCTGAACTTTCTGCCTGTAATGATACATGAAGAAGGAACCATTTGTGAGAAAACAGGCCTCACCAGACACCTGCTGGCACACTGATCCTAGACTTCTCAGCTTCCAAAATTGTGAGAAATCATCCACGTGGAATTATTCTGTTCTAGCAGATGAGATAATCCACATAGAAGTATTCTGTTCTAGCAGAGGAGATAATCCACATAGAAGTATTCTGTTCTAGCAGATGAGATAATCCACATAGAAGTATTCTGTTCTAGCAGAGGAGATAATCCACATGGAAGTATTCTGTTCTAGCAGAGGAGATAATCCACATGGAAGTATTCTGTTCTAGCAGAGGAGCTAATCCACATGGAAGTATTCTGTTCTAGCAGATGAGCTACCTGTGATAGGAAACTGCAGTGTCTCCTGCTTTAGAAGTAGGGAGAAGAGTCAAATGAGATGAGATAGACTTTCCCTACTTGGAGAAAAATCTAGCTCCAAATCAGGGAATTATCGTTATTTTACAACCACTGGTTGTGATCTGCTTAAAGAGGGTATAAATGGTTTACTGGGTGCTGTTGCTCACACTCAAGTGAGGGAGCCGAGATTATGAGAAGCAAGGTGACTTCTGAAGGTTCACACAGGTCGTGTCTTACAGCATCTGGTCAGACACACTCCTGTTTTTGATTCCCAAACCTCAGTCAATGAACAGCGTGTGCTATGGAAAGGAGAGGCAAAGAAGTTAGGCTGCTAGGCCTGGAGAGGGGTTGGGAAAACTTCCAGAAACAGTGCCTTTGTTCTAGAAGCTTCCAGTTCAATGGAAGAACAAAACCTTGGGTCACCTGTCCCTTGCTTGACAAGAGTTTTGATTGACCAGATGCTGATTTATTGAGCACTGTGTGTGTGAGGCCGTTTTGGCCCTGGTCTGCCGAGTGTGCAGGGAGAGATAGCTACGTTACTCTGGCTCCTATTCCTAGTGCTGACCTACTGTGACTTTTCAGATGACAGTGACATCAGGGCTCTGAAGATGTGCCCTCTTATTATAACCTCCTCCTGGGCCAACTCTAGCTGCTAGACTCTAGGCAACTTGATCCCAAGGAAGGCCAGAGGTACTTGTGTTTGGAGTTGATTGCTAGAGACTAGTCTGGCATGCTGGGCTCTGCCTGGCCCTTGAACTCCTTGGACCAAATGAAAACTGTGCACCAAATAATTAATGTCACAATAGTAGTATGTGGATACATTTTCTGCTAACATATAACAATTAATATTTAAACATGAATAGAAATTATCTTTGAATGTTCTTAAGGTTTTTCATAAATTTTAACTAAAGGGGCTGTAAGAAGGGAAGGGGCCCCTGTGCAGGGATGAAGACGATGAGGGACAAACGTAATTTTTGCAGTTCACATCCTTTTAACTCACAACCCACATTTGAAGTTATATTGTGTGTGAATAAATTTTCACTTAAAATGTTTTCACAGGCTTTTATATATGACTATGAAGAAAGAAAGCAGGGCTGGAGAGAGAACTCAGTAGTTAAGAGTACTTGCTGCTTTTGCATAGGCTCTCCATTCTCAGCACCCCCATCTAGTGGCTCACAAGAGCCTGAGACTTCCATTCCAGTGGATGTAGCGCCCTCTTCTGGCCTCCTCGGGCACTGCACTCAGGTGGTGCACATACACATACACAAGTAAAATATAAAAGCCAAAAAAGAATTGAAGGTAAAAGGCAGAGTAGAAATAGCATATCTACAAACTATAAAGAGTGCGTTGGCTACCAGACCAAGCAATTCCCTCAAGCTGCAAGTAAAACGGAACAGTTCCCTCAAGCTGCAAGCAAAGCCATGCGGGCCCAAATCTCTATCCAGACCACGTTGCATTTCCATTTTGAAAACCACATTCAAAACAAACTAAATTACATTTGAATTCTCTCCCAGCCGTGGATATCCATGCTTTACTATGTAAATGTCACTGCTGATCTTGATATGCAACCACAGAAGAAATTCTCAATTTATATATGACTATGAGAGTTTAGTTTTAATGTACCGAGCTCCCTTGCATTTATTATGTCATCCGTGTGGCAGTATTTTTCCATTAATCTTTTAGTTCTGATTACCTCCTTTGACTCAGGAAATGTCTTTACTTCACAGTGCTCGTGTCTTGAGAGAATGGCTTTCCTCCTTGTGCCTGACCAAGTTTCCCTGATGTAGCTGTGAGATTGCCAAGGTTTAGGAGAGAAAACAGTGTGCTTTCCGTTCTAATGGAACTCTGAAAATCGGAATTACTCTTTGAAGAAATACTAACTGTGCAAATATTATTTAAAGAAAAGCCTGGCCTTTGCTAGCAGATAAAGGATGTAATTAGACCATGGCTGCCTGTTTTGCCTGTGCCATAGGAGATGAGCCAGGCAGTAGCTGGAAAGACAGATGTGTGTGGTCAGACAGAGATGAGCGCCACACGGAGAAAGAAAAGGGAGGTAACAGGATGGCTTGTTCACATTCACTGGGCAGGAAAGTCAAGGAGTTGGCCTTTGCACACATCTAAGGAAGTGAGCCAGGAGAACCCTTGAGACAGAGTGTTTACAGAAGAGGAGGGCTGGCCAGACATTTGAGAAGGACTGCCTAGTAGGTTCCAGGAGGGAAGCTTGAGACCTTGGTACCCGGGGGTGGGGATAAACAGAGAGGGGCAGCCAGGCCCAGCAGCTGAGGGCAAAATGCAGCATCCTGTCGAAATGGTCAGGAGAGGGTTCCCAGTGGATGAAGTCTGACTTTTGTTTTTAAACTTAAAGAATTCCCTAGGGTGAGAAGGGATGGGGCAGTGGGTGCGGTGTCACAGTCAATTAGAAGAAAAATCTGATATTCTGACACACGGTAGGGTGACTAGAGTTAATAATAATGTCATCTGTGTTTCAGATAAGTAGAAGGGATATTTGAATGTTTCTAACACAAATAAATGGTGTTTAAAATGGACTAATAACCCTAATTTGATCATTGCACAATGCACATATATAGGAAAAACACCCTGTAAATGTTTGCAAGTATTGTATGCTAATCAGAAATTTATAGAGAAGTTTTGGGTTTTTTTGTTTGTTTGTTTTTGTTTTCTTTTTTGGTTTTTCAAGACAGGGTTTCTCTGTGTAGCTTTGCGCCTTTCCTGGATCTCGCTCTGTAGACCAGGCTGGCCTCGAACTCACAGAGATCCGTCTGCCTCTCCTCCGGAGTGCTGGGATTAAAGGCGTGCGCCACCACCACCTGGTGGAGAAGTTTTTTTAAAGCACTGTCCTGGCTGTCATGTGGGGAATTAACTGAAGAAGGTGAGAGTGAGACATAATATAGTACGCTTTTAATCTCTGCTCCTAGGGTGCAGAGACAAGTGTTTCTCTGTGAGTTGAGGACACCCCAGTCTATATAGTGAGTTCTAAACCAGCCAGGGCTATGCAGCAAGACTCTATCTGAAAAAAGAAAAAAAGGTGTGTGTCTGTGTGAGAATGAGAGCAGATGGGTGGTTAAGAGCTCTACCTCACTGTTCTAGTGAGTCACGGTGATGGGGTCTGAACTAGAGCTGTCAGTGGAGATGGGGAACCCAAAGCCAGATTTGGGGTCATGTGGAGAATGATGAAGCATGGGCTTCATCACAGCACTCTTTATCTGTGGCTTTCTCCACGAGGATGGGAGTGGTAGAAGTTTGTACCAACAGAAGCTCTCTCTACACACACACATACACACACACACACACACACACACACACACACACACACACACACACACACACACACCAACCAGTGGCATCCTCTAAAGCTTCACACTGTGGGATGAGCAAGAAACGTGAGTGTTCAGAAAGTGTATCAAACTCGGCTGAGAGATTAATATGGTCAGGACTCTCAGATGTTAATGTCTTTGCCTTGTTTTTACATTGGATTCTGGCTGAGACACGAAGAGTAGAATTAGAGGTGATGACAATGTGCTTGAGTGTCCAGGGCTGGGCAGTGCCCAGGCACAAGGTAGGGAGTCACTTTGTCCAGGGCTCGGCAGTGCCCAGGCACAAGGTAGAGAGTCACTTCTGGTCTCAGAACCCACAGAACCCGGTTATGCTTCCATTCATTCAGCCTGAGCAGGAGAGGGGAGTTTTAGACATGCAGCGTTGGTTTAACTGGAGTATGTTCCCTGGCTGAGGGCCAGTGCTCCCAAAGAGGCATGCTGGTGTTCTCACCTCCCTCCCCATAGAAATCATTTCTGCCACGGTCTCTGATTCTTCCGCTCTTTCTTGTTCCTCATCCTTCTGAGTTCCTGTCTATCTCCTCCCCATTTGCCCTCAGCATTGGCCTGTGTTCCCAGTCTCTCCACTTAAGATGCATTCTCTGCATCCTCTCCAGATAGCAGCAACACCCTATGCTCCGAGAGGAGGGGTCTGTGTTTAAAGCATAGCTTTCTATGGAAGCTAACCAAGCACCAAAATAACTTCCCATTGGGAATCTCCATTGTGCTCTTTCATCTGCCCTCCCTCTATTCCCACCATAACATCATCAGGAGTCTTTAGGGTGCCCAGCAAAAAGTGTTTCTGTGCACCACAGAATCTCACAGCATGAAAAAGTGCCCTATAAGCAAGATACAGTATATGTGTAGACCCAGTTACGTTTGTACAAAGGTGGTCAGTGCTGGTTGGCTTGACTTCTACAGATTGTGGGGAGCAGTCAGCAGAAGGTGAATCTTGGGAGATGAGGTAGTAGGCATAGTCAGATGGCCAAGTGGAAAGGCTGGAGGAGGAAGCAGGAGACTGAGATGATTAAAATGGGGTCAAGTCAGCCAAAGCCAGGCCCACCCATAGAGCATCTTGAAGGAGACACAAGGACAACCGGAGATGATCTTTTGTTCTGCGAAGATGCTGTCCTTGTGGGAAGACTTACCAAAGGAAGGGAGAGCAGAGCCAGCAGGCCTCCCTCAGACTCCCAGCATTCCCATCACTCATTTCCAAAACTCAACAGATGAGGGTAAGCAGGGAATATTTTCAAAAGTAAGGAAATGATATTATTTTGCCATGAAGTTTAGTTCAGATGTGTTTTCCCATTTTAAAAGTCCAGTCACACTGCTCGTATCAGGGAATTACTTCAGCTGAAAATGACTCTATCCATTTTCTTCCCGTTCTTTCTAATAATGACTTCGTGGCTGCTGAAGTCTTTTTAATAGTTCTATAACCCAGGTAAAGCCAGGCTCCTAGAAGCCAGCATCAGTCCAGAGACATATTAAAAGGAACACCTGACATCATTGAAAGGCTATTTAAACTTTTACTGAATGACCCCTAAGACCTGAAAAGCCATCTCATTCATGAACAGCACATTGAAACTTACTCCTCCATGAATTTCCGCCATTGCCTGTTCCCATCTTTCTTCTTTTGAACAACCTCAAAACTCACTCTTCTCTTGAATGTCCTGCAACTATCCCTCTAGACCAGCCTGCTTAGGGCTTCCTGCTTCTTCTTACATCTGTTTGCCTCTCTTAAGCCCTGCAACTCAGGTGTCATGAAGACTGGCCTGGTTCCTGGGGTTAACCTCCTTACCCCGCTCAGCCTGTACCACAGATCTCCCTAGCTCCTCTGCCCTAGTCAAAGCCAGCCTTCTGCTGAGTCCCAGGAGGCCAGGTGCTTAACTCCTGGACACAGGAGAGAGACATTTCTCAGCATTCTGTCATGATTATCTGAGAATCTTTCCTCTACCAGAAATTCACTTGAGTCAGGACCCAGTGAGAGGAATTGAGTCAGATGGACATAGTCATTAGATTGTGGGTTTTCACAGACATACACACACTCAGGTGCACATGCATGTGCACGCACACACACACATTCACACCTACCTTTGCCCAAACAAAAGGTAGCCGCACTAGTTAAGCGGAGTTCATGGTGTTGACTCAAAACACAGTGCCTACTCCCGAAAGAGTAGGAGATTATTCTGAAGCAAACATGAGTGGCCATGGCTGTGGTGCAAGGATTAAGTTACCCTGAGTGATGAGTTCCACTGGAGCAGAGGTTGCTTGAACTTTCACAGGCACAGAACAAAACAAAGCCATTAATCAATGTTTGACCAATTCATTGATGGGGGTGACATCAGGTAGGCTTGTTACAGCAGAGCAGGGGTGGTGGTGGTGGTGGTGGTGGTGATGGTGGTGTGTGTGTGTGTGTGTGTCTCAGATGCCACCCTTAGTTGTAGAGTTGACTATTGTTAGCTGTTTTTTTACTCATTTGCGGGGCCCACCACCCAGCTCCCAGATAAATCACACATAGAGGCTTATTCTTAATTATGAACATCTGGCCTTAGCTTGGTTTGTTTCTAGCCAGCTTTTAACTTAAATTATCCCACCTACCTTTTGCTTCTGGGCTTTTCCTGTTCTCTTACTTCTGCAAATCTTACTCTTACTCCGTGGCTTGCTGTGTAGCTAGGTGGCTGGCCCCTGGAGTCCACCTCCCTCTCTGACTCCTCCACCTTTCCACCCAGCTTTCTCCTTCTATATATTCTCTCTGCCTGCCAGTCCTGCCTATCCTTTCTCCTGCCTTGCTATTGGCCGTTCAGTTCTTTATTAGACCATCAGGTGTTTTAGACAGGCACAGTAACACAGCTTCACAGAGTTAAACAAATGCAGCATAAACAAAAGTAACACACCTTAAGGTAATAGTCTACAACAGTTGACAGAAGCGAATGGTCTACGATGTAATAGTGGCATTTCAGATGTTGTACCTAATAGTGACAAAGACATTCAGTCAGATACAGAGGTTGGTAGTGTTTGTTGAGAGGCCTAATGATGCCTCTGCAGCATTCCGTCTCGCTACCATCGTGGCATTCTATACAGTCTGTAGGGTCATCATCCTCAGAGACCTTCACACTGGATGACCACGCACTCTCCTACTAATCAGCCGTCCTATAAATTCATGGCTGTGGTCAGCGGAGGAAGCTACTGCAGATGTAACAGCTGAAACAGACTAGAAAAACAACTTGTGCTTCTGGCCCCGCAGATAGTGAGTGGTGGGGTCCCCAGTCCTATATACAAAGAAGGACACGTGTGACAGTGCTGCCTTATCTTGCGTATTTGTCCCTCATTGTTCTATAATCTGCCAGTGTTTGTATTTATTCTAGATTTTACACAAAACATAAACACATACATTGTGTAAATTGTTACAGACCCAGATCTGAAACTCTGCCATACAAAAACCCAGCCAGTGTCCCGTGAAATAGGACCATTATGCCACTATGAGGAATATTGACTCTGATTTTTGCTTACCTTTTGTTTAAATATAAACAAACATTAGGTTTCATTATTGAATAAACACACAAAAGGCACGAGGGATTTGTATCTTAGTGACATTCACATACTTAGATTATGTTGTATCTTAACAGGGAGATATAGATATATATACATATACATACATATATATATGTATATGAACAATCTCTGTACTTTCTCTAGTAGACTCCCAAGGTCTAGATACTACTCATGTCCAATCTCCACAAAGTTTAAGTCCAAAAATATTTCTCCTTGTTATTTTTGAGCAACTGAGATCTTATTAAACCTTAAATGGTTTCATTTTGAAAGTGGTTTTATTTATCAGGATTATTTGACATAAACTCTGGAAAAAAAACAAAAACAAAACCTTTCTGTAAATGAGCAGAAGCCTTGTGTTAGGGATTTTCTTGGGAGCAGGCCATGTATAACTATCCTAGAAATTATTCGCTAATAACCACATTAGCGCTGATGAGATCCCGTGATCCAGGTGCATTTACAGAAGTCATGGTTAGGAACTTCCTGACTCAGGACTTGATGACAGTTCATGCATAACATTGTTCCGAATTTAGGGTCCATCTAGTGAACCTTGGCAGTGAGATGCTGTCAGACTCGGTGAGGTTGAGGGGTATGCAGGAGACAGACAGGTTCTCAGAGAGGGAGCCGTTCCTCCCCTGCCTCGAGACAGCTGTTTCCCTAGGGACACCTTCTGTATCCCTCCCCCCTTCTCCCCTGCAAAGCTTATCACAGAATGTAGTCTGTATTGATAGGCGTTTTCCAGATGAGGGATGATTCAAAGTGAACTTAGATATGCCGACATGATCAAAACCTTCACTGTTTTGTGCACTTTATACCTCTGCGGTTAAACGTCTGTCAGTCCAACGAATGTCACCCACTGGCTATTGCTACAAAAAGGGGACATAATGTTACATTTTAGAGACTAGGATGGTAAGAGAGAGAAGTTTAAAACCATGATGATGTAGGAGTTGTGTATAGAAGTTAGAATGTCTGGGTTCCCAGCTCTACTGTTTCTAAGGTGTGTACATAATAAAAGGGAGAGGGAATGGGAGATGAAGAGGAGGAAGGAGAGAAGGGAGGGAGAGGGGATGGTGTATCTGATTTAAAAAAAAATTCAAATTTAATTAAAGCAGTGACCCAGGGTTCAAGTAGGACTGGTATGTTGTTGACTTCCTCCGCTCCTGTTCTTAGCACACATCCAGCCTCAGTTTCTCTCTTTGTGGTTCATACTTTTGAACACACCAAGTAAATAAGAAAAATAACCCCTTGATTGTGTAGGAGGGAGAGTTTGAGAAATGGCCTTGGAGACGTGCCTTAGTGGAATGCTGCCGTGGGCGGGGCGGGGTAGGACATAGAGCAGGGGAGGCTTGTGGAGTGGCAGAGTGGAGGGAGGCAGTTGAAGAAGAGGCTCTTTGACATCAAACATACTTTTTGTCCGCTTAGACTATTGGCCCAGCTCCAGCCTTCTGCCCAGGAACAGGAGAGGAAATGCTTCATGTCTCCTCCAACCAACATCACAAGGCTGCCTCCTCCTGAGACCTACCATGAGGCTTTCTGAGCTCTTCATGGCCTGGCTCAGCTCCATTAAATTAAAGGGGCTTCTAGGGAGGAAGCGGAAAAGAAAACCATCTCTTCTGTATTTTCTGTGCAGACATGTGCTTTTAAGGACAGATCATTCGTGTGTGTGTGTGTGTGTGTGTGTGTGTGTGTGTGTGTGTGTGTGTGTGAGAGAGAGAGAGAGAGAGAGAGAGAGAGAGAGAGAGAGAGGAGAGATTGTTGTTTACTTTGAGTTCTCATTATTAGAAAAGGTTGACAGTCATTAGTGAGATAAGGAAGAATCAATTTTTTTTTAAGATTTACTTATTTTTACTTTTGTGTACATGTGATTGTATATAGTGAACCTTGGCAGTGAGATGCTGTCAGACTCTGTGAGGTGAGGGGTTAGGGTTAGGGTTAGGAGAGATCAGAGGACCCAAGTTCCATTTCCAGCACCCGCGTAGTGGCTCACAGCTCTCTGTGACTCCATTCCCAGGGCATCTGACACCCTCTTCTGCCTAAAGGCCGCTCATCATATTATTAATGTGATGCACAGACATACATGCAGACAAAATACCCATTCATATAAAGTGAAAATAAACATCTCCCCCCAAAACTAACACCCTGACGTTAATCAACTAGAAGGAGATGGGTGCTTTTTTTTTAATTCCAGGATTATTAAAAGTCAGAATTTTCACAAGCTTAGTAGATGGAGAAGGAATGTCTGAAGATCTCTGGGAAGGGCATTCCAGCTAAGAAGGACTGGAAATCTGAGCCTACTTGGACATTCCTTTTCTTCTTTTCATCAATGGCTGCTACCCAGCAAGCCCCACCTCCTCTGCTGTTACCTTGAATTAGAGGCTAAAAATCCCATCCCCGATCTGTTTTGACTGAAGCCTGAAACTGTTTACAGAGGCGCAGTCGGCCTGTGTTCCTGACTTGCATTTTAATAAACCACCTGACAAGACAACAGGATGAAAGTCAAGACTGCTGGTGTGGGGAGGAAGACAGCCTTGCTTCTGCTCTTCCGCGAGCCGCCACACCATACCCACCGATGCCAGGACTCTGGCTTGTAGTGGTGGTTGCCCCCCAGTGTGGGCTCCGGTAAAAGGAGGCTAAGGTCGTAAATTTATTCCCCTGTGCCTCTGACGAAAGGAAATCTAGATTTCAGTAGTGATTCTCTCACTGCCGCTATAACCCAAAATGCTGGGTTCCCCCCCCTGAGGCCTGAAGACTTTCCCTGCAGGCCGCATCTCTATGGAAAGGCATGACCTCTTCATTGATGGGCTGTCTGTCTCCAGACGGACATCTTCCTTTCAGGCACCAGCCTTCAGAAATCTGTATTTCTTTTATTTTTTGTATTTTCTTTTATTAAGTATTGTTTTTAAGAAATCGTTGCTGCTGGGAGGGTCTTACTGACTGAGGCCAGGGTGGGTTTTGCATCCTGGGTTGTATAAGTGGTGATGACTGGCCAAGCTTGTAGCCTTGGGTGGTGGTTTTCTCATTCTTCATACTTGGTCACATTGTATTGTCCTGACCTTACCCTGGCTGCTAATGACACCATCAAACCTCTCTGCTGTCTAAATTGGTCAGAGTTCTGTCTTCATGAAAAAAAAAAAAAAAAAGCCCATGTTTGAAGTAATGCTATTTTGAAAGTCACGATACCAGGAGCTTTTCCATTCATTGGAGAAAAATATTCATAGTTTGTCCATTACTTTCAATTCAGTTGTGATCCCTGGAGGGCTGAGAAATAGAGAGTGAATGTTTACTTCTCCACGCTGCTCAGCGTGTGATTACACTGTTGTGTGGTAGGTCAGATGGGAGAGGGAAGTGGGTCAGGGAAGAGGGGGTGGCCCTTTCTTGGGGACACCTGTGCTTTGTGGTGTGCAGAGGACTGCCCGCTCGCTCTTCCAGAAGTCTCTGTTCATGTCCTATAATGAGGTGTGATTACATGAGGTTTGGAGTCCTTGGGTAGAACGTTATAGAATCTACCAGATGTGATGTTACATTTAATAATCGAAGGCTCAACTAAGTGTGCATTTGCTCAGTTAAACCATAGCAATTGTGTCATTGTGCCGGGATTTAGGACCATTGATGCCTCAAACTCAGGTTGGGATGCCCATTTTTAAATTTTTATGATTTTACCCATATTTTGTTCTCTTTCTAATGATGCCGGGGGCATAATTATACCTGTTCTTTTTTAATTAGCAATGGTTTTTGCTATTTATGAGTAAACAATCCTTAATTAAATGTGTTGGTATTATTAACTTCCTTTTTTCATCTGAATACCAAATCAGAGTATGAGATTCTCTTGTTTACTTTTTTATTTTGAGATAGCATTTGCTGTGCTGCCCAGACGGGCCTCAAACTCACAATGTAGCTTAGGCTGTCCCAAATACCAAGACCTTCCCATCTCGGTCTCCTGTGTGCTGGGATTACACACAGATCATCATTATAGGCAGTGAAATACTTTTACTTTGTATTTGTAGATTGAAATCCATCTATTAACTTGATAATTTTAGACTTGGGATTCCTGAAGGGCTTGTTACTGAAATTGTATCTAAATCTCTCAGATTTCTTTGGAAAGAAGTAGAAATGTGGCTGGGGAGACGGCTCAGTTGGTAAAGTGCTTGCCACATAAGCATTAGGACCCAAGTTCAAATCCTCAGCACTGGTGTAAAAAGCCAGGTGGGAGAGTGCACCCCTGTAATCTCAGTGCTGGGGAAGCAGAGATAGGGGTATCCTTGGGACTTGGCTGGTCAGGCAGTCTAACTGAATTATCAAGCCCAGTTTCTGCAAGAAATGAGTGATACGGGAAGACACTAGACATTGGCCTCTGGCTTCCACATGTATGCACAAGAACCCAACACACACACACACACACACACACACACACACACACACACACACACACCACTCATCCACAAGCGTACAATAGAAATGTAAATGGATTTTTCTTTGGGCTGCCAGCTCACAAAAAAACAACATGGAGATTTACTAATTATGAAAGCTCATCCTTAGCTTAGGCTTGTTTCTAAGTAGCTCTTATAACTTAAATTAGCCCATATTTTTTAAATCTACATTCCTCCACATGCTTGTTTGTTAGCTCATCTCCATTTTGCCCATCCTGGTTATTCTGGGTCTGGCTGGAGACTCTGCCTTTCTTCTTCCCAGAGCTCTCCCTGTCCAGAAGTCCTGCCTGTACCTCCTGCCTGGCTATTGGCCAGTTAGCTTTTTATTAAACCAACCACAGTGACAGATCTTCACACAGTGTAAAGGAATATTCCACAACATAGAAATAAAGAAAAATTAATAGAATCAATATCTACCTTGAGTTGCCAATTGGAAAAACACACACACACACACACACACACACACACACACACAAATGGCCTAGTCATAAACATTGGGTCTTTTATACACATTTGCATAATACATTAGCTTCATAAGGAGGAGAGAAACATTTGACCAGCACAACTTCTTGAGTGTTACTGTAGCTAGTTTTTAGAAATATTGTATTAAGAGGTAGGCTACATTCTAACTACATTAGAAAGTTGTAAATACCAAAACACTTTATACAAAAGACATTTTAAGGAATATACTCATTGTACTCAATCATAGGCCATAAGAAAACATGTTACAGCTTCTTAGCTTGAAACACAAACTTTCTTAGTGATAGACAGCTATCTTTCTTAGAGGTGAGTCCATAACATTTTCAAAGCAGTTTGCTGATGAAATTTTCTAATTCCATCATTTCTGTGATCTTTCTACCTCCACAGGTTAGACCAAAGATGAGTCAAAATCACACCTGTTTTTTAACTAGTATACCCAAGTCATTTCCTGTTGACAGGAATCTGGTGAAAACGTCATTCTTGCCATCGCCAAACCTCCGTCCTAGAGGAGAACTTTGGCTGCCCTCTTTCCAAGTTTGTTCCATGAGGGATATTGATACTGAGATCCGTCTTCTCTTCTCTGGCTGTTGACAAGTCTAGGTTCCTTGTACAACCTTCTGTACTGTGCAGCCTCGGGGCCTTACCAGCCCATTGAGAACTAGTGATATTTGCCTTGGGGCCTTACCAGCCCATTGAGAGCTAGATGATATTTGCCTCTGTGCATGTAACTTTACAGAAGTTAAAGTATAGACACTTTAAGTAACTGTCCGAATTTAATGTAAGAGCCCTAAAAGGAAAAAAAATTCAGTTTCCAATTGATTTTATTTGTTCATCCGTACAACTCTGTAGTCATAAACGGCACCAGATTTTTCAAAAGGGGGACAGATTGAATGTGTGAACATAGAGCTGAAAATTGCTGCTATAGGCACTCCGGACGAGTCGTCTCCTGGGGATAGATGAGGACATTCTCCCCAGTCTTCTTAGGCTGAGGTGTTTCCCAGCGTGTCTGGATTCCAGAGCCTTTTAGACAGAAGACCCTGTTTCTGATCCAGTGTTTCCTCACTGTCTAAGGTCTGCAGTGCAGACAAGGCAGAGCACCTGCTAGAAAGAACCCAAGATACGCATGCATGCTTCTTCCAGATTGTCCCAGATGAGCCACATGGAAAGTGAAGGCTACAAGAGAAAGGGTCTAATGTATGGCTTTGCCTTTGCTGACACTTTTCTGCCGTTATGGTAAATTCCTTCCTTTTTTTTTTTTTTTTAGATGAGTATAGAATCAAACCCGTGGAAGAGGTCAAATACATGAAAAATGGGGCAGAAGAGGAACAGAAAATCGCAGCCAGGAACCAAGAAAACCTGGTAAGAACTGAAGTTCTCTGTTAACAATGACTTGTGGGGACTGTTGGAAGAAAACCTGCATTGCACATTGAGCTGAGGCTCACACCCCGGGACAAGATTTCTGGAAAACGCTGTAGCTATTCTTAGCTTACCTGGAAGCTGCGCCATTACCCTGTATCCTGTTTGTCTCAGAATAGGTCCCTTTTTAATCCTGATAAGAAAGGCTCCAGGGAAAACACAGCAGAATTTTCTAAAAGTCAAGTTGGAGGGAGTTAAAAAAAAAGCCTGATGTAGGATTGAGATGTACTGGAGGAGGACCCCCCCCCCCAACTTCCCCCCACCGACACATATTCAGGTCAGGATGAATAGTAGTGTTTCATTATTCGAAACGTGTAATGAGGAGGCTGCCTTTCAAAGGAAAACCTCATACTTCTAAAATAGGTCTCCATCCAGAGAGCCTGTTCTTCACGTTCGTGGTTTTAAAGGTATCGCACATTTGAGTTAATATGAGAATCGTAATAATATGATGTTAAAGAGCTTCTTGCTCTGTTACAAATTACTGTACACATTCTTCCCTGGCAACCCACCGCTATGAAATATTTAGGCAGTTATCATCTTAATTGATTTTTAAGAGGTTAAAATAGTTAAGAATGTACATTTATTCAGTTGCCTTGGTACCAAATGGGCTTTGTTCATATTTTGCATATATTTTATATTTAGATTATTTGCCTCTATGATTGAGCGAATGTATTTTTTAGAATTTTGTGTAACGTTAAGTATTTTTGCTTCACTGACATTTTTTTCTAATACATATTTTGTCCTTTGGTGACTTCCGCTGCAGCAACAGGGACTGACGTGGTACGAGCCACTACCCCACTACCCGTGGCTGTCGTTTCCATCAGACTCCAGGGGGTGTTTAGAGGCTTTGTTTGTTTCCTTCATTCTCTTCTAAACATGTGAACAACAGCCCTAAATAGTAAAATGTCAGCAAGTGAATATTTGACATCTTAAGTAGTGAAAATAAAGGACTGTCCGTGGAAGGACACTTGCCTGGGACAGCCTGGCCTTGGTTTCCCCTGTGTGGTGTGCTGGTCTCTTGGGATCCTGAGGAAGCCAGAGACAGAGTTGCCCTCACTGCTCATCCTGCTGAGGCCAGAACCCTCCCCACCCCACTCCCACCACCAAATCGTTGCAATCTGTTGACTCTTCTGATGTGTTCCTCGTCAACTCATCAGAATTGGCAGTAGTGAGTGACCTGTGCAGACCAGACACACCTTTGAAGAGAGAGAGACTTCTGGTCAGTCTGGCTGATGGGTGTGGCATGTATGCCAACCCCTACTCCTGTATTTGACCAGATGCTCAGGGTCCATACTGCCAATGACAGTTTTCCAGTGTGTAGACATTTGCATGGGAATGGGGAGGAGATAGATGCCTTTGATTCTGAAATGAGCAGGCTGCTTTCCAAAGTGAAAAGTGATTTTCAGTTATCTGTCAGTATGTTATGGCTGTTAGTTTATAAGTCAGTGTCTAATCTTAGTGGTGCATGCTACCCAGTAGTTGCTCAATAAATGCTTTCGCTCTCCAGTCTTGAGCCTTTTGGCCACAGTTTCCATGGCTGAGGAGTCGTGTCCATGCGTCACTGATGTCCTCTAAATTCACAGACAGAAATATATTCTGGTTTCTGTCATTCTTTTGCGTCTACATATTCCACTCTGCTTCTCATTATTTAAGGTCTTTGTAAAGGGAACCTTTCTTAATGAAGGCAAAGATAACAGAATCTGTAAAGAGAGAACTTTCTTTCCTGACAGCAAAGTCAGGTACTTTTGTGAAACAGAACAGCTGCAAGACATAGATGGGTAATAGAGACGTAAGAGCCTGGGAGAAAACATCTGTGATAATGAACAGTGAGGCTCACATCTGAGATACATAAAATAGACCTCTAGATAAGAAAGAAAGGGGTGATCTGTTAGAAAAATAGAGAAATGAATAGACCAAGCAGTTCATTGTAAGCTATCTAAGGCCGTCGGCATACAAAAAGTTGTACTCCATCACTCGGGCTGTGCGCATTCTCTCGGAGACACCAGTTCTCTCTCTGTCTCTGAAGAATGCTGTCCTCCACTCCCGCCACGGCATGCTTGCCTGGGTTTCTGGTGGGCTGCTCTCTAAAAACACTTGTGCTTTTTGTTCATCTGATTTTGTATTTTCCCAGAGCCAGAGGTGTGCCGGTTCTCAAACCGGTTTGTGCTGGTCGAATGTCATTGTAATTATGTAATTTAGTTAAATAATATGCAAGCCAGTGAAACACCCGGCGTGGAGAGAGCTGTTACAGTGAAATTTAAATGGAGTGCTTTGAAACGTCTTGATGAAGGCAGGTTATTAAAAGCTTGCTGTTTAATTGAATTCTGCATTCAGACTCCTTTACAAGGTCTTTACTTTCTCGCTTCACTTAAGAAACCAAGCAGGAGTCACAGCTGTCTTTGAGGACATGGTCAGTGAAGGAGGTGCAGAGGTAGTCCTCTCTCGCTGATCCTCACAGAAAGGAGAAGCCATGTTCTTGTGACAAAGGATGGTAATCTTGATATTTTAAAATAAAATATGTTTAGTGTACATACACATTTTATATGCCCCTACTTTGATTTAATGACTTTAATTGCCAGTTGGAATGGTGTCACCTAATACGACTTAACTGTAATTAGGAAAATACAAATTAAAAGGTGGTCCCATTTTTTTTCACTCATTAGATTGGGGAAAAGTTGAAGTTGGATAATAGACTTTGGCAGGGTTGTAGGAAAATATGTGTTCGCATACCAATAGTAAACTCCTCTCTCCGAGGACAGCGTCGTGGTTGGTGTCTGTGAACGTCGAAGCATGCATATCCATGGCTCAGCACTTCCACGGCTGGTATCCAGTGAGCAGTTGCCTGAGTGCATGTGGAAGCTTGCACAAGACATTCACCACTAGTGCTGTTTATATTGGTTTAAAAAAAAAATTGAACGAAAAATTATCTTCCTGTCAGTAAGAGACCAGTAGTTACATCCCACTAAGCAACAATTAAAAAGAATGAGTTGGAACTGTTATGGGAGAAACCATGCCAATTTCAGCCCTGATATATGTACTGTGATGCCATTTAAGATATTTTTAAAATGAACCCAAAACAAGAAAGCCCTGTGTTTTCCCACAAATATCCATGTATATGCAAAAACTTAGAGATATTTCAGAAAGCTGTGATAGATGTGTTCCAGACTAGCAGCACACAAAGTTCAGCTAACTGATTGGCAAAATGGGCATGATCGTGGCACTCACTTTAGTGAGAAGTTGTGCCAATTACATAAGATTAGCACAGTTCCTGGCAAAGACCATGCCATATTGGCTATTGTTATTTAACTTTTGTTAATGGAGTTGTGTTGCTTAGGAGCAGATGAGAAAGAATTAATTATTTGTTCAAGGGAGATTTTTAGTATTTAAACTTTGATTGAAAATGCATTTATTCTAAGGGGGTAAAATAACAAGTTCCTAGTTTTGACTACTTCAGAATCTTAAGTAGGATCATGACATTTTCTTGTTGTCTTGGGTAGATAGAGTCCGTGTGAGGGAGGGCTGGAAGTCAGCCAGAGGGAAACACGAGAATCATCAAGTCTTATGCTATGGAGGTTCATAATTTTGCACGTAAATAATTTAAACGGGTATTACTCTAGACTTGGCAGTATCCAGACCTTCCCTCTGCTAGTGTCTTAACAAAGAACATTCCATGTGTAGTTTGGAAGCCCTCCTCACTGTTTAATAAAACATTGTCTGGTTTGCTTTAGTTAACACTTACTATTCTGAGGACATCCTCCCCCAAGAGATGTGAAATCATTTCATGCCAATTTGTTTACTTTGTTTGTTTAGGGTATGTGCTTCCTAGATTTACATGTGTTGCATTTATTTTTATTCACTCTATGAAGATATCTTGGTATAAATGAGAAGATCCTTTTCTCTCAAATGATACACAACACGAGTTTTTGATTTCTGTCTTGTCCTTGGCATTGAAGGATGATTTAAAACACCTCTCTATGGTGCTAGAGAGAGGACTCGGTGCTTGGTTAAGAGAGTTTACTCTTGGGTTTACTTAGGGTCCTCTCCAGCAACAGTGTCAGGTAGCTCACAACCAGCTGTTAACTACAGCTCCAAAGAACTCCACGCCCTCTTCTGGCTGCCTCAGGAAAGTGCACTCATGTGCACATACCCACACACAGACATGTATCTGTGCACATAATTAAAGATAAAAAAGCAAATTTATAAAAAAAAACCAAAAACAAAAACACCCGTATCTAAATCACTAGTTCCTAAGCACAGCCAAGGAACAGAATTTTTTAAATGAAATGTTCTGATGTGCTTCATCAGGGAAATGGAAGTGGAATTTAGTTTTATGAGTGACCCCACACACACACACACATACACCCCTCTTAAGTCTGTGAGTTTCCAAGCATATCCCCAGTGCACTAAATTTCCCAACAATATCAGGGCATTGGATTGCAGAGAAGGCTTGACATTAGGAAATACCTGTGATGAGACACAGTGTACAGAGTACTAGAAGTACGTGAAAGTGTTAGGAGCGGTGACATCATCCAGCTGCTAAGTAAGGAAGTGCCCCTAGCAAGAGGGCTCCTTTTCTGCAAAGAATGGAAGTGAGGAACAGCTGGGAACATGAACCAGAGAATGTCTGTGATTCCACTGAGTGATTTAGGTCAACAGGAAAGTCAAGTGCTCCAGACCAGTTACCAAATCACTCTAATTATCAGTATCTACTTTGTAAGAAATAAAGGGCCTCTGAATGAAGGTTGTAAACTTTCTGGTGCTAACACAATGTTTGTTCTAATCAGATAAGCACCCCCATAGAGATGGTCTCATAATCGGCAATGCAGAAGTCCACGGGGACCGCATTGGTTTAACTTGTAGTACCAATGTGACTTTCAGAGCAGCTAATACAATAGCAAACTGACTTTTCTGCTTAAAGTTTGGCCTGCTGATCTTAGAGATGACTGTTTTCGACCGCTTGTCCTCAAAGGCAATGTTAGATCATTCTTTTTAGAAACCAAATAATGTAAAACGCTCCGACTTTGAATTGTCCCGTGTTCCAACATCGCTAGTACATTTTAGAAGGGGGTACGTGAACTGCCCGTGGCTAAGGTGGTACTGATAGAGAAGTGGGGCACCGTATGGACCACCTCTGCTCCAGCTGCAGCTCGGATTGCCCTCAGGTTGGGGCTTAGGTGAGTTGTTGGGGATAGCTGAGGTCTGAACTTGGAGGGACTTGCTTCCTGGCTTAAGGACCTATAGAGACTGAAAAATTACCACAACGAAGCAAAAGAAGACATGCTTGGTAGCTTATTTCCATGAGGAAATGAGTTACCTGTCTTGATGTAACCAACTACCCAAGAGAAGGCCACATAAGGGAAGGAGAGTTCATTCTGGTTCACAGTTTGCGGGGATCGTGTCCATCACGGAGAGGAAGAAAGACACTGGGCAGTTCCAGGGTGACAGGAGTGCCCCACTGAGACTCCTGCACACTTGGTACAACAGGAAGCAGAGATCAGACAGGAAGTGGGCAGGCTATCAAACCTTAGGGCCTGCCCTCCAGTGACCTACTTCCTTCAGCAGTATCTCACCCCCTGAATGTTCCACAACCTTCCGGAGCAGCACCACCAGTTAAGGATTGAAGCGTTCAAACACGTGAACCTGTGGAGGAGATTTCACATTTCAACCACAACAGCAGGATACAGACTTTCCTATAACGTAGTTATTGCTTTGTCATTAGACTTAGTCCAAGGCCATACAGAGTTTAAGTATTCTAAGGATGAGGAATCCTCTTCCTTCTTCGTCATATGGGTTGACATCAGCCTAAAGTTCTTTCAGGTAATTGTCAGCCAGAGGAGAGCAGAATGTGTGAGCAGAGGCTTTGGCAGCCTTCTCTCCCACTCTGTTTTATGGAGAAAGAGTGGCTGGAAGGACAGACCCTCTTCGTCGATCCTGGAAGACTTCCTTTTCCCAGCTGGTATTTTTTGTGTCACGTGAGCCAAGCACATTCAAGCTCTTACAGATGATTCTAGCACTGTGATCATTTGTTTTCCAGTAGAACAGAAGTGGAGTTTAATTTCTAAGGAGGAGGGATTTGTTGACTCAGCCTTCTGAGTGTCCTGTGATTAGCAGAAGGCTGGCTCCTGATTTGGGAACAGCATGTTATGAGATTAAAACAGTACTGACAGGTGTTCTGTACCCTACAGACCATCACAGACCATCACTGCCATGCCTAGTTAAACAGTCACCGGGATCCATTGCCATTGTTGGTATTTTATGGCAGAAACAAAGGTAGGTTCTAAGTAAGCATTTTACCCACTACCCTTGAAGAAAGACCTCTTATTGTGGTGTGCTTCCAGGAAACAAAGGGTCAGTTATATACAACACTGCACACACCATACACAGAAATCAATGACTTAAATGGTGCTGGGGAACAGGGGTGCTGGGTATTGGGCCCAGAGCCCCACACATGTAAGACAGGTGCTATACCACTGATCCACACCCCAGTTCCTCAAAAATGTTTCTGAAACAACAGCAAGACCATACCAAAAGGAAAGCGTAGAGGAACGTGACTGAAGTCCTGTTTCAGGGGACTTTTTCTCTCTCCCATCCTGATACATACACTAACAAGGTGAGAGTGAGCATCGTGTTTGGGTCCCAGAACCCTCTTGAATATATCCCATTTCAATGAACTCCGTTCTGACCATCAGTTAGGCACTTGAGGCACACCGAAGGAATAGGAGGTTTGACAAGGTCAAGTGGTACCTCTCAGGAAACTTAAAGGGAGACAGATGTGCACAGTGCAAAGAGAAGTGATGAAGCCTCTTAGTGAGACCTTGAGAAGACTGGGGAGAACTAGGGTGAAGCGGTGGGCCCTCGCTGGGGATCTTAGGAAGAGTCACAGTGGGCCAGCGTTGTAGCAAGGCCTGAGTGAGGCCAGCTTGTCACTAGCAAAGGAGACTGGAAAGATTTTCAGCAGAAGGGAACGTGTGAGACAATTGTGGGAGCGTGGCAGGAATGATTAGTGCCTTGGGAGGCTGATGGGGTACATTAGGACGTTTTTCCGTGACGAGTTGACATAGCAACTAGTTTTATGTTTTAGCTTTTATCTTTTTCCCATGGTGACACATTAGTTCCTGGTTTACTAGGAGTCACCTTGTGTAGTCTCCCACAGCATTTGTATCTACAGACTAAACAAGGCAGACCCCACTGGTCGAAGTTAATGATGGAGGGTGTTGGTGACTTCCTGTTCCCAGCATTGTTAGCAGTGTGATCACTTTTCAAGATGCTTTCCTTGAATGGTCTTAGACAAGTCTGCTCTCGGTCTCCTTCTACGCAGTAGTGGACAGCCTCTGGACTAGCCCCGGAAATGATAGAGTGCACACAAGCAATGCTTAGATTTAGATTTCTGGTCTCTTTTCCAACTGTAACCCCAATGTTTTAAGTAGAAGTCGACAGGCGCCATCTTCAAGGCAAAATTCTGCCCGTGTCACTTTGGGTATCTTTTCATCTCTAACACATGGACATTGTGCGTGCAAGTGGCTGAGTTACACCAGTGCATTCTGGGAAATGAGTGACAGCTGAGATGGCCGCCATCGTTAGAGCGTGTCAAGCCATAGTATAGTGGTGTGCCTGTTCTGTGGGCTCTTCAGATTTCTCTCCTATAACCTATGAGAGGCTAAAAATAAAACCAGAGTGTATAAGTTTCATTCGTCTGTTGATGAACTCAGTGAGCTGGCCTCACCTCAGTTTAATAATGTATGCCATGGAAGGGAGAGTATCCAAAGAAGCCATGATGTTTCCCAAAGCTGGGCTCTGGTCAGCATCTCTCCTTCATTTGTGAGAAGATGATATCCAGAATTTGCAGAGACGAAGGATTCACTGGCTTCATAGTTTTTATCTTCAAAGGGTTCTTGGTAATCCTGCAAATGTGTGATCTTTCAGAAGAGGGAGGGAGGGAGCAAGGAAGCGAGGGAGTAGAAAGAATAAACGAACAAGGCATAAAATATTCATCCATCTCCTTTAAGAGCGAGGGGGGTGTGTTGCTTAACCTGTCAATATCATAATAGGCATGTGAAAATACTGCTCTAACAGCCTGCCTTACATGCTTAATAGGGCTAATTTGATTTATTTACTCTGTGTTCTGTATGATAGTTGATGCCAGATTTCCTCCTTCTTTGAAAAATAAAACAATTGATAGTGACAACAATATTTTTCCAAACTCAGTCAGTTGTCTTGGTTTTCTGTTTTCTGTCTGAGTGGGCAGTTACCTAACAGATTTTAATTCGTGGACACACTTCCCATAACGCAGTAATTTAAGGGCTTGGTTAATCCCAGATAAATACTTCTTTGGTGGATCTTTATGGTTAAGGGAACTTAACCAGACATGAGATGGTATTCTGCGGAAGGGAACTGGCATATGAAGAAAGGATTAGTCCCAGAAATGAAGCAGAAGGCTCACTATGAGAACAGAGACACCACAAGACTGACATGATTCTGGGTCTCCCAAATGCTGCCCAGGGGCTCCGTATTCCTCTGGAGTCTGCAGCATGCTAACATGCAAAGGACAGCAGGAGACAGCAGCTGGAGACCAGAAGGGGAAAGCGTGCTCCGGTCAGTGCCCTGCCATGGCACCTTAACCCCCATAATGCTTCAGTTCCTTATCCAGGATCCTTGTTGGCCAGCCAGGGAGAGGGGCTGAGCCAACATGTAGCAAGTGCCACGTGTTCACTCCTGGTGTTTAGCTGTGCTTCCAAAATTAACTTTTCCTTCTTCATAAATGTACTACTTACTTGAATTACTTTAAAACACACTTGGCAAAAGAAAGAAGTGAATAAAAATAAATAAAATCATTTACAAGTCCCACGAGAACCATTTATGTTTTTATACCTCATAGGCACAGAAATGTAACATTCCCAAGCAAAAAATAGACTTTACAAGGCTAAATATAGTCTAACCATATGTCCAGCAATCATGCTTCTAGGTTCTTTTCCGAACTGATTGAAAAACCTGTGACCATACAGAAACCATGTGACTCCTGATAGCAGTTCCATTCATAATCATCCAAAACTGGAAGAAGCCAAGATGTCCTTGGTAGATGAATGGACAAACTATGGCATATCCGTACAGTAGAATATTACTCAGTGATGAAAATGAATGAGCTGCCAGGCAACAGGAAATTTTAATGAATCGTAAATTCATATTCATATTGCTAACTCTTTAAATTAGCTGGGCTTTTACTTGGGATCATTAGTGATTTGAATTCTCTCTTGCTGTCTTGGGTAGAACTTGACATGGAATATAAAAATAAATCCAGCTATTACTATTCTAAAGCTCACCATGGACAGACTTACATTGGGACTGTTGCTTTAGAAAATAAGAATTGTGGGGCTGGAAAGACGGCTTAGGGGTTAAGAGCACTGGCTACTCTTAAAGAGGACCTGGGTTCGATCCCAGCACAGCCATCTGCAACTCCAGTTCCAGGGTATCTGACACCCTCTTCTGGCTTCCACAGACACTGCACACACATAGTGCATAGATATACAAGCAAGCAAAACACCCATAAAATAAAACAATAAAAGTTTAAATTTTTTTTTTGTTTTTGTTTTTTCGAGACAGGGTTTCTCTGTGTAGCTTTGCGCCTTTCCTGGAACTCACTTGGTAGCCCAGGCTGGCCTCGAACTCACAGAGATCCGCCTGGCTCTGCCTCCCGAGTGCTGGGATTTAAGGCGTGCGCCACCACCGCCCGGCTTAAAAAATATTTAAGAAAAAAGAAAGAAAATCAGAATTGTTTGCTGTTCTGAGATAAACTAACTCCCAGTGTATTTAATCATTTTGTAAGCCCTACTCTTGTTTCTGGATTAAAAATAAAGGCAAACACTTTGCAAGATCCTACCTCTCTTCGTTGATAAGTAGCCCAAACAGTAAGTAAAATGCTTACATGGGGACATTTTTGTAGTCCCCCGAATTTTTAAGAAGTTAATTCTCAATAAGAGAGTGTGAGGCCTACAGCTTAGCCACCACTTGAAGTACATATGGTATTTTAGTGTGTGCACCCTGTCCCCAAGATAAAGTTCTAGTTGCTTCAGAAAAGTACAGTTGTTTCAGCCTGGAAGGCTTCGCCATTGGCATCCTTCTGATGAACTGTTATGATATAGCAGGACCTCTGCACTGTTTCCTGCCCTCCTTATGTTTGGAAGCTTCTGCAGATTGCTTGACACACGATTCTGCTGAGATCCCAAGGGCACCTGCTTAGGATGGGTATGGGCTGTGCTTGACTAGATGACCAAGATGGCAGTCTATAGAGGCTGTGAGCTCAGGTGGACGACCAAAGTGTCCACACGGGACTTCTCTACATGTTACAGGATTCTTGCAGCTGGTAGGCTAGTGATACTCACATGTATCTCCTGATAATTGGCTTTGTACAGGCAGTGGTGACGCTTCCTGTAATTGTCACAGAGCCTACCCAGATGTAAAGAAGTAGAAAATAGACCCCACCTCTTCATGGCAAAGGAACCCAGGGGATGGGGGAGAATGCCCCAGCCACCTTTGGGAACTATAATCACAACTCGCTCAGGTTTCTGGGTAGTTAAGGAGTGCTCTATGGGGAAAACATTGCAGGAAACCTCACTGACTGTAGACATCTGGATGGAGCCCTTCGATCTAATTCCTGTTCAAAAACAAAAGCTGACCAAGAAAAACAACCTTGAGCTTCTGTCCCGAAGGAAATACTCTTGTAAGCATTGGGTACCACAGGCACACTATCTACCCCTTAGGTACTCACAGGCACACTATCTACCCCTTAGGTACCCACAGCACACTATCTACCCCTTAGGTACCCACAGCACACTATCTACCCCTTAGGTACTCACAGGCACACTATCTACCCCTTAGGTACCCACAGCACACTATCTACCCCTTAGGTACCCACAGGCACACTATCTACCCCTTAGGTACCCACAGGCATACTATCTACCCATTAGGTACCCACAGCACACTATCTACCCTTTAGGTACCCACAGGCATACTATCTACCCCTTAGGTACTCACAGGCACACTATCTACCCCTTAGGTACCCACAGCACACTATCTACCCCAGGGGACAAGTCCTGTTGTCCATCAAGTCAGACACAGTGATCCTGAGAAAAACATTAACCTTGCTTCTAACTCCGCAAACTCCAACCCTTGCCGCTCTACCTATAACAGGAATGATTATCACAGGTCTGGGTTATTTTGAGGAATAAGCTCCATGTTCTTTGTAAACACCTAGTCAACAACGCAGTAAGTTTTTGTTTTGGTTTGGGGTTTTTGTTGTTGTTGTTGTTGTTTTTATTTGGTTTTTGAGACAGGGTTTCTCTGTGTAATAGACAGTCCTGGCTGTCCTGAAACTCGCTTTTTAGACCGGGCTGGCCTCAAACTCAGTGAGATCTGCCTGCCTCTGCCTCCTGAGTGCTGGGGTTAAAGGTGTGCGCCACCACTGCCTGGCCACAGTAAGTTCTTAATAAAAGGTAGTGGTTATTACTCCATCTTTATTTTTTGATTTCCATCGACAGCATATGCCTTCAAAAGTTTCTAGAAAAATTCCAGGCATTTATATGCTTGTGACTCACAGTTTTACAGTTTTGTTGAACATAGCCCGTAGACTCTTAAAACTAAGGTTTCTAATTCCAATTTTAGTCTGTTAACATAGATACAGTACTGTAACCAGTATTAATAATTGTTTAGTCTTCTAAGAATCCTAATACGGTGGTCATTGTTGAGTTGTTGGGTTTAAAGTGGAAGACTGCACATCTTAACCCCCAACCTTCAAGTGTAGATTAGCCCATGTTGCATCTGAAATTGGAGAAAGAACAGATTCAGAGAGTTTGTAGTGAACGATACTGCTTGTTTTACTAGAATGTGCCATCACGCATTAATGAGGAAAAGCTGTGTCTATCTTTAGGCAGTGCTCTTGTCTCAAGAGTCTGCTAATTAGCTAAATGTTTGGCATATCTCTGTCACCCTGGTGGCCCGGATAATTAAAGTCAGCTTTGAACTCAACAGTCTTCCATGTCTTATCTCTGCTTTTGAAGGCATCCTCATCCACTGAGCTGTTTCATGGTAGTGGTTCGCTCCCGAGATGAGCAGAGAGAGTGGGTTCACCAAGTTTATCACACTTTTCACACTTTGAAAGAACCCTTAAGTTACAGATAGCCTTTCACTTTCTCAAAAGTACAATTTCTGTTTTTTTTTTGGGGGGGAGGGGAAATCTCTCCAGGGTTAAAGCTCTTGGTAACGCCTCAGTCTTTGACAAGAAAGAGAAAGATTAAGGGACCAGTGGTTGACCCCATTGTTCAAACTTCATTTTTTTTTTTTTTACACAAAAATTCAAAGAGTTTCATGAAATTGAGAAATCCCACAGTCTGAGACTGATGTGATGTAGCATGTTACCAACGGAGGTATCAGGGGCTGGAGAGATGGCTCAGTGCTGAAGCCGCTTGTTGCTCTTGAGTAGGACCTGGGTTTGGTTTCCAACATCTTCCTGGTTATCACAGCCATCCATAACTTCTATTCCAGGGGATCAATGCCCTCTTCAGACCTCTGCAGGTGTGCTTCTGACCACCAGGCATACTTGTGGTGCACATATACACATGTAGGCAAAACACACACACACACACACACACGCACACACACACACACACACACACACACACACACACTCACTCACACACATACACCACAGTAAATCTAAAACACACAAACAAATGGAACACAGACCCAGAAAAAAAGAAAGCCCCAGCCCCATCCATCTATCCATTCTTTCCCTCGCTCGCAGAGTAAGTATTCATGAATCACAGATTACATCTCAGTTCCTGGCATGGTTTTGGGTGTGATCAGGAATACCCAGAGTCCTCTGTCTGCTCCTGGGAGGCAAACCCATGAGCAACCTGTTTCCATGGGACCTCCTGATGGGTCTAAAGTGTGAGCATATGGCACTGTGTGCACCTGACTCTTAACAGTACATTAAGGAAGCCTTCATGGGAGAGAGACACCCCCTCTCCACTGTTTTCATTGAGCTTGAGTCTCAAGAGTCCTGTGGAAACCACTGTGGAGAGCCACATGCCCCTGTCATTCTATGTATGATGAGTGATGCTGCAGTGTTGGCCTCATTCATGGGAGTCGCCTCTGCGCTGGGTTATTTTGTTTATTCTACAAGTAATCATGTATAGGAATTATGCCTAGAGTAGCCATAAAAGGGTTTGCAAAGTTGTAAGAAATATGACCTCTGTGTGATGCCTGTATCCCAGAAGAAACAGACTGGTAAAGAACCTACTAATGTTAAAGCTCTAACTACAGACTACATGAGCAGCAGGTCATGGGGACAGTCAGTTATGTGTGAGGAGCTGTGGGAAGGCTGCAGGGCAGTGTTGAAAACGTCAGGTGAGGGATAGCAGGAGCAAAGGCCAAGGACTTAAATCATGGTGGCCAATCAGAGCCTCTGGGGCCTGACATGACGGAGTATAAGATTCAGTATCTGAAGGGCTTTGAGCACACCCTGACAAAACTGGACACATTGTCACGTGATGGTGGAATACCTGCCTGTGACTTCAGATACCCAGGTTCAGACCTCTGCACCCCCTTACTCGTGTGTACTTACCTCTCTGAGCCTGAGTTCCTTGAGGACATGATCACAAGGTCTTGCTAACAGGGCTGTTGTGATGGCTCCATGAGAGAGTGCCAGGAAAGCCTGAAGTAGCAGATGGGGAGTGACTGTTACCGTTGCTGTTGCTGACTCTTTGTATCCCATGGCCATTTGGGAGCCTTTGAAAGTCATTGTCTTGCTATAGCTACTCCAGCCTGCCGAACCACTATACATTATCTTCAAGGGTTATTTTGAGGGTTCAGCAAGATCAACCTGTGTGAAGGGTTTCTAACTGCCGGTGTATTAGTCACTTTTCTCATTGGTCAGACTAACCTGGCAAAAGCAGCTTAATTAAGGAAGGGAGGCTTTATTTGGGCTCCTGGTAGAGGGTACTATCTGTCACCACAGGGGAAAGGGTAGTGGAGAGCAGCTGGAGGACCATGAGACACTTGTTCCTGTCACATCTGAAGTCAGGACGGAGGGAGAGATGAACGCCAATGCTCAGCTCGCTCCCTCCTCTTTCTCTGGGGGACCCCAGCCTATGAGATGGTACTGCACATACTAGGGCCGGCTTTCCTCCCTCGGTTAAACCTTTATGAAAGCGTCCCAATAGGCCCAACGGCAAGTGTGTTTCCTTGGTTATTCTCTAAATCCAGTCATGTTAATGAGGAACATTATGCATCACGGCTAGGTGCATGTGACGTGCTGGGTACATGTGTGTACATATATTTAATGAAGTATGTGAAGGAATAGAAAACGTTTCTTTACTTGGCAATGAATTGGGTAAATTCAGAGAAGCAGAGCTTCTTGCCTGAGGTGGTTCATTTAATAAAATGTAAATGAGTATTCAGTAGATGTCCGACTCCATTTTGGAGGCAACTACATCTTAAAATTTGATTTAAAGAACATCTGTAGTCCTGTCATCATAATACATTTTTCATTCGGGGAGAATGCTGTCAATCTTGATTAGATTCGAGTAATAGCTTTTGTAGATGCACAGTCATGGCTGGCATGAATTTTGCATTTCAGGCTTTTTTTTTTAGCATTATATCATTTTCCATTTTCCTTTCTCATCATCATGTTAAATTTTAATGGGTGTAAAAGTACTTCAAATTGATTTTCCTTCGCTTTTATCCTGAGTATTAGTCTACTTCCTGTTATTCATCATTCGTAGTTCATAGTGTTTCTATAAGCATGTCCCCAGATACAGCCAACCTCTTCTGTTGACTTTTATTTCCTTAGATACGTTTTCAGAAGTGGGATCACTGACTTGATGGTCATGAACAGTTTTATTGTTTTTGACATTCACTGCCTAGACTCTTCCACTGGTTGGGAGACTGCCCGTTTCAACACTGATGGAAGATGAGTAGTTTATGTTTTAAATAACTTTTACAGATTTCATGATAAATGCAAGTGATACCTCAAGGCCATTTTGCTCTGCATGTTTTGATTACTAACGCTTTGAAATACGTTTTCACCTAATTTAATAACCCCTCTCTTTTCTCCCTGATCTCCTTGTTCTTACTCAGTTACCAAGTGTGGCTTGAGTACCTACTCTTTGCCAGACATAAGTCTTTAGATGCAGAAAGGAGTGAAAGACGTGGGGTTTTATACTTTGCTAGTGATGGTGTGTGAATGCATACACAGTTTTAGCTTCCCAAGAAGTGTCCACGTGTGGTCTGAATAAGACACCAGAGGCAGGAATAACAGGTGCTTATCGAATAAAACAGCTGCTGAACCATCTCCAAAGATGTTATTGAGGTATGCATATGCATGCATAGATGTATGTGTGAGTGTTTTTAATAGCTGTGAATTTATAGTAATTACTCATTATCATGGTATGGTATGGCAAGAAGAATGCTTGTCATAAGATAAGAGCACCTCCCAGGAAAGAGATGGAAGGACCTAGCCCAGCAAAAGGGAATGAAAAGAACAAGTCAGTCATGGAGGAGCGGAGCGTTGGAAGACACAGCATGAAGGAGGTTACAGAAAGAGTTAGCCTCTCAGGTGCCTGGGGAGGCATTTGCTCAGTTGGGCTCCCTCCTGGAGGTCCTCAGTAAAGTTGGCTGAAGCAGTCCCTGGGTCTTGTCAAAACTAAAGCCAACCCCATGCTCTTGTGTTTCTAGTGCAGAAGGGCAGCATGGCAGAGCAGTGGTCTGTGTGTCAGAGCCAAATAGACACTCTTCACATCGGGCTCTGCAGCCTGCTAGTTCGGTGACTCTGTGCAATGCTAATGCCATCTTAAGAGTTACAGTTTCTGTACCTTCACCTTCGTATTTTGTGGAGCTGTTAGAATGGAATGGTCAGATACAAGATGCTTAATGCAATGCCTAGCACATGTGGATCCTTTGTATATAGCAGCTGCTGTGATGGTTACTATTCCTTGTATAGGGGATATACATTCAGTGTAGATTGCCCAGAGGTAGAGCATTTTTTTTCTAACATGAATGAGGCCCTGAGTTCCATCCCTAGCAACTTTATAAGTAAAAGAATTTATATGTTCATAGATATAATAGTGATTTTTTTTTTTTTTTTTTTTTTTTTTTTTGGTTTTTTGAGACAGGGTTTCTCTGTGTAGCTTTGTGCCTTTCCTGGAACTCACTTGGTAGCCCAGACTGGCCTCGAACTTACAGAGATCCGCCTGCCTCTGCCTCCCGAGTGCTGGGATTAAAGGTGTGCGCCACCACCGCCCGGCCGTGATTTTTTTTAAAAGATGTATTATATACATACCCTTTTCTTCTGGTCACAGCTAGTCATAGAGACAGGGAAGCGAAGCAGTTAAGGACCTAACTACTTAACTATGGGTCTTTGGTGATTAACTTGATCACCCTAGATCTCAGTTTCCACATCTGGGAAATGGAGACAATAATTAACACCCAGCACATAGATTCCTTTTGAAGTTTAAAACAGGAATGGTACGGACCTCATAATAAGTGCCGAATCATTGGTAGCATTGGCGACTGGAGACGGCTTTGACAAGGATGAAGAAGATGATGGTCTTTATAATGATGGTGTTGACCGTAGTAACTGCCTCTGGATAAAGTCGTTTCATTCCCCTTTCAGCATAAACTAATTCTATGGCTTCTGACATTTCAATCCCTCCGTTACCCATTACTTCATTACTTTGTCCTTAGGGGTCTTAAATTCTCTTTCTTTTTCGGGGTTCACTTGTATTTAATCTTCTGCTCCTTTTGTCCCAGTCAGGCTATTTGATCCATCATGGTCAATGCTAAATAACTTTTTTTTTTTTAAATACAGGGTCTCCCCATACAGCCTGACCTGATCTCAGACTCACACAGTAGCCTAAGCTGACCTTGAACTTTGGACACTCCTGCTTCTGCTTCCCGAGTGCTAGGATTACAGTCAAATGCCACCATACCTACCCATATGTCCTTTGTAATAGTTACTGCCTTCTCTTAAATCAGAGATCGTATCACTTGTCATACTTACGTGTTCCTCAGGCAGGAGTGATTCTGTGGTCACCCAGCCCTGTCACAATCAGCATCTCCCCACAAGGATATTCCTCTCTCCTTCCGTCCCTGGTATTGGGGGCAAACGGTCTGATTTTTGTAGATCTGGTGTGGGGGTAATATTGGTGTGCACAGAAGGCTGACGGGACACATGCAGACACTTAAATATTCTGTAGACTTTCTCCCTCCAGACCCTAACTCCTCCTCCATCCCTTCTCATTTCCTCTCAACGTTGCCTACAGTGGGAATAACTGGGCCTATACAATTGTCTACCTGGTTTGAGACTTAAGAATGTTTTTTGTTGCCACACATAACACAACAGAGGTTCTTGTCGGTGTTGTATTTGCCTTTGGCCTTGAGTTTTAGACACCGACTGTCCGTCCCTCGCCCTTCACTCATCTCTCGGTGCTGTGTTGTCTGTGTCTGCCATGATCACCCCTTCCCAATGTCTGCTGATTTCTCACTGTTCTGTGTCTGTCTCTCATGCCTGTGTCTTCCTCGCTAGCCCTCCAGCCTGCAGCACTGACCTTACTGTTGACTAGGCCATGAGCATCCATCCTGCTGCTGTTACAGAGTAAGTGCGTCCGTCCTGCTCTGGTCGCCTCTTAATGAGAGTGTGTCTTCCCGTCCCCGGAGAATGAATAACGTCTGCTTCCTGGGTATTTTTCACATGATGTGCTCTGTTTACTTCAAGGGATTTATAATTGCTTCTCAGATCTTCCAAGCTTTTCTTTTTCATTAGTGCTACATAGCTGTCTCATTAGGGCCAGATTCCTCCCTCTTCTCTCTTAGGTTTTGAGTGTCAGTTATAAGAGAATGGAGTTTCAGGTCCACGTCCGCCAGCATGGGGGCTAAGAGCAGGTCTTTTCCCAGCCCTGCCCGGGAGTCAGCAGGGCACAGCTGAGGTTGTAGTTCAGGGCAATTTCAGGGAACATGTTGATCTTTCCCAAGCCAGCTGATCAGCGCCAGTGTTTATCTTCACAACAGCAGATGCATGGGCACGGTTCACATTTCGTGTCGTCAGTGTGTTAGTTTAGAAATAAAAATTTTCTTGTCTTGACTTATTCTTTGTGAGCATGTGTGTAACTGATTGAATTAATACTCAGATAATTTTATGTGGGGTTTTTGTGTTTAGAGAAAAGTCTCTCTTCTTCTCATTTTCCTCAACAAACTGAGTTTTGCCTCTGATGATGACAAAAGTCTCGAGTGAGTTCTGGTGGAGTGGGGAAGGTTAGAGACAGAGGGAGTGGACTTGATACCACGGCGTTGCCTGTCTGGCCTCAGACAAGTCAAAAACGTCAACGTGAGCCTCAGTTTCTCAGCTGTAAGACAGAAGCGGTCATGCTGTAAGTCTTCCAAGAGGGCTACAAAGATTAGACAGAAACATCTAAGGTGCTGCCCCTCACAGGCTCCTAGGAAATGATGGCTGCTGTTCTCAGTGTCATTGAACTCCAAGTGGTTGGAAAGCAAAGCCAGTTCTACAGTGCAGATCTGAGTCAGACCTAGGGAGAGCTCATGGGCAAGGTTGTTATCATTAAGAATATAAAACACAGCCGGGCGGTGGTGGCACACGCCTTTAATCCCAGCACTCGGGAGGCAGAGGCAGGCGGATCTCTGTGAGTTCGAGGCCAGCCTGGGCTACCAAGTGAGTTCCAGGAAAAGGCGCAAAACTACACAGAGAAACCCTGTCTCGAAAAAACCAAAAAAAAAAAAAAGAATATAAAACACTAGATGGGGACCATGTGGCTCTTCGCTGGCCCTCTGTGATGACCACTCCTCTGTCCCACCCTGCCTGCTCCATTGCTACCACTGCCCTGGGTATTAGAGCTGTGTCTTAATGCAGAGCTGAACATGCCTTGAGCAAAGACAGTGGTTTCTTGTGGCTATTGTCTTATCCTTGATCAGGTGAGCCCGTCTTTGGGCCTTGGTCCACCCTCTCTGAGCCCTGAGGTTTTCTTTGAATCCCTGAGCCACTTGCCTGGCCCATGGTAAGCAATCTCAAGAGAATCCCTCTTCACCCTCTCTCCTAGCATAGCCTTTCACTGCTGGTCACCTTAGTTTATGCAGCACATTCCTAGCCACAGGCTCCTTGGAGTGGCATGCATTAGGAAGTCCATGCCTGGGTATTGTCATGTAGCTTTGAATGACTTTCGACAAGAAGCATAGAGGAGTGTTCCTTGCCAGCTAGCACCTGCAATTTACTCTGGAGTGAAGTGGAATTTCTGTCTGAATTTCCTGAATGTCGGTCGCACAGCTTTAAGGAGATGGACGGTGGCCCTGCCGGGTCTCCGGAGCCCAGGTGTAGGCCTCTCTCTCAGCTTTTCTCCATTATAAATGTTTTGTTTCTGTCTCAGCACAGAAGATGGAGCAAACGACGTTATTACAAACCATGACTTCTCCGTTTAATTCATTTTTTACACTGTATTTCAGGGCTCATTTTCCTTCCTTAGTCATTCATGAAGCATATATATTAATAGAACAGCTTCCAATTAGAACGGCCCCCATGCGTGAGGAGTAAAGTGAGGGGAGAAGCCCATTTCCCCCAAGATGCTTACAGCTCGTCGGGATGGTTTGGAAACATGGAAAACTAAAATATGGTTAAACAGACGATGCTGTGGAGATCCTCGATACAGAGTATTTTCCCTCAGAGTCAGGGAGCGAGCGGGCGAGGACACTCAAGAGGCCCTGGGGAGATAGTGAGAGCATGTGCACAGAAGGATGAAGAGAGATACCTCCGGAAGGGAGGGTAGGCCTAGGTTGGCCAACAAAGGGAGCTGTGGGGGCGAAGAATCTAGAAAGATTGGCTTGGGGGAGGGGGGAGTCTTACAAAGTAAAAGCTCAGGATTTGTCAGGCGACAGAAACCCCCGGGGGGGGGGGGGGGGGGGGGCGGCGGTTGAAATCCAGTACGTGACATCAGCTTTGAAACGGTAACGAGACTGAAGAGTCTGAGCCCTCCACAGTTCAGTGAAGCAGAACAGCAATGTGTCATAGGAAAGTAAGCCCCGCTCCCAATGCCGTCCTTCATTCCTGCCGTCCTTCATTCCTGCTCGCATGGAAATGACTCGGGACAGCTCTGAGAGGACATGGAAAGACAGGGAAAGCTGTGACTTCAGCTGTCAGGTGATTTGGAATTCGCTCTCTCCACAAGGAGCTCCCAAGAACAACCTCCAAAGAAATGTTCCAGCAGGGAGAAAGAAGCCCTGCTTGTCCCTGCTTCCATAGGCTGGGTCCAGAGTGTAGTAAGTGGGTAGGTGAGTTACCTCCAGAAGCAGTTCCCAGCCATTTCACAACTTCTTACACACACAGCCTCAGATGCAGGAGAGACAGCAGGCAGGACCTTTTCCTGTGGAATGTCACTTCCAAACAAGCGAGCAAACCAAAGAAACGGTGAAATCTCCGTTCTGATGAAAACGTTAACCCAAAACAAATGTGGCCCCTCGCCTCTCGGCTGGACTCGACCTTAGGTGAGGCTGAGTTTTCTCTATGTTCACCAAAAGCTGCTTGTTTTCACAGTCAAAGCCAGATCCCAGTTGTGTCTGAGGTCAAGTGCAGAACAGATATCACTGACAGCTGCCCAGAGGACAGCTGTGGCAATGCGGAGACGAGCGGCAAGTGGGAGCCGCTGGTCCTTGGAGCCTCAGTGTTCTGTGTGGCTCTGGTGTGCCTGCGTGCTGCGTTTGGGGTTTTCTTCGGCTGCCTCCTAAGAGGTCTGTAGCTCTAGGCCTTACAACCCTCGTCCGTTCGACTGAAGTTTGTGTGTGGTATCAAGGCCCAGTGGCATCTTTTTGCATGCAGATATCCAGCTTTCCTAGCAGCAGCTGTTCAAAGAAAATACAAGTCCTTGTTGAACCGCCTCGGCACCTTCGCCAAAAACCGCTCGACTGAACACGCAAGAGCTTATTTCCGGGCCTTCCGTTCCATTGCATTGTTCTCTGGGTCTTTCTTTATGTCATACTGTGCTGGTAGTGTTTTTTTGTTTTTGTTTTTGAAATAACTTATTAGTTTTAACAATTTATTTTGTGATGTTTTTCCAGGTTTTTGTACATATTAGGTTATGTCATCTGCAAACAGATCATTTTACAATTTTGATACTTTTTCTTCTTTCTCTTCCTTACGTTGTTGCCCTGGCTAGAACTTCAAGTTCTGTGCCAAATAGAAGTGGTGAAAGCTGACATTTATTTTATTCTTTGTTCTTTGTTCTGAATATTAGAGAAGAGTTATCGGCCATTGAGTCTGATGTTTGCTGTGGGGTTTATATGTAGCTTTTATCGTGTTTTATCTTCTTTTCCTAATTTGTTGACCTTTAAATCATGAGTCAGTGTTGGATTTTGCCAGGTGCTTTTTCTGCATTGGCTAAGCTGACAATACGAGGCTGGTTCCTTCCTTCTGTTAATACGTGTTGTCATAGCTGACGCTCTCTTACTCATCATCCATACATGGCTGAACAAACCATCCTTGTATTCTAGGAGTCAACCCAACTTGGTTACAGTGTGTAATCCTTTCTCCCTCGATGGCATTAAATTAAGTTTGCTAATATTTTGTTAAAAATTTGATGTCACTGTTGGTAAAAGATACTAGTCTGTAATTTGCTTTTGTGTAGCTTTGGAATTAGAGTCGTTTTAGTCTTACAGAATGAGTTAGAAAGTGTTCCTTTTTTTAATTTTTTGGAAAAGTTTGATTAAGACCGGCATTCATCCTTCTCTGTTTGTTTGAATTCACCAGCAAAGCCTCGGGCCTGTGACATTTCACACACTATATTTTGCCCTTTAAATTACAGTGAAAAGCTCCTTGTACAGTATTGCAGTCACTGGGGATGCTCACTACTAGCATTCTCAGTCTTCTCCCACGGGGCTCATGGGAACTTCTTTGCCCCTGTCACTATATGCTTCTTTTACCGGGAATGACAGTGGAGGTGACATGTGTTACATCCCAGGAAATCCCTTGAGCCAATGCAAAATTCTACAGATTTCTCCTGCTTAGTGTCATGACCGATAAAGGTCTGGATTGTTAGTCTCTTCGTCTGTGCCTCTGAGTGAGAACATGACTTTTGCAGCAGTGTCCCCAGTGATGATGGACATGAAAACTGAGTTGTTGTTTGAAACTATTGAGTTTAGGAATGTGTTAGCACAACTTAAGCTCCCTCTGAGAGAAACAGATACCCCTCCCCATGAATGGTAAGCAATGGGAGTTGAGGTAGTCACTCTGCAGTGTCCATTGTGGTTAATAAGTACCAATAAATCTTGTATACAGTGTATGTATCCTTCTGTACTGTCTAAAACACTTTTATCCAAATGCTAATCAGTAGTGCTCTAATTACTTTCTTGTCTTATTTGCTGTCTTTTCCTAGCAGTTATTCCTAAGTATTCTCACTAGTTTTTAAGTGAATGTGTGTCCCTGAACATCTTATGTTTTGAGCATCTTAGAGGTGTATCAAGATTCTAAAAGAAATTGACAGACATAGTGTATTCTTGAATGTGGCAGTTGTTACTATTTGGGGATGTAGCAGTTTCTAAATTAACTTTGAGAAAAGTCCAATGTGCTAGAACATTCCATATGTAGTCTCATAATAAGTGACTTTCTGTTCTGTAAACTGTAAATGGTCACGTGTTAAATGCCATCATACCAACTTTCCACTCCAAGAATTTATCATGTCTGACTATTTAAAACTATATTGGTTCATTTTTTTTAAAAAAGACTTTTTTTAAAGGATAAATCCATCCATCTGAAAGCCAATTACAAGAATAAATAACATTACTTATGTGCTCCTATCTGTTACATATTCTAAGTGATGCACATAAATTAGCTCATAAAATCTTCATAACAATCATCTTATGCATAAGCAAACGGGAGTAGGAAAATCACGAAGTTTGCTAAGACATTCGTCACTGGAGAATGGAAGAAGTGGGGTTTGAAACCATGTTGTCCGGCCTGAGCCTCTATCTGTACTCAACTCCCACTTGAGTGGGAGCCCCAGATTACCGTGTCCTCTGAAGTTTATGCCCGAGTGGGCAGTGGTGGCAGCACAGATAGAATATAAATTGTGTGTGTTTCCTACCACAGTTAGCATGTGATACTTTTTTAAACTCAGGAGACACAAGGGTTTGTTTTGTCTGTTTGGCAAACGTCATTAGTTTCCACTTCAAGCATCCTATTAACCGACCGAGTTTTCTGTGATGGTCAGAAGAACCCCAGTGGACCACCTAGTTGATGATTGCCTGTCCGCCCTCCTCTTTTCCCTCCTAACACAACAATCATGACCTCATCTCTTCTTTTGGTCCCAGGCTAGGACTGTTTACAAGTATCTATCTGGGTGTCTTAAGGTAACAGAAAAGGGTGCAGAACCTTTTCTCCCAGACCCTGCAGAATGTCATCTGACCATGACATATTTACCCAGAGAGCTCATGGTGGTCCCCGGACAATGCCAAGAGCCTGAAATGTTAACAGCAGTGCCCTGGCATGCTCCTGCATGGCAAGTGGAGTAGACATGGAAGTGCCAGTGAGTTGCTCCTCTTGACTTGCTCTTTGGAAAAGGTGTGCCCGGGAGTGGGACCCAGTGGCATCGTGGACAGTTTGTGCGGAGATGCTCAAGATGAATCCTCTGAACTTCAGTGGGATGATGAGGGCCTATAATGTGTTTTCAAGTGTAAGGGCTATAGCACCTTGGCCAGCTCTCCATTTACACTTTTGTAAGGATGGAGTTCCTGACTTTCCAGAGTTGAATGTTGTGGAGAGAGACGAATGTGATTAATTGCACAAACCATGTTCTTGTTTCTGTCCTCAGGCAGATTCCTCCCCGACACAGGGTGCAGTCGTATTTAGCCTGTCATGATGTTGTCACAACTTGTCGGGAGGCTCAGTCAGTGCCTTTGCCACTTGCAGCTGCTTAACTGAGCAGAAACCCCAGCCCTTCTGCTGGATCTCTGGTGGGTGTGGAGATACTGAGGAATAGGACCAGGGAATTCATAGAATAAAACCCAAGAGCAAACACTGTGTACCTGCCACAGGCCAAGCACTTTACATGCCTCTATTCACTGACTACAAATGACTGTGTTTGCAGTATTCCTACCTCACGGAGGAAGAACTCTTAAGTACTTAGGCAGCTTGTCTGGGATCATGGAGGTGAGCAGCCTGGCAGGAGGGACTGGCATGACTTGAGCATAGTCCACAGTAGTATTCACTCAGGATAGTAAATTACAGGATGAATAGTGGTTTCGAAGAAGGAATGCATGTTGTAGCAAAATACGTCATTGCTTTTTATTATGGGAAGTTCCGGGCGATACTTGTGACCAGCATGTCAGAATTCTGAGCTGTTTAACCGGAGGAGAGATCTCCTCATAGGAGAAACCATTAACCCTCCCTGCTTAGACAAGGACGCAGATCCTAAGTACAGTAAGAGGCAGCGCCTGCTCCCAGATAGAGTAGGAGGAAATGCATGTGTGTGGCACAGTATGTGTGGAGCAAGTACCAGTAACAAGAGAGAGGCCATACCCTTGGTGTCTGCCTGAGGACTCAGGAGAGCTTTGGGTGGGAGGGAGGTTCACATTGATGGGCCCAAAGCTCACAATTGCATTTCTCAAAGATGTCCCGCCTCCCAAGAGTACAGCATTCCTTGGGGCAAAGGGACGAGGGTGGGGGTGGAAATAGCCCATGGCTTCATCCGAAGCCATCTTTGTCCTTGGAAAGAAAGGAGAACTCTCTTTGGGGGATGAGTGCAAGTGAAACACCTTCCTAAGCCTTGGAGAGCATCACCTTACACTCATCCCCCAAATGCTCTTTGATTTTCCCACCACAGACCAGTCTGGGAAAGTAACAGTGACTCTTGGATTAGACTGTTACTTGTTCATGGTGTACTAAGTGAAGAATCAGCAAGTCAGTCTAGCAGCCAGACAAGGCCTTCTCGCTTGCTCCTTTAAGAGATTAAAGTGATCATTTCACACCATACAACCCATTGGTTTGGAACCCTAGATGTTTAGAAAATGCTTTCTGAAACTACAATTTCCCTGATGTGGTGTGTCTACTGCATCAGGTATATTTGTTTTCATTTAAAAGAATGTTTTCAATGACTTCTGACAGTATTAATACATGTGATGGACAATTTAGTGAAATATCCTTGAGAATAATTGTTTTAAAGCAGTAAGCACCCATTTATTGTCATGAGTGTGGTTCTAGGGCTAGGTGGGGGTGGGGTTTTTTCATGATTTCAGGTACTCTTGCTTCTCTGGAATGTAACTGAGTTCCAGTCTTTTTATGACTTTTCATAAAAGATAAAGTATTTTCTCCCCCGAGATCCATTTACTCTCCCCAAGAACTGTTGGGTTGTATTTGACTATTGTGATGGTTCCCTCAAGTTCTGCGGCGTTTTAAAACACAAGACATTGAGTTCTTGTCTGACCCCCCCTCCTCTCTCTCTTCCTTGTGAAACTTCTGGTGGGGTAGGAGTGGAGGAAATCAGTGTTTGGATATATAGGTCACTTCAGATGTTCATAGCAGGATGTTCGCACGTCAGCCTCGGGTGACCACTTACTGTTCTGTGTAGAGTGCATTCAGAAGGAGCTCTGTCTATGGTCAAACCCAACTTCAGCAGGTATTATTTTGCAGCATTGATTGTGGCGGGCAGATTTTAAGTGTCGTGGTGGTGGTGTGGAGGTTGAGGCGTGCATGCTAGCTTCCAGTCTCTAGTAATAAGCCGTTTGGCTCCTTACGAAGAACCTTTCCTTCCACATCCCCGACGATGTCCTGGGTGTGTCCTAAGAACTTGTGAGTTAAAAGAAACCCTAGTCAAAGCAACTGGATGGTGTCTCCCCCACTTGTTGAACACGCTTGTCTGAGGACTCGGGGGAAATCAGAGCTCTCCTGCTGTATTGGTATCACATTCCTTGGCCAAAGTTTGGGCCAAATCTTTTCGAATTTTACCGCATATTACTTGCAGCAGGGTGGGGCAGGGGCGGGGTGGAGGTGGTTGAGATCGGGTCTAGCCTAGTCAGGGCTGCCTAAAACTCCCTCCATAGCCAAAGCTGCCCTTTAACCCCTGATTCTTCTGCCTCTACCTCTCAAGTACTGAGCTCCTAGGCATGTATTACCATGTCTGGCTTATATGGACTCTTTTGATCTTGGTAATTCACCATTAGGCCTTTATCATATGTGGTATACTAGTTGTTTATTACACCAGCGTTAGGAATTGCCACAGAAGTTACCTTAAAACAAGTACTTAACTCCTGTCACAGTTTCTGAGTTCAGAATCAGGGCAGTTTAGCTGGAGGTGCAGGTTCCGGGTATTTCATGAGATTGCTGTTGACCAAAGGTTTCCATTGTCTCAAGATACAGCTGGAACTAGAGGGTTCATTTCCGAGCTCCTTCATGGCTGTATAGAGGCCTTCCATAGGCAGCCTATATGTTCTCACAACAAAGCTGCTGGCTTCTGTCAGAGTATACTCCCAGAGACAGAGCCAGCAAGCCAGAGGGCTACTGAGTGAAAAGCATCCATCTTTTATAATCTAATCTTCGAAGTGACATGCCCACGCTTCTGCCACAGACCATTGCTTACATAGGCCAATCCCGTAGGGAGAGACTACCAAAAGGTGTGAACTCTGGAGGCTGGGATTCCAGGAGGCCACCTTAGAGGTTACCAGCCTCATTAGGTTGCTCTCAATACAAACCCCAGGGAAGCGCCACCGAGCTACCTGGCCATCTGCCCGTGGTATGATGATGCATTATATTGTAGACTGTGTTACAAGCTGTTAAGAAGATCTCTATATGCAGACATGAAAATATCTAAATTATATAATAGTAAGTAAGGAATTGTGATAGGAAGTGATGTATCACTGCCTGTATTTTACGTAAATTTAAAATTAGATGTGCATACAATCTGGTATACTACTCTTTTTATAAGAATGGAAAACTCTTACCAGCGATTAACTCCTCCACCTCTTTCTTTCCCTTCCTTTCTCTGGTTGGGAATTTTTAGAACTTCAGAGCTGAGACACCTCTGTCTGCAGGGGTGACTATCCCCTGTCTACTCTGAGCATTTCGCTCCTTCCCACACACATCTCTCCTTTTCCAGTGCAGAGTCTGCTGGCAGCTACTGCTCGGGCTGTAACTGTTCCTGCCCCACCTCAGCTTCTCATTTGCAGGGTTCCTGTCACTCGGTTTGCAGCCTGAGTCACAGGTAGGTGAATTGCCTGTGTGTCCTCAGATAACTGGGCAGCAATTTTTGTATCAACGAGGACTTCAAGTCCCGAGATGCCTGGTCTGTCTGGAATCTCCTGAGTCACTGGAGCGCTGTCTTTGCTGAGCAGGCTGCCAGCGCGAGGATGCTGTCTCAAAGCCCCTTCAGCTCCAAGCTGGCCTTGAGGCACAGCCAGCCTGACTCTGCTGTTTTCTAGAAGCAGCGTGTTTCTTTCCAGCCCTAGAGGAAAATGTTTCAATGAAAATCCTCCTTCCGATTTTGAACGGATGAATCCATCTTTTAGTCTGCCAAAAAATGAGGATCCCACAGACGGTGTTGTGTATGTAAATCTTCTAGGCATTGCCTTCATGCCCCAAGTTGAGCGTTTCCTTCAGTATAACATCTCCACGGCTGTCCTTTTCATTAATGCGTTCCTTAAATATACATTTTAGCATTTTCTTTAGCAGTGGCAAAAAGCCCGGTTCCTGCTGTGGAGGCTCTTGCTGTCCAGTAGGCAGGCCTGATGCTACCCAGTTAAGCATAAATGACTCCATACTGCCTTAAGTGCTGGGAATGAAAAGGACTGTTGTATGTGCAAGGCTCAACCTGCAGGATCAGTGAAAGATTATGTATTGCCTTTGTGCAAATTAGCGAGAAAAATGCCCTCTGTGTGGACAAATTGAAAGGCAGCCTCCAGGTACATGCAGACTTGCTGGCATAGTCTGGCAGGTTGATGGGCCCCTTTTCTGGTTCTCACAAAGGCTTTCTTTTTGCCAGCTGGACACAGCCCAGCCCCAGCACTCCACCCTTAGCTGGCAGATCAGCCTCCCCACCCCGGTACCTTGACGACAGTTTCCACCCCGCTGCCAGCCCAGGCTCTGGGCACTGGCTAACCTGGAGGACCAAAGCAGGCCTAAGAGAAGACCTCAGGATGAACTGGTAGTCGTTAGAGGGGGTGGTGAAGGCGGCCATCTATAGCCTTTCAGGCGAAGGACAGTGAGAGTCAACAGAGTTGGGCCAGGGAGATAGATCCCACAGTAAAGTGCTTGCTGAATGAACGTGAGGACCTGGGCAGGTTAAATTGGTCCTAATAGAGGACATGAATTAGGCCAGGCCTAGTGGCACACACCTTTAATCCCGGCACTTGGGAGACAGAGGCAAACAGATCTCTGTGAGTTCAAGGCCAGCCTGGTCTACAAAATGAGATCCTGTCTCAGAAAAAGAGGAAGTATACAGTTAACCTATAAGTGATTCAGATCAGGGTTGAGTGGGAACTTCCCTTTAATTATTCATTTGATCCACACTCCTCCCAGACTCATTAGAGAAGACTAAGTCCTTAGCAAGTATTGCACTGTACACTTAGCAGTGTACACTGAGTCCTTAGCGTCCTGGTGTCGCACTGTAAACCCACAGGGTCTTTAGACACTGCTCAGGAAGTCTGTGAACTTTCAGGAAGTCTGTGAACTTGAATATGAAATGCATTGTACTCAAAAAAACCCAAAAAACTAGACTTTTACTAACCTGTAGCAGAATTTCGGCTTCTAATTTTGACCCATTTCAGGACACCTCTCTTTAGAGGAAGGAATACAGTGCCCTGCAAACACCCTGATTATGAACATGGGTGTGATATGGTAACAGGGCCTATGCACTTGGAGCTCTGTAAGTCACAAATATTTCCATATAATATTAAAGTTGTTGAAATATTAGTGTTCACACTCACACACACACACACATATACATGCACAAGTAAGGCACGCCTGATGGGATAGACAGCCACCCCACTGTGTAACTTTAGAACACTAAACTGGGACTCAGTTTCCCCACTTGTGAAACAGTTTAATCACGACTAGGAATCTCAGTGGAGGGACTCACTCTTCACCCTTTAGTTTTATACATAAAAGTATGAGGCCTTGTTCTTTGCAGTTTGCGTCTCTGTTAATGGCAGTGTATTAAAATATAAGAAGTCTATACTTGAATCTGCAAAATGAAGGAATGTCGGATACAACAGTTACACCTCTTTTTAGTTGTTGGACTTAAATGTTTTTTCTCCTGTTTTCTGTTCATAAAACAGTGTGTTCTCTATACATTCTTTGCCTGTGAGGTAGCATTTCTGTGCGTGTGTCTTCTTTTTAAATTATGTAATGACAAATCAGAGTTATCACAGGGGTGTCACTTATGAGATACGAACGGATGTTACGATTTTTAATAAAGCACAGAAGACTAAAATGAAGCTGGCTAGCCTACCCGTTACTTCAAGTATTTGGTATTTTTGTGGTGAACATATGATACTGAAATCTGCAGTACTAACAACAAGCTATGTTCAGTACAATGTGCGGTACAGATGTAAAGAATCCATACTCCTCACGTCTAACTGTGGCCTGGTGCCCTTTGAATATCATGTCTGCATCCCTCCCACCTTTCAGGTCCTGGTAGTGATTGCTGATGTGCGTTTGATAGTTTTAGATTCCACATCTTTCGGTGTTTAATTTATTTCACTTAGCTTAATGATCTCCACATCTGTGTTGTCCCCCACAACATCATTCTTTGTAAAAGGCTGAATTGTATTCCATGGTGTACATGTGCCACATTTTCTTTATCTGTTCATCCATTGATAGGAATGTTCACCATGAGCATGAGTGTCCAGGAGACCCTTTGACAAACTGATGTCGCATCTTTTAGGCAGATGCCCAAATGAGAGGTAATTGGATTGTACAGTAGTTCTATTGCCTTTATTTGTTGTGAATTCTTGAGATCAGAGGTCAGCTTCCAGAGTTCTTGTCTCCTCCCACTGTGTGGTTCCACGGGGGCGGAACTCGGGTTGTAAGTCTTGACAAGAGCCTCACTCACTGAGCCATTTTGCTGCTCCATGTAGTAATTCTATTTTAGTTTTCTGAGCGACTTCCTGAAGATTTCCGCAGTAGCTGTGCTGATTCACCGAGAGGTTTGCTGTTGTCTTCTTGCTTTCGTGGTGTGTGAAAATTTACAGGTAGGTAAGAAAGGGAACCCACCGCACGGTCCTGGAATGGTCCGGTCTGGTGTTCTCACCCTGAGCCATCACTTGTCAAATTAATGGAAAATACCACTGAGGTACCAAAATAATTCGTTTCTGTGTTTACCGTTATGTTCACAAATGGTGCTAATTTAGGTAAGTGTATAAATCCTTTCTATTTCACCAAAGTACCACATGTCTGCAGAAGGTGCCTTCAGAATTGTGACTAAAGGGCACAATGTAACCAACGGTTGACTAAGATTTTTAAAATGACCTTCCTTGAGGTCCCTAGAAGTACTAAATATTACATTCTAAAAACAAATAGCAAAGCACAGTGCTAGGTGGGATTGCTTGCTTTAGAAAAGTATTTTGAAAGGAGAGTAAATGAATTTGCTGCAATTTTGTAGGCTGCCCGGTTTTCTTTACCCACTTTTTAAAGGCAAATTATAGTGCCACATAGAACTTATTTATCAAATTCTCTTAGCTGCCTTACTTACATAGCCAGGCAGGGCAGATAAGCAGGAGTTCAGGCAGGCAGTCTGCCCTCCAGGAGTTTAGTTCCCGCTGCTTTGGTGGGACGGATTTACTGGATGGATCTGAACCATAGCTCGAGGCTGGTGACATGATAGAAGAAATTAATAACATGCTTTGCAGAAGAGAGCTGCAAAATAATTTAAAGAGCAATAAAGGGGAACGTGCGATCGCAAACCCTAAAAAACAATACAACGAAGTGAATATGAGAACAGACATGGGATCAAGTGGAACTGACCCAAGAGCCCCGAGACGCACACACAGATACTGTTGCGCCAGTGTCTGAGCACCCCGCAACCCAGTGGGGGGAGATGGATTGATGGTCACATCCCAGTGAATACAGATGAGTTAGAGAATCGTCATTTTTAATCATGTTATTCAAATCTACAACTTAACAATTGGTAAGTCTTTAGCCCATATTGGAATGGGGTAGTGTTTGGAATAAAAAGCAGAAGAAACCACAGTTATGCTCCATCCTGCCTTAGTAAAGAAAGCCCTAATTATGAGGAACAAAACCAACTCAAATTACCATAAATAAACCAAGACATCACCTAGCCAGATCTCAGGTTACCCCAAGGGCAGGGCCAGGGCTGGGGCAGACCTTCCCAGGGTCCAAAGGGAAGTAGTTCTAGATTCTGGAAGGACCTGAGCGCTGTATCTGCAGCTGCCCCCCTGCTGGGCTCATCATTAATGACACTCAGTTGCTTAACTGGGTTGGTTCTCCTTCTGGCTAGCTGCTCTTCCTGTTGCAGTCTGTTACCTGGTGGGAGGGTGAGCCCGCTGCCTCCTCTGGGCAGGAGTGCATTGGACAGAAAGCGGCTCTGGGCAAGGCAAGAGTGATTCATGCCGAGTGTGTGTGAATTTGAAATGTCATAGATTGGATAACACACAAACACTTAAAAAGGCAAATACTGCCTGAGAAAAATATTTATGGCAAGTGTCATGCAAAAATGATGGATACCTCTAACAAAGAAGACAGTTTTGACAGTCGCAAAATACCTAGCTCGGAACAGCCTGTAAGTGGGCAAAGGGGATGATGGACAGTTTGCAGGAGGAAATGAGATGCATGGAAGGAGAGAATAGAGAAGTTTGGCTTCAGCAGAGGTATAAAAGACACAGATTTAATAAAAAACAAAGGGATGCTTTTGCTTAGGGAGTCGGCAGCACTTTTGTGGGGCTTTTTGTTTTTGTTTGTTTTTAAAATCATACTGTTAATTTTGGCAAAAAGTGAGTCACCCTCATATTCTGCTGTTGAGAATATAAATAAGTACACACTTTCTGGGTAAAGATATCGCAAGCCAAAGAGATGATCCTGTTCAAATTGGCCAGCAGTTCTAAGAAGGAAAGTCAAAGAACACAGCCATGGAAGGGTATACCTTTTTGGGGGTCAGTAATGGTGAAAACTGGGAGCAGCCAGCATTACTTCAGTGACTAATAAGCAGGATGTCCAGGTATTGAAATGGCATCTGCCACTAAAAATCATTCAAACAAAGATGTCTAATTTCATAATTCCAACTTCGCAAATGGGTAGGAGGCAGAGAAGCAAAACTTTTACAGACAATAGTCTGCGTTTTAACAGCACTTAATAATATAATAATAGTTGATTTCTTTACTACAGTGAAAATATTACTTTGACTATCAAAACAACATCAGTAGCCACATATCTGCTCTTTGTGCCAAAGATACATACCTCGCACACACTGTCGGGTGGCCCTCTGCTCCCTCAGCCCCTCCCCCACCCAGCTCTTCCCCTTCCATGGGATCTGTGTCTGGGCTTTCTTTACCCAAGTAGCCATTGATGCCAAGCAGAGGCTGTGTCAGAGGCTGCTGATGTCCTCACCAAGGCAGCCCCTCAGGGTCCCTGCTGAGGGAGATGAGTGTCCATATGCCACCGCTTGTGACATGGAAGACTGCTCACCGGAGCCCACCCTTCTGTAGAACTTTGGTGTGATGTGGGAATGGGCTCTTGGACTCACACTTAGGGCCTGAAGGAGAATTCCTGACATAAAAGCTGTGTCTGCAAAGGCTGATTCAAACGTCGGTGACAGTGGAGCGATTAGAATGTCACAGTTCCAGGGACTAATTACAATTGGCCTTGGTCTTCAGCCCCCTCAAGAGCCATTCCTTGCCCACATCCACGTCAGATAAATTTACCATCCTGATAAACAGGTAAAATCCTTTGGAATGTATTAACCTAACAAAACCCCATTCTCCACCAACCCCAGGACTCAGTACTGTTCGCCAGCATCTGAGGTTTATAGCTCAGATTGCGCCTGCTGACCAAGCTATTCTTCAAATGTTTCCACCACTGTGTTTTACTTTGTTTACTTTTTTGAGACAGGGTCTCTCTATGTAGTCCTGGATGTCCTAGAACTCTGTAGACCAGGCTGGCCTTGAACTCAAAGATTCTCCTGCCTCTGCCTCCCAAGTGCTGGAATTAAAGGCGCGCGCCACCACACTCAACATATTTTAGAAATGCCTTGATTCATAGCTTTCTATGTTCTGTTACCATAAAAACGTCCGTGTTGGAGCAGTGGAACCTGGGGTAACCTAAGTCCTTGTTTCTAGGCCATGGTCACTCAGATTTGCCTCCAGAATAAATTATCTCTTTTCCTTTTTGAGTGAAAAGCTGAATTTTGGCATTGCAGGCCAGTGTACACACGTGTGAGCACACACTCAAGCGTGCACCAACACCTGTTAGCTTCCTAGTCAGACCTCCAGTGCTCCTAAATTGTTCTTTTCCGTAAAACCTCGCTTTCTGGCTTTACCCTCAGTCCAGAGGGTGACATTAAGACAAGAGGGAAGGCTTGGCCGAGTCAGAAGTCCAGACTCAGGAGGACTTCCCTCCACCACAGAGACATTCTTCTGGCTTAGCTAAGTGTGCCTCTGGCGGGAAGAATAATTTTCATCTTGCTGCTGAGCAACGGGAGCCTCACACAAATTGGCACTGTGTGGAGCAGCCCACTGGTCCTCCATGGACTCCTCAGGGGACTAACTGTGGACCCAGGAAAGACCCCTGGGCCCCCAGGGAGACTTGTTGTAGACCCAGAGAGGACCCCTGCAAAGAACAAAGCTTTGCTGTTTCATTTGGCTTTGTTCCCAACTGGACTCTGGATCTGTAAGAAACATTATCCTAATCAGTAATTGCCTTTTCTCTTTCTTGGGGTCCTTGCCCTCCCCACCCCAGGAACACACGCACACACACCTACACACCTACACACACACACACACACACACACACACACACACACACACACACACACACACACACACACACACACACGGTGTTTTCACAGTGTTCGAGGTTATCACCTCTCACTTTGGGGTGCTGGCCCTACGCACTGCAGAAGTAAATGCTAGCTGAAGTCGGGTGGTCAGCAGCAGTCGTCCCACTGGTGAGCCCCCCTCAGATGAGCCCCCCTCAGATGAGCCCCCGAGGGGCCCACTCCCTCACTGCAAGCTCCTGACACGTTGACCCTCTATCCAGCAGCTCCCTCCTGCTCCAGAGCTCAGGAGAGCCCCGGCCTCTGTGGGAGGAACCTTTTGTTCCAGAAGGCCAGAGAAGTCCCAGGGACCGCCCCTTCTGCGTTTGTAAACACAACAGGAAGGCAGGCTGCTTCTGGTTCAGGGCAGGGCCTCTGGAATGGCTGCTCATTGACTTGTCAGGTTTGTGTGGTCATGTAATGATTTCAGCCAGGAATTCTTAAAACCACTGTAGTTGGGGGTGTTGAACGCAAAGACAAACGGACGTGGATTTACGGATCCTGGGAAGGTGATACCTGCAAGAGTGGCTGGGCTGCATGCCACCAGGCCAGGGGGGGACACATACGCCACACTCCCTTCTTAAATGCCCGAGCCTTCTTGTTACAGAAGGTTGTTATAATTTTAGAAAGGAAACAATGAATGGAAGACCGTCTTGGCTTAAAGGATCCACTTCTATTTTTTGTCCAGCTGAATCACTCTGTGATAAAAGCAGCCCTGGGCATCACAAGACTTACTAACCTTTATGTCATTCTCCCTCCCACTCTCTTCCTGAAATGGCTTTTTCCCCCCTATCGGTTTTTATCTTGCTCTAAACAATGTGCATTTTCTCCGCACTGGCAGGCATTACACGGACTTAGGAATTATCTCTGATTTGTTTGCATGCGTATCAGCTGCCCTCTCTTCCCGTGCTCTCTCAGATTGGAAACCACAGTGTAAGCATCTAAGCCTCCTGACTCATGAATACCAATGAGGGAATCATGAATTAATCATTATTGTTCTTAGTGTGTTGGGTTGGTCTGAGGAACTCAACTTGAAAATATTCCCTTCGTGATTTAATTTCTGTTTTTAAAGTATTTATATTATTTGGGTGCTTTTTGAATATGTATTAATTTTTAACTATTTTAACTTAAAATAGCTTGGCAGTTCTGCTTCCGATTAGCTGGTGGAGCCTTTTCTCTAAATCAGATGAGCGATTGGACACACCTGTTCGATGTGGGGGACTTCAGGGAACTTCCCAGAATGCAATTGTCCTTAGGCTTCCTTGAGTTGAGCCCTTTGTTTGATAGGAATTCAGGCATGCATCTGCATACAAAGCCTCCTGTGTGCCCTGCTTTATCTGTTTGGCATTCAAAATGATAAGAGGAAAGGGCAGCTGCACCAGTGTCCACAGGCAGCTTTCCAAGGACAGGGTTACTCCAGTCATTTCCCGGCTCCCCTTTCTCCCCACTTCTCGTGGACTCATTAGCAGCCCTTAAAGTAGAGGTGGTCTTAGCTGTGTTTTCCCACTCCCTCTCAGGTCTGTCCTAACACTCACCCTTGAGAAGGCTTCGCCGTGTGTGTTACGGCGTATAAACCGTCAGTGTGCATCGGTAAATAACAACGCTGATGATTTCTGTGGCCCCATTTGTGTGAGTCAACTGCTAATTTCACTCACAGGGCTTTCAGAACTTGGCCTTGGCAAGTCGTGCATTTCTTTTGTTTCTCAGAGTAGTCATTCTTGGGATTTTTTTTTTAAATACTCAACTTTTTAACAGAAATTCCAAAGTTAAAGTATGCATAAACCATTCAGTTACGAACAAGAAGTATTAAGAAACCGTTAAGAATAAAGTAAGAAATCGAGTACAGCTGTCTGTCCTTCTCTAGCCTCCCAGCACAAGGTCCAATGACTGTCAGCACATCCCATGTGAGAAGACGTCTCCTGGGTCATTAGGCTCTCCACCCGGCTAGCTGCACATCAGGAGTCAAATCCTTAGTGTGAAGTTAGGCTCCATTTCTTCCTCCTAAATGGTGTTGGCAGTAATATATCATTACTTCCTCGCAGACAAGTTGCAAGTGTTAAATCAGTTAATACATGACATGCTAAGTCCTTTGGACTCTATTAAACGCTCTGTTCGTGGAATTGCAGAGCAAGAGGCTGGGGCTGAGTTGGGCCTACTCAGTAAAAATCTACCATGTGCCAATATTACACCGAGACGTGACAGTGAGGTAGGTTACTTACTCTTGTCCAAGTTCAAGTTTCCCTTTCCATAAAACGTGGGTAAAGATTTCACCCTCAGGGAGCACTTGCTGGGGAAGGCAGTCGGTAAAATGCCAGGTCATTTGGGCTAGCAAGAACTCACAGCAGATGCCTGCTTTCAAGCAGGAGGGCACGGGACAGTTGTGATTAGCCACATTTCGCTCTTGGTTCAGTAGAAAGACAAAAACAGAAGGGTCTACTTGCTTTGCTTTGCACATGACATCCTTAGTACATTAACTTGGAAGTTATTTCAGATTTGGGATTTCTAGGAACCAAAGAAAGGACCCTGTGAGCTTTTCATAAGCCTGGAGAGCCAACATTTTACACTAACCTTCTAGAATAAATAAGATGGTTTGTATAAACTTGACTGCTAGCAAACATCTCTCGGTCTGTTGATCCAGAAAGGGCGGTGGTGGGGGACGGGGCAGGGGCGGGGGGAATGACACATCAGAATCATTTCAAAGAAACTCACGCGTTCTTCAGTTTTTCATTTGGATATAACTTCCCTTCCGGTTCCTGAAAAGCCAGTGGGTCCAAAGAATCCTAGTGCAGTGTCTTTCCTGCAGATGAAGAAGGTGGAGAGAGGGTGGGGTCAGGATTGAGGAAAGGGAGGCTGCTTCCTTGCAGCCTGTGACCCCGACACTTAACAGAAAGTTCCCATTCTCTCCAGCATCACACGCACGCACACGCACACACAGTGTAACCAGTACAATCTCTAGCACACCACCTCCAGAAGACACAGTCCCTAACAGGCTATCTCTCGCTGGCATAGAGCCACTATGAAATGAATCCTTTTCTTCACCCTGAATGACCCTTTGATCATGGATGGAAGAGCTGGTGGTGAAAGGCAGCTCCTAAATTGCCGTTTTAAAGCATAGATGGGAATTGTTTTTAATTAGTGCTCTCCAATTATCTGTGTGTGAATGTCAACCTCTGGTGTGCTTAGGGGCCTTTTGAAAACACTTTTTTTTCCCTTACTTCTGCTAAGCAAGCATTTTTGAGCTCTCAGATTTCCAGTGTTCTCTGTGAGAACCCTTGATAAGGAGAGATACACTTCCAGCCTTTTGAGAAATCTCTGATTGTCCTGGAGGTTGCTTTGACAGAGGCGTCTGCCAGATTTAAAATAAATTGTGGGGCTGAGGAGATGGTTCAGTGGGTAAAAGTGCTTGCCATGCAAGCATGGGATCCTGAGTTCAAAGCCCTAGCTCCCATGTAAAAGCTGGACATGCAGAAAGGAGTCTGTAAACCCATTCTTCCTAGGAGAAGACGGGAGGTGGAGACAATCCCCAGAAGTTTACCAGCCCCTAGCTGTGGAAAACAGCAGAGATCTTTTGTCAAACAAGGTGGAGGACAAGGACCAACACCCAAAGTTATCCTGTGACCCATACTTATCCTGTGACCCATACACATGAGCCATGACACACATGCCCTGACATTTATACATATAAATGTGCACACACACACACACACACACACACCACAAATAACAACAATAATTGTTGCTAATTATAAGATAGAATAAACTGTGGCATACCGGCTTTGCTTAGCCCACAGAGTTCTGATACCCATCCCTGTGCCCAGCTGAGAAACACACCATGAGCACGGCCCTGCCCCTAATTTGATGCCCTCAGAGTGGGGAATGAGAGGACACCCAGTGTCTGGCCAGCTGTAACCTGGATGGCAAATACTCCCAGTGGCAGTATGGAGGCAATACCACTTGGCATTTTAGGATCAACTCTTTTATGATTTGGTCACAGGCGTAATCTTACCACAAGCCCTCTTCCCAGTCCCCATCCAGTTACTTCTCTCCTAAATTTTCTAAGCAACTCCCTTAAAAGTCACTTCAGGTTCTAAAAATTCTAATTTTGTCTATTGAGTAGCTATATTTTTCAGAATTTCTTGAAATATGACCCTTTTCTGGGAGATTTCCCCCTACAGTTCCCCCCTCTTTCTCTTCCTTCCTTTCTTTCCTCCTTTCTATCTTTCCTTCTTTCTTTTTTTCTTCCTTTCTATTTTTCTTACTTTTTCTTTCTTTAATCGTCTAGGAGCAGCTTTTACACACCACAACCCTTCTAAAGTCCTCCCATTTTTTAGTATACCCTTCAAAATAGAAATGTTAGCCAGGCGGTGGTGGCACACGCCTTTAATCCCAGCACTCGGGAGGCAGAGGCAGGTGGATCTCTGTGAGTTCGAGGCCAGCCTGGTCTCCAAAGTTCCAGGAAAGGCGCAAAGCTACACAGAGAAACCCTGTCTCGAAAAAACCAAAAAAAAAAAAAAAAAAAATAGAAGTGTTATTATTGCCCTCTGAAAAAGGACTGTGTGTTGCGTATGCTGGGGAAAACCATTTCCAAGAACAAACTGAAGCATTCCACACAAAGCCGTACAGGAAGTGGCTCCGAGGTGTCCTGGAGCATAGGGCGGAGGCCCACTGTGCCTCCGTGTTCCAGAAGCCGTGGATCTCAGCAAAAATGATCTCGGACTTCATGAATGGAAAGTAAAAGAGATAAAGTATTGCTGTCACTCCCACCTTAGTCAGAGTGATCTAATAACAGCTCTCCTGCACTACAGAGGCATGTCTCTGTGAACTTGGAAGTATCTGAATCTGTCTAGACAGGGTATCCACCAACACATGTTCACTGGGCGCCTTTTGCCCAGCACCGCTTTACCAACTACATAAAGTAATAATGCGTGGAAGGACATTACTTCCACTAAGGTATGATAGTGAAACCTGTGTAAACTGATGATGTGACCACTCCATGGTCTAGTTAAGGAGAAGGTGGTGGAGGAGGAGGAGGAGGAGGAGGAGGAGGAGGAGGAGGAGGAGGAGGAAGATGATATGAGACAGAGAACAGCCAGAGGCATCTGGAAGAGTCCAGAGCACAGAGAGAAAATAGTAGAGTGAACATGGCCTGCAGACTGGACCTGGCCATGAGAGAAGCTGGGTGGAGGGGGAGGTTAGAGAGAAGGAGAGGAGAGCTTGGGGAGAGTGAGTGGAGGGGAAGAGGGAGATAGAGCGAGTGAGCATGGCCCAACTCTCAGGGTTATAGGAGAATGAGTAGCTGGGGTAGGGAAGCCCGTGAGCTGGGGAACTTTAGGGTAGGGGAGGAGGAGGTGAGAAGAGCTAGGATGCTAACCTGGACTTTACAATTTTTGTGCAACAGGTACTTGTGATACTGAGGGAGCCTGGAGGTCAGCATGTGCTTTGATATGCTAATAAGCACCACAGGCTAGCCCTGTGTCCCTTCTGCCTTTGGGAATTTGGGGAAATGGAGTTTCCTTTGCACCTGACAATGCCATAGGATGCCGTCATTTATCTGTCACACAGTGCCTTTGAGTACACCAGTGATCCTTCCTCATTTACTTTTGAGGAAGTGCTAAAAATATATAACTATGGAATCAATTATCTTTGCTAATTAAGAAAAAACACTAAGCATGAGCTACTAAAATTATTTTACCTGGAACTTTCAGTTCTACAACAAATAATTCCTTATACCACCAGTGAAACTTCAGAGACAGATGTGAGTTCGTATGTGTGCGTAATTCCTAGCTGTTTGGTCTTCATGGTAATCGCACTCCTTGTTCAGCCTCCGATGTGTGCAGGATGTTTTCCAATTAAGAATGAGGCCATGTAATTAAACTTGTGTCATTTGTAACCAAAGTTTTAAGGCAACACCAGCTTTAGGGGTTTTGTAGGACTAGACTCAGCCGTCTTGATAGCCACTGAGGTAATATGAAACACAGAGTGGGGATTTAATCAGTGCACCTGGGGAAGAGGACAGATAAAGGGCACAAATGTGTCTAAACTCATCTTCAGGATACTGGCATGAGCGTTAGGTTTCAACTGGAAGAATGCAGACAGGAGGTCAGAAAATGTCCATAATTAGCCAGTATGTTATATCAAGATGTAGTCTGGCTGGTCCTTGTTTTCATGCTAGTTCTATGCGGTGGTCCAAAGAAGGGACAGGATGGTTCTCAGAAGATAACCAGTCACATTCTTAGTAGGTAATTACCCTTATCTGCAGGAGAGGGCTGTCTTTCCTGGCTGTGTTGCTCCTGGAATCCTGGGTAACTGCAAATTTAGGACAACTCAAAATCGTTGGCATCTTTTTGGGAATCTAGAAAAGGATACTGTGAAAGCTGATGGTTAAGACACCAGGGTTACTCTGATCCTAGGGTCTTCAGCCCTAAAGAGGGACGCAGAAGGTTAGGTTTGTGTAAGAATGCCAGGTTGTAGGCTGCCTCGTTTGACCTTGTTGGCAAAAGCAGTTTTGAAGAGCCGGCTGGAGGCTCAGCATATGCACACTGTCCATGCTACTCTCCTTATCCATGCATTTCCGTCTTCATGACTTAGTAACAACTGTGCAGGAGGCCAGGGCAAGATTTCCCGACAGCTAATATTTTCGTGCCACTAATTTGATTTTCTTTTCATCTTTTATGTCGTACATTCTATTACCTACTGCTGTGGATATCGTTCTGTATAAATAAAACACTGATTGGCAAATAGCCAGGCAGGAAGTATAGGCGAGACAAGGAGAGAGGAGAATTCTGGGAAGTGAAAGGCTGAGTCAGGGGGACACTGCCAGCAACCGCCATGACAAGCAGCATGTGAAGATGCTGGTAAGCCACGAGCCATGTGGCAAGGTATAGATTTATAGAAATGGGTTAATTTAAGCTGTAAGAACAGTTAGCAAGAAGCCTGCCACGGCCATACAGTTTGTAAATAATATAAGCGTCTGTATGTTTATTTTATAAGTGGGCTGTCGGACTGCCGGGGCTTGGCAGGACCCAGAGAGAAAACTCAGGCTACAACCTACTTTAAGATGCAAGTCTTTGTGCCCTCAGTTTACCACCTACATGCCATTTTCTTTTCCTTAAGTTCTCGGACATACAAGAAGAAAGACAGAAATGGTGATTAATGCTTCAGCATGAATAAGAAGTCACTGTAAATATAGTGAATGAAACTATTTTTAAATGTCTTCTGTAGTAAAAATACCATGTTAATTAACACTTACCAGACTGGAGCTAAGCAAATTTTAATTATATATAAAAAAAAAAAAAACACTACACATTCTCCATTTTCTAACACAGTGTACAACTCAAAGAACCAAATGAACTAAACCTGCAAAACTGTTCAGCAGCACCCCCTAGCATATGTAATCCTAGACAAGCAAATAGGAAGCAAATCCTAGTTGCCATTTTCTCTCTAAAGCATGTGTAATTTTTCCATGTCTAATTAAATGGGCAATTCTGGACATAGTTCCCAATCTGCATGTCAAAGATAGCTATCAGAGTGGATGGCATTACCTAGCAAAATTACTTCCTGTTAAAATATTTTCAAAATGATATCACTGTCACTCTGGGTGTCCTCTCTCCCTTACTTCTGCTTTGATTGACTGGCTTAGCGAGTGTTTGTTTTTACCTTGGTCATTCATTGAGGAAAGAGAAGTACCAGGCATGGGAAAGGTTCCTAAAGTAGACTAGGGAAAGTGTAGCTGGAGAATTTTTCTCCAGCTCCCACCGCCAAGTCCCGCCAGTCCTGGAGCCCATTTATAAAATAAACACACAGACTCTTACATTACTTAAACTGCTTGGCCATTAGCTCAGGCCTATCATTGTCTAGCGCTCACTCTTATATTCCGCCCATTTCTATTAATCTTTACTTTGCCACGTGGCTCGTGGCTTACCGGTACTTTACATCATCCTTGTCTTGGCGGTGGCTCCAGCCGGTCCCTCTTTTCTTCCTCCTTCCTCAATTCTCCTCTCCCCTTGTCCCGCTTATACTTCCTGCCTGGTCACTGGCCAATCAGTGCTTTATTTATGTAGAGCGATATCCACAGCAGGAAAGCTTCATATATAATGTCTTTGGAGGATGTCTGAGATACGGTCTCCGGAAGCCACCATCTCTGGGTGTTGTGGTCTTGGGGGAAGCCCTTCACTACTGTGCAGCAGGCTGTGTTCCTCCGTGAAGTGGGCAACAGCACTAGTGTAAATGTCGTTAAGCGGCTGAAAGCTAATGGTCACAGAGGAAACGCTCCATGTCGGCCATCGGTTATCATTACCGTCACTCCACCAGGAGCGCTTGGATGTGAACAGCAGCAGCAGCCGTTGGGACTTCTATTTCCGACCTGAAATTCTTGGGGCAGGTTCTTCAAACTCAGTTTCCTCATCTCTGAGTGGAGTAGTAACAACTGCTGGGTACAGTGGTGCAGGTAGAAAACTCCTGCAAAGTGCCCAGACAGCGGCAGCAGGTACAACGAGCGGAACGCAGCTGGTGGGCTTTTCAGAATAACAGCAGCATTAATCATCGGCGACTCCAAGACGAGGAGACAGCAAAGTCAGTGTTCTGTAACCAGAAGCAGAGAGTAGAAACTGACCCAGCAAACCCAGGGAAGCCAGTTAAACCGTACAGATGACGAAAGGCCCAGGAATTGCTGACGCCAGATTATCTCTAGATACCAAAAGGAAGATGGACTAGAACCAACAGTGTTGATTGAGATTCCATTTTTAAAAGCCATTTGAAGATGGGGAGACAGCTCTGAGGAAAGCGCTTTGGCATGCAAGTATGAGGACCTGAGTTCAGATCCCCAGCATCCATGGAAGAGCAGGCATGCCCCGGTAATCCCAGCTCTTCGGGAGGGGTGGAAGAGACAAGAAGATCCTGTCAGTCTCTGGAGCTCCAGGCTCAGTGAGAGACCCTGTCTCAACAACTAAGCTTAAGAGCATATGAGGAATATGACCTCTGGCCTCCATGCTCAACCCCACCCCAACACCCATCCATACCCAGTAGCACACACAGACACACCAAATCCTAGGTCACCATGCTCATTTTCTGCAGGCAGGCACTCTAAGGGAGGAATACCAAACTAAAATCACAGCTCTTGTGGGGAAGTCTACATTCTTAGTGCCAAGACCTGTGGTTGTCGGTCCCCAGTTTGATGCCCAGAATGCTAGCAAGGAGGAGTAAATACTCCCAGGAGATGAAATGAGATGATGAAGAGGTGAGATGAGCCTTCTCATATTCCTCTTCTGTGTACCAGGCAGACACACAGAGCCAGAATTCGTCAAGTCCTTTAGTCTATCCAGACATCCTTTACCACGGTGCACAAACAGAGGCTGGGAACTACGGACAGCAGCTCTGTCCCAAAGCTGATCTTCAGAGCCCTGGCTTTCAAGGCTTCTCTCTGGGCTTCCTTTGCACACTGGTTCAGCTCCAGGCACGCTGTGAGCTGTGCTGCCTCCTTCTGCTGCTTTCGGTTTCTGTTGCCACCACGCTCTAGAAAACTGCATGGGGTTTTTCTCCGTCGGGCATTGGAGTCATACACAGACCCCGCGCCATGTTTCTCGCACATTGTTGCTCTCAACGTTCGTCGCTCCGAATTCTCAAAGGTGTGAGATGGCACTTTGTCAATGCCTCGCATGTCAGCCTTTATGGCATGAACAGTTTGTCCAGCACAGCCAGACTTGGAGGTCACTATTGTTCAGTGGATTTTGTGACACAAAAGTGGTCCTTTGAAATTACACCGTGTAAGGACGTGAGTAAGTGCTTTAACAGATCTGTGTATGTAGTATGTATCTGTGTATGTAGTATGTTTTCTGTTTAATGTTGGTTTTGAAATATACAAAAAAAGCACATTTAATAGATTTGATCAAGAATTTTAAAATGTGGTATTTTTTAAAATTCTGTATTTTAAAATTATGTAGGAATATAGATATAGATATATATCATGAGATTTGCCATATGGACATTTTTAATTCTTTTATTCTTTGATAGTCTTTGTGTGTGTGTGTGTGTGTGTGTGTGTGTGTGTGTGTGTGTGTATGTGTATGTGTGTGTGTGTGTCGTGAATTGTAGTTTTTCACTCCTATTACCCTCTCTTATCACCCTCCTACTCTCATGTCAAGTGTGTATGTGTGTATGTCCATCCATCCCGCCGAGTTTAGACTTGCCTCCAAGAGCATTTACAAAGCATATTTACTAGCACATGAGCTACTTAATCAGTGACTACCCCACTGGAGAAAATGACCCTCCCTTCCCAGGAACCAGCAGTCCCTCAAGAAGGGTGAGGCCTCATCATTTAACAATTTTTAAGTGTATAGTACACTAATACATCATATCAGACTTGCTCCACACCAGCACAGCATCCTCTCCAGAACTTTTTCATCTTGCAAAGCTCCAACTCTGTTCCCATGAATCACTCACTCCCCATTCTTCCCAGCCTCTGACCACTGCCATTCTACCTCTCCATCGATGTTGTAAGCTTTATAGCTCTTACACAAATGATTATTATTACTACAAAGAGTGAGTAACAACTGACATTTGTTACCAATATGATCCAAAGATTTGTGGTGAGAATACTTCACAGGTATTTGGGTGAAATTAAGTTCTTTTTCCATCCCTGAAATAACCTAAAATGTGTTTTTAAGGAGAAGACCACCATGAACTTCTTATAACCCAGCTTTAAGTGATGGTGCCATGAGTTTTGGTAAATGCTGTTTCTTGTTGGCTTTTCTTTTACCCTGCCCTCCTTAGTCCCAGCTTTAGTCAAGGCTACAATAAAGATGCCAGCCCTTGTGTCTCGGTTCTCAGGTTCATTCTTAAGATCCTCCAGCCTTCTCTGTGTCCAACTTTATTTTGAGTGAATTATTGTCACTGAACAGTGTAGCAAAAAAGGAAGGCAAACATTCATTTATTCATTCAACAAACACTTACTGAGTAACTACCGATATTGTCTACTATATGGTTTGGATATGAACTGGCTCCCAGAGGCTCATGTTTTGAAAGCCTGGCTCCCAGCTGCTGGATCCAGTCATTGAGAGGAGACTGGGTCATCAGGACCCTGAGTTAATCAGTGGATCCAGTCATTGATAGGCAACTAGATCATCAGGACTCTGAGCTAATCAGTGGATCCAGTCATTGAGAGGCAACTGGATCAGCAGGACCCTGAGCTAGTCAGTGGATCCAGTCACTGAGAGGGGACTGGGTCATCAGGACCCTGAGCTAACCAGTGGATTTATCTATGATGGATCTTAATTTTATGGTATTAATGGAAGATGGTGGGTGATGGGAACTAGGGGGAGGAAGTAGTCAGTAGGAGTGTGTCTTTGAAAGGTACCTTGTCCCTGCCCCTTCCTGCCTGTCTACTTTCTGGTTCCTGTGAGACGACTGGCTTCCTCTGTCATAAACTCCAGCTGCCATGATGTTCTATCTCACCTCCGGCCTAAAGCAATGAATTCAGCTGACCTTGCTCTAAAGGTTCTAGGACTATGGGCCAAAACAGATCTTTCCTCTTTACGTTCTTTCCTCCAGATAACTGTCACAGCATCAGAAGTCTGGCACAGCTGTATATAAACAAGGATGCAATCGCTGTTTTAAAGGGTTTGTGTTTTATTGGGTGCAGGCATTTAACCCAGGCCCTAAGAGGAGACGGATGTATAAATTTAGAGTGACGGCTGGCCCCCAAGACAATAATGGAGGTAGAAGTTCTCCCAGGAGGGTGACGTTGTCATCTTGCTGTCTTTCTTACCTTTCTTCATAGCCTGGGGCATTAGATTAGACTACTGTGCCTCACTTCTACAGTAACTGTTCACAATCTCTGAAGGTTGTGGAACCATTGTGTGATTCTGAAGCTGCAGTATTGTGGGTCCTTATTTGGACAAGAGTAGGCAGTTCCCAATGCCACGTCTTTCATTTCCTCTTGACCACATAGAAAGGATACTTGAGAGAAACATTACCACATAATTATTTAAAGTCACTCTTCCCTGGTGACTATAGAACACCAACTTAGGTGGCAAATAAGAGCAAATATATCTTATATATGAAATAATGTCTATGACAAGAGCTGATGAAACAGCTTAGAGGGAGGAGACAGGCATTGATTATAATGTCAGTCAATTTATGTACTATAGTTGGCTCACAAAACCCCTAAACATTTAGGAACTAGCTCTAATACACCCCAGGAGAGATGTATAATTTATGTGGTATTTGGTTGTCATAAGTTACACTTTTGAAATGTTTCAATTGAGTGTCTCTGAAGAGGGCATGCTCTTATGATGAACCCTGGTCCCCATTCCTTGTTCGTTCCTTGGGGCTCATTGATCCTGTATGTTCTGGGCCATGACTTGTTTTGGCCTGGAAGGGCAGTTAGTTTCTAAGCAGGGGCATAGGGACAGCACTGCGTTCAGGACTGTGTCCTTAAACATGTGCCTTCCATCCAGGCCTTGGTCTCATCTTTAGATATTAGGACATAAAAGAGAGCTTTGAAATTCCCACATCCTCGTTCATTTATGTAGAGTGGGCTTTTTAAATGGTGCAAAGGTATATTGAAGGAGATGTCCATTTGCGGCCACTCCTTCACCCTGGATGACAGTTATCTTAGAATCTCCATTTCTTTAATGGCCTCCTCCTTATTCTCACCTTATGTAGTTGCTGTCAGAGTTAACTGATACATATTAAGTAAACAATAATAGCAGTAAGAATAATGGCTGACATTTACTGAGCTAATACCACTGGGGCCTGTGGTTGGATTTTATCTCTATCTAAATCAATTGTAGCCCACAGGCTAATAATGTGATGTCTAACAAGGGGAAGACGCCATCAACACTAGCTGTTATTTTTTATTCTTATTACTGCCTTTGTAATTGTAAGAAACCTTCAATAACGCAGAATCGATGTCTCTGTTTCTCCATTGTTGAGTTTTCATGGGAACATCAGTTAACTATGTATGCTGTCGTGTCAGAGGCAAATGAAGTATTATCTAGGAGTTCGTCTTTTGTAATGTGAAATGGAAGAGAGAGCAGGAGAGGGGAAAGGGAGAACATGCAGTAGGCACAGAGACCCCAACATACATGTTTTCTTTGGGTGCCCCCAGTGTGACAAGTGACTGGTAGACAGCAGACATAATCCTATTTGTGAGCTTTCATGTCATTAAATTACTGACATGAGATTTTGCAAAGTGGCATAAGGTCTCCAACATATCAATTAAATTTTATCATAAAACCTTGGATTTTATCAAATATATCCTTGCAGCCATCTTTTATATGGTAAGTTCCTTTTACATCATGATTTATGTTTGTTTGGAAAAAAATGGATGCCACTCTGAGTCTCAGAGGAAGGTGCACTCATTTATTTTGAACCCAGAGTTTGTGGGGGATACAACTTAAAAGACTGACATGTCTGTGCTTCATTTGGGAGTTTGGAAAGCTTTTCCAGCGTGTCATGGTCATGGTCTTTTGTTTTTTGTTTTTTTTTTTCCTAAAAAAAAATTCTAATTTAGTAATGACTTTGGTATGTCTTCGTAAACCACCTTCCCAGGGGGTCTTGGGACTGATGTAAGGTCTCATGTAACACAGGCTGGCCTGGAAGTTGAAATATAGTTAAGAAAGGTCTTGAACTTCTGATCCTCTTGCCTCCCTGTCCTGAGTGCTCAGATTATCCTCATGAGCCACCACCACACCTGGCTCGAGCAGCTTTTTGTCAGTTACTTTGAAAGGCTTGTACTGGTGAGTGGCAAACTGCCACACTGGTAGCTTAGCAATAAAAGGTCAAAGTGCATCTTATTTCACATACTTAAGGGGAGGATAATATACCTGAAAATGAGATGCACTGAAAATGCTTGTGATACTAAGTGATTGAAAACATCCATGTCAGAGGCACCAGAACAGTTTATTTCATGAAATTGAATATTGAAAATATTTCAAATTAAGATGGGCTTTCCATATTATGTGACTGTAAATGCTTGTAGGTACATCTGAATTAATAAACTATATTGAAATCTAGAGGTCCAGTCACACCAAAGGATGGCATAGTTAGGCTTGCCTGGACATGCTTTGGAAAACAAGCAAGCTTATCTTCAGTCCACATAGTTAATTGAAGCTCAGAAGCCTGCACTTTAATTTTAATTTTGCTTTTTACTCAAGTGGGAGGAAATTCTTGCTGAGTTCTAGAGATAAAGAATGAGGAATCAGCACAGTGACTCTGAAAACTGATTTTTCTCTGGTGTCATGGGCAGTAGGAGATACAGCCTGGTAAATACCAGCCGTTTCCTGCAATGAATTTCATATGTGATATTATAGCTTCCCCAATTCATTTTTTTTTCCTAAGAACTTCTTGCAGTGTGTTTGATCATTCATTGGGCACAATTTTTCCCCATACTATTAAGGTATTTGGATACTTCCCCCAACAGTCACACAGGCAAGACTTCCTTTTTCCAGGCTTTTGTCTTCCCTTTTTAACATTAAACTCAAATATCTGCCTTCTGTAATTATCTCCATAAGCAAGTATCCAGGGTCAGGGCCATCTCCAGACAAAAGCATTTTATCTGAGATATTTCTCAATCCCAAGGACAGACTACAGACAGATAAACATTCCAGACCACATGCTAGTCTCCTGAAATAAGGTAAATATCCATACAGAGACAACTGCCAAGGTCAGGCAGATGTTAGGTACAAGGTTTTGTTTCTTGTGCAAATTAAACTTAACCCCCCACACACACACTTTCTCCCATTAACCCTGATGGTTTCTCTAGACTTCCCCTTTAACAATTACTCAGAACAAAGGAGCTTTTATATACCAGGTACTTCAAGCTGTGACACAGGCTGCCTAGCTACCCCCATGCTGCCAGAAAATGATGCAGCCAAGTTTTACAGAGACAGTTACGACTCCTAAAGAAACATAGGCAGTTTTATTTTACTCATGATTTATACTAACATTATAGACTCCTAACATTTTACCTAACCACTTCTAGGAATGTAGTTTGAGCACATAAATTCCCTTTTTCTGATATATTAACCAATTTTAGCTCTTAGTTGATCTCCTCCTTTAACCACTCCCCTTTTGGGTTGTAAAAGAAAGCCTGACAGTCACTGCCTGAGGTAAACTTTTACCTGCCTTTATGACCCGGTAAGAATTCAAGCCTGGGTGACCTTGCCTTGGCCAGAGAATTGCTGCTTGGTGTGGGTATATAACTGAAAACCTCAGAGACTTGAGAGGACTAGAGGAATGAGATGGAGGATGGGGAAGAATGAGATGGAAGAATTAAGACAGAATTTAGAAAGTACAGAAGAAAAATGTAGAAATGTATCAGGCGCTGGGTGGTGGTGGTGCCTTTAATCCCAGCACTTGGGAGGCAGAGCCAGGTGGTTCTCTGTGAGTTCGAGGCCAGCCTGGGCTACAGAGTAAGTTCTAGGAAAGGAGCAAAGCTACACAGAGAAACCCTGTCTTGAAAAACAAAAAACAAACAAACAAAAAGTTTCTGTAGGGCTGGAGAGATGGCTCAGAGGTTAAGAGCACTGGCTGCTCTTCCAGAGGTCCTGAGTTCAATTCCCAGCAACCACATGGTGGCTCACAGCCATCTGTAATGAGATCCGGGTGCCTTCTTCTGGCCTGTAGGTAGAACACTATATACATAATAAATAAATAAAATCTTTAAAAAAAAAAAAAAAAGAAATGTATCAGGCAAGAAAGGAGCTAAGTATGAGAACAGAATTGAAGCTGTGTAGATAGATTTAAACTCAGAAGAGTAAAGAGTATGAACTAAAGAGTATCATGTATGTAGATTTATTTGATATCTTTAAGACTAGATTCCTCAGCTGGTTATAGATTCTTCCACCTGGGAAAAGGCTCTTAAGGGGCTGGACCTCAATAGTCTTTGATAGGGTGCCAAGGAGATAGTTTGGTAGGTCAAGTGCTTGCAATGCAAGTATGAGAACTAAAGTTTGGGTCTCCAGAACCCAAGGAAACATACATGGTGGCCCACCTATAATCCCAGGACTTGGAAGGTAGAGACCAGGGCTCCCTGGAACAAGCTGGGCTAGCCAGACTAGCCATATTGATGAGTTCTGGGCTCAAATGAGAGGCCCTGCCTTAATAAATAAGGTAGAAAAAGATTAAAGAACACTCCCAGGCCAACCTTGGGCTTCTAGCACAAATGCACACATGCACCTGTGCACTCGCAAAAGAAGGAAGGAAAAAGATATTATTATACATTAAGACTTAAGCACCAGCCCTGAGAGAGAGGTGTTACCTGAGCGGAGGATAGAAGGTAGAATACACTTGAGGAAAGTGTGGTTTTGGACAGAGAATGACATCATCAGGTGCATGGGTGGGATTGTGGATAGCTTATTTGTGGTCCAACTCTAATGGAGGAGAATATTCATGAGTTTTAGGGAACAGTCCAGGAATGGTCAGGATTTCCCAAAATAGGGTAATTCTTATACAAGGTTTCTAAATATGTCATGAATCAGCTGCATGATGGGAACAAGCAAGTTAGCAAGGGTAATGATAGGAAGGTGCCATTATAGCAAAGGACAGTAAGCCACCGTCAAAGTCTGTCGTGTTGGTAACATTGGTCATATGCCTCTGGATCTCATTAACCATCTGACACCATTCATCTGGTGTATTAGTTTCCTCTGCTTATCTAGCCTCCCTCAGCTGAACCTAGAGGGCATACAGAAAGAATGAAGAGGACAGTGTGATCAGATGTTCCAAAGCCTTTTCAGGGGAGTTGGCTTAGTAAGCCTGGTCTCAGTTTTTCTCCTACACTGACCCTCAGGTGAGCAGCAGACGTGGTAGACTTCTCCCTGACAGGCCACCATGCCATGCTTCATAGACCCATCACTGTTCCTCCACCCTCTGTAAATGCCCTCCTTAAGACTTAAGGGAATGTACACCAAGTTCAGGGGTGATTATAGAAAAAGACAATATGGAAGCTTTGCTAGAAGGCGTCTAGAAGACTGAGCAGCTAAACTAATGAAGAAACTCAAGGCTAAGCATACCTTTTAAGCATGTCAAGATCAATGCTGCTATTTCTGGCCGCATGCTTCTCTAAAGGAAGAAAAGGGGAAAGAGTCACGCTTGCTCTTTATGGCCTGAGCACTCTAAATTTTAATCATGAAGAGCCTTTTCAGCCCAGACCGAGGCTACCACCAGTCTTTACCTAAAGCCTTGGAGTACTTACATAGTGGAACAATGCCAGATTTGATTATTGAGTGCAGGACTGTATGGGAATCTAGTGGCAGACTCCATCCACTCTGTAAAACAATTACAGCAGAGCAGACCTGACGTTTATATGAACTAGAAAGCCAGAAAGGGAGGGTGCTGTTAAAACCGGGACTTTTCATTTGCTTAGAATTCTGATAGAGAAAATGTGCGAAGGGGGAACTAAATTGAAAAGTAGCTAAATCTCTTTGTAGAGGTACTAGAAAATGGCGCCTCATAAATGTGCACAGTTTTATGTTTTTATCTATCTGTTAAAATAAATTTAAGAGTGGCTGGGAGAAAAGGAAATGAAAAAGAGAAATCTTCGTTTACCAGTCCAAAACTTAACACTCTTAAATGTGAGTATATACACTCACTGTATGGTCTGTGTTGCATAGATTATCATTTTAATAGTGTATTTTTTGCATAAACATACACATATGTGTCCTAATAGAAAATATTTGTAATACAGAGAGCCCATAGGCAGATGAATAACAAATGTTCTGGTGGCCATTGCATCCTCTTTTCCCAACAGAGGCCTCTGTCCTCCTGTGACCCCACCACCACCACAGAAGTGGCCACCTGGCTCCTTCTCCAGCTGATTTCATTGTCTTCCTCCTTTCTTGTAACTGAAACCAGAAGGAAAGAGTCTTTGCCTATGAACCAGCAGAGTTGAGAGGATTGACTCTGGAGCTGGCAGGGTCATGAAATAAATTAAACCAAGATGATAAGCAAAGACAGACAGGTAGACATAGTTTTACTACCTGCCTGAAACTGGGTGAGATCAGATCCAGTCCTCTGTAGCTGAAAGTTTTCCTGTGTCCTGCCTGGTCCACAGCCACTCAGACTCAAATAAACACACAGAGGCTTATATTACTTTTAAACTATGGCCATGGCAGGATTCTTGCTAGCTAGTTCTTATATCTTAAATTAACCCATTTCTATAAATCTATACTTTGCCACATGGCTTGTGGCTTACCGGTGCTTTACATCTTGTTTTTCCTGGCGGCGGCTAGAAGCGTCTCCTCAGCTCTCTTTCTCCTTCCTTTCTCTCTCTTTAGAATGTCCTGCCTAACCTTATTCTGCCTCACCATTGGCCAAACAGTTTTATTTATCAACCAATCAGAGCAACACATATTCACAGCATCAGAATGATATCACCCATCATTCCTCTTAAGTAAATCCAATACATTCCTTACTGGCTTGAAGGGAATCAAATGGACTTTCTGGCACTTGTGTCTGAAGGAGTCCTTGGTAATGGGGAACATTCTCAAGCACCCTGGCCTCTCAGCATCTCCTGGCTCCACTCCTTCCCTCCAGTCTCTCCATTCACACCTCCCACTGGACTGCCCTAGAGAGCTGAAATCTTTCCTCACTCCACAATCTATCCTCTCTGCTGTCAGGCTCACCCTATACTGTCTGTCAAAAGACCACAGGATTACTATAGCCCACTCCTCAGGAGACAGCCTGCCTCTGCTTCTCATACTCTACTGTGATGTTTCTAGAACTTATATCTAGTCATGTGACTGCCCTGCTTAAAACTCTGCTGGATTCCCCATTATGTCTAGAATAAAATCCAAAATCTTTCATTTCTCTTCCAAGCCTGGAGGAATATGGCAGAAGTTCAGTTCCTGTTTCCTTCCATCCCACCCTGAGCACCACACCAGCTGTGAACAAGGATGACAGGGGATAGAGTAGATAGTTGAATTCCTAAGACCATTGGTCTTACTGATGAAGATCACAGTGAATGGGATTCCCACTCCTAGGCGTTTTGTTTTGTTTGATGGTTGGGAAGAAAAGAAGCAATGGAGAAGCTGGTGTGATCGGGTGTGCTTTTCATGTATTTTTTCTGGAAGGCATGAACTACTTCCAGATTGTGTGTAGTGTCATTTACCAATGCTAGCCACTGTGGTCACCCCCCCCCCCCCAAGAGCTTAAGCCTGTTCTGAATCCTGAATGGCATTTTCATTCAGTTTAAATTTTCAATAATGTGTTTCTGTATTTCTATAAAAATTTCACTTTTTTTTTTTTTTTTTTTTTTTGGTTTTTCGAGACAGGGTTTCTCTGTGTAGCTTTGCGCCTCTCCTGGAACTCACTTGGTAAAATTTCACTTTTTAATATAAATAATGGTATTTGTTATGCATCAGACTGCTCAGAAAAGGAGAACTCTGTCATTAACATTAGGTAGTACATGACTGAGAATATGTACATTTAGAAAAACTAGAAGTGTGGTAGTTATTGGGCTATCTGGAAATAATTCAGTTCTCCTGATAAATGTGTCCTCTCTTTCTCTCATACACACACACACACACACACACACACACACACACACACACAAAACATACAACATACACACACACACACACACAACACATTTTTTTTAAGACAAGGTCTCACTTTATAGCCCTGGCTGGCCTGGAACTCACATTGTAGACCTGTCTGGTCTCCTGTTGTCTCTGCTTTTGACTTACATGTTCTGTAACATATGGCCAAGTAAATATGAGGATTTAACCCTTGTTGACCTCTAGCCATGATGAGTTTGAAAGTTAGATTGATACGGGGGCTCAGTTAGCCTGAGTATCTGACTTCTGCACCCTGCACCAGATAAGTAGCATGCACTCGAAGTAAACTTTCATTCTGTTAAGCTCCTGATACTGGAGGCCGCTTGTTACACAGCACAAGCTACCTTTCCCTAGCTGATAGAAGCATCATGGGCAAATATTGAATATAGTTCCAAAGCGGGTGGCGCCCTGTACGTGTGTGCCTTGAAAAACCCAGAGAAGCATCCTCTCTTTAAAATGTCCTTAACTTAGAACTGTCAGCAGGATTTGGTGACACTGTAGCTTGTATCTTTTAATTACCAACATCTTGACTTAATGACTGTGTTCTAAATTTGTTGATACACAATTAAATCTGTTCCGAGCTGTTTCCTGTGGCTGTTTAACTTACAGGATTATTTTCAATGTTTCCGGTCTGCCTTACCGAGCAACTGCATAAAAAGCATTAGGTGCTCTGAAGTTGACTTGGCCCTTTCACATTGCTGTGTTGTAAAATGAAATGCAGGACAGTGTTTTCATTTAAGGGGAAAGAATTCCTCCAAAGCTGAGACTTCACATTTCAACCTTGTCACCAGTAAATGACTTTAACAAAATACTATTTAAATTTAGAAATCTCTGTACCTAAGTAATGATAATGGACATTTGGGCTTCGCGTTATTGTTCTGATGCTGGCTGGCTGAGTTTAATAGCTGCAGCTGATGGAGTGGGCATCCCCATAGGTAAACATGCACTAATGCTGGGGAAGTAAATGAGGTTTAGCTGATCATAATCATGCAGAAGACAAGCTATTTAAAATAGATGGCGTCCTTTATCATCTTGATGTTATGTGAGAAATAAAATAGTCGATGTCAACTGAGATGGTTTTCAAGGAGTTTACATTCTATGAAATACATCCCTCTGAGGTGAAATGATTATTTTGTATCTGAATATGGTCCTAGTTTTCAGATGTGCAGGTGTGCCCTAAAACTTCTTGATTATAGGATTTTGGCAAAGTGTTTTTCCCCCTAGTTTCCAAAAATGGAAATGAAGTGAAAAAAAGTGGTTCAGATATGGAGGGAGAAAGACAGACAGACGAGGTGGGGCAGACCCTTTGGACCTTCTTATTCAGTGTCATTTCTCCGTACAGGACACTGTGGCAGTCCCAGGAGCTGGTACTGAACTCGGATCTCACGTTCTGACCGTTGGGATTTCTAAGTAAGGGAGAACTCCCCGATGCTGGACAGGAGAGAACAGGAGGGCTTCTCGCTATGCTTTAGGCCCAACTAGAAAAGAGACCCTCACGGCTGCTGCTGTCAGCCCAGTATGAGACCAAGAGGGGATGGAGAAGAGATGTCCCGTTCTTCTGCATCCCAGCCCAGAGCAGGGTGATTTCCGTCAGCATCCTGAACAGATGCTGCCCCTGTCGGCACCTAGGAGGGGAGGATAGAGAGAATGTTTTAAGGAAACCATTGGCTCCCCTCTGGGAGTTGCCAGGGGGGTAGGGGAGCTCCTGGCGGCCACATTAATACAGTTGCTGTGGCTGTCTTCAGCCACTAAGAAGGGAATGATAAGTTTACTCTGACATAAGCATGCTCTGCTCCTAAAGAAAGAAATCATTCCAAGCAAAGGAAAACTCAGTTATTTAATTAAGCTTGTCACTACCTGACAGTTGTTTGCAAGCATTTTTGGAAAATGGATGTTTCTTCCAGCCTGTGGAGCCACTGAGCAGAAAGGTTGAAGGGGTGGCTGCCCTGGCGGGTCTCTGTGATGACCCTGAGGTGTTGTCTGCACAGAACCCCAGGAACTGCTCTGTGAAGGGCAAATGGGGAAATCCGAGATGGAGGCATCTTGTCTCCGAAGTGAAGTGCTCTGATTTGTTAAAGAATCGCCGAGGACTTCTTTTTCAGTTACAGCTGCCTTGGCCTGCAGAGACTTTATTCAGGGTGTCCTGAGTAGGCCCGGACGGAGTCTGTGTCCTAGCAAGCTTCCCAGAGGGTTCGGATACCGGTGTGGAGAGAGCGAGACCCGTGGCTTCTGCTCAGTCCATGTTGTCCCCAGCTCATTTGGGTGGGATCCTTGTGGAAGGGTGAAATAGCGTTGAAGCGGGGTTTTGTCTTTAAGAGAAACAGCATCCTGGTGGTCTCTCCCTCCTCTCAATGTCAGTGCTGGAGCAGGCGTCTTGTGGCTCTCAGCCCCCTGTCAGTGACTCAACCAGCTGTGACCATGGGTCTCCACCACTCCCACCAACCTCTTCCAGCCCTTTTGGTTTCCTGTCCTATCCCCTCTTTTTAAAAAAGGCCAATCATTTCACATATCTCATCACTCCAACAAACAAATCCTGAGGTACAAGTTAATTATGTTTATAAACAAATATCAAACTGGCTTTCTTTGATAAATGTAGGCAACCAGTAAGTATATAGGAAAAAATAAGAACAAATCCTTAAAAGTCAAATTTTAATAATAAAGTTCCCAGTGAGATACCACTATATGGCCACCGAAATAGCAGCATTGAGAAACTTCGAAGCGTTAATGGTGGAATGTGGAGAAACTGGACCCATCATGCATTGCAGATGGGAATGTAAAATCATGCAGCCACTTTATAGTGTGTTCATATTTTCAATAGAGGAACAAAACTTACTGTACAGCCTAACAGTTGTACTACCAGGAATCTGCCCAAGAGAAATGAAGACATACTTGTACACACAAGCTCACATGTGGATGTTGGTGGCATTATTCTTTATAATAGCTACAAACTGAAAAACAATCTAAATTGTCCATTAGGTGATGGCTAGGTGAGCAAAACATGGTATAGTCATACACTGGAAATGTAATTTTAAATTGAAAAATGAAGTTCTGATATATGCTGCATGTGAACAAACCTTAAAAATATACTCAGTGAAGATGCTGAGACAAAAAGCTCACCTTGTGTCATTCCATCTATATGAATCTAGAAAATGCAGGTTTGGAGACAGCAGAGCTATGGTTGTCGGGATCTACAATCCAGTTGACTACAAATGGTTTTAAGGAGGCTGGAAGTGTTCAAACTGGACTGTGGTAATCTGTATACTCCATTACAGTTATACAAGGGGAGTTTTATGGAATGTGACTTTACCCTGTGAGGCTGATCATCTTTTTTACACGGTGTGCACCATAATCAGTGCAGTAAGCTCCTTTTCTGTGTGCTCGCAGGGTGGTCTGCACAACCCTTGAGTCCCCAGGAGCAAATAGATGAGACTGCCTGATCTTGGACTTTTACTCCCCAAACTGAGCTAAATAAGCCTCGTTTTCTTTTGTAACAAATTACCGAGCTTCCGGTATTTCATCATAGCAACAGAAAACAATGATCAGTAGTCAGCGTGTACTGGCCACCCCATCATGACTCACAGTAGAAAACTAATTTCCATTTTCACTTAAGATTGCCCTCAATGAAGCAATATAAATTAAATTTCATTGCGTCTGGTGCTTGGAGGCATCTCTTTTTGACAGCCTTGCAAGGCAGTAAGAGATGTGCATAAAGCATTTCCCTTGCCTACCCAAGGACGGTGTCTTCCTGAAGAAAAGCACTTGCGCAGTTGATAGAGTTGTTAGCAGAATTAGCAGCCCTTTCTTTAAATGGGATAGCATAGCTCCTTTAGAGCAAAGATCCTGGATGCTCAAACCTGGGAGTTTGACACATCATTTCCTCAAAAAAATGAATGAGAGAGATTGTCACTTCAAGGAAAATCATTGGCAGGGATTTGGTTTTTGTTTTGCCAGTGATAAAATTCAAACCTTAACCAAAAACTGTAATGTTGGAAAGCTTTGTGTCTACAATTATGAACTTGACAACAGTCAAGAGATTTCTGGTGGTATGGGTGGAGGGTTCAACAAATGCATTTTTTTAAATAATGTGAATGAAATGTCAAGTTTTGGAGAATATAGATAGAAGTATTGGTCCTAAACATTTGAGAACTGTGACCTAGTAACTAATAGTATGAACTCTAGAGTCTGGCTACCTGGGTTCGGATCCCAATATCACCACTCATTACTTATATAACCTCCGTTAAGTTCTTCATCTCTCAGTGCTTCAGATTGCTGATCTGTAAAATGGGAATTGAGTGACTAGGCCTGGTGGTATACACTGTAATCACAGCATGGTAAAGCTAAGGAATGAGGCTCGAGACTGCAAGACCAACACTGTCTCGAGAAAGAGAGAGAGAGACAGAGAGAGAGAGACAGAGAGAGAGAGAAATAAAATGGTACCTAACTCAGATGCTGTAGGTGTAAAAATGAGTTAATGTATGCAAATATTTATGAACACTAAGTCAGTCAATATACGTAAATTAAAATACTGTCTTAAGTAATCAATGAGTTGTTACTGTTAGTCTTGATGAATTATAATTTGTAAAATAAATGAAGACATAAGTGCATAGTAGAAAGTTTTGCCATTGAGTCTCTGTCATATAGGAGTTTGTTCTTAACAAGTATGCATAATAGGTTTTATAAGTGAGATTTGAAGAGGTAATATAAATAGGTTACAGTTATGTGACATTTCAGTTCCCTGCCTCTGTGGTGTTTGTTGGGAATTATGGTGTATCATTTGAGCTCTAGGAATTTGGGAGATTATGTGACCAGAGGGGCAGATCATACCTGCCCACTTTCAGTGTCTAAGAAAATGTACAGCTTCCAGGAGAAAGTGACCGCTTGGGAGAAACCTGTGTGCTCAACCCTGCCGGGAGGCTTCCTTTAAGCTGTTTTCTTCTCTAAGATGTACAGAGAGGCGAGTCCTTCACTGCCCTGTTCGGGTGCTCTGCTTCCTTGTGCAGAACACCCTGTGTGATGCTTGAGGCCCTTGTCAGGCAGCACAATCCCAATGGGAAACAGTGGCCATTGGGCCTGGGCTCCTGGAGCTGCTGTGGTAGTGTGCTGATTCTCCCACCTGCCTTGTGAAAGGTCTAGTAACCATCTGTTGATCCCTGTCTGCCCCAGCAGAGCAAACAGTATACCGTCCATACTTCTTTCTAAATGTGTTTTGTTCATCGTTGGGGAGCATGGCCAATACAGCACGCATGTGGAGAGAGCTTTTGGAGTTAGTCCTCTCCTGGCACCATGGGCTCTGGGGTGCACCTCAAGGCATCAGGCTTGTGGAATCAGTACTTTTACTCACTGAACCATCTCACCAGCCGTATTTTATACTTCTTAAATGCTCGTGAATACGTTATTTTGGTATAAAGAAGGTAAGGTAGCCTGTAGGAGAATGGTAATTGTTTTCCTTTCCTATGAAATTACTATATTTTTAGAGCGCTGATATTATGCAGACCCGCTCGTGTTTGATAGTAAATAACAACCAGCCAGAGCATGTAAAAGTTGCTGGGATTTCACTGACTCAAATGGTGTCGACTCTCTTCAGAGAAACAGGGACACCAAAGAGTCCATTTGGGGTCCATTTGTTTCATGGCATCCAGGCTACTCTGCATGTGCTGAAGCTGGTAAGCTAGTCCACTGTGGTATTTAACTATATTACATAGTGGTCTCTTCAGTTTGGGCCACAATTCAGGTTCCTCAAGGATGAACAGCCTCCTGTTAATGAATGTTCTTTCCTTCCACTTTAAGGGTATGTTCTTGAAGCTACGCATAAAGACCTTGTGTATGTCTCTAACAGCATGAGATGGTAGTCCTTTTGAGATAGTACATTTTCTGATAGACCAACACTTTAACACCTGAGTATTTCTTTCCCATGTGGCTGCTGTGCTGGAAATACAAAATCATGTCACACTACAAGCCAATGACTTTTATTAATCCAGTAGAATCTAGTCCCAAAGTTTACTGTGAAGTGGAACTATTAGTCATTTGTAGCCAGGCCCTTGTCCTTGTCCCAGCGAGGGCCTTATTCACACTCTGTGTCTTCGCCTCTGCACTACAGCCAGTTCACCTGGACAGGCAGACAGTGCCTGCGATTGTCCTGTCCTCCTCTCTCTGACACTGGGGACCTCTTGTCCAGTTTTTTACTACTACAAATGGGTATTTAACCGATAGCCACATGCTGTTTTCTAAACACAGTGGTACCTGTTAGAAAGCCAACTCTTTTCATTACAGTACTTCCTGTTCCAGTGTCTGGTGGGTTCTGCCTGTATTGTGTAACATCTTTACAAGGACCTTTGTGTTTGTGACGTTTCCAGCTTCAGTTGAGGGGCTCCAGCAGATCAGAGAAGTTCAGGATGAAATTGCTCGCTATCACCTAACCACGGGTTCTCATCTTGTCTTTCACATATGTGCTTGTGTTTCAGGAAAAAAGTGCCAGCTCAAATGCAAGGCTTAAACCTAATAAAGAAATCCCTGGATTGGTCCATCAACCCAGAGCAAAGTAAGTTCTGCCTTCTGTTTTCCTTAAAACTCCATTTTTGCCCATCAGGTAATCAAGGTTTATTATAAAGCTTTAGTAATTGAGAGAGTAAACAAAACATACTCTCAGAACATCCTCAGTGCATATTCCAAGCTGACACTGTCAGGCCGTTTAGTAAAATAAATAAGTAAGAGGGATAGCTTTATGGCTCTCAGATGGGGAGAGCTTCATTAAGATATAAAACATATACAAACCTTAAGGAAATTTGCTAATTGATGGCTGCATTAAAATTATGACCATATCTTCATTAGAAAATACTTAAAATTATGAACATATCCTCATTATAATACACAGTAAGACAGTAGAGGTTGCAAAAAAGAGAATGATGTATAAATGACAGTGTAGATTTTCCAGAATATAGAAAATAATTCTAAAAATAAAATTGCAAAATCCAGAGACTAGGCTAACACATGAACAGCCATTTGGCCAAAGAGGAAACCTGAGTGGCTGGTCTGTTTGAAAATCATGTTATTTAATTCCATCAGATTCTCAAAAATGTCTAAATCTGACAACGTAGAAGTTGGCCAGACTACGAATACCAGATCCCCTGTAACCCCCTGCTGGTGGGTTACACAGCAGTGTAACTGGGGGGCGGGGGCAGGGGGGGTGCAGTTTTGCTATCTAGGAAAGTTGAAGCTAAGCAAACTTTACCTTCCAGCAACTCCAGGGGCAGGTGTGTGCCCTTGAGAAACAGTTCACATTTGTGCTGGGAGACATTTTGGAAACTTCATTAACAGCAGTTTAGATAAGCTTTTAGAAGTAAAACCAAGTGTCTATCAGTAATATAATGGGTAACAATGCTGTGGCGTGTTCTTCTGATGGGAGTGCTACATGTCAGTCAGTGAAAATAAATGAGGTAGGGACATGTTACACACATCAGGGCGGGCATCCTCAGAACAGTAAGTAGGAGGATGGTCCTTTAAAATCAAAGACATAAATAAGCAATATTTTGCGTATAAGTATGTAGCAAAAATAACAAAGACGAGCCAAGAAGTAGAAAAGCAATAAGTCAAAAATGGTGGCTCCTGACTGGATGAGACACAGCTGGACCCAGAGGCTCTCTCTCTCCTAATCTGAGTGGTAATTACATGATTGTACATAATTATAAGAGATCTTTAAATATATGTTGTATCTAGTACGTCTCCTTGTGGCGTGGGTGCTTGAAGATATTTTGATACTATCATGGCTTCCAACAGATGAACACTCATTAATCGTTTTAATAAAATAGCTAATATCCTGGGCATGGTGGTGCATGAGTGTAATCCTAGCACTTAGGAGACAGAGGCAGGAGGATTGCAGCACATTCCTGGCCAGTCGGCTAAGTGACTTCCAGGCAAACCAGACTACAAAGCAAGAAGCTGTCATTAAAAAAAAAAAAAAGGCAGTAAATAAAATAGTGTATTAAAAAAAATAAACATTGGGGCTGGAGAGATAGCTCAGAGGTTAAGAGCACTGACTGTTCTTCCAGAGGTCCTGAGTTCGATTCCCAGCAACCACATGGTGGCTCACAACCATCTGTAACGAGATCTGGTGCCCTCTTCTGGCCTGCAGTCATACATGCTGTATACGTAATAAATAAATAAATAAATCTTTTTTAAAATAAATAAATAAATAAATAAATAAACATTGACTGTCTTTCTAGATTGTTCTAGGGCCAACTCCATATTGATGATAAAATTCCCTTTGTGACCATGAAACTATCGTTATATTTCTTAAGAGAGGCTGTTAATCTTTACTGTGGTGCTCTGCTTAAGACGGAGTAAATTCCTAGGGATGCAAGCATATTTGGCATATGTCATCTTCTCCCTGTTCTGACTGTTACATCAAGACCATAGCAGAAGAAGCAACATATTATTGCTGGGCCTTCCTGGAAAACTGAGATGTAAACCACCTGCTTCATGATCACTGTGATGGCTATTCTTGGTTGTTAATGTAACTACATCCGGAATTAACTAAAACCCAAATGACTGGACACACCTGTGAGGCCTTTTTTCTTGATCAAATCATTTGAAGTATGAAGACGCACTTTTAATCTGGATCTTTGAGCTGGGAATACACACCTCTAATCTGGGCCATACCTTCTGCTGGAAGCCTGTATAAAGGGCATAGAAGAAGAAAGCTTTGGCTCTGTCTGCTTGGCTCTCAACCTTGCTAGCAAGTCCATTCCCCCACGGGCATTAGAGCCTATGTTTTCGGATTCCAGTGTATACTGAAGACCAGCAGAGACATCCAGCCTTGTGGACTGAACAACTACTGGATTCTTGGACTTTCCGTTCATAGGCAGGCATTGTTGGATTAGCTAGACCACAGCCTGTAAACCATTCTAACAAAACCCCTTTAGATAGATAGATATATAGGTAGGTAGGTAGGTAGGTAGGTAGGTAGGTAGATAGATAGATAGATAGATAGATAGATAGATAGATAGATAATAGACAGACGATAGATAGATAGATATAGATACTCATTTTATAAGTTCTGTTCCTTAGAGAAGCCTTACTAATACGATCACTTTGTCCCAGCCCAGTGTCTGTGAGTTGCTAGGGCCTAGACCCATATGGTGGCAGTTAGGACTCTTCAGCATGTGGGGAAAGGACTAAGAGATTCGATGCTCACTTCAAAGAAAAATGAATACTTACAAATCCACTTAAGGGACTGGAGAGATGGCTGAGCCATTAAGAGCACTGGCTGCTCTTCCAGAGGACCCAGGTTCAGTTTTCAGCACCCACATGGCAGCTCACAACGTGTCTGTAACTGCAGCTCCAGGGGATCTGACACCTGTATACCAATGCACATAAAATAAAGTTAAATTTTTTTAATTGAAAATAAATAAATCCACTTAAGGTTGACTGTGTCAGAGTAATGGTGCAGCTGATTATCTCCCACTTAGACCCATGCTGCTGGCCACTAGGCCCTCCCCAGGCAGCCTCTCTGATCCTAGTCACTGAGGTGCACTTTGTCTTTGGAAACCACAAGACACCTGATAACACAGCCAATCACTTTTCCATGCAAGCACCCTGAAATGGGCTCTTCTTTTAAAAAGCATCCCTTAGCTCTGAGTTTTAGGGGATGACTGCATTGATGGATGCTGCTCAAGCCTGCTAGAGCAGTAGTTCTCAACCTGTGGGTTGTGACCCCTTTGGGGTCATATGACCCTTTCACAGGGATCTCCCAAGACCATCAGAAAACAGGTAATTACATTACGATTCGTAACAGTAGCAAAATTACAGTTACGATGTAGCAACAAAAGTAATTTTATGGTTGGGGGTCACCACAACATGAGGAACTGTATTAAAAGTTTACAACATTAGGAAGGTTGAGAACCACTGTGCTAGAGAGAACACTTTATTTAACCTTGACACCTGGAAGCTACTCGGTCTGCAGGGAGAGACTGGACTACAGCTCTTAGAGATATATAAAAAAATAGACTCATGCCGGGCGGTGGTAGCACACGCCTTTAATCAAAGCACTTGGGAGGCAGAGGCAGGCGGATCTGTGTGAGTTTGAGCCTGGCTGTGCTGATCTGAAGCCTGCCGTAAAGTAACATCCAGGACCATAGCAGAGGGAAGACCAACAGCACTCCCACAAGAGACAGCGAGAGAACAGTGTCAAGATCAGGTACAGAACTAAAGCACCGGGCGCTTCGTGGACAGCCAGCCAGCCCTGCCCGTGCTCATGGCCCTGAGTGTCACAGTATTGGCAGGAGAGTGTGGTGATTGAAGACTCCAGGAATGGCCTCTCGTCAGCGAGGGAACCCTGGCGATGGTTATAGTGGGCCCTCCATTGAAAGAGCGTACAGCAGGACAGGTCTGCCCCCGGAGTAGCTCAGCTGAACAAAACGCTTTGACACTTAAGCAGGTAAAGCCGTGAGGGAGCTGGGAAAACTCCGTGCACACGCTGGCTTTTTCTGCTCACGATTCTGCAGAGCGAAGACTGTTTGCTCACTTCATCCCAGCCGCTTGCCCTGCCTTTCAAATCTGCCTCCCAGAGAGGGTCCAGTTCCCGAATAGAACATTTCCCCTGTTCGCGCGATTTCGTAAAGGCTGGCAAAATTAAGACGCTATGTGTGAAAGCACTTTGTCAACTGTGAACCGATTAGTGGCGTCACAGGTGTGCGTTGTTTTTGTTTCATAGCAAGGCTGACGGCGCGTACTCACAGATTTCCAGTCGTGGCCTTACACCCAGAGGAGAGCTGCTCGTGGGAGCCCAGTTCATGGAAAGCCTGAAGGGTTTCAGGACACTTGTGTCCTCCTGTGGCCTCGAAGGTGTGAGGCGTCATGCTCAGGGCACATAGGTGGGCCTCTCCCCACACTGAGCATAAAGAAACTGTTCTAGGCCTGCCCTCCACCCTTGTCCCCAGACACTGCAACCAATGTAGTATGTGTGTCTCTCACCCAGGGCCCTTCACCTCCATGGAGTACCAATGAGTATCATCAGGCTAGAAGGACCACGTTAGCACTTGAGGCCCATTTCCCAACTATGATCCCTGCCCTCTTTGACTTCTTCTGTGGTAACCCCAACAACAAATAACTAAGCTGGACAAGCATACATGGGGTGAGGGTGACTTGAAGGCACTTCTTAATTTACCCGGTATTCCAGTGGAATTTCAGTTGCTAAAGGTGCAGGAACTGGTCAGGGGCGGGTTCAGGCAGTTGTCCCGTCCTGTGTACTTACGTACTCATATAATCAGCTGGCTGTGTCGGCGCTACAGCATCTGTAGGAGACGTGCTTCAGTGTACCGAGAATCATTTTCTCTGTCACACACAGGACTGACAATGCCACATGTTTCATGTCTTGTCTTTGTTCTTTTAAAATCCCAAATGTGTTTTGGAAGAAAAGAAAATTGGCAGGCTCCACCCAGGAACATCAATATAAGTGACCCCTACACTTTATGTGAGAGTTATATTCCTTAAGTCCTGAGCGCTTGTAGACTTAGGGGTTGTCTGCAAGATCAGGGCAATGGCATCTTCTAAAGCAGCATTGGGGGTATTTGGTGGGAAAGTCTGCAGTGAATAACTGTCTGCCTCAGAGCTTACAGGTTCACCATCACTAACTTGAGAAGGTGAGGTTCAAGGGAGCATTGAAATACATGCTAACTCTTCTTTGTTTTCCAGCATGCACATCTCTGAAAGCCAACAAGAATTCTTCAGAATGCTGGATGAGAAAATTGAAAAGGTAAGATATCAAAATAAATAAATAAACTACATTGTTTCAAGATAAATCTTACTAATTTTTAAGTTGGGATAATGATACTTTTACCCCTGTGTGCTAAAACTTCTGGCAAAGGATTGGACAAGAAGTTAAAACAATAACAAAAAAGAGTATATATGAAAATGATGTGTTAGACCTCAGAGTCGTAGGCTATTCCGGCTCATTCAAGTGAGTCAAATAGGTAGAGTCCATTTGACTATTTTCCCTTCCTAGATTCATGTCCCAGCTAATGCAGTTTGTAATTTCCTCATGCTAAACACAAAGATCTGAAGCAAGGATACTCATGAGAGAGAATACGTGGTTTTCTTTTACTTTTTGTGGGTGTTTTATCTGGACAGCTCTTCCTAAAATCCTGCCTTATGGTTACACTATTTAGTGCAAGATGGAGATGATCTTAAATTCATAAGGATTTCAGAGTAGATCCAGTTTGGAAGTAGAACTATGAAAGAGTAAGTTCATAGTCTTCTCTCTCATTGAAAGACCAGCAATGTCAAGGACATCACAAGAAAACCCACAGAAACAACTAACCTACTCAGAGGAGCTCACGGAGTCTGAACCAACAGCCAGGGAGCCTGCATGGAACTGCCTAAGCCCTCTCTATATATGCAACACTTGTGTAGCTTGGTCAATTTGTGGGTCCTAACACTGGGAGCAGGGGCTGTCCCTAATGCTTTGGCTGGCTGTTGGGAACCTGTTCCCCATACTGGGTTGCCTTGCCCAGCCTGAATGGAAGGGGAGGTGCTTAGTCTTACTGCAACTTGATAGGCCACACTTTGTTGACACCCATGGGAGGCCTGCCCCTTTCTAAACAGAAACAGAGGAGGAGTGATGTGGGGGAGGTGACGGAGGGGAAGTGGGGGAAGGGAATCGGAGAAGAGGAGGGAGGGGAAACTGGGGTTGGGATGTAAAATAAATAAATCAATTAAATTTTTAAAAGGAAGACCAGCAGCTGCCACCAATGTAAAAGCTAGAGGTGGATAATGATTTTAAATGGTACTCTGTAGAGTTCCCTGCCTGTATAGAAATATTTTGTGTTTTTTTATTTTTAGTAAAATATTGGCATATGCCTGACTTGACATTGAAAACTTCATTTCAGATCAATTACCAAGTCTCACATATTGGTTCAAAAGATGTTCAGCATGCTGATACCGTTTTGTTTAGTAAAGAATAGCAAAAAAAAAAAAATTGTTCCCACTGTAATGATAAAGATCTTTTCTATTTCTGTTTATTTGGCTTTTTCCACTCCTAGCTCTCTTTTGGCAATAAAGAAAGATTGCTCAGTGGTTCAGGGTGGACTGGAAAATCTGAAACCTGCATTTTAAGTTAGGTTTTCAACAGTTCTGAGCTCTGACAAGGCATTAAGATGATCTCGTCCCTTCCCAGCAAGTTCCCATGACTGGCACTCTGTCTCCTTTTACTCAGAACCAAGTTCATTGTTGCTGTGTAAAGCAAGATTTCCTCTTGCACCTAGGATCAAGCATGACCTGTTGGGCACCAACCAAAACACCGTTTCTGACTTAACCATGCGCTGGGTAGAACCTTCCCTAGACAAGGAGTATTTTAGATTCAACATGAACAATGTCCCCACTGTTGGACACCTTGTCTTTTCCTTTTTCTTCTTTTGTGTTTGGTTCTGAAATCAAACCCAGAGCCTCGTTCATGGTGCCTGCTGGGTTAGTGCCCTGCTTCTGTGCTGTGCCCCAAGCCCAGATGTTTAAATGTAAAAGAAAGCTGTTGCTCCATCTGCCATACACCCGCTTGCTTTGTACAGATAATCCCCTGGCCTGTAGGCTGTGTCTTTCTGTTCCTCCTCGCCTCTCTGAAATTCATCCTTCTGTGTATGCTGTTCTAGGTACTATTGAAGCATTAAGCATCCAAAACCCAAAATGCTCCTTCTTAGTATATGTGTTTGGCTTGGTGCGATCCTTGCTATCATTTATGTAGCCAAAATTGAAGCTGGATCCTTCCGTGTAATTTTCCTGGGTTTTTAGAACATTGCTAAGTATCTCTGTGGCCAGTGCAAGCATGGAGACAACTATAAGCCAGCTCCAATCATCTTTAAGGTTTTTTTTAGAGTGTATTCAATACGCTTTCACCTGGAGCTTTGTGCTAAGAGTCATGCTGAGTTTTGAGAGTTCGTCTCTCTCAATTTCACAAAGCCAGCCCTGGGGAGGTAGAGTCTGTCATCCCTTGGCTCATCTGTTGCATTTCCTAGATTGTGTAAGGCATGGGTTGAAATTCTCCTCCTTATCCTACTCTCTGGATGCCAAACAAAAACTTCCACTCTCTGCCCCTCAAAACAGATGTAAAAGAACACCAGTGTGTATGGTAGACCTAGGCCTCCCAATTTATCTGTATAGAAAACTCCCTGTGGAGTGTCTGAACTGCCCTCACCCTGAGTGGCTCAGCAGGACCACAGCTGACCTTCATACTCTGTTAGGAGCCCGGCCTTCTAAGAACTGACTAGTGCTCCCCTCCCCATACAGTTCAAAGAGTGATTCAGCACGTGCAAGCTTCAGTTTTAAAACCCCTCCCTTCCCCTTAGCTTAGCCCTCAGCCTCATTTCTTCTATGTTTTATGTTACACCCACCTCCCAAGGGTGGAAAGGTTGCTTTGAGGGTTTGTCTTCACTTCCTTTTAAATTATTTTTATAGTTAGTCTTCAAAATATGGGCTTCGTTATGACATTACAAACTCACACATAGACATATCATTGTATCTTGCTCATATTTACACATGTGTGCATGCATGAGCACATACACACACACACACACACACACACACACACACACACACACACACACACACACACACAGCAGTTTCTTGCTCCATGGTGAACATGTCCTAAAACTGCAGAGATCATCCTTTGCATCCCTCCCTTCACCACCTTGCCTTGCCATCCCTCTCTCCCACGTGCATAGCCAAATGAAAGCTGTGGTTACAAGAGGCAAGGAGATGACTCAGGCCTGTCTTGTTTTTATTCCTGCTGCATAGCTTTATGCAGATGACTTAATAATTGTTATGACAGTGACCCTGGTATAGAAACCACTCGTGATGTGTGAACACACTCTGGCCTTTAAGAATCCCAGCATTCCCCTCTAGCTGGTAGGAACTGTTTATACAGTCAAGGGGAATGAATGGGACTTCAAGGGGAGACTCAAGGGGAGTGAATGGGACTTCAAGGGGAGACTCAAGGGGAATGAATGGGACTTCAAGGGGACAGTCAAGGGGAATGAATGGGACTGAAAAAACTTCAAGGCCTTAAGCATCTGCTCTCTTTTCTGTGCAGGGTTGGAATCTCACAGAGTTCTTAGGTGCTGTCAGCCAGGTTCCTTAGGGAGTAGCAGGAGAGGCATTTGGGTTCTGAAGCAATGGTGTGATGAATGAAAGGAAAGCCACGCTGTTGCTATGAGGAATCTATGGCTGACAGCCCTGTGGTCTCAGAGCAGTTAAGCCCTCAGTAAACAGCTTCATCTTGCCACTAGACCAGGCGGGGGGCCCCAAAGTAGCACTCGGATGCTTGTACAGCTTGGTCGTGGTCCCATTGCCTTCCTACCCTCCATGGTTCTTCCGCTGCCTGTCTGCTCCCCCCCCCCTCCCCCAGCAGCCCTTCTGCTGTTTGAATCTGGCATCTCCGAGCATTACTGTCACCTCACAGCAAGTACTCTGGGATAGCGTGTCAAGCCTGGCAGCTACTTGGCTCTATTACTTAAGAATACCTAGCAAGGTGTGGTAGCACACACCAAAAAAATCTCAGCTGCTCAGAAGTCTGAAGGCTAGAAATGTAGCCCAGGGGTAGAGCACTTGGCCTAGCATTTTCCAAGCCCGGGGGTCAATGCCAGTACTGGACTTAAAAAAGTAAAAAAATATTGGAAGCAGTCAGCAGATCTCTAAGCTTAAAAACTGGGTCTCCCTTGTCTTTGTTTCCCTAGAAGGTAGTGTAAGACATGGGCCACCTGCTGGATTAGTGAGCGATACAGGTAGACCACAGGGCTTCAACAGGCAGAAGGTTGTCAGAGGTGGAGACATGGCTGGGAAGATGCCCCTGACCAGTCTGGGTAGGAGATCCTTTTAGCAGTGTGGAGCAGCGTGAGAGCACACAGCAGGTCCATTGCCAGGGAGCACAGTCCACTGGGTCTAAGGAAGGAGGATCATGACCCAAGAGGAAGCTTCAAACCTGAGCCACATCTAGGAACTGGCTAATCACTTAAACTCTCTGATCCTTCATTTCCACACAGATGAGATTTGTATCATAATACTAACTTGGGAAATTCAAGAAAATACATACACAGAGCTATGGCTGTGGCATAGATTTCCCGTGTTCCGCGGGTTTTCTTTTGAAGTTGAGCGCGTGCGTCACCGAACGTTTAAGAGGTCTGTGGTAGAAACTGAAAATGAAGAATTGAGCTCAAATCTTGCCTAAGCCAATCCTTCCTGTGGCGAGCATCTCTCCATGGAGAGAAAATATTAGAATAGGCCATCTCCAGCACACTGGCCATCTTGCTCTGTGGCATAACCTTGTCCTGGAGTTAAGAGTCCTGGGAAAACATATAGTGCTACTGTGACTGCAGAATGTGTCAGTCAGTGGCAGGGTACATCTGAATCCTCATCGACATTTTTCTGTTTGAGGCTTCTTTTAACTCCTGTAGGTTTTTTGCAACTTGCTTTTATGAGACTTTTAAACATGTGCACTAATACCACCCCCAGAATGCTTGTAACAATAATAGCGACAAAAAAAAAAAGTTGAGGAAAGCAGCCTCTGTCAACATCAAAGAGACACTCGGGCTGGCTTCTTGGATTCCTTTAATAAGCCTCAGTTCTGAGGTAAGCATCATGACTCGGTTCCCTGGACCAGAAGGGACCAGCACCAAGGGAGGTACAAAGTGAAGCATTAGAATAGAGCTTGCTTTCTTTTGGACGATTCTAATCCAGAGTCATAACTGTGCAAGGAACTCTGGAGAATGTCTTACCCAGCCCTCCCACTTCATCTTCCTCTCCGGCAAAGAGTGAAGCTGGCCAGTGTCCGTCAGTCAGGAGAGAATTGTGAGGCATCCTGTGCTCCCATAATTCTTAAGTATTTAGTCTGAGGCCTCTTGTTAGTCCTGGGAAAACCTAGTGTATCGAGACGTAGTCTGCTCTGTCTAGAGGAATCTGCCTCTTCTGGACTGCTCTCACTTCAGGTCTACTTTACAACGCTTTACACTCATATTTTCCATCTTGATTTTTGGAAGTTTGGAGCTGGGCAATCACAGCTGCCTCCTCTCTGGGTACCAATGAGTGACGACAGACACAAGGAGCAGGGAAACATCCTTCAGCATCCACCTTACTAATAAGCTGAGTGACTCCCAGACACAGATCCAGAACTAGTTTGGAATATATTTGTAAGATTTAAAACACCAAAAGGTTTGTTGTCAAATTATATAATGTGCACATATGTAATAGGAAATATGTGTAATTCAAACTATTAAAAGCTTGTGCATTACTAGGTATATACCCTTGAAATTCTCTTACATAATACAATAAAGTTCACTCTAGCAGTCTGTGTTAAATAGCAAAAGTGGAAATTTAAGAAGCTGGAAAGAGCTGGGCATGCAGCCTCCGGGGAAGAAGTTAAATCTTGTGTATCCCAGGATCACACAGCAGTCAAAAGAAATGAGCCAGATACATAGATGGCACGGTTACAGTCTTCAAATATTATTATTAAATGATACAGTCATTGTATAAAGTATATTGTAAAAAAATTACTATGATATATTTTTATGCTTACATTCAACAAATAGATACCAGTCATCTGTCAGGTATTGACAGGCATGTGATAAATGCATGTGCATGCATTCACATTAGTATGGGATTTTCTTTGTGAAGTATTTATAAGTAGTAAGTATTTATATGCTACGTACTTAAGTGTTCAGACACACGTAAGTTATTTGATATAGTATAACTAACACATTGTCAATATGGTAGGAATACGAAAGTCTCTACAGTAAGCTTGATGTGGGACTATAGCTCGGTGGTTGAGTACATACCTGTGCCCGAATGCAAGGTGCAGCATCAGAAAGAGAAAAAAAAAGCTGAGGGGATGAATACCAGGCCTGTGGCCATTGTGATTTCGTTTCCTAGGCAGGAGGGTGAAAGATAGAAACATGATACAAAATATGAGGAGTTCTTGCGTCTGAGCGGTAGCTATACAGTGCTCTCTCCATTCTTTGTTCTGTTCTGAAACTTAACATTTCTCAAAGTCAAGAGAAGTTCCTGAAAAGAGGGATATATTTATGACAAGATGTCAAGTGGAAAAAAAGCAGATGACGCAATGGTCACTGGCCTTGCTCACATCTTCCACTGCACCCAGTATGTGCAGCTGTCTGGAAGGAACTTTCCAGGGAACATTAACATCCAGTCAGTGGGCCATGCACTAGGTCACCTGAAACATTCCTATTTTAGATTTCAGTTGAAACTCATATTCCCAAGGCCTCCTATAGTCATAATCACAGATAAAACTGAATTGCCTGGCCTCTATGAAGTCCTGTTGTTGTTGGCCGGTTGATCAGATGTCTGGCCACTCTTAATTTAATCAGCATTCATAACCCATTGAACCGAACAGTCTCCACATACACAATTGATTCTGCCAGCTCAACCTCTTACGGTTTGTCTGAAATCCACTGGGTCGCCATCCTCCCAACATGCATGTCCTTAGGAAATCTGCAACAGTTAAGCTAGCCAGCAGCCATACAGTGAAATACAGGGGACCCTGCACCTCTTCCTTTCTAGAATGTGGGCATGTTGGCCACCTTAGCCATGCCCTGGAAGAAAAGGAAGCCGAATGGAAGAGTTCTCCTAACCCAGAATTTAAGAGGCCTCTCTACTTCCTACTTGGTTAGCTCATAGTCTACCTTTCACGGTTCATAATGTCCCCTGTGCTTCCTGTTTTGAAAGCCAAGAGAACGGAAGGGAAGCTGAGCCTCCTAATCCAGCCAGCAGTGACACACCCCTTGAGGGGAGGAAGGAAAACTACCATGTTAAAAACTGACCATCCTCAGTGGGCCTAGCCTGGGGAGCAGTGTGAGTGGTAAGCAACCGCCTCCATTTCTCCACTGTGACGACCTAGGCCAGTCATCATCTAGAGAGCCTTCGTGGCTTTGGGAGAAGAGGGGAGGTATCCGTAAGCCAACAACCAGCTGATGGTCCCAGGACTCTTGCTGGTGACATCTGTAAGGAAAAAAAGATGTGATTGTCTTCCCAAGCATCCATCCTCACTATCAATTCTAGGGTAAACGACATCCCATCAGGTTATAAAGGCCCTAGAGAATTTGGAATCGCATCTCTGTCAAGAGGCAAACACATTCAAATCTAGATCTGCCAGTTGTACAAAAGAGAATGAACTTCAGGGAGACCTACAAAGCCCCACGCGCCAAGTCGGTTGCTCTAGATTCCTGGCTTGGGCTGAGAAACTATCTGACAAAACTCTACGGCTCCCTTAGAATTAAGTTCATCCAGGTAGCCTGGAAATCTTCCACAAAAATTTATGGCACATCTATTTATCGTCACACACAAATAATCACAAAAGGGAAATTTTAAGAAAGGTAATGTCCAGTTGGGGTGTGGGGGAGTGACATAAAAAGTCATGCCTGTCACAAAAGAGAAACCCCAAGAGAATGACATACAGATGGAGGAAGATGCAGATGAAACTTGAAAATTCAGATGTAACCGGGAGATGAGGTTATAAGTGAATTGTTAAATTTAATTCTGATTGCTGCCACCTTCTCCCTGGTGGATTGTGAACCATGTTTTATAAGTTGCCATCTTGAAGATGTTTTCCAAGTGGGCGTCTTGCAGAACTCAGCTCATCCCGGAAGAAATGGAAAGCTCTTGGAGGAGAAATCAGCTCTGGTGTCTGATCCTTAGGGAAAGAGCAAAACCCTTGAGCAACGCAGTGTTGGCCTCTCGGTGTGGGGTCGGATCATTGGTGTGCTTTCTGGGACCGGAACAGACAAACTACAACCCCCAGGCCACATCTGGCCCACAAGATGAGAATGGTCTTTATGTGATGGAGGGACAAAAGAAGATTTTGCAGTATTTGACATATTACATGAAATTCAATTTTTGGTAGCCACAGATCATTTGGGGGATGGGGGGGGGGGGGTTGGGGGTTGATGCTGTTTAAAAACAGTGCCACACTGTGTAGACCAGGCTGGCCTCAAACTCACAGTCCTCCTGCCTCTGCCTCCTGAGTGCTGGGATAATTGACACACCACCATGCCCGCCGGCCTCACGGATGTTTTAAGGGGACTTGGCTGTACTTGAGAAGCTGTAGCAGGGGCCAGATGGAACAGAGCCTCAGCTATCTACTCACTGGCCCTGCCAAAAGATCATGGGTTCAGTATGGCCTGGAGAACGTAGACATCCCAGGTTCTTTATCCCTGCCTTCTCGTGGCTGTGGCTGCTCCTTGTGGGAAGGGCATCACTAAAGTGTTGCATGTACCAGTGTCAGACTAAGCTTGGGAAATGGGAGCTTTCAAGCTCCTGAACGGTCCTTGCTGTTGGTGGATGGTGGTGTGGATACCATGAAGGGGGCGGGAGGTACTTAATTTGTGTTGTGCCTTGAAAATGGAAAGTCCTATACACCAGGATTGTCATCGCTTACGTTATCATGGTGACCCTTCCTGAACACGGTCACCGCAGCACTCAGAGTCTGCCTGCCTCGCTCTGCCGCTCCTCACCAGCCAGGCCTTTTCCCAACTGAAATGATAATGTGTGAGTCTAATTAGAATAAAGCTCATTAGAGACAGAGACAGCCATTAATGCCTCCATTGATTTTTCTAATGAAATAAGCCGGGGGAGGAGACTTTAACAGGGCAGCTAATTATTTTTCGTTTTCCTCAGCATTTCTTCTGCATTGAAACTGTCGTTGTAAGCTGTCACTGGCCTAAAAACAAAAACAGAGCTGAAAGTGCTGTGTGACTGAAGTGGTTCCGACATTTTCAGCCCTGAGGAAGGGGTCTGCTTCCAGCCCATAGCCCTGCAGGGAACTGTCAGGCCCCTCCCCTCCCCTCCCCATTCTGGGTAGTTAGTGGTTCTTAGGTGCTGATGCTGTAGAGCACGGTCCTCCTGCCCCGTGCTCCTGGTTCAAGGCTGAATGTCCGCATTCCACAGAGACTTGGATGCCATTGCCTCAGGAATGGCCATACCTAGAAGGAACAGTTTGTGACCAAGCGGCAGGGAAGGGACATTCCCATTGAGTGGCTGTACAGACATTCAGAGGGGGCAATCACACTGTATTCATCAAAATGCTCCTTGCCACTCGGAAAGCAGTGCAGTCCCACGGTGCCCGGGAGAGGCTGTTACAGAAGAGTAACAGTCATTCAAACCTGAGTGTGTGGCTGGGGCAGAGCACATGCCTAGTGTGCGTGAAACTGTAGATTCTGCCTCAGGACTGACGAAGAAAACAGACCAGCTGGGCATGATTCCACATATGCTTCACGAAGAAATTACTTAAATAAATAAAAATGGTGACCAGTGAACAGTGGGGTTCTGGTATCAACTTCTAACCCCCTCCTTCATCACCCCCCACCCTTTCTTCATTTCCATACTGTTCTAGCAACACAAGCCGGCCTGACCTGTACTCATGCTGGAGCTACAGCTGATGCCGTTTCATTGTTAAAGGGGGCGAGGCTTCCTGCAGTGGGATCTGAAATACGTTGACAGCTTCCTTCTCCTATCAGGATGCCAGGGCACTTTCTGATCATTGACACTCACCAGCCTCCTCTCCAGGCGGAGTGTTCACAAGTGATGTGACACACAGGGCTCCATTAGACACCAGAGGACAGAGATGACCATTGCCTGTCCTCTCATGTAAGGGAGGCCAACACTGTAGACAGAACCACTGTCCAGCCTGTTGGAGTAACAGAAGAGATGGGTTCTCCTTGGAGCATCTGGGCACAGAGTGACCGGAAGACATCACATCAGACCCAGGTCACACAGACTCAAGGAGCCAGGCAGGGAATGCTAGAGAAGAAGTATGAAGGAAGAGAGTAGTAAGTGTATGGAATAAATGACTGTTTCGGGCACAGAGGAGGCATGGCATTGCTGGAGTTGTCTGTCTGTCTAGTGGTAGGCAGTCCATGAATATAGCTTTTTTTTTTTTTCCCCGAGACAGGGTTTCTCTATGTAGCCCTGGCTGTCCTGGAACTCCCTCTGTAGACCAGGCTAGCCTCAAACTCACAGAGATCTGCCTACCTCTGCCGCCTAAGCGTTGGGATTAAAGGCGTGTGCCACCACCACCTGGCTATATAAACATGTCATAGTAACCTGTTTTCCAATACTTTTTCCTATGCCTTTTAAAAATAAAAATGCTGCAAGATAAATATTTGTAATTATAAACATGACAACTTCATCGAGGTATAATTTATGCACCATAAAGCAAACTGATTTTACATGCACGGGCCGATGGTTTTTAGTAAGTTTGCCCAACTGCAGGGCTACCAGCATACTCCAGTTTTAAAACATTTCTGTTGCATGATTAATAACTTCCCTACTTGCTTAGAGTCAGTCTCCATTCCCACCTCTAGTCATGTATCTCTGGGTTTTATTTCTCTGGTTTCTCTAAAGGGGGATGCAAATCTTCACTTGGCTTCATAGAGACTGGCAGTCCTCTTTCAAGCGGCCACTTGTCACTCACGGCTAGCACCGACTGAGAGCTGCATCCCACTGGCCCCTCAAGAACTGGATGCCACGAGTGTTTGATTTCTAATTATTTTTATTTGTTTTTTTTAATTACTAGAAGCAGACTATTTTTCTCTTTGTTTGCTTTTTGCTTGTATTGTGTCTTGAATGAGTTTTCACTCTCTGCTTTACCTCTCTTTAGGATCCTCTGTGGCTTCATTTTTTAAAAAAAAAAAATTGTATGAATTTTTCTCAACAATCCTTTGGCTATTTTTGCTAGTGTGAAGTTTTCCCTTTTTTAATGTGTGAGTATAGGTGTGTGCAGATACAAAGGGGTGTGTGTGTGTGTGTGTGTGTGTGTGTGTGTGTGTGTGTGTGTGTGTGCGCGCGCGTGCGCGCACACACATACAGGTAGAGGCTTGAAGTTGCCGTCAGTGTCTTCCGTGGTCATTTTCTATTTATTGAGACGGTCTTTCTGAATCTGGAGCTTGCCAAATTGGCTAATCTGGCTAGCCAGCTTGCTCCAGAGGCCCCATGCCTGCCTGCTGAATGCTGGGGTCACAGGTGGACCATCATCCCTTCCCAGCTTTTTAAGTGAGTTCTGGAGATCCAAACTCTGGTCCTCACACTCAGGCAGCAAGGGCTTTATCCTCTGAACCATCTCTGCAGCACCAGCACCCAGCTTTTACGTGGATTCTGGGGGTTGAATCCTGCTTGCGAGGCAGGGGCATTACAGATTAAACTGTTTCCTCTGCCTGAAGTTGCTTTTATATTTTTCTTTGTTTTAACTCCTACACTAAAAGGTTTGTTTTTAACATGTTCAAATACACACCAAAACAAATAAACAAACAAATATTTAACTGTTTAGTTAACATGTCCTCAAATTAACAAAGGTTCAGTGTTATGCTCTGGTAAGTTTTTAAGATTAGTACACTGTCAGATACTTAATTTCCATGCAGCTTAAGGTGTATTTCTGGGATATGACATTCTGTATTTGGGCTGTGGGGTTCTTGGTGTTTGCTTGCTTTGGATGTGCCTTTTTTTTTTTTTTTTTGGTTTTTTGAGACAGGGTTTCTCTGTGCAGTTTTGGTGTCTGTCCTGGATCTCACTCTGTAGCCCAGGCTGGCCTTGAACTCTCAGAGATCCGCCTGCCTCTGCCTCCCAAAGTGCTGGGATTAAAGGCATGCACCACCACCACCCGGCTTGGATGTTTCTTAAAAGGTAGGGGGGAGCTGGGCGGTGGCACACACCTTTAATCCCAGCACTCGGGAGGCAGAGGCAGGTGGATCTCTGCAAGTTCGAGGCCAGCCTGGGCTACAGAGTGAGATCCAAGACAGAGTCCAAAACTACACAGAGAAACCCTGTCTCAAAAAAACAAAAACAAAAAACAAAAGAGGAGGGGAGCAGGAGAAGAAGAAAGAAGAAGAGGAAGAAGAAAGGAAAGGAGGGAAAAGGAAGAAGAGGAGGAGGAGGAGGAGGAGGAAATTGATTTGGAATTAAAGGAGACTTGAAGTATATAGAAACAGGTTAGACTCAGGAAACGGAACCAAGGTTGCTATCAGACTGCAGAGACATGCCCTGGGTCCAGAAGCCAAGAGCATACCTTCTCTGGGGGCTGCAGGAAGGCAGGACTTCGCTGCACTGTTCCAACGTATGTACTCTTTGTTTGGTTTTGGGTTTGGTGAATGGTCTGGCCCACACTGAAGAGACACTTTACCCCTAAGATGTACCCCGTTTTGTTATTGTCTGTTTGGGTTTAGGGTTTTGTTAAGTTGCCCAGGCTGGCTTTGAACTTGGAAACCTCCAGCCTCAGCCTCCCAAATGGCTAAAAATGACAGGTCTGTGCCACCAGACCCAGCTTTTCCTGTCATTTGAATCTGTACCAAAATAGCCCTATGACTCTTTGAAATAATCCTTCCTCGTCAGCATCATTTGGCGTTCCCATTCTTGTTATGTGCTGAGGCCTCCTGGGAACCTTTGGGTGGGTCCTTTGCACATGGCTGGAAGTGTGACCAACATACAATTGTATAAAAGGTCTTCACAGAGACTCTCGCTGTGGGTCCCTTTATGCGGGGGGGGGGGGGGGGGGGGGGGGGGGGTGGGGGGGGGGGGGGGGGGGGGTGGGGGGGATGCTTTGGCCAAGAGACTTACTGTGTGTCTCCCAGCCTGTTCAATCCCACTTCCTGTCTCCCTGACAGCTGAAAGTTTGATGATTCTGTTTTTAGAAGTTCTTTAACAATTTAAATGAGACATGACGTCCTGTTAGCAGAAGCTGGTTCCCTGGCCTGCCCAGGAGGACCAGTGTGCAAATGGAGACTCTCATGGGATATGGGGAATGGAGCCCTTCCAGCAGGTCTCAGGGTCACTTAGACTGCATGCCATGTGGTACCTCTTAGCTGCGGTATGTTCTGATCTCAGAAGTCTTTGTTCCCAAAGTATTTGGTTCTCTGAGCTGCCGTCAGGTGATAAGGAAAATGAAACTGACTGGGATTGGAATTTTCTTATCAAGTCACTGCGGCCTCCCACGAAAGGCAGAGATTAGCTCTGGGATCTTGGGCTTCTCCGAGATTTGCTTACAAGCCACGAGGCTCAACTCCTACCCTGCAGGGTTGATATGAATAATAAATGAAATGATGTCTGCAAAGCAACTCATGTGGGTTTTTTCCTCCTTCTCATAATAATTAGAAAAATTTAGGGGAACAAATTCTTGGGGAAATGCAAGTTTCAGGGTCTGGCTTAGATAGAGGGTTTATCCAGCTTCGTCCCTCAAGGGGTGTGATAGAGGGTTTATCCAGCTTTGCCCCTCAGGGGTGTGATAGAGGGTTTATCCAGCTTTGCCCCTCCGGGGTGTGAGAGAGGGCCTTTGTGTGTTGGCAGTAAAGCTGGAGGGCCTGAAATGGTCCTTTAGGTTTTCTGTTTTGTTTTTAATGTGTGTCTCGTGTGTGTGTGTGTGTGTGTGTGTGTGTGTGTGTGTGTGTGTGTGTGTGTGATCGCTTCCTCATGGTGGAGGGGCGCTCTCAACCTCACCTGAGCTATCTGAACCTTTGCTTAGATGGGAGCCCTTAACTTTGACATAAGATGGGAAGGGACTTTAGTTTTTGCCATAGAACTTGTATTCTATGTACAAGGATTGGGGTTCAGATCTGCCTGGGACATACTGCTGAGGAGGGAGGGAAGTTCTCTGGCTCCTGTCAGGTCTCACCTTATGATCACAGCCCTCATTCACAAATGAGGCTTTTTGCCCCTGCCAGGAGCCTAAACCAACCCAATGTTTATAATGATGGCAACAGAATGTAGGTGCCAACAGCTGCAGTCTATCGACGCTCTGACAGAATGAGGTGTTCTTCTGCACATAACCCTGATCACAGCCCTATTGCATAGAGAAAATGGCTGTGCCCAAGAAACCAAAGCCTGCCATTTTATCCAGGTCCACTTTTCGATGCTAATAAAATCTCCGTGAAGAATCTGCCCCCAGCCTATCCTGCCCAGCTGTGTACCCAGCATCCATCTGCAAATCCAGTCTGAGCCTCCTCAAGTTGAAGCCACACAGAGGAGAACATCACTTGATGATTGTAACCTCATGCTGCCGGATTTGTGTGTGTCCTGTTTCCCATGCTGGAGAATAAACTCGCAGTGGTCAGGGGCGGCGGTCTCCTTTATAACTCTCCAGCTGTTGGCTGAGAGAGTGACTCCTGCCTGGGTTGGGACAGCTAGGGATGGTGTCAGTCTGGGCCATGTCACAGGGAAGGCTGTCGTGGGAGTGACTACTACTTGCATATTCTCCTTGGGAGCATTGGCTACCCAGTTTCTCTGTCCTCGAGAGGTTTTATGTCACCAGTGAGTCAAACCTCGGGGGACAGTGGACTTCCACACTGTAAGGCACATGGGCCTGCAATCTGATGATGGAAGAAACTAAGTCAGGCTATGTAATGACTCACTCTGACAGAACAAGCAGTCTGGGGCTGTTTGGCGAGGAATGGATGACCATCCCAGCTTGTACAGATCCCAAGGCGTCATTGCAGAGCAGTGTGCGTTTGCTTGCTTGCTTGTTTCGTTTTTGATGTACGTACACATCATGAACAAATTAATTTATCAATCACCATTTAGACCCTATTAATACCAATCTTTAACAGCCATGCCAGATGACTGTGATTATTTTTACTTCATCAATAAGAAAACTGAGACTCAAAGAGGTAACTTGAACAAAGTACCAAAATTAGTAAAAAAAAAAAAAAAAAATACAACCAGGATTGGCATCCAGACATGTGTTTAATAATTCATTATAGTGACACTTAAGCATTAGGGAAATGGGAAATATTCCCAATATGCAGATGCATAACAAAGAAATATATAAGCATGTTATATATTTCAGGAAGAGTTACATTAAAAATGTAAGCATTGGTGCTTTTAAGAATTATTCCAATTATTTAGAAAATTCTGGGTTTATTTGTTTGAAAGAAATTAAGTTTACTGAACATGCTGGAAGTAGCAGTAGGCTGAGGGGTTAGAAAAGTACCTTCAATAGCCAAAAATGCTAGTTTTTTAATATAATACATTATGACTTATTAAAAATTCAGCCTGAAATCAAAGGAGTATATACACAGTAAACAAAGACTTGTTTGCTACCAATACTTCACGCACCTCAACTACAAAAATGAGATAGACTAAACAAAAATCAAAGAAGCAACAAAATGTCAGTGGAACTTGCCTGAAATAAATGTCCTGGGAAGCAGTTCACAGGAAAATAGTGTGGAGAAGTGGCTGGCTTATCTAAGTAAGATAAGCTATAGGAGCATCCATTGGCGTATACAACTTTTAGTCACATCATTTGAGGTTCTTATTTTCATATGTTATAGAGCCAACATTTCTGTTTTTAAAGGAGTGTCTGTCCCCAAATATAGAGCATCTAGTTGGTATTTGAAAGGAAAAATACGTGAAGGGTACGAACAGAATAACCCAACTTGACCTTTCGCCACATTGTGATGAAACAGGACGGTACTTTTGTCCTGTGCTATTTGTGGAGACTTGTCCTTGGAAAGCTACGTCCTTTGATCAAGACAACCCCGCCAGGTCAGATCCAGGAGCCTCCAATCCTGGCCCCAGCTGTGTCTTCATAGTGGAAAGGGGATAAAAGATGCTCCAAAGCAGCCATTCCCTACTGTCCCTAAGCCTGCCAAGAACCTGCTTGCTGGCAGGCACATCAAAAACCTCTTGTCCTTGTAAGTCATTCGTGAGGACCAGGCCCAGCCCCAGATCTGTCACACATGTTCATAAAACCCTTGTTTGCTTTTCCTTTAAACCATTTTCGAGTGAGTTAAAACTCAGGCATCCCTTGATTACACTTCCTCCTTCCTTGACATTTTAAGTTCCAAGTGTGGGGCTGGATCTGTAGAATGTGAACAGCAGAAAGTGAGTGTTGAATTTCCCTGATGAGAGAGAAGACTCCTGGCTGCTTCATCTCCGTAACTTCTTCATGTAAGCAACATCTCGTGCACACCTGTAATATAAGTTGACATAAATTCTTGCCAGCATTTCAAAAGAGCTTATTACAGGCTTGGAATGCCATGCCTTGAGATAAGTGGAACTTAAAAATCACCCAGCGCATGTCTGCTGGTGAAGGCTAGATTCCTTTACAAAGCAGACTGAAGCTGGAAGCAATGGATCACCAGTAACTGTTTCAGGCCCTGGCTGGAGATTTTTACTCATGTGTCCTTTTTCTTTTTTCTCCCCAGGGTCGGGATTATTGTTCTGAAGAAGAGGACATCACATAGCATCACTTCTCCGTCTCAGACCAGGAGCTACTACTGTGTAAATAGGTTACACCCCAGTTGAAACCTTTGCAAAGGTTGGTTCTCTTCACTGAACAGCACTATAACAAACGAAGACCGTTCCATATCGTATGCCCCATTAAATTACAGTGTTTCTTAATGAACCTGCAAAGGAATATTGCTAAACACAAACACACATACACACACACACATACAAAAAAAAAAAAACTGTTCTGGAACTTTCTTTGTTGCTGCTAGTTAAAACTTGTTGCAACTTTTCACTTCTCTTGTGTCCAAGTATGCAGCAAAATTCTGCAGTTCACCTTAAAGATCCTATTGGTTTTCCGATGCTCTCCAGCCTGTTTTCTATAAGATGAGGTAGTGACGAACTCTGATACAGACTTCACTTCTAGCCCGGTTCTGCTTTGAAGTCAAGCTTCTCCTCCCCTCTTTCCTCCTTATCCATCTCTTCCGCGTGGTCCAGAGATGGCCTGAGCCTTGCTTCTCACTGGTAATGTGGGTCTTTGAAGATGGGATGGTGGCCGTGGTGAGCCTTGTTTCTCTGCTCTCTGTAGAAGAGCCACAGTTGGTTAAAAGCATGTTGTGACCTGACTCCCCGGAAGTGACAGACGAGCGGGCAGTAGGTGGTTCCACTTACCAGGACTCTTAGTGCAGGATTAAGCTTGTAGCGTTGGCTTTGCTCAGATTGCAGATGGAAGTGTGACCACAATCATTTTGAATCCCTCTTCCTCACCTTTTTTTTTTCTAAAAAATAAACATTTTACTGTTTTTATGTATCCTTGTCTTCTCCCATTCATCCAGTTCAGCATTTTAAGATGACCCTAGGTGTGGAAGATAAATGTTTCCTCATAGTGACTCTGACGATTGGCCTCAATGGCTCCCCACCCTCCTGTTGATATCGACCATGGTTTGGAAGGGCCGTGATGAGAGGACACCCTGTGACTTCTTAGGAGGGCTGGAAACCACCGTGACCTTTGGTTTTGTTAGGTATTAAAGCACGTTGTTAATTCTCCCCTTCAAAATGTTCCATGAGCCTCGCCACTCCCTCCCATTGTGTTTCCAGCACCGGTAGTGTGGGTAAAAGGTGTCTGCCTACTGGAAAACGGGACATGGACACAGGTGACGTTATTTGGAGTTGTGAAAGCCAAAAGCCCCTGGTGGTGGGGAGTGCTGAGTGTGTGTTCAGTAGAGTTTATTTTTCCATACTATATGAAGAGAATGATCTCTTCTCAAAGACAGAAGTAATATTTTTAACAAATATTGTCACAAGTAAATAGCAATCAAAAGGAGAAAATAACTTTTGTATTTTTTTATCATGTTTGATAGCTTTGACGAGGGTTCTCTTTGTTACTTTCAGGGAAGGGCACCCTATTAAATGCCATGCCAGCAGTCCAGGGTTGGGTTTGTCCTACACACACACACACACACACACACAGGAATGCTGTGTTTTTCTCTTTGAGGGTTGTGAGTTTCAAGGGCCTCACTATCAGCCCCACTGCCACCTTTGGAAGGTGGAATAGTTACAGAGGAGATCGTTAAGATGTTCCCAGTTGTCAAAAGATTGTCTACCATAGAATAAAATAGAAAGCTAAATTGGTTCTTGCCAAAATGAGCCTTGACTTTCAAATCCGTCCACAAAATGGCAAAACTCTTCATCCCCTGTCAGGCCCAAGGCCACAGACGTGAGGGAAAGAAAATGCAGTCAAGTGCTCTAGAAAATGGACTCGAGTGTAAGCAACAAAATCCCATAATTCTTGCAGCCAGCAGCAGCTATTTTGGGGAGCAGCTGTGGTTGTTACGTAAATAGAGTTGCAGCCAAAAGCTAAGGCTTTTTTATCCAGCTTCAAGCAGAAAAATGCAGGGAGAGTCGAGTAGTCCAGGGTTTTAAGTTCCCTCCCCTAGTATGGTTTTTGGCCAAAGGATGAAAATAGTTTCCCTCAACTGTAAATGAACTGCTAAACCCCACCTCGGCTTGTTCACTGGAGACGTTGCACACTGTTCTGTGGATGGCCTTTTCCGGAATCTCATGTTCCTGTCCATCGAGAATGAAGCGAATGTTGATGTCTTCCATTTGACTCCTCTCCTTGGTGTCTAAGACAGTGTCTTCCCAGAAAATCACCACCCTCTACCCAAAGATGATACCCATGTCCTTTTCCTCAGTCACGTTTAGCATTTCGGGTGTTCCACATGTTTCTTGGGAGCCTGACTTTTAAGTGTTAATAAAATCCTAACTGCTGTTCAGGAAACGGCAGTGTTTCACGGTTCTGTCTCCCCTGTTTCACACTGGATACCTCTTTGCTGAACAGAAGTGATTTCATCTCAGACACATTTGGTACCTCTAGAAATAGGTCCATGCAATGGGATGGTTGAGTGGGTTGGCATGAAATGCTTAACTGTGTTAGCAACACTCAAAACTGTCTGTTTTCCATTTGTTGGTTTGAATCATAAAGTTGTCAAGTGATTTGTGTTTGTACTTTATTTTTCTATGCCTTCTGGAAGAATCTAAATTAAAAGTATCTACCCCTCCCCCACATCAGGACATTAAGCAGTTTGTCTCAGGTATAAAGAAAAGAATTATCCAGTATATATGCTGGTATATCTTGCTAGTTAGCATGTCTGTAGAACTTGGGAGTTGGAAGGAGGGAAGAAGGGAAGGAAGGAAATTGTTGAAAAATGGACAGAGGATATTTTGAAAAGCTTTTAGTGTGGCTGTATGCTAAGGCAGTTGGTCTAGTGGCCAGTGGGTGGAGTGGGTCTGCTGGTGAAATCCGCAGCCGGGTTACACATGCCTCGTGTCCTCTTTGTAGATCTCTGTAGAGTTGTAGAGGTTCAGCAGTGTGTGCGCAGCTTTCTTCGGCTTGGCAGAGATTCAGGCTCACAGAGTACCGCTCTCATAATTGAATCCGTGTTTCTTGCTGGCAGACAAACTCAAAAGAAGCTTTTACCTCCATGAGGCCTCCTAGCCTCAGGCTTAAGTGGGAGCATAGAGTGACATTATGGTCTATTTAGGGACAAAGAAGGTACAAAGTCCGGAGATGAGAAAAGTAGGTCAGCCCCCAGAAACAGCCACACAGTGACTGGTCTCTGCCTGTCTGCTGTGCCTAGGATGACTCAAGAAATACGTCCCCAGGAATAGCCTTGGTTCCCAGCCCCCGCCCGGCGCCGCCTGTTCCTCCGCTGTAAGGTATAAAGGCTCTCTGTGTCTTGGGTGTACTCAAGCACTCAAGTGACCGTATGGGAGAGATAACAACCTGGGGATGGTAAGCCCCACACCTTGATCCCAGGCGGATGGCCTCCAACATTGAGTTGTAACTTTGTCCGCCACCCAGCCTCATCACCACCCTTTCGTTTCTCTTTTGGCAGGAGTAGTCCTGTAACCCGGCTAAAACAGATGATACCTCTTCTGAATTTTACCTCATTCACCTACAGTGCAGTTTGACATGGTGATAAGTCCCGTTTAGACACTGGGTGAGAATTTAAAAGTTGTTCCGTCTCTACTGGTCCCAGGAAAAGAAACTTTATTAAACATGTTTGTTTTATAATAAGAGAAAATATCACCTTCTTAATCCAAGACAATATAAAGAATCTAGACTTTAAAATCCAGATATTTTCATTATAAAAGACATAACAATTGTTATTGAAATCCTCTCCCTTCTCTCAAAAATAAGGGATGAGGGGCCTGACTTTTCCACCAGAAGGCTATCTCTGAGCTGTATTTCTTTATACCTCTTTACAAGTTGATCTCTTTGTTAAGTTGCTTAAAACTCCAGTAGAAAAATAAGGTACGGTCGGTGGGTAAAGGAGTATGTGTTTAAAAGGCATAATGGAAAGGTGACTGAAAGTGGACTTCAGGATGTCATGGGTGGATTGGCAGGCACCCGTGTGCCTCCGCAAAGCTGTGTGAGCCCTCTACAGTTGCTCTGGGATGAACCGCTGGAATTCCTTGAATGAGGTCTGCGAATCACTTTTGCAGACAAACAGATGCATTCTTCTAATGGGGACGACGCCTTGGATTTCCACAGTCACCTTTTCTATTCTTATGTCTCCAGGAAAACAAATCACAAATCTATGAGAGAAAAATCTGTCCCTTGTGACAAACCCTGGGACCCATTAGTGATGCTATGGTTTTCAGAAGGTCCTCTCTCACATCTGAGATCTGATTTCATCTTGGGTGGGAAGAGGCAAGGGAACTAACAGTCATTCTTTCTGCTCACTCTGGGCCAGATGCTGCCCTTAACATTCTGTCTTTATCTCACGTAGTCTTCAAAACGGTCTTTTTACCCTCTATGTTCTGAGTCGCGTGTCTTACATGTTGAATTCATCTGTCCAATGAAAATGCTCGCGTGGAAAGAAGGGAAGATGTCACCCAAGTGTGTTATTACTATTATTACTACACACCTTGCAACACTGTGAAAAAAGCCTTTGGGGGCATCCACCTTCTAGAGTCTGTCTTTGGCTCCTTGCCAGCTTGCTTTCCTCATGGGGAGTTTTACTTGGCTTTCCCTCATCCTACAAGCTGTACAGAAACCCAAGAGGCCACTGGTGACAGAGGGAAAAGACTTGGGGTGATTTAGACATGTCCCTTCAGCTTCTGAGAAAGGATGCAATCTATACCACGTTTGAGATGCTGTGGTTTCTTTGGGTCTCCTAGCCTTGTCTCTTCAGAGGTTTGCCTTTTGAAGGCTAGAAGCCTCACCTTTGCAGAGAGAGCTGAGAAACTCTGAGGAGGAGAGACAATGCCTGGACCACTGACTTCCATGGGCTACAGTTGGATGTTTCTCTTTGATTGCTGGGCTAGGAGTCTGGATTTTCCAGGCTAGTTTAAGCACCACACCTTGATAGGACTCTCAATGGTGGCCTAGAGAGAGCCGCTGTGGTCCAAGGTCAGGCCCGCTCAGGAACTCCACAGAGTTCATCTCTTTTTGCTCCATAAAATGTGTGGGGTAAAAGATGACTCATCTCCACAGCAGCTGGTGAGGGTGTTACTTAAGGGGTCCCACAGCCACCCTCATTAACTCACCTTGTAAGATTCAAAAGAATTTCCTGTCCAAGTTCCTTGTGAAATAGGTCTCAGGATCCCGATCGCTTCTAACCGAGCAGCTTTCAGATTCCTTGTAGATGATGTGGGAATGGCTCTTATCTCTTGGAAGTCAGAGAAATTCCTTAAGTCAGGAAAGTCCCACTCGGCTGAAGTCTCCTGTATGACATTGTCTCTTTGCCCTGAATCTTCTCTTCCCAAGGGTTATTTTTAGACCAAGCTCTTAGATTTGACTAAGATTTAAAGTAAAAAGAACAGCAGAAACTTAGCCAGGCCTGCCTTCAGCTCTCCAGAGTTGAAAATTAGACCTTGAGGCCACTTGGCTCAGACCCAGGAGTTTAAAAAAAAGAACAAAAAAAAAAAAAGGCAGCCCCTGGCCTGGCATTTCAGTCCAGACCTTCAGGGACTCTTCTCCTTTGACAGGCTAGTGAGCAAAGGAAGTTTTGCCAGAGATTCCAAGCCATATTTTTCCATCCAAAGAAAGACGTAAATTTGTTAAAAATTCCTGGAGTAGACTCAGGCAGTTGCCTTATTAGGGTTTTAAATTTGGATCTATTCTTTTAACACATACACAAAGATAGACGGATAAACAAAACGTAAATGTTTAATCATAGACAGGCTGGGGGAGGAGGTAAAAGCTATGTTTGACCCTTCTGTAATCACAACAATAATGTCTGGGGGAATATCCATGTAACTGTAAGGATGCTTAAACCCGAAACCCTAGCGACTGCGTTTGCATAAATTTGCGTCAGCTCCAGTGGGAGCACCAAGGTGTGGGCGCGGTCTTCTCACCCTGCGCCCGTCTGTGCCTGATGACTCTGGGCCTCTGGGTGGGTGTTTTGACTCACGTCCTTTCTCAGCCCACAGTGGAACTGAAGACACATGCCAGGTCCAGCCCTAGCATTGCTCATACATTCCCATTCGTCCGTGTGGCCTTGACTGTGACATCGCAGCAACTCCCCTGGGACAGTCTGTTAACGATGTGTGAGTTAGAGTCCCTTTCCGGTTGTCCTGGGTGTAGCATATTTCGCTCTCTCATTCCCAGTCCTAAGGACGTGTTCATTCCCCAGATTATTTGGACACCTGGTAGGCTCCAGGCCCTGAGCCAATGGCCAAGCAATACAGAGGTGAGCCAGACACAGCTGCCACCCTCCAGGAGCCTACCATGAAAGGGGAACAATCTCGAAGGACTCCCTTAGGGAAATCAAGGATACTGTGGGGTCAGGTGGCAGCGGTAGCCAACCAGATTTGGGCATAGAAGCTTGCAGATAGTAACGGCAAAATCCATATTTGTCTGGGCACAGAGGGCAAGTACCAGAAGAGTCATCCATGCTGAGAGGACAGCATGGGACTTCTCATGGGTGGAGAGGGCCATCTGGGGCCTGCGTGCAGGGAAAGGGTTGAGCTTAGGAGGAGCAGAGAGAAGAACAGAGGATGAGAACAGGGGGGCAGACTGGGCTCTGGGGCTTTGCTGCGGATTCCGTGGAGATGAAGGAGAGTTTCTCTGCACTCTCCACTCAGTGTCGTCCCTGGGAGCTAGATGTGATCAGAGTGGGGATTGCCTTCCTTTGGAAACACTCAGCTGCTGTCTAGAAGGGTCTATGCCCACCCATCCTTTCTCCTCCTCTAACTTCTCTTCCTGTCTCTAAAAGCTGTTGGAGTTCAAGGGCTTTAGCTTGGGCTGGGTCTGGTTTAGAGATCCGTGGAAGACAGAGCTAGTTCATCCTGATCTGTCTTTAGAGACATGGTGGCTAAAAATACCTCTTGGGACTAGGTTGGCCTAGACCCAGAGATCAGAGTGTACCCTAAAATAAGTATTTAGGAAGTGGTGAGAGCTTCCCTATTTAGTGTCTGGTTCAAACCAGAGGCATAACCTTTTGCATAGCCTTTCCCAGGGTTAGTTCACCTGCACAGACCCAGGGAAGCAGCCAGGCCTCTCCTAGGTCACAAGAACATTCCTGAGTCTTGCCAAGGACAGAGGAGTTGGGGATCTTGGGTGGACGTTGTTTTGGTTTGTTTTTTGTTTTTTTAATCATAAAGTACAGATAAATTGTGTGCAAATGCAGAATATCCACAAAACCACACAGTGACTGAGGACCTTGTGAGGACTTTCATTGCGGGGGAGCTCCCCTGGAGTGAGTCGTGGAAGGCCCCAGATAAGCAGAATCTGACTGTTTGCAGTGCCCTAGGTTTCCAAAGAACCTGTTCAGGGTTTGCAGCATTGGTCTCTCTCTCTCTCTCTCTCTCTCTCTCTCTCTCTCTCTCTCTCTCTCTCTCTCTCCCCCCCCCCCCCCCCTCCACACACAAAAAAATGAAATTTTAGGCAGAAGAAGCAGCATTAGATGCATTCGAATATTAGCAATTAGTCAGCATGGCTGGAAAACCAAGTCAAGACTCGCGGGGTGAAGTTCCCGAGAGGCTGGTGGGCTTTGAGGCCGAGGGCAGTTTTTCTAGCCGCATGGCGCTGGGCCTCAGCTTGGGGACTCCAGGAAGCCCTCCCTTGCCACTCTCCCAGTTTGCAGCTTCAGGCTGCCTACACCGGCCCTCCTGGGTGCAGCCAGACATGCCTGACATCCACACCCACCTTCTAGACTGGAGGGAAGGGAGTTTTTCTTGTTGTTGTTCAAATGCCCACTCTTTTCCCAGATAGTCCTCTGGCTCCTTACCCAAGGATTTCTAGTTCTGTGTCTTCTGGTTCCCACTGTAGTATCCCCCAAGCCTACCTCTAGCCTGTATTGATGCTGATGCTGGAAGCCAATGGAACATGTGGCCTCTCACTCACCCACTTGAAAATGAAGGCTCCCTCTGGTCGTTTTCTGAGCTGGGTCATTTCCCAGTCCTCTCCATCACATTGCCAAGAGATGGTCAAACAGCCTCCACGCCAGTTGTCAAAGGCTGCCTAATGGCTCCTCCCATAGATATTAGTGTTTATTTACGAACATGGCCTTGATTCAAGGGAAAGCTCCTGGCGGAGCATTCAACCTCAGCCTCGTTGGCTCTCCTGAGCACCTAAGAAATCAGCTTGGGGGCCTGGGAACACAGAGGGGTTGTGCTGCCTGCACATGGACCTGTGAGGCAGTCAGGGCCTGTTACCTCTCCACATGGCTACCATGTGAGGTATCCGCTCCTGTACATCAATCCACTGACATGTATGTCCATGTACTTTATAGTAAGAGACATGCAAGAAAAGAAAAGGCAATGATACATAAAACAGTTCAAGGGTTGTATTATTTTCTCTCTGAACTCTTAAGTGTGACCATGGAGATCTCCTGGTATGTTGGACACTGGAACACCACTGCTTTGGTGCAAATCAGTATACCATGATGGCATCCCAAACCACTGTTTGGCACTCAGCCTGTAGAAGGAAAAGGTCACAAGGGACTCCCCCAAGAGCTTTGAGTCTGGGGAATCTGAGGCAGGCAGACCCACACAGTATAGATTTAAGAAGCTGAGCCCCTGACGGGAGAGCTGCCTCTAGACAGTCGTGGCTACCGGTGCTAAGAACAGGTACACCGTACAGGGTCGGGCGCTCTTCCCCTTTCTTCCCGTGTCTCCCAAAAAGGACATTGTCAAAACCCCAACTCTCTCCTGAATGGAATTCCTTGAACCCTCAGAGTGCTTCAGCAGTACCAATCCCATGGCACCCGTGGACTGTGGCTTGAATATTATTTTTGATTTGACTATCGAGATGTTCTGATGATTCTGTTCCATTTTGAAAAAGGTCTGAGAAAATATACAGGTCTAATTATATATATACATATTTATACATGTGTATTTTTGTTTATTGTTAACATTTTGACATTGGAGTTTCTATTAAATAATTTTTAACAGTTTCCCTGGCTCTGTCCTTTCTTCCTACCTGGGTCCGGGTGGGCGGGGGTAGAAATGTCTATGGGAGACCCAGTTGATATCCTTCCCCTCCCTTTCTCTCGTCTTGGTTCCGCATTGGTGAGGGTGTGTCCTTTCTTCCACATACCTCTGTTTCCACAGGGCACGTATTTTATCAGATACCCATTAGAAGCTCCGACCCTCTTGCCATCTCCGGTCTTTCCCATCCACTTCAGAAAATTTATAAATCCACAGACCTGATAATGCACACATGAGAAATGATACAAAATGAGACCTTGAGCTTTATCTCGTATGGTATGTACGCCCTATAACACACACACACACACACACACACACACACACACACACACACACACACACACACACACACAAGGTTTTACCTGTGAGACCTTGGACCTTACTTAACCCTTTTGAGTGCGGTGAAAAACAACAGTTTCCTCATACATTTGACTGGAGGGGATATTTGCCCTACTCATTCTGCTAGCTGACACATGTTATTTGTTCACTATATGCTAAGCTCTGGAGTCACCCAAGGATGGACAGCGGTGTGGGGAGGGCTTAAGGAATTTGCATCTCCAAAGTCTGGCATGCCAAAGGGGCAGCATGAATAATGAGCCCTGTACCAAACAGTCCCCACATGCCCAGCTCAACCCTGCAGCTACCCAACTGGCTTTGAAGTCTCCATGGCCCCCGCTGTCCATCCGACTCCTACAAGCACTGGTCTGATCAGTTGGCCCTCATCCTTTGGCTCACAGAAATAAGGTATCTTCATGATTTCCTGATGGTGTGGCGGTGAGGGAAAGCTGTGGGGGAGAAAGGCACTGATAACCAGCCCCTGGCATTTTCCTCCAAGCCATAAAGTTAGAAGTTCAGAATCACTGCTGAGTTTTATGAGCTGTCAGACAAAGCCAGAGCACAAGCCCAGAGTGATCCTGAGCCCCAGCTGGATCTTTCAGAAACAAACCTGTTTCTTCCAGCACAGACCCACTTAGCCTCACAAAGGCCGCTCCCCTCCCTCTGCAAGCAGAAGTCTGTGTAATTGTACTTCCTGCCCAGGTTCCCTGGTGGTTATGGGTACAGGATGAACAGCCTTCAGTCACCCCTGCTTTCTCACCAGGAAACATAGACAGCACTCGGGTCAGATCTCTGCTTCACACCATGTTTCTATAACCTCTCCTCTAGTTTCTCCATAGAGGTGGCAGATCCCCTGAAGTCTCACAGCTCCTGTGACCTGGGAAAGGAACTGAACCTTGACCGATGCTTTAAGATCAAATTCTGTGCAGGGCTGCTTTTGCCTTGGATGAGACTTTAATCCTGTCATTGGTATTTGGTGGATAGTTTGGTCTAAAACGTCTCATCTGCCTGCTGAAAAGCTGTCTGGAACCTCACACAGGGCATCCGCAGACTTACCCATGACTGCTTTCCACAATGTCAGAAACCCTCAGTGCGGAAGAGGCCCTGAACTTTGGCCAATGTGGATAGTCAGGTAGAATGAGCTATCCAGTGAGTAATACCACAAATGCATGAGAGGAGTCACCTGGGGGCTTAAAAACTATGCAGCGGTGCTGGGCAGAGCCATAGATGGTAGACAGATGGGTATGCATATTGGTTATGCCATCTGACCCCTCCAAAACTGATGTACAGATTCAGGATTGGTGCCTGACAACTATGGGGGACCAGAGCGTGTAGGTGAGAACACATTGAGGACAGAGTTTAGCAGCTGGGGAACGGGGAATCGCCAGTCTATGGAGGCAGGAATTCCTTAAGTCTTAGTGAGGAGTTACTCAGTGCTTCCAAACACCAGAGGAGAAATACCTGCCAGGAGCTTTCCTTCCAGTAGATAGGGGTTGAGAATCTGTCATGTCATACACATCAAATAAATAAATAAACGAGCAAACATGGTGTCACTTTGGCAGAGCTTCCTCATTGGTCCATGAGCAGTACACACTGATGGGTCTCCACCATGTCCATACATTAGGATAACTGGGGACGCTCCTTAATACCCATGTCCAGACCGCAGGTCAAGTCGATCAGTGTCCTTGCAGAGAGGGAGGGTGGAACTCTACCTAGGATTTTCATGTATCTTCCTAGACAATTATGAGGTGAGGGATTGGAGGAGATCCAGGTGTGCACCTCTCCCGCTATTGGACTGGACACTAGCAAACAGCTAACCAGAAAGGCCCACCCCTGAGGATCCTGGGAAGAACGGTACAGGCTGGTGAGTACACTCCAAGGGGCTGTGAAGACCCTATAGGGAAACAGCTCTTCTCAGAAACATCTCTAAGGGATAGAGCAGAGATGGCTAGGCCTTGGATGGAGACGACCCAGTGGGCTTAGAGAAGCAAGTGAAGAGTTTCTCCTGTGGATAAGGGGCAATTCCCACATGACCAAGAGCTCAGCACAAGGACAGACCTCCAGGGCTTACCTGGTGTCTAGGCATGCTTTTGTTCATGCCATGGTAAAGAAAGGGTTTCTGTGACTATCCAATGACAGCCTGTTGCCTCTCCTGGCAACCGCTGTACAGGATAGCACTCTACTAGCCAACTTCATGCAATATAGCCTAAGCCTGCTCCATCCCTGCGTCGACCCAGCTAGCCCTGCTACCTACAGCAAGCCTAACTGGGAGGCGAGAGCTCAGAACCCAGAAAGATGGACTTTACATCCTGCTGTCATCAAACCAGGGCAAGCAAATCCGCACTCTCGGAAAAGCCTCCGTGTGAAGAAGGATCATGGTTTTCAAGGGACTGAGGGCAGAAGCCACTCAGACTCCCTGCCGGGTCTCCTCAGCTAACTGCACAGAGAAGCAGGACTTTCACACCCAGTGCCTTTCAGTGAAAGGGGCTGTCATGACGAATACCGTGGCTGCAATGGTTGAGTTCCCGGCAAAGGAAGCCCATCTGGTAAGTTTGGGAATTGCCTGCCACCGATGTATGACCCAGAACAGAAGAGCCAGGCTGGTGGCTGGAATGTCAAGCACTTGCTCCAGGTGTTTGCAGATCGCTGGTTGTTGGTATGCTCGGCCTTTGGCCATGAGTCTGATGCTGGGTTCTGCAGCCTGCTAGCCTAGTGAGAACTGAGAGCCTTGGATACAAGAGCACAGAGAAGATCCAATCAACAGCAACCTTTCCCCTCCTGGTGTGAGGGGCCGCTGAAAACGGGGGTGGGGTGGGGAGGTGGGAGGTGGGGGTGGGGGGGTGCAGGATGGATCCTGGCTGACCCCTCAGAGTTGCATGTCAGCTCAAAACTCCAAGGGATGCTTCTTGCCAACCATAAATCCAGGCTTGTGCCCACAGGGATGCTAGTGCCCCATGATCAGACTGGAACGTAAATGCGATTTAAAGACATGATTGGGTAGTATGTGAGGAGCGGGACCATGAAATCTTCTTCCCAAGTTCCATTGTACGAAGAGTGGACCTGAAGTCACCAACTTGGCCATGTCTGATTTTAGTTCCCACCCTCTACTCACAGGCTTTGCCTCAAGAAACAATCGAAGCTTTAAATCGAGTCTTCCCGAGGCCTCCTTTACCCTTGAAATGAGAGATGGTGGCATTTGTGTTTCTGCTGACACAATGGTGTTCTGGTGTGTCAGACCCTTCAGAGGGCATTGCTAAGGGGTACAGGGCTCACCTCAAATGTACAGGGTACAGGGGTGCATGGGCTCTCCCCACCCCCATGCACAACTGGAAGGGAAGAGCTTGAGGAACCTCCAAAATGTAAATATGCAGAGTAAGGACTGAGAAGAAGACTGAAATGTCCTCACTCGATGACACATGGTCTCCGGTTGATGTCCTTAGCAGAAGCTTGAACATTGGCCACGTCCACATCACACAGGCAGCAGAGCCATCCCCTGACCGATCCTCCTAACAGACACTCAGATAATCCACCTAATAACTCCTGGAAACGGCTACTGACCCTTTGTTTAATAGTTACAGAAACTAAGCCTCAAAGAGATGGACTTGCCCAGAGTCACACAGCGGTGAGTGGTGGAAATGCTCGGTCCCACTCAGAGGCTTGGCCTAGAACCTTTCAGCTCCTAGCGTCCTTCATGCCTGCACCTCAGGATGGCACGCCACTGGCATCACTTTGGCTCCAGTCTTTGCCAGAGCCACGCAGGACCACGGCATCGAATGTCTTAAATGTGTCTCTCCTATCCTGCAGCCCACCAGCAACCCTCCGCTGGCAGAGCGACACTGCCTTGAGGCGTAGATACGGGACCACCAAGTTTCTGTCCCCCGGCCAGTTCGACCCTCCAGCGGCCCTCCTCAGAACAGCTACTGTCTATCATCTTTCTTCGCTTTATTTCTCCCTCGCTGCCTTCCCTAAACCCACTGCTCTCTTCTCACCTTTTAGGCTCGTGTGCTTGATGAATGGGAAACTGAATGGAAAAAAAAAATGAACTGAAAAAGGAAAGGAAAGGACAGGACATGACTGCTCCTAGGTGTGGTGGAGGAGAAAGTTTATCGTAGCTATGTGGGAGAGCATAGCCAGAGGCAGGAACATCTGGGAGAGTCCAGAGTGAACATGACCAGACTGAGCTGGGCCATGTGAGGAGATGGGGGAGGGGAGAGAGGGGAACCAGGTGCAGCAACCGTGAGGCCAAAGGTCCAAAAAGGGGCAGGTAACCGAAGTGTCTTCTGGATTATATAGGGAAGAGCCTCTGGGTAAAGGGCAGCGCAGTCCCTGGGCTGAAAAGTTCAGGGTAGAGGACAGAGTATGCCAGCCATACCCTGTAACAGGGACTGAGGGATGTTGGGAGGACCTGGCGGCAGGTCCACTTTGGTGTGTTAAATAGGCACCTCAGCCATTTGTCCCGGGTTTGAAACTTAACAGAAACGATGGTGACCTGCAAGTATCATCTCCTCTCTCGGGCATTCTGCATGGTTCTCCCCAGATCATTCCTGAGAACTCGTCCCATAACAAAGCCACTGTCATCCACGGGGCCCTCCCTGTCTGCCCAAGGTCTCTGGTAGCTCCTCCCAGCCACACACGATCCCTTCTGCCCAAGGAACACATGTGAATTTGAATTTGCTGGATGCTTTATTGTACTAAGGACACTGAAGAATGGCACCCACTCCCCACAGGGCCATCTCTGCCAAGCTCACCAGTGCTCGGTTCCTTCTGCTCGATGGGCTGTGACCGGCAGCATCTGAGAGCGCATAACAATTAATAGCCAATCAATACTCCCCCCACCTAGCAGACAGAGCTATTTCTTGAGGCCTAGAGAAGGCAGAGGTTGACTGGGAAGATAACGTTCATGCATCAATGGCAGCAGGCCCCCTAGCATTTAAGAGCAAGAGGCCCCTGTCTCCCGTGTGCTGTCTGGTCTCCAGGCTGCTGGGTGGTTATTTTCCCTCCAAAGCCCTTCCTCTTACCAGAGGGCTGTGGTCTGGGAAATGTTTTGACTTGAAACACTCGAGTCCCTGGTGGTATTTGGAGTTGTGAGACCCTTCTGTGCTAGACGGAAAAAGAAAATGAATGGTCTGTTTAGAGTCTGCTAACAATCCAAGCCCAAGAACAGGAGGAGGCTCTGTAGCTGAAAGGTCGGCCTTTTGGAGGGAAGCCCCAGGGGAGCTAGCCGTGTGGCAATCATGGCCTCTGCTCTTGTTAGTCCAGCTGGAGGACCCTGCCCTAACCGTGGCGAAACTTCCAGAATATTGTGCCTTTACCCTGGCTTTCTCTCCACCCCTCAGCCTCTTCCGAGAAGACACTCTGGTCCAGGGGTCTACAGTTGTTCTTTCACTGTGAGTTAGAATGCTTCTGAACCCGATGGACTTTGTACAGTGGAGGGTACCTGTTGGAGAAAGCCTCAGGCTGCTTTGCCTGGGTGGGAATGGTTCGCTTTTTGACCTCCCCATCACAGATGTGTGCTCACCTGGGGGCAAACATTAGCTTTCTCCTCCGAACAAAATGGGAGCCCCTGGAGCCTGGCATGCCCGCCTCCGTGTTTCCATCACCAGAAAACATGCTTGCACTGAATCCTGAGACCCCAAGAGACTGACCACAGCGGGTTCCTAAATGTTCAGTCTATTTAAGACCTGAACAGTTGGCTGAAATAACAAAAGCTTGTTTCTAAGATTACCGTAATTAGGAATAAGAGTCCAGAAACAGACCCACCCATTCATGATGGATTGCTTTCAAACAAAGGTGTCGAGGTAATTCCGGGAAAGCATTGCCTCTGTTCTTTGTGTTGAGACAAAGTAACTATTGTTTCTGAAGTGATTGGGGAAACTCACTAACAGCGTGGGTGGGCTGTCCTCTAACTCATGATTCTCCTGCCTCAGCCTCTGGAATGCTAAAATCACACGTGAATGCTTCCACATCCAGTTTGGATTGTCTTTTAAATAAGTGGTGCTGATGCTGGATGTGGTGGCTCCACACCTGGACTCCCGACACAGAAGGTAGAGACCGGAAGTCATCCTCAGCCATCTAGCAAGGATTACATAAAACCCTGTCTCCAAAAATAAAATCATGGGCTGGGGAGATGGGTCAGTGGGTAGGAACATTTGCTGAGCAAGCAGAAGGACCTGAGTTTGAACCCCAGCACCCACATAAAATCTGGATGTGGCCACAATTGTCTGTAACCCCAGAATTGGGGACATCCACTTAGCATGTTACCCAAAACTCCCACACTAAAGTAGTTATCCAAGAGAAAGAAACCAACCCACCCAAGACTTATATATTAATATCCATGGCAACTCTACTCATGATCGCCAAAAGGTATACCCTACTCAAATGTCCATCAACTGACAAATGGCTTAACAGTCATGGTAGAGCCATATAATGTAACAAAAGTGATAAGTGGGGGTGGGGTGGCTACTCATAGAGGCAATAAAAAAGAATACCCACAGCATTTGGCTAAGTGAAGGGTGTCAGTCACCAATTCCCCTTCTATGACAGAAAACAGATCAGTGGTACAGGGAATCTGGGGTGAGGGATTTACAAAGGGATACAAAGCCATTTCTTAGAATAATGGTATGCCAAGCATTTTTAAGAGGTAATTTTGTTATTTAATTATACCTTAATAAATCTAACTGAAAAGTGAATCTTCAAGACCAACTTGGCTTGTAGGAACTCATAAACTCAGATCCTTTTATTTATAATTAGTGACAATTTATACCTACAAGGGACAGATGTTACATTTACTCTCTTGAAGCTAGGTAGCTCACAATTGTTACCTCAGCACGCTACTGGGGTCCTGAAACAGGAGGATTGCCATACATTCAAGGTCAGCCTAGATAACAGAATTCCAAGCTAGCATGGACTACCAAATGAGACTGTCTCAATACACACACACACACACACACACACACACACACACACACACACACACACAAGAACCAGTTTTCTGTATGAACCCCTTACCCTGTGGTATCTTGTCATGGTGCCTCTACAGACCAGTAGAGTCCTCCCAGTTACTCAGGGTATAACAGACAAGAGAAAAGCCCTACCCTTCACATCACTACTCTTCTAAAATGAAATTGTGGCAGGGGGTTCCCTTAGATCTCATATATGTTCCGCCTGACCACACTGACCTGCAATTACCTGAGAGTTTTCATCTTCCTGCCTGTAGTTTCGTGGGTGGCAGCCACCCTAGGGGCCTCACCTCAATCCCCTGCACTTATCCAAGTCCCCAGGGCAGAAGGACAGTAAGTTCTACTTGAGAAGTGCAGGGATGTGCAGACAGAGAGAAGAACGGAGGGAAGTAGAGGGGAGGGAGAGAGGAAAAGAAAAATGAAAAACGAGCCTAAAAAATGTCTATACATGATGACATAACAGCCAGGGTTTCCCTAGCCTGCCTTAGAGAGCTAATTTTTTTCATTCATGTGGTCAGCTTGGTTCACCAGGTAAGCCTCATGGGAACCCAGCATGGGAACCTCACCTCCCAGAGGCTCCCACCCAGGGCCTCCAGCACTTGGCCTTCCCTGAGCTGTCCTACTGGTTTCCAACCTCCCCAACCCCTTGTTGGAAAAGCTTATGACAGCGTCACTGACTGTGACAACCGCCCTGCCTTGGATCCCACCTCTACAGCTGTTTCCCAAGCCAGGCTTTCTTTCCCAATAGCTGAAGTCTAGGTGGCTGCGTATTTGGATCTTCATTCCAATCCTCTTCATATCCTCTGCTGGAGACATCCCAGTGGGCTTTAGGGAAGCCCGGTCACTTCTCCCACTGGCTGTGTTTCCTTCCTGGGCAACCGGACAGCGTCTTCCATGACTGAGGCACCATGTCCTTGGAATACTTCCACATGTGGAGGTAGGAGGTGAAGGATGACGTCACTCCCCTCTCATTCCAATCACAAGCTGGTGGGAAACTCAGGTAAGAGACAATTCTCTGAGGGAAAGAATGCTGTCTTGTTCAAAACCACCCTGAGTCTTGCCCACATACCTGAAGCCCTGAGTAGAGCATGGCTGGAATGTCTAATTGCTGAGGACCCACGGCGAACTTGTGCCATTTCATTTTTGTTACCAGTGGGTTCCCTCCACGTAATGCTGTGACTGGAACACAAAAAAAGTCAATACATACATACATACATACATACATACATACATACATACATGCATACATACATACATACATACATACATACATACATACATACCTGCCGAATAAATGGTGGATGGCATGCCCTGTATCACATTCTCCAGCTCCTAACTCAACACTTGGCGATTACTGAAGACTAAAAGAAGAAAAAAGGAATGAAGCAATGTTGAATGGGGTTGTCCAGACAAGAGACAGAAAAGGAGAAATCCAGGAGCTCCAAAAAAAAAAACATGGAGTGGCGTTTACCAAAGTATGAAGCTTCCAGGAAACATGGCTTGTTGAAAATGGTCCACAATTTCACCTGAAATTATTGTAAAGATTTACAAGAAAATGTCAGAAGACCATCTAGGTTTTCTCCCTTCTTTTCCTTTTCGATTCATTTCCGTTGCTGTGATTAAATGCCTGCCCAATGCAGCTGAGGGGAGAAAGTGGGATCTAGTTGGTAACTGTGGAGAAGTCAGGGCAGGAACTTCAGACAGCCAGTCACATCACATCCACAGTCAAGAGCAGAGAGAACCGAATTTTCGGTCAACAGATGCTCACTTGATTGCTCCTGTGTAACTCAGGGACTCTTGTTAGGGCATGGTGCTACCCACAGTGGGCTGGGTCCTCCCACATAAATTAACAAGAAAATCCCCACAGACATGCTCACAAGCCAACATGACCCAAGCAATTTATTGAGACTCTCTTCCCAGGTGACTCTAGGTTATGTCAAGTTGACAAAACTAATTGTCACACCCGTCTACTGTCAGTTTATCTGTTTCAGAATAACAAAGTCATCATACTTTCACTATACCTTTGTTTTTAAGAGAGCTACTTTGATCAAACTAGCTTAAAGCAAGCAACAAGTCCTACAAGCGTTTCTGTGCAGAGATATGTTAATAGCTGTCCACCGTGTTCCAGTTTGCTTTCTGTTGCTGTGATAAAACCCCAGGACCAAAGCATCATGGGAATGAAAGAGTTTATTGGGCTTACTGGTTACAGGCCACCAATGAGGAAAGAACTCACAGCAGGAACGTAGAGCACAAACAGAGCAGTGCTGCTTACCGGCCTGGTCCTCTGACATGCTCAGCTAGCTTCTGCATACAGCCCAGGCCTGCCTGCCCAGTAATGGCACCACCCACAGCAGGCTGGGTTCTCCTGTATCAACTAACAACTAATAAAGTACCTCACTGACGTGGCTATAGGCCAATCTGGGAGGCAGTGCTTCCATGGAGGGTCCCTCTTCCCAGCTGTCCAGCTGATAACCAAGATTAGCCATCGCACGCCTCTATTCTGAATTATTTCTCCACACAAGGAACTTAAATTCAGTGAACAGGATGGGCAGCCCTTGTATTGAGTCCAGCCCCATAGACTGCACAGAACTGGTCCATGTGATGCACTTTGAATGTTTGAATTGGGTGCCCTGGTAGAAACTGTCAGAGCTGTGGCCTGTTGACAGCAGCTGGCTCAAGACGACCTTGCCCCCTCCAGTCACGGTACATCATCACTTCCAAACTGGTGACTTTATCAATGCACATGTGCTCACGTGGCTGCTCTTTCCCTCCTTTCCTAACTGACATGCAAACAAGGTGATGAGCCTGCTCTGATCATGACCTTTCTTATTATGGTGAAGACATGCAAAGGAATTTGGTGCACCAGAATCCCTTAAGCCACTGGACTTGGGCAAAGCATCAGTCTGGTCTCAGCTAACAGGGTCCCCGAACTTCAGCATCCACTGACACACTAGGAGACTTTGTATCACTGCACCTGTCCTGCAGGGAAGAGGCTGTCACGGGTCCCATGATTCCCCGCGAGCCTGAGAGCCACTGCAACTGCCCCCCCCCTTACATTATTGCTTTTCTGATCCTTCATCCCTCTCCCCAGTCTGCTTGATTTTTGCAGACAATTGCATTGTCAGAACTATCCTGAGTCTTGTTCAAGTTCTGAACCCCTGAGCTCAGAAATCTAATTGCTGACAACCCATGGGGAATTCGTACCGTTTTACTTTTTACTGTTCAGTTTCTAAAATTATGTGTGTTTCTGTGTGTTGGTATGAGTATGCACGCTCGTACAGGTTCTGCTGGGATCCAGAAGAGAGCATGGTATCCCCTGGAGTTGCAGGTGATTGTAGGCTGCCCAAAATAGGTGCTGGGAACCAAACCTGGGTCCTCTGTATGCACTTTCAATCCATGAGTCAACTCTGCAGCTCTGGGAATTTGTGCTATTTTGGATTGTATAACTGATTTAAGTCCCAGTTTAGGATCTGGATTGGACCCAATGCTTTGCCCTTAACATAGAGTCTGCAAAGCCCCTCTTTATATTCCTGGAATTGTCACAGACACAGACACAGACATACACACACAGAGACAGAGAGAGAGACAGAGAGAGAGAGAGAGAGAGAGAGAGAGAGAGAGAGAGAGAGAGAGAGAGAGAGAATAAGTTGGTAGAGACTTATAAAAGGACGCCACTTAAGATGACATAACCGCCATATGTTTCAGCGTGGAAAGGTCTCACCTGGTGACAGTCGGAGTCAGTGGGGAGCAGCTGGATGCTTGCAGAAATAGGATCTTGGAGAACCTGACAGCTGTGAAATGAAGCTTGGCACAGGTGTTCATGATTTTTAGTAACTCAAGTGTGTGTGTGTGTGTGTGTGTGTGTGTGTTTTCCAAAGGGGAAACAAATCTTGGTAAAGTTCCGAGCCACACAAAATGCAGTCCCTCCCTGATTCCACAACAGGCTCATTCCTGGAAAACTTCCTACATTTAAAAATGTGCTATAGATCCTCCATGTTCGTGAGCAAAGTGGAGTTCAAGTTTATTTTATCAAGAATCCAAATGGAGCATGCTGTCAGATGGGAAGAGGCGTTCTCCCAGAGGTCACTACCGGGTCTTCGGGAGCAGTCCCCTCTTTCCCCATTAAATGCTGGGACCATCCCAACCCAGCCGATCAGACAACCAGCTGTACCAGGATCTCCAAACTCCACTGAAGAGAGAACCAATGCCCCCAAGCTTGCAGACTTGGAGAGATGAAGGCCATATTAGAATCAGCTCTGTTTCTTCAGGGCACTGTGAAAATGAAGGAACCCCTCAGTGTGATTTCCTGTTACTAACAGGCTTCATGGGATTTTGTTCAGCGGAGATCAGAAGTGAGTGGGCTGTGGAGGAAGGGTCTGGGCATGACTGTTCAGAGGACAGCGCCCTTTGCTCCACTGGAACCTAGCAAGACTGACTTTACCTCTTGGTTTCTGGTTTTTAAAAGGAGGAATGAGAGCTAGGGAGACAGATCCGTTTGACAAGACAAAGATCTGAGCTGGATTGCAAAAACCCATGTTAAAAAGCCAGGTGTGGTAGCACTGAGGACAAGGAGACCGGAAAGGAGAATCCCTGGGGCTTGCTGTGGACTCCAGGCCTGTGAGAGACCAGTGGTATGTCCTTGTTGTTGTGTTAAGGTGAACTGCACCTGATGCGTGACACCCAAGGCTTTCCTTTGGCCTCCACGCACATGCATGGGCACCTGCACACATATACGTGGTGACTCTCTCTCTCTCTCTCTCTCTCTCTCTCTCTCTCTCTCTCTCTCTCTCACACACACACACACACACACACACACACACACACACACACACACACACGAAGAATAAAGGGAGAAACCGAAAATGAATGGAATTTAGCCCTGCCCCTTTCATTTCCTGCCTATTAATAGCATATGAATGAGTCACAATGAAATATTTATGAGCGGCCCCTGCAAGTGCTTTTACCTAAAATAGCTCCCCAGCCATTTTTCTTTGCTACTCTGACACTGGGCAGCCAAGATGGTGGGCACGGTTTCCAAAGAAACATGCATATAAAATCAGGTTTCACTGGGACTGATGGGCTGCTTGGAACCCGGAATCAAACCACCACTGACCTCTTCACAAATTTAGAAACCAAGAGGCACGAGTGCATTGTCCACTGCTGGAAACATTGCACCTGTGGCCTGGGGGCTACACACACACACACACACACACACACACACACACACACACACACACACACACACACACAGCAGCAGCAGCAGCAGCAGCAGCAGCAGCAGCAGCAGCAGCAGTAGCAGCTGTGAATGCAACCTAACACAAATCCATAAACTTACCTAATACATCATTTGCTGCTGCTGCTTCTTTTTGTTGTTGTTGTTGTTGTTGTTGTTGTTGTTGTTGTTGTTGTAACTCAACAGGTGGAAGTTAGTAGGACACCATTTGTGTCCAAAGTTGAATGAACCAGCAGCCTTCTTTCCCAGAGCTCCCCTGCGGACATTTCATTGAAGACCCCTATCTGCCTAAATTCCAACATAGTTCCTTCATGGATTGGGGAGCAGGGAATAAATAAATAAGAAGCACTGTGTTCTTCCACACACATGTAGAAAAGGAACGGACAGAGACAAAGAAAGAGTGGGTGTCTGCCCCCCAGGACCCCAATGCCAGCGTCTGCTCCTCCTTGTCTCTAAGATCATACACCCTTCGGGGCCAGCGCCTCACTTTCTCATTTCCTGAGACCCCACTGCCTCATCTCCTCCTCTGTCCCAGGCCATTTTTAACTGTCGGGCTGGGAAGGATCTGTCCTGACAGAACAATTAAATATTAATACCTTGATTGAAGAGTCTGTGTCCAAATCAATTAAAAATAGGACATGTGGGGCTGAGGCATCTTTCATCTTTTTTTTTTTTTCCCTGTCAGAACAGCTCTCGCTTTCCTGGGGCCTGGGACTGATTCTGGGAGGTGCAGGGGCCCAGCTCTTCGGCTGGTCACCATCCTTCTCAATGAGGCCATGTGCCTGTTGTCCTATCAGGAGGATGGGAAGGGACCCTGTGGGTTATTCCCCACCTCCTCCGTCAAAACCTTCCTGGGAGGGGCTGCCACACTCTGGGCAGTTTACACCATTCTTCTGTGATTGTTTGCTTTTTAAAAATGCGTGCTGCTGTGCTGGGCGGTGGTGGCACACGCCAGGCGGATCTCTGTGAGTTCGAGGTCAGCCTGGTCCACAGAGGGAGATCCAGGACAGGCACCAAAACTACACAGAGAAACCCTGTCTTGGAAAAAAACAAAAAAAAATGTGTGCTGCGTCACGGAGTGTGAGGAAACACATTGAGGGCAGGATCTTTCTACACAGCCTCCGGCCTCATGCCCAGAATCTGCTGGGCATTTAGCAGCTGACAAAATCTGCCTTGGGGAACAGTAAAAGCTTAGTGCTCACAGGCACTGCAGGTCGGTTCAAGGTGGTGCAGGGGGAACAGCACAGCGTATGTGGGAAGGTCTAGGGTAAATGGGAATGTCCTCAGGAATGTACTCTCTCACTCATCTGCTAGAAGAAGTCAGGTGCAACCTCTCCCAGCCCCTGAGACAGACTGGTGACCTCCTCGGGGAGGACAGGAGATGCTGAATTTGGCTTTCTGGAAACAGCCGGGCCAAACAGCAGACATTGGAAGCTACCTGCTCTTTATTAATAGAAGTACACAAATGGAGATGGTTTTTCCAAACCTCTAGAACTCAGTGATCTGTCGTATGAACCCTTACACAGAAGCCCGCCTGTGCCTCTGTTCTGCCATTTAATGCCTGCCACGGCACTTGTCCATATCGTGAAATTGTCCAGTCTTTGCCTTTCTGTTCAAACGATGCCTCCAGAACCATGCTGCCCCTCCAGAACCATGCGGCCCCTCCAGAATCATGCTGCCCTCCAGAACCATGCTGCCCCGCCTTCCTGTGACCACATTGCATTGCTCCCTTTACACTCCTTTATAACCAACCCTCCACTGTATTATTGCTTTGTTTGTTTGTTTTGTGTGTGTGTGCATGTGTGTGTGTGTGTGTGTGTGTGTGTGCCCGAGTGCACACCTGAGTGTGTACTTGTACACCTCATCTGCACAGGTGCCCAAGGAGGTCAAAAGAAAGCTTTGAGTCCCCCGGAAGTGGAGTCTCAGGAAGCTGTGAGCCACCTGATGTGGGTGCTGAAAACCAAACCCAGATCCTCTGCAAGAGCAGCAAATGCTCGTCACGAGTCAGCTCTCCGGCCCCCGCATTTTCCTTTCCTTCCAGACCCTGGATTACTCCTTTCTTGTGCTTAGTGTCTGTCTCCCTCGATTGAATAAACTTGATGAAGGCAGATATTTGGTCCATTACGTTCACAACCATGATTTTTGGAAGAAACACCATTTTAAAAAAAAGACTCAATTATGAAAACTCTCTGATGAGTGTGAGATAACAAGAATTTTGATTTCTTATAGCACAGTTTCACACAGAGACAGAAGGGGGGGTATCTATAGATGATTGCATTAAGAAGCCCTGTCATGAGTCTCAGATATCAAGGGCCTCAGAAAGATTAGGCAAGCCTTTGCTCACTCAGGAGAGATGATAGATAGATAGATAGATAGATAGATAGATAGATAGATACATACATACATACATACATACATACATACACACACATACATACATACGTACATAGATGATAGATAGATAGATAGATAGATAGATAAGCTTTTATTTATTTATTTAGATGTGTGGGGGCATGTGCATGTTCTTGTGCATGATGTATGTGTGTGTAGATACGAGGGCATCTATATGTTTGCACATGAAGAGGCCCAAAGCTGACATCAGATGTCTTCCAGACCACTCTCTACTTTATGTGTGGAAGGAGAGTCTCTCATTGAGCCTGAGCTTATTGGTTAGACTACTTTAGCTAGCCAGATCCACACATGGCCCTCTGTTTCTGCTTCCCAGGAAGTTCCTGCCCAGCAAGCTCTTTATCTACTGAATCACCCCTGAATCCCCAGGACAGGCTTTTTCATTGGACGTCCCACCCACACTCACACTCTTCCAGGTTACTTAAAGTGAGTGCCAGTTGAAGAGAGAAAGTGCCATTCACCTGCCCTGTTGTGATTGAGGGCTATGGATGGCATCACTAAGCTGAGTAGAAACAAGGAGGCAGGAATAACTACAGGCAGAGCCCTGTGTCCAGTGGAAGAGAAATCAGCACACCGTCGAGGGTTTCCACAAAGCCGAGGACAAAAGCTTCCTGTGTGTGACCTATGGTGCCAGTTGCTACCTACCAAGATGCCGTCGACACTTAGCAATGTAAAATAATAAACAAGCATTCACAGTACCTGGGGGTCAGGAATTGAAGGCCAGATAGGCTGGGGTGTTCTGGCTCAAGTTTCTTATAAGGTGGAAGTAAAAGCCGCCATCATCTGCAAGCTTGACCAGGGCTGGAGAATCCACACTTCCACACATACACCTATACAGTTTCTCACTGGCTGTCTGCAGAAGGCCTTAATCCCAACACAAGTATCTCCCCTAGAGCCACCGAGGGCCCTTATAATGTGGCAGCTGACCTCCCCAAAGAGCACCGGAAAGAACGTTCCATCACACTTACGGCTGATCTTAGAAGTCACTCCGTCCTTTGCTCCGTATTGTTTGCTGGAAGTGAATTACTGAGTTCAAATCACAGTCCAGTACAGAATTCAGCTCTCTCTCTCTTAGAGGAAAAAAAGCCAAAGGGTTTGTGAACATATTTTAAAGTCACCACAGCAGCTGGTATGGAGAAAGTGGCCCCAGAGCCATTGCTGAATGCAGTTTTGTAGATGAGGTTGTGTGATACATAGAACATCTGGTGGAGAGAAGAACTGACATTCCAGACTCACATCTCCACCAGCCGGAGAAGTCAAAGTAAACTTCCTTTCTCTGGGCTTCAGTTTCCCCTTAAGATAGAAATACTTGCTGTGAGAACTGGGGGAAATTGATGTCCATCCCTCTTCTGGGCACATGCTGAGTCCTCAAGAAGAGCCAGGTGTTATTAAATTACCCAGGGTGCCTCTTAGCCTTTAATCTTGGAGTAATTATAAATTATTGGAGCAAGGTATAAACTGCCTTAAAGATTATTTACACAGCACATAAATGACAATAAATGTTACCTAATCTAGTGGTTTTTATTTGATACTCATTTTAGTTTAACAACACTCACTCTAGTTTAATGACACCCATCTTCTTCTGGGGTGTGTGTGTGTGTGTGTGTGTGTGTGTGTGTGTGTGTGTGTGTGTATGTGTGTGTGTGTATGTGTTTATGTGTGTGTAAGAGAACGCTCTACATTTAGGTCACCCAAAACATTGAAAAACTTTTTTTGAGATTTTTTTCTTTGTGTTTTTTTTTTATGTGTATGGATGCTTTGCCTTCATGTATGACTGTACACTACATATCTGCAGTTCCCACAGAAGCCAGAAGAGGATGGTGGATCCCTTGGAACCAGAGTTTCAGATGGTCGTTAGCCACAGTGTGGGTTCTGGGACTCAACCCCAGGTCCTTTGGAAGAGCAATCAGTGTTCTTAAGTGCTGAGCTGATTCTCCAGCCTCTTCAAAGACATTTTAAATGGCTTACAATGATGCCAATTGCAAACTAAAGACACTAAAAATATAGCTTTAAAAATACACAAGAAGAAATAAACACAAACTCATGAATACGCAAGAGCACAGTCCAATGAGGAGAGAAGTCTAAAACGAAGAAGGAAATAATGAAATGAGGCAAAATTGAGATGTAACCACGTGAGCAGAAAACCATGATGGATGCCTTTAGCAGATGCTAACCACTTTTGCTTGCACTTGATTCTAGCTAGACGGCTATCTCACCAGAAAGTTACCATAGAACTTGACCACAGAGGGACGTAGCGCCGTCTCTATAAGAGGTATGGTCAATGTTTTTATAGCTCGTTATACCCCCTGAACACATGGAATTGTGGCCTCAAAGTACAGTCCACGAGTCTAGATTCTGAGACTAGATTGGAGCAACCCAATTCTCCCCGAGAGTATTTAACCGGAGGACCAAACAATGTTAACAATATTGATTCCCCCACAGGTCTGCAGCAGCTACCCTTTGATATTTTTCCCTTGTAAATGGCTGGAGTTGTCATGGAGGAGCCCCTGGGATATATGATTGACAGCTGCCAGACTCTCCCCCTTGCCTGAGAGCTTTGAACAATTCAAGGACTCCATTTGAGCTTAAAATCTGCTGCCACCATGGCAGCTGCTGCTAATGCTACAACTTGCTCTGAGGCCTTGCTGCAGCTGTAACGGGTCCAGACAGCTTGGGCCAACTCTGGGAGACTTCACTTCAACCACGATAAAGCTCGGTGTCCTCTTTGGGATCCTGACCCGCTTTGGAGAGGCTTTCAGAGGAGAACGTCCTTCATTCCAATGGCAGAACAAGCCTTCTCAGTGGTTCACCAGCAAGGTGTGTGATCAGAAGAGCTCAAGAGCATGCACGTGGCAAGCCGTGGAGTTAGAAGCCATGCACAAACTTGCCACACAGCTTTTCCGACCATATAAGCCGATTGTTTCTCAAGCTCTTTGTACCAGAGTGGGAAGCATCCTTCCTGCTGCCCTTCAGTGTTACAAATTAGGTCCTAATAAAGTTGTCATAGTTTGTATGAGACTGTGCCCCATGAGTGTAGATGTTTGAACACTGGGTCCCCAGCGAGTGGTGCTGTTTGGGAAGGTTTAGGCTGTGTGGCCTTCTGGAGGAAGTTTGTCACTCGGGGGACAGGCTCTAAGAGTAAAAATCTTTGCCTACTTCCATTTCTCTCTCTATTTCTCTGCTTCATGATTGCGAATGCTCAGCTTTCTGCTCCAGCCGCCATTCCTGCCTGCTCTCATGTCTCCCCCACCACGACAGACTCCTGGCCCTTCTGAAACTGTGAGCTAAAATAAACCCTTCCTTTTGTAAGTTGCCTTAATCATGGTAATTTATCACAGTAGCAAACAGGTAACTAATACCAAAGCTCTCTCTCCTGAGCAATCGTTTGCTTGCTTGTGGTCTTTATGCTGGGTAGAAGTTCTTCGAGAGAGAGAGAGAGAGAGAGAGAGAGAGAGAGAGAGAGAGAGAGAGAGAGAGAGAGACTGCATGGAGGGGGGAGAATACAGAAGGAGAGAGTGCGGAAAGAGAGAGGACACAGAGAACACGCCCGCTTTTTAGTCTGGGACGCCATCACAGGCTGGTGACATAATTAAGGACATAATCCTTACAGCCCCAAGCTTGCTCTGACCTCAGCACCTAGAGCTATACATCCTTGGCTTTGAAAACCTAAAGTAATAAGCATCTAATTTCCAGGTGGCGAACCTCAGGTTCAGAAAGCCCAGCCCTTAAGCCTCTGGCATTCAAGAGCTCAGAGCTGTCAACAATAAGGGGGTTTCTTCTTGACTATTAGCAATTTCCATCTAAGTATAGCAATAGAAACCTCACCTTACTGTTTGTGACAATTCTGGAGGAGTCAAAACCTGCCTGGTATATGTGAAGGAATAAATGGTAGACAGATCGCATGCCTTTTGACAATGCTTATCTAGTGTCCGGGTTAACAGGGTAATAACAATAGCGTGAGTTTTTGAACACTCTTCAGGGATCGAGCAGTAAGCTGAGTACTTTCTATGCATGATCTAACAATATTTATAATGTTCTATGAAACTAATGTTGCATAAGGGCCACTGTGCAGGTGGGAAAGCAGCATACAGAGATCCCAGGGTCTAGAATTGGCTTTTAAAAGCCCTCACCTTGGAGCCTGGAGTATGGGGTATGTAGAGGAAGTAGGTAAAGAAGCCTGGAAGGCCTGGATGAGGCCCTCTGGCAAGTCTGGCTATGCAGTAACTATCCTGTGATGTCGGCTCCTGCAGCACCATTGAGGAACAGAAGGGTGGTAAGCAGCATTAGGAGGGAAGAGCCCCGTGACAGTTCATCTTGGTGATTAACTTGACAGGACTGGGAGATGTCTGAGACTCTTGAACCATGCCTCCCTGTGTCTGTGGGGATGTTTCCAGAAAAGATTGATATGTGGGACAGTGACTGAGGGGCAGGACAAACTCTGATCGTGGGAGGCATCACTCAATGGCACACAGCTGGATGCAAGGAAGCTGGAGGAAGACAGGTGGCCTTTTTTCCCCCTGAGTGAATGTGCGGATGGCGGCTGCCATTGAGCATCGCCTTTAGACTCCAGCTTCTTCAGCATGTGTTTCCTGGTACATGAGATTGAACGCAGAGTCTTGAACATGCTAGGTGAACACTCTTCTCCTAACCTGTATCCCCAGATCTTCTTTTTACTTTATTTCTACTTTGAGACAGTGTTTCACCGAGTCACCCAGACAGGGTGACCCTCCTGCCTCAACTCCCTGAATAGCTAGGACTACAAGTCTGCACCGTAGAACCCCGACGTTCTTCAGCCTTTCAGCATGGACTCAATAGTAGTGACTCTCCACCGAGCTCCCAGGCCTTCAGTGCTGGTTTGGGACTGCAGAGGCCTTGTGAACTGATGGACTACTGCATCCTCGGCCTCTCCAGCATGCAAACAGCCGTTGTTGGGCCACTTGGCCTCTACTGTGTAAGCCAATCCAGTAAACACCTTTTTATAATATATACATATAATCTGTTGGTCCTGTGCCTAGAGAATCCTAACTGGCACAGTGTCCATGAGCCAAAGGAAACAATACTGCATTAGTTCTGTCTAAAATAGTGTTATAGTGTAACATTAATCAATATAATATATACATATAATAAATAACATAAATTATAAATATAATAAATAATGTTTGCCCTGAGACTCACAGTGGACTTGGGAGGACTCTCAATGACCTGTGACAAGGGTGTGGGTCTGAGATTGATAATCCCCTGAAATAAATCCATAGCCAAAAAAAAGATCAGAAAAGAAACCAAGATGTATTCACATAATACAGACTCGAGAGCATTCTGTGCTCAAGAAATCCATTCAACATCCTTCAAGCTGGCACTTCCAAACCTTTTATTGAAATGTGTTAAGATTCTGCAGAACTCAGCGACTCCTAGCCTGTGAGCTCGCTCAGATTTCCTTTGGCTCCAGGACTCTACGTTTTCAGGTCTTCTTTTAAACACAGCAGCGAGGCAGGGAAGACGGCTCAGTAGGTAAAGGGCTTGCCTCAGGAGCACCAGACCTGAGCTAGATCCGCAGAATCCATGAAAAAATGATGGGTATGTAATAGCATGTGATTCCAGTGATAGAGAGGCAAAGACAGGATCCTTGGGGCACCTGGCTAGCCAGTCTACCTAACTGGTGAGCTCCAGGCCAATGAGAGACCCTGTCTCAAAGGATGTGGACTACGTTCTTGAAAGTAACAATAAAGGCTGACTCCTCCCTCATGCCCACAAGCATGCACACTGCAATCAATCAATCAAACCAACAGTAGGAAAACAGAGTTTGAAATTAGAGCCCCTAAGCTTGAACCCAAGATCTGCCTCTGGAAAGTAGAAGCCTGGGTTAAATCACTTCCTGACTCAGAGCCTGGTCTTATCTGTGAATTAAGGACAATATTTGCATTATTATGCAACAGTGAATATCAGATAATTGATACATGTTAAAATAGTTCAAGATTAAATCATAGCTTAGCATACCCACATTAGTTACTGTAGCTATCAACTCAAACCCAAACAAGCCTCAAAGTTTGATCTGAAGACATTTGAAACATCTGCCTAGAACTTGTCTCCAAGGCTCTATCTGGTCTTAATTCCTTGGAGTAATGGCATGTATTTCCAAAAATAGAGCAAATCCTTGGACATCTCTCTTTTCTTCTTTTGACTGACACTTTCAATGTCATTTTAACTGAGCATTTGGGTTGCAAAGGGAAATGAACCAATGGTTTGCCCTCTGCTCTGTCTTTAATTTGACTGCTAGCGCTGGATGAAAAGCTTTAGTTCACTCAACCAAAGGGGCTGCTGCATAGAAGGGCGAACCATTTGTTTGTGGAAGGAGAAGAAATTCACTGGAGAGAACTGAATTTGAAAACAGCAGTTCCCACAGAGACAGATCCCCAAACACAATTCTTTGGAGAAGGGAAATTTTCTTAAGCCACCCAGAGCATCCATCTTCCTTGTGGCAGGTGTCTTTCTCACTGATGCTGGTCACTAGCAAGACTGTCATCCTGGTCCCGACAACACATTCCTGTCTTAGACACATGATCTATAGTATACAGTTATGTCATGAAAACTATCACTCTCCAAATTCTTCTACCCATTTGTTCACCTTCTTTTTTTAAAAATATCTTTATTTTATAATTAATTTAATTTTACATAACAGCCACGAATTCCCCTGTCCTCCCTCCTCCTACCCCCCCAGCCTCCCCCCTCAATCCATCCCCCATTCCCACCTCCTTCTTGTCCCTTACCCAAGGTGTGAGTCTCTCTGTCATTCAAAATACTTTCCTTTACTACATTACTTTTAAATAATTTTTTAGCTTTTAAAGGTTGCCATACAGAGTGAGTACTGTAAAATTGTAAATTTTCCAATTTTAAAGAATTGCATCTTTCCATTCCCAGTGTTCATCTGTAATCCCAGCACTCAGGAGGCTGAAGCGAGAGGATTATGCGTCTGAGACTAGCCTGGGCTACAAAGTGAGATTCCCGTCTCAGTACAAATAAAAACGACAAAAGAATTGTCTCTTTTGATGTAGTTGATACAGGCTCAAGTGTCAAGTATTGAATCTGCATGAAGCTTCCTAATGATTTTTTTTTTTTAAAGAAAGACTATTCCAGAATCTGACTAAATCACTGACTTCATCCTGAAGGGCATTCTCAGCAGTAACTGGTATCCCTCCAAGAAGGTACAGCTGCTGAGAAGTGAGGTTGTCCTTCCCGGGGCAAGATGGTGCGAAACAGTGGCCACACACACAGCAAAGACTGTGTTTCATTGCATCTTGGTGTAAAAGTCCAGGGACCACATTTCTGAAGTGTCCCAGTTGATTAAATTCCACTCACATTGTTTTCTTTCAATTTAATGGAAATGTGGAGCACTGGCAGAAAACATATCCACTCTTCCCTTTCTTAACCCACAGCACCTGTTTGGATGGACTTGTGCAAGCATCTCTAATACAGGAAATTCTCCATGTAGCCATTCAGGGACTAGAGAGCATAGAAACGAGCCTCCAAAAAGGCTGCCCAGTTATCCTGCTGGTCCATCACTGGCTTATTTCCCCCTCATCGAATTTCATGTCCTATTTTTAAGCTCTCTTTCACCTTATGGTAACAAAGTAACCCTTTGAAGACTGTGAAGCATGTTATGTTAATTTGTTTATTTAAAACAGTTTCACTTAATTAGCATTAATTAGGAAAAGAGTGCTGCTAAGCATATTTTCATATGCCTAACAGATACACTATATACATGTGTACATAAAATATAAGCCATGAATATGAGCATCGAATATTATATATGTAATAATACAGGATTTATGTGATATACATGTAAATATAAAAGCATGTAAATATGATTAAGCTTAATACATATATACGTATGCATTCATCTGTATTTATATACATATGTATGTATGTATTTGTGTTCTGAGTTATTTTTTTTCTTTAAACTCTTTTTTAATGATTTATTTATTTTTATTTCATGTGTATTGGTGTTTTGTCTATGTGAGAGAACTGGAAGTTACAGCCATGTAGGTGCTGGGAATTGAACTCAGGACCTCTGGAAGAGCAGCCAGTGCTCTTAACCACTGAGCCATCTCTCCCGCCCCTAAACTCTCTCTCTCTCTCTCTCTCTCTCTCTCTCTCTCTCTCTCTCTCTCTCTCTCTCTCTTCTCATTTTTTTTAGTCTTATTTGTTTTATTTTATTTGGTTGCATATATTTCTGTGCACTTCTTGCATGCCTGATGCCCAGAAAAGGGCATCAGATTCCCTGGAACTGGAGTTACAAACAGTTGTAAGCCGCTATATGGGTGACAGCACCAAATCCAGGCCCTCCCCAAGAACAAGTGCTCTTAACTGCTAAGCTGATGCTCTGGGCCAATTTATGTATATTTTCTAATCAGTCTTTACAGTTCTACATTGTAATAGTTCTCAGTTGGTAGAGCATGAGACTCTTAATCTCAGAGGTGTGGGTTCGTGCCCCACATTGGATGCCATTTGTAGCTAGAGGTTTTTTTTCTCCAGGTCCCGCCAAGCTCCGGCAGTCCTGTAGCCCACTTATAAAATAAACATACAGACACTTACATTATTTAAACTGCTCGGCCATTAGCTCAGGCCTACATTGTCTAGCTCTTACTCTTATACTCAGCCCATTTCTGTTAATCTATATGTTGCCAGGTGTTCCGTGGCTTTACCTGCTACCTTTACATGATGTTCCCTGGGCGACAGGCTGGTATCTCCTCCTCTCCACCTTCCTGTTCTCTCAATTCTCCTCTCTGCTAGTCCTGCCTATACTTCCTGCCTGGCTACTGGCCAATCAGTGTTTTATTTATCAATCAATCATCCACAGCAGTTCTCCATTTCTTGAGCAAGGAACTGTCTAGCCTAAGGATGTGCTGTGACCCCAAACTTGGTGTTCCTCCTCAGTGCTGACTGACTCTATGCTTGTATCTTCCTTCTGGTCTAGCATTCTGACTTTTTCCCAGGAACAATATAGAAGCGTGGACTGCTAGAGCAGACAGGAAACTCAGAGATCATCTCCCTGACCCTTCTATGTGGGAGAAATTGGAGCCTAGAACCCTGGAATGACTCTCTCAGATTCACGTTACTAGTTCAGTGACCATCACTTCTCAGCACCTCCTGACTTTAGCCCAGAACATTACTCATGCAGCAAGACCTCAGTGTGAGGTTTTGTTGAGATTTCCTCCACAAATGAAACTAGATTTGGATTTGATGTATTTTGTCTATAAAAGAGTATGTGATGTAAAAGACCAGCCTGTACTCCATCTACAAAATACTGTGAATGTGCATAAAGAAATGTATGAAAAATAAATCTAAAACCTTAATGGTGATAATTTCCAAGCAGTGGGACATCAGAGCACTTCATTGAGCTTCCTATATTTCTTTGAATTTATTCCATATATGCATCCATGACCTGAACACAAGACTGGTAGGAAATCAGTCACAGCCCCATACTTACTCTTTCTTGTACTCATGTATCCATTTAACAGTATGCAAACATGTATACATGTACTTAAGTGTAGACAAACTGCTAAACTGTCTTATTAAATTAAAAAAAAAACACAGAGCCAGATATCAGGGTTAAAACCTGAAAGATCAGAGGAATAGGAAAAGCCTCAAACCAACCTCACCTTACCGACCCTCAGCTTCCAAAAGAGAGCTACTTCCTGTATACCTACACCTATATGCCTTTCTGTTCTGTTCTCTCATTTGCTCTCTCTGTCCAGCTACATCACTTCCTCTTCCTGCCCAACTCTGTCACTTCCTGTCCGTCTGTACAGACCTCCAGACCTTTATGGTTAGTGCTGGGATTTAAGGCGTGTGCCACCATGACTTGCTCTGGTCGCAGTGTGGCCTTGAATTCACAGAGATCCAGACAGATCCCTGCCTCCCAGTGATAGTATTAAAAGCATGTGCTACCACTGCCTGACTTCTATGTTTACTATAGTGGCTGGCTTTTTCCTCTGATCTCCAGGCAAGCTTTATTTATTAGAGCACAAATAAAATATCACCACACTTAAGCTAAATGATGTTATAATATATTATATACTTATATATAAATTGTATTATATTATATGTATTATGTAAGTTGTAAATATTAAGGTTGTATTTTGCAAATATATCCTGCCCCACTGCATTAGCTCCTTTTCCATTGCTGTGAAGAGACACCATGACCAAGATAACTTACAGAAGAGTTTACTGGAGCTTACAGTTCCAAGGATGAGTTCATGACCATCAGGGCAGGGAGGAAGCATGGCACCGGGTGGACAGGCGTAGCACTGGAGCAGGAGGTGAGAGCTTATGTCCACAAGCACAAGGTGCAGAGGGAAGGAGAAAGAGAGGGAGAGGGAAGGAGCGGGGAGAGAGAGATCTATTGGGGATGGTATAGGCTTTTGAAATCTTAAATCCCACACTCAGTGACACCTCCTCCAACAAGGCCACACCTTCTCACACGGTTCCACTAAGGACCAGGCATACAAACATATGAGCCTCTGGGAGCTATTCTCATTCAAACCACCACTCCCACGTTCTCCAACATTTGTTTTTATCACTTAAAAACATATTGTCAAAAAAATCTCTGCAAGAAAACTGATAAGACACTAAATAAAGATGGCGTAATATTATGATTAGGAACATAACTTAATTTTGCCTGTCCCCTCTCCTGACAGTTTCGTCTTGTTTCCTGTCGTTTGCCATGAATATCCTCGTGCTGATGGCTTTATTTCTCCGGAACGCACTTCTGAGTTGAAGTGATGAGTCAAAGGATGCTGTAGATGTAAAGTGCTAAGAGGTGCTGCCAGGACACATGCTCAAAATGGTGGTGACACTCTGCGTTTCCATTTCTCTGCTGTGGATCTCTACCAGGGTGTAATCACTCAGTGTTTGCCAGCTCACCGGGTGGGGTTATCCTGATTTGCATTTTCCCGATTCATAACTTCAGCAGGCATTTGTACAGTACTTGACTATGCACCAGGCTTGTGTGTGTGCAGGCTCCAGATGGTGCACTTGACCTATGCCAGGCCTTCACCTTTCTGCAGTCCAGGGATGCAGGTGGTATGATCATCTTCATCTGTAAGACCACGAAACCAAAGCTTGGGAACATTCCATAACTAGCCAAGGTCGCAGCGCCGGTCTCTGTCTGTCTCTGCAAGGGCTTTTCCACCTCAGCCACCCCCGTCCCCCCAGTCTCCGGGGTACGTGGCGTATTTATCTGCTTGTGGACAACTGGGGTTGTTTTCTACAAAGTGCTTATTCGTTCATTTTACTCACACTTGTGCAGGATTGCCTTTTGAGTCTCAACATGAAGACCTCTTTGATATGTAGATATTAACTCTAAAAATCCTTCACTTACAGTTCCGTTGGAAATATTTTTTTTTTTTTTTTTTGGTTTTTCGAGACAGGGTTTCTCTGTGTAGCTTTGCGCCTTTCCTGGAACTCGCTTTGGAGACCAGGCTGGCCTCGAACTCACAGAGATCCGCCTGCCTCTGCCTCCCGAGTGCTGGGATTAAAGGCGTGCGCCACCACCGCCCGGCCTGTTGGAAATATTTTATCGAGTTTATTCTTTATTTTTGTTTGTTTGTTTGGGGTTTTTTTTGGGGGGGGGTTCAAGACATGGTTTCTCTGTGTAACAGCCCTGACTATCCTAGAACTTGCTTTGTAGACCAGACTGGCCTCGAATATTATTTATTTGTTGTGGGTTATTTTTTTGAGATTTTTTTTAAAATTTTATGTGCATGGATGTTTTGCCTGTGTGTATGTATGTGTCCCCCTGCATGCAATACTCAAGGAGGCCAGAAGATAGATAGACAGAAAGACAGACAGACAGATAGATAGATCTTCTGGTCTTTCTGTGTTAGTAAAAATGTTCTCTGCAATAAGACAATTATATATGTTTGTGTTCATATATACATATATATATATATACGTGTATCTAAGTGTATATAATTGTGTATATATACTTATATCTACATTTCTTTTTTTATAATTTTAAGGTTTTTAATCAGTCAAAACTATTTTTACTAGGATACAAGGTAGGGCCCCAACTCTAATTTCTTCAAACGGATTACACATGGAGCCAGAATCATTTATTACAGTATGGAAATAGTCCTTTCTTATTGGATTTGATGTTGTTTTTTCCCTACAGTATATTACTATTGAGACTTATATTTAAGCTACCTATGCTGTTCAGGGAACTCTATGGAAGAATGTAAAGCTCTATACCACACTGTAAGAAACATATTACAATGACGTGAGTGACTTACCTCCGGTAGGATGCCCTCCCGACTCTTCTTCGTCATTGTATGATTGTTCTTGGATATGTAACATTCCACATAAATCTCAAAATCCTGTGTCAATTTTAAAGACTCTTCTTAGCTTCCAATTAGACTTCCACTAATTATCCATGTTAATGGAAAAATTATATATTATGGCATGAAAGTTTATTTTCCAACCTGTATGTTTTCACTGTTTTTCTAATCTAACCTTAAATTTTTGATAAAATATCATTCCATGTGGTCCCTGTGGCTTTCTTGTCTATATTAATAATCCTGAAAAAGTTGTATTAGTTCTAATATTATGCTATTTCTGGGATTCTCAAGGTGTAAAGATGCTTTGACCAAATTTCTTACATGTCATGTCTTTTACAATATTTGTAGACAATATAATTCATTGTTTTCTAGAATTTATTAGAACCTCTAAATAAGCCTGGTGGTGTGGTGCATGCCTTTAATCCCAAGCACTCAAGAGGCAGAGGCAAGAGGATCTCAAGAGTTCAAGGCCAGCCTGGTCTACAGAGCGAGCTCCAGGACAGTCACATCTACTCAGAGAAACCCTGTTTTGAAAAAACAAAAAAGAACCTCTAAATAATATTGGTCTGTAAGTGTGATCATGTGGATGCCTTTTTTATTGCTGATTTTAATGATAGTGTCTTTCCATGTCATCACTTACAATGATGCTTGCTGTTGATATTTGTTCCTATATACCATATACACATATTTTACTTACACTTGTATTTATACTCAAGGTTTTTAAAGAATAATAAAATGCTTTAATATACTAACATGTATATTAAAGTTACAAAACCATTTTCACATTCCTAGAATAAAACCTCCCTGGTCAAACATTTTTCTTATAATAACAACTTTCTATTTGCTCACTTTAAATTCAGCCTTTTGCAACAGTATCTATTGCTATGATTAGACTATAGTTTTCTTCTGTTTTTAGTTTGTAAGGCTTTCTCACATAAACTATTCTCAATTTATTCACTGGCTCATTTTTTCTTATTTTAAAAGTTATTTGTATCTCTTTGGCGTTTTGTGGCTATAATTTGCTCCCTAATTTTTTTTTTAATTGACTGGATCAAAGCTGGGGATAAACAGTAATTTCATCATTAAAAGGCACTATTTCTTGAAAAGATAGTCATTCAGACTGACTTCTGGTAGACTTCCCTTTTGTTCTGGGGAAATGTGAATAAGTCCTTTGTCCTCAAGAATTTCATTCAGAGAAGACTGTAAAATCATCCCTATTCCACAAGAGAAATATCTTGGCCTATGAAACAGTGTACTGGGCAGCGTGTGACAAACACATCCACATGTGTCTGCCTCTGCCAGAGTCCTATAGATTTGGTTAGGGTTCCTTTCTGCCCGGTGTATTTACGGGGTTTTTTGTTTCTGTTTTGTATGATGTGAAAGAAAAGAAAAAAGAGAAGAGGAATGTTTCCCTTTTCTGAATGAATCTGGAATGTGACAGTCTGAAAGGGATTTTGTAAAGCATTGTTTGCAAGAACTAGAGACCTGAGAGAGAGGGGTGCTGTCTTAACAAATCACAAATAAGACCCAGTTTAAAAAAAAAAAAAAAAAAAAAAAAGACAAAGGAAGACTGGCTCCCAGCAGCTGGACCAAGGCCATTCTGTGAGAGTAAACAGCCCAAAATCTGCAGAGAAACTAGAGGGAGACGGCTTTCCCCCTGAGCACTCCCTTGTGGTGTGAGATGGTACCTCCAGAAAAGGGTGATGATCCCACTTTGAATGTTGCTGGGAAGGGGGAGCTCTTGGGACAAGAAAGAAAGCCAGGGAGGGCCAACCATGTGCTCTGCTGAGGCAGAGCTCTTTCTTCTAGCCTGGCCTTGAGCAGTGGATCTGGAATAAGGCGTGAGTCGATATGAGATATGAGAAGGCCCACCTGCTGGAGCCAGGCCTGATGCAAGACCTCTCTGAGAGCGCCCAGGACCAAGGCACTTCACACTAGTTGTTACACACTGTTCCCCACATTCTCCATCCCTTTCGGTGTCCCAGCCCTTTAGAAAATTCCTCCTAAGACCAGCAAAGCTGGAAGGAGTTACGGAGGCTGCTCCTTCCTTAAGGGAAAAAAAAAAAAAAGGAATACTGTGACCTCCTGGCCACCTCCCCAAGGCAGCCAGCTATGGACACACAAGTGGTTCCTTCAGGGTTCCTCAGCTGCAGAAAGCCACTTTCCCTTCCTAAGCAAGCTTTCATGTGGAGACAAAAGAATGCTGCTTCTAGAATCCTGGCTCAAGTGGTACATGATGCCTAAAAGGCAGTACTGCACACCGTGAGTCTTCTTCACCAGGTAGGTACAGGCTCTTTTGAGACCTCTTTGAAGGTCTTCACTGACTTCCACAAGCATTTCTTCTAGCAGCCCATGGCCTTGCATTTGGAGTAACTGTCCGAAGTCTTGCATTTGGAGTATCCAAACTGCGAGTGCAGAGGGCACATTGGTACATTAAGGAAGTGGAAACGGAAGAATATACAGCCTGGCCCTAGGCACCTAGAGCATGGGGAAGCTCTTAGAAGTTAGCGATGGAGTCAGAAGGAGGTAGACCTGAGGTCCCTCTAATCCCGCCACTTGTTTCCTTACAGCCCACTGGAAGAGACTTCTGTGTGTCCAGCCATATTTTCAAATCCTTCGCTCAACTTTCTCTCAGCTGGGAATGACTCTCCAGCCCTGAACTTCCTCTTCATTTACATTAATAGGGCCTTGTCAGACCAAGTACAAGTGTCCCTATCTCATGATGTCTCATCCTCTGATTCTATCTGTAGAAAGAGCAAGTTGGGGATGGTGCTGGAGAGATGGCTCAGTGGTTAAGAGCACTGACTGTTCTTGCAGAGTACCTGGGTTCAATTCCCAGCACCCACATGGCAGCTCACAACTGTCTGTAATTCCAGTTCCAGGGGACCCAACACCCATGGCAAAACACCAATGCACGTAAAATAAAAATAAATAAATTAAAGAAAAAAGAAAGAGCAAGTGGGTCAATATTTCAGCTCATACTTACCACACACACACCATCGCAACACAATCCACTAATGTTACTGGTATGTGCGGGCTCCAGAACTTTCTGAAGCAACAAAAGTCTGTCTTTGGGTCATCCCTTCCAGGGTGCCTTAAGTCAACTCTCTGTAGAGCAAATAAGTAGGAAAACACGTAGCTCTAATTCATAGCACCTGGTGATGTCAAATTTCTGGGGTGTTAAGACTCCCAGCACGACATATTTCAAGCTGCCAGTAAACTTTTGCACCATTTAGCAGCAAGCTTGCGAAGTTCCTGATTGTAGAATTAGCCTCCGAGATCCTATAGGAGCCGGCTCCAGCATGTGGGAGACAGAGTTGTCTTCCAAGTCTCTGTTAGCAAACGTGCATCATGTCCCCTTTTCATTGTCCCCGACTGCTACAGCTCTGCCGTTACTCATCACAACGCTCACTGTCCTATAGACAGAACACACACCTCAGCTAACCCTCGCAAAGCCGACTCCTCCTTCTTTGTTTTATGTGCTGTGACTGTTCCTGGGGAACTGTCTCCTACATGGCTCGTGCTACATAGGAAACATCATTAGCCTTTCTACCCACTTGGCAAGCAATGTAGTACTCTTCCTGTTGTCGTTCGTGAGCACGGGTGCCTTGTCTGCAGATATGTCTGAACACCTCTTGCATGTCTGGTGCCTTCAGAAGCCAGAAGAGGGTATTAGAACCACCACTGGATGCTAGGATTCGAACCCAGGTCGTCTGGAAAAGCAGCCATCTCTCCAGCCCAGCAGTGTGCCACTTTACAAATATCTTTTTAGCACAACGGAGTTCTTGAAGGCATGGTTGTTTTTATTACAAAGGCAGTACACAACTGTGTAAAGAAAATTGGAAAGCAGCTATTCCTTCTTGTGTGTTTTAAGGACTATAGGTAGTCATGTCAAAATGATCATAATATACAGCTGGCTCTTGTTGGATTTCACATCCACAGATTCAACCAACCATGCATAGAAAATGCTTTGTGTGTGTGTGTGTGTGTGTGTGTGTGTGTGTGTGTGTGTGTGTGTGTGTGTGTGATATGTGTATGTACAAATATGTGTGCGTGGAAACCTGAGGTCAACATCATCGGATGTCTTTTTTATTTCATTATTATAAGTGTTTTGCCTGTGTGTGTATGTGTACCATGTGTGTGCCTGGTGCCCCTGGAGGTCAGAGGAAGGCATCGGATCCCCTGGAACTGGAGTTACAGACAGTTGTGAGGCACCATGTAGGTGCTGGGAACCAAACCCCAGTTTTCGGCAAGAACATCTTTACTCCTAACCATTGAGCCATCCTTCCAGCTGCCTGGATGTCTGTCTTGATTACTCTCCAGCTTGTCTGTTGAGACTGGATCTCTCACTGAATCCAGGGCTCACTGGTTGACTAGACTGGCTCACCAGAGAATTCGAGGGATTCACCTTTCTCTGTCCCATCTCATGCTAGAGTTACAAACGCACACAAGCATGTCTGGTTATTTATGTGGAAGTTGAAGATCCAAACACAGGGCTTCAGGTTTTTAAAGGTGGAGACGCTCCACTCGCTGAGCCATCTAGCAAGCCCAGAACATACTGTAAAATGTGTTCATTGCATTTATGTATTTTTTTTATTTACTTGGAGGTATGTGGAAGCCAGAGCACGCCTTGTGGGAGTGGGTTATCTCCTGCCATGGGGTTCTGGAATTTTAACTCTGGTCATTAGGCTTAGTGCTAAGTCATCTCACTAGCACAGAAAATACTGTTTTGTTTTGTAAGTGTCTGCTTTAAGGATATATAGACTTTTTTTCATGCATCATTCCCTGTGCGACACAGCACAATACCTCTTTATTTGCGTTAACACTGTATTGGGTATTAGAAGTAATCTAGAGACAGTCTAAAGTCTAAGTGAAGATGTGTGTAGGTGGCCTGCAAGTTTTATAGAAAAGACTTGAGCAGCCATGCAGAGTCAAGTATTGCATTTTAAGAGCAGAACATGAGATAGCAATCGACAGACTGAGACCAAGTCTGCAAAGTGGTAAATACACTAATGAATCACAGAAAGTAAATGGGAGAAGAAAAAAAAACAATCTAACAACAGTTATCTTTGAACAGTGACAAATGGACTTTTCTTTCCCAGTTTCTTTCTGACAGCATCTCTATTTTTTCAAAGGTAATACATCAGTGTGTATTACTGTTATACTAAGAAAACAGTTTTCATTTACAAGGTATAAAAATGAAAACAAAACCCATGCCCATTCAGATTCAACAATCATTACATTTTGATTTCATGTATGTTTCTGAAGAAGATTTCTTTTAAAGTAAATAGCAGCTGTAGCATGGGTTCTGGGCATCTCCTCCAGTCCCAAGTCCCCCCAAAGGCAGGGGTAGAACCGCCCCACACTTTGCTATGCACCGTTGTTGTGCACATTAACCTCGGTCCTCACGAAAGCCCCTCCCCTGGCACAGGCCTGGCCCGGGTTTAGAGACCTGAGAAAGTCATTGGTTGTAAGGACCGTTGCTGTCCCACACCAGGCATCCTTTCATTTTTAGGATACAACCTGGACTTCCCTTAGAACTGAGAGGTGGGCCGAGCAGTGTGTCCAGAAGCGAGGAGTTGCACTAACTGTCCATTTCTTGCCAAATGAAGACGAATATTTACATAATTTTCCATAAAGGGTTACTATGAGCTATGAGCTAAATGGCACAATAATGGAAAAACCTTCGCACAATGCCGGGTACAAATTAACCACACTCAGGAGCAGAGCTGAGACTTGAACGTGAATCTGGATTCTAAAATCCACGTGCTGAGCACAAATCTCCACTATGCTAGGCTGCATGCTTGCCTCCAGAAGCCCTCTGCCCTCGGGAGTCCTAACCCAAGTCCAGCATCTGGGCCTTCAGTTGGAGCACAGCGCCCCTAGGTGGCAGGCTCCGGCATTCCCGAGGTGTGGCGTGGGCTGGCAGCTGAAAGCTGTGGCCTCCCGCTGGGCATCAACAGCCTGGGAGATCTGTGGTCCTTCTGCCTGGCAGGTGACTGGAGCATGAGCTCTGTTCCTCACTCCAAAGAGGCAGGGTTTCAGCTGAAGACTTCCCTGGGGATGGTCCCTGCCAAACTTCCAGTCCCTGGTTTTTCCTGTTGCCGCCAGCTTTGTCCAGGATCCAGAAGATGCCAGCAGGCAGGCTAGGGACAACTTGGATATGAGCCGTCCTATGGTCACTCATGCCTGGGGCCTTGCTTGGGCTTGGAGCACGGCTAGACCCTGGAGATGTGGGTGGCAGAGCCCCTGCTGTTCATTCCTGCAGGGCTGAACCTTATCTTGCAGTGGGGCTGAGAGGGTCATGCTGTGCCTTTAGGGCTTGGAGTTCTTCCTCCACATTGCAGCTGGGGCACTAAATAGGCCGCCCACAGGAGGCAGGTGGCCCAGCTCCGTGCTGAAGCCTCTCCAAGCTCAGAGAGGACTGGTTCCTCTCCCTACTGTGTACCCTATTTAGTACCTTCGTACTCTTAAGTGGCGGCCGCCTGGAGTCCCCGATGGATAATGTTGAGGATGAAAATTTATGGAGGTAAATTGGGACTCCTGCTCCATTTCCTTGGCTCACTCACCCAGTTGTAACCTCGGCTACCATACTTCTCAGTGAAGGCTTCTTCGCCTGAACAGCAAAGGGAATAAAAATCTCTGCCTTATGAAACACCTTGTGAGGCCGAACGGAAATGAAATGTTCAATCTACGTAGTTTGCACTAACGGCACCATTGGCTTCTAATGGAATGAAGAAAAATGGAGCCTCATAGTGGCACTATTTTATTTCTAAGGTTAACAGAAGTGCAGAGACAGGGTAAGCAGATGATGAACACGTCTCGAGGGCCTCCCAGGTGTCAGGCGCTGGGCTCAGTGTCTTCTGGGTGTTAGCTTGTGTTGTATTAGAAGACCAGTCCCCTCAAAGGCAGGCAGCTCGCTGGCACATTAAAGAAAAAAGAAATGTTCAAGATGTGAACGCCTGCTGTGTCAAGACACCTAATTAGAACACAGCGTCACGGTGCATTAGTAAGGAAGCCTCCTGTTGCTCTGGAAGGGTGAAAATAAATGTGTCAGCAGAGGAACAACAGAGCAAAGCATGTTATCATCTGGATGATGCAGCAGGCAGAGGTCTGCCAGGAACTGGGCATGTGCTACCCCCGTGTGCAATACTGAACAGTAAGCCTTCGGGTCGCACTCAACAGATCAATAAGAGAATCCATTGCTGAGAGACCTTCACTCCCTTGATCTTGTCTGATTGTCAGGAGGCAACACCAAACCAGCAAAATAAAGCACTTTGACAACAACACAATTTAACAACTTTATCTTCTCTAATTAAATGATTAAATCATTTGATTTAATTAATCACAACTGACAACTTTAATCCACAGCAAAAGATAGAGATTCTGGCAAGGGGAGAAAGTTCTTTGGGGTGGGTGCAGTGAGACAAGGTCTGACCACATACATAGCCCAGGCTAGTCTGGAATTTACAGTCCTTCTGCCCCAGTCTCTTAAATGCCAAGATTACAAGTCTGTGTTACCCTGGCCAGCAAGAGAGGGTTCCTATGTAATCTCTTACATAGCAGCTTCTTTAAACTTGTTGAGAGAGTTCACAGATGAGAATTGTAGATTTTCATCAAGTTCCATTGAAGGGGACTCAGCCATCCACTACCACAAAGATGCTCTGTGTCGATACCATGCCCCCATCACATCATCTCCCACTTGTTTTCCATTTCATTCAACCACAAAAGTTGAGAACCGTCTCATAATGGATGAGGGGAGTGGTGATGTAAAATTCCAAATAAGAAATGATGCATAGTTTAAGAGACATTATCTATCAGGGAGTAATCCAGTGGTAAAGACGTAACTACAGCCCAGGTTTGGACTAGGATGGTCTGGGCGATAAGAAGTTGGTCTTCCATTGTGTAGGTGATGTTAGGGCTATCAAAGAATGTTGAGCCTGAGGGTAAGTCTAGGGGTGAGTGGTGTGTGGGTGTGTGATAGGGTGGAGACAAGGCCATTAAGGGATGAGTGCAGGATCTTTCACGGAAACCCCCAGTTCCCTTTCCACTTCACCATGCTCTTCCAACCAGCCTTTCCCTCCACCTTTTGGCTGAAACCAATGTGTTGCAGATGACTAAGGCTCATTTTATCTTGTAAAACGTCTCTAATCCGCTTACCTGTTAGACACCAACACTAGCTGGAAATGTCTCTGAAACACAGTCTCTTTTTGAGACAGTGTCTCACCGTGTTTAACCTGGAACTTGTTGTGTAGACCGCATTAGCCTTGAACTCACAGATAACCTCCTGCCTCTACTCCATCCACCTACGTAAGTGTTGGGATTAAAGGTGTTCTACCACTCCTGTCTGAAACACTGTCTTTACCTCAGCTGTTCTGATTGCTCCACCTGCCAGCCAATTCTTGATGGTAGTATGGACACTCGTGCCTACCCCACCCCTGCTCTGAAATGCTCCTTGGGAAATGCCTTGTGGGTTTGGGAATTCTACAGCTAAAATCCCTCCTCCATAGCCTGTCTGCTAATAAACAGCACCTGAACAGGGGGAACATCAGAGGGAGTTGTATCACTCCAGTCGCTGCCAGCATTGTGTTGTAATTAATCCATCTTTGACATGAAGATGTGGAGACAGATAAATAAGTCTCCCTTTCCCTTAGTCATATTACAGCTATGTTGGAATCTATTTGTGCCCACAATTGGATCAACAGGAGTGACAGGGTGAAATGAGGTACAAAAACTGACTAATCTTCTCAGTGACCTTTTGCTAAATGCAGCCTTGTAAATCACCCGTATCTGGTCCATAACGAGATGGTTAGCTATTCCATCTCATGCTCCTCTCTATCAGTTAATGTGGGATCTCCCTTTTCCTCATGGTCTGTTGGCCACCAGTCCTCGAGGACAAAGAGAGCAGAGATGGTGATGCTCCCAGGTCCTATGGCCTGTGAGTACAATGGAAATAGCCTTCTGGGAGTCTGTTTCAGTGTTACAGCTCAAGTTTTGTTTTTTGTTTTTTGTTTCTTTTTTGGCTTTTCGAGACAGGGTTTCTCTGTGTAGCTTTGCACCTTTCCTGGGACTCACTTGGTAGCCCAGGTTGGCCTCGAACTCACAGAGATCCGCCTGGCTCTGCCTCCCGAGTGCTGGGATTAAATGCGTGCGCCACCACCGCCCGGCTGCTACAGCTCAAGTTTGTGAGAGTAAGTATAGGATGTGGACAGTGGCTCAGGTATCACCTAATATGCATTTGGCAGCATGGTCCTACCACATGGCTGGAGCAGAATACCTAATTATCATATGCACAGCAGGGGTAGGGCATTTGCAGGGAACTATATCAAAGGTCACACTTAAGATAAGTCAGGCATCCAGGCTCAGGGACAGCTTCCAAATAAGGCCAGGCATCTGGGTCTAGAGACACTTTCTAAACAGGGTTGGGAGGGAGTCCTGCTGCAAAGGAAGTCCTCCAACAAGATAACTGTTCATTAAAACAAGAATGGTGGGGCTGGGGAGATGTGCTGCGGGCCACAGGAATATATCATAAGAACTCAGCTGGTTATGGCAAAGTCACTACCTGCAGGGATCAAGGATTTCCTCCAGAGTGTTGGTGAAGCGGCATGCTGCTCGTGGCTGGTCGCCACCCGTGGTGGCCATGCCAACGGAGGAAAGTGCTGGAGGAGGAATCACAGGCCATGGTTGCCTTTTGAGAGCTTTATTGGGAAAGAGGAGGGGGAGGGAGAGAGAGAGAGAGAGAGAGAGAGAGAGAGAGAGAGAGAGAGAGAGAGAGAGAGAGGACAGACGGAAGGAAGGAGCAGAAAGGAAAGAAAGGGACCCACAGAGGGTCCACCCGCTTTTTAGGCTGGGACGCCGTCGCAGACTGATGACGTAATTAAGGACAAAATCCTTACACAGAGGAAGCCAAATTCCAAGGAGCTTTTGGTGTTACTTGGCTTGTTATGTATCAGCTGTCTTCTGTTATGAAAATCATGTGTGCCTTCATAGTTTTCCCAATTGACTTTTCCCTAAGAAGGGCTAACAATGTGGACTGATCACTCTCTGGACATATACATTCCAGGTATTTGGAGAACAGCCTCAGGAAAGGCTTTCTCTGGAATCAGGTATCTCCCTTGGCCACTTTCAAGGACTAGCAGTAATAACAGTCCACATGCAAGTCTCCTGATTTAAGATAAATTCCACAAGGGGACACCGCCTGGGTCAGGTGGATGTTAAATAATAGCTTTACACAATTTAGCTCGGACCCTCCTTTCTTACATCCTTACTAACTTTATAGACCTTTAACTCCTTACCTAACCACTTCTAGGAATATTTAGATAACTTTCTGTGCTGACAGTTATGCTCAGCCAGAACCCCATTCCAAGCCTCCCTGTAATTATCATCATTGGCAGCATCTGGCCAGGTCCATCCCCAGATGGTGGAAAGTACCTTATCAGAGATACCTCTGTACTCTAAGTACAGACTTAAGCATCCAGGCTACCTGTTTGAGAAGAACTGGCAGATGTGCCAATTAAGCTTTACTTCCTCCTTTCCCAAACCTTACCTCTAGTTCCAGATCTCCCTTTAACTATCACCAGAAGCATCTAGCTGTACACAGGTTGCCTAGCGACTGAGCACACTTTTCCCCCACCCTGCAGAAAAACGGCAGATAGCTTGGACAGATAGGAGCCACAGAAAAAAGAAGACAGTTTTATTTTCTCCCATTGACCTAGCAATTTATAGATTCTTAACATTTTCTACCAATCACGTTTAAGGTTATAGTTGAACACATAAGATTCCTCTTCTTAGATATTACCTGAATTTAGCCTTTAGTTAATTCATTCCTCATTGGTCACTTCCCTTTGGGGTTGCAAATGATAATTAATGATTATTACCCCTCTATATGATTCTTATCACCCCTCTGTTTGACCCTGGAAGCCTGGCTTTGCACTCCCAAGGGATTACTGCTTGTAAGCGTATATATACCGGGATTCCCAGGGCACGGGAGGATGCAGAAGAGAAAAGAGAATGGAAGAACTAGACAGGTAAGAACTTGAGAGGAACAAACTGAGATGGGGAAGAACTAGACTGAAGGGCTAGAGGAGAGTACTAGAGGAATGAGATGGAAGATGAGGAAGAGCCAGATGGGGAAGTACTAGCTGGGTAAGAACAAGCTGAAAAGGACCTAGATGAGGCAGAATTAAGACGAGAGAATTAATATAGAACTTAGAGGGAGCAGTAGATAAACAGAGAGAAATCAGGCAAGAAAGGAGCTAGGTGCGAGAATAGAACTGAAGCTGTGTATATAGGATGTTATGCCAGAGGAACTAAAGCAAGTGGACTATAGAGCTCGGTGTGCTGAGATTCCATTTCCCGAAAACAGTCCTCGCCGTTAGTAGTTCTCTCTCCTGAGCCCCTGAGATGTATAATATTAAGGCTGGTCCCTCTGATATCATACAAGAGAGATGGTTTGGTGCGTAATAGTACTTGCTGCATAAGGACAAGGATCTGAATTCGGATCCCCAGAATTCATGTGATAAGCTGGCCATAGCCACACATACCTGTAACCCCAACTTTGTGTTGAGGGCAGACAGGAGCCATGGCTGGGACTTGCTGGCAGCCAGCCCAGCTCCAGTTCGGTGTGAGGCTCTAGCTCAAAGGAATAAGGGGGTGAGTGATGGAGCAGGATGCCCAGCTTCCTCCTCTGATCACCAAATGGGATCCCCTCCCCAACACACACCCACAAAATGAATGCGTAAAATAAAGAGGATGGCTGTCTAGAACCCTGAATTTTACTTTGTTCCTTCCTGTGTTCTCAGGACCTTGAAAAGTGCCCAGCACCAGCTAAGAAATCAGAATTCATAATACATGGGCAGTGACTGAGTCCTTCTTCCTGTTCCATGTGTGGATGAATGTCAGCTGTCCACATATGTTCTTGGCTTACTGAGGCAGGGAGATAATAGCAAAAACTTTGGCTAAACTGCTGAGGTCATGAATCAAGAGAATTCGGGAGCAGTCGCTTTGGGACTCACTAGCTTCAAATCTTATATAAATTGTTTGTTATATCCAAAATATTAAGTACAATTTTTAGGGCACCAGGGGCAGGGTTTAGCAGTTACACCTGTAAGTGAGGAAGGTTCAGGCCATCACCAGTCATCCATGAACTCACTATCTGGGAACACAGGAGCTCAGGTCTGGACGGACATTGTTCTTCCTCAGTTCTCCGTCCTCCAGATGAAGGTCTTGGAATTTATGGCTGACGTATTCCTCTCTGATAGGCTTTGGGCCACCTTTTCACAAAATTTCATTTAAATCTCAAAGAAGTCCAAGCCTCTAATAAAGATGTCTTCCCTGGAGGTGTGCTTGTTGTCTAATGGGGGAAGATCCCGAGCAGCTAGTATATCCGCTTCAATCCATGGGGAAATTCAATAAGTGTGGGCCACTTCTTTTGAACGACTGCCTGGTGGGTTTTACCAAACAAACAAACTCTCCCTTCTCGGTGAGGGCTGTATTTCCAGAGCTGCTCTGCCTGGGATCTCCAGTAGGAGTGCAGGGCCTATGGGACATTGATCCATTCATGCGGGAGCCCATCAATAAGAGGCCAGATCACCTGTTGTGCATACTGAGCCTTCCCCAACACCACATTCTGAGCACTGAAATGAATTCTGCATTCAGCTGCTTATCCTCAATACCAGTCAATAACCAGCCAGTGTAGCCAGCCAGCACCTGCTACTGCCTTCAGAGTTGAAGTTAGTTCAGTTGAGTTCTCTGAAACACACACATTTTTTTTTCCCAATGAGTAGTACCAGCTGAGGCATGCCTTGCCCTGCGTTTAACACATATGTTAATGATTTCCAGCACTATGCCACCTTTGCAAAGGTCGCCTACTTTGATCTACTCAACCCTTCCTGCTGTGAGAACAGAAAGGAGAGTGGTCTCCTGGGCAAAGGTGACTGCAGGTAAGAAGCAGGATCAGGAATGGAGCTTTGAGCTCTCTGCCGGCAGACACACGCACTTGGAATCAGTCCCTGCTAAACCGAAGTCATTTTGACATAGGTTCCTGAGGTGAATCTGTGTTTATAACTACAAAGCATAAGTGGGCTCATTTATTTCTGTTTCTTCTCATGGCCAGTTCCCACGGGAGGGGTCAAGGAAACACGTGGATTTAATGTGAAGGGTAAGTGTTTAGCATTTACAATTATCCTCAGCCCTTCTTTGCTGTATCCACTGGTGAAAAACAGGAAACCTTCTTTTTTTGTGTAGGCCAAGTACATCAGGATGTTGAGAGTCGATGTGAGAGGAAAAACTTTATCTTGAGTTAGAACGCAGAAGCCACAAGAGAGGCTAGGCGTGCTCCTTTTCCGACGACCCTCTAGGGAGGGACCCCAGAATCCCTCACTAGGGTCTCATCTTTTAAAGATCCCGCCACCTCCCAGAACTGCCACCCTACAGCCCAAGTCTCAAACCACATGAAGTTTTAGGGAAGACACCACTAAATCCCAATCATAGCACCCTCATTAGTCTTCTGTCATATTGAACCCCAGAACTGGTGTTTAACTGCTTAATTTGTGTGAGAGAATGCAAGCCTTATTCTACTTGGTTGGTTTGGAAATCCCATGTGTCTGGCTCTTGGTGACAGATGACCTCATGCTACAGTACTCTGCTGTCCTAAAGGAATCTGTCCCCTGTCACTCTTTTCCCCACCAGGGTCCCAAGTCCTATTGCCGCCTTCCAAACTTTTGAAAACACAAGTCTTTTCTTCAAAGGATGTTCGGCTTGGAAACAAAATACGTCAAATGGGCTATTTGAAGCTATTCTATTTCTGTCGAAAATACAACAGAATGCTACTTCTTCTCCAACTGTCTTCTTTTCTCCAGAACCCTGAGCAAATTCTGCTAAGCCTACTGTGAAACCCACCATCCAGCCAATGGTGGCAGGCATTTACAGTGCAAAAATCGCCCTGCATCTCAATCCCTGGCACCGCTCTTTGGACTGACTGACAATCCCGGGCTGAGCAGTCCGTCAGTTTGATCCTCAAGACGGTCATCTCTATTGTTTTGCTGTGTGTTTTCAAATGGGCTGCCTACCTTGCTCAGAGAGGATGGGCGAATCATATATCCTCATGTCTAGCGGGTGCTCTACCTCATGGCCCAGGTGACAGAAAGCCGATTGGGGTGCCACCCTTGAATCTGTTGCCCATTCTCAGGGCTCTGGGTTTAATTTCTGCAGCGCATGAGCAGACCTCCCCACTTGCCAGTCCAGAAAGGATAGGTCTCAGATACGTGGAAAAGAGGCCAAGAGTAGAGCTGAGATACATTTTGCAGAGCATGAAAGGCTGGCCGATCCAGTGTTTGGGGGGCAGCGTCTAACTCAGACCTGCAGTACAATTTCACCATCTCATAGAAAACATCCCACCACATACCCTGCAGTTTCCCCGCTTTCTCCCACCCACACTGTTCCCTCCTCTCGACTACGAGGAGCTTCCGGGAACTGGGAAGTTTGAGCTGCTGTGGGTTTCAGCCAGCGCCGCCATCTCATGGACCTGACTCTTCTCCGGCATCCAAGGGAAAGGATATAACGAGGCTTGCTTGTTTTTAGGAACACTCTCCTCTCCTTGACTCTAAAAGTGGCACATTTCTACGGAAGCAAATGCTGGAAGGCAATGTCATTCGCCACAGCATAGGGTGTCTCGGGGCTGCTGGGGACACCATATATTGACTGACACAACCACTTTGGAAAAAGGTTTGGCACAGTCTTTTCAAAAGACATTAGTTGACAAACTACAATTGTATACATTTGTGGGGATACAGTGTGATCTATGTCCTATCTGTATAACAGGGAATTAAATAAATTAGCATACTCATCACCCTAATATTTCTTTTGTTAGTGTAAGGATGGGTAAAAGCTAATCTCTTAGCCATTCTGAAGTAGCATCACGTTGCTGTTAACCGTCACCAGCTCACTGGAACAGACCACAAAGACCTTACCCTGCAGTCTCACTGAAGCGGCCTCCACTCTGTAAAGTGTGTCCCTGTGTCCCCTGACCCCAGAGTCTGGTCGTCTGTTGATCTACTCTCCGCTTCTAAAGTACAGTTGCTTTGTTTTCCACATGGGAGTGGGAATATTCTGTGTTTACCTTTCTGCATCTGAGTTATTTCCTGTAACATAACGCCCTCTTGGTTTACTTGTAACAAATGACAATTCCATACTTTTTCCCATAATGGCTGCACAAACTTACCTTCCTACTACCCCTTGTGATATTAATAGCCATCCTGACAAGCAGAGTTAACCACCCCCACCCCTGTGAATTTGCAGTCTCCTTAGTGCTTAGTGACGCTGAGAGGTTTCTCACGTGTTGGCCGGTGGGACTGCGTCAAATTGATACACTGTTGCACATCTGACAGTAAAGAGATAAAGCGACAACCTAAGGCTTAAAGAACACATTTGCAAATGATAAATCTAGCGGGCCAATATCCAAACCACACAAAGAGTTTAAACAACTTGATTTCAAGAAAGCAAACAGCCCCACTGAGAAATATGAAAAGGGTCTGAACAGATGTGTGTGTGTGTGTGTGTGTGTGTGTGTGTGTGTGTGTGTGTGTCTGTGTCTGTGTCTGTGTGTCTGTGTGTGTGTGTGTCTGTGTGCTTGTGGTGTGTGCACATCCATACATATGTGTGTTGAGGCACAAGGCTGTCCATTAGGGAGGTAACAAACCACTTTCAGGTTTGATTTGAGATCTACTCCATAGGTGCCCACTGCAGGGGGGCGGGTTGGGGGCTGGCACTGTGGCTTTGAATATGTATGTTTGTACTCATAGACCAACTCTGCCTTGGTCAGAGAAGCTACTGTTTAAAGGGAGAGACAATTAATGCAGAAACTCCCAACAAGCAGAGTTTTCTGTGACTGGGGCTCCTAAGGGGATGTGGAAGGCCAGCATGTCAGTGTTCCTCATCTGCCCAGACATGAACACCAGGTGTTTCAGTATTATCTCTTGACTTTGAATGTGAAATAAGTGTTTACTATGGGTGTTATTCTCTTGGTTATATTAATGTCAATGAAAGAAATTATATCCTGCTCTTCTTTCAAGAGTATTTCTTATGCTTTCTTTTAAGATGTATGTTAAAATACAGCCTCGCCGGGCGGTGGTGGCGCACGCCTTTAATCCCAGCACTCGGGAGGCAGAGCCAGGCAGATCTCTGTGAGTTCGAGGCCAGCCTGGTCTCCAAAGTGAGTTCCAGGAAAGGTGCAATGCTACACAGAGAAACCCTGTCTCAAAAAACCAAAAAAAAAAAAAAACTTCAACGATTCAAGTAAAAAATATGCACTATTTGAAAAACACAACTTCTCAAAGCCTAAAAAGGGAGAAATTTGAGTAAGTACCTACTTTTAAATTATTTTGCATTTATTTATTTTTATTTTATACAGATGAGTGTTTTGATGTGCATGTGCATGCCTGAGGACCACATAAGTCAGAAGAGGGCATCAGATCCCCTGAAACTAGAGCTACATACACTTGTGATCCATCAGGTTGGTGCTGGGAACTGAATGTGGGTCCTCCAGGAAAACAACAATTCTCTTAACCATTGAGCCCTCTCTCCAGCCCCATATCTACCTGCTTTTAATCTACTTTGTGATCAGCTCATTGCCATCACCAGAAGAAAACAAAAACCAATCAGGTGTCCTGAATTTCACTAGCCAATTCCATCAAACATTAAAAAAAAAAAAAAAGAAATTAGACAGTAAAAGGCCAATATGAAGGGCTAAATTGTCATACTTCAATCACTACTTTGTGCCTACTTGGAGCCTGACTCTGGGTGACTCATGTCCTGATGACTCATGATGTCATAGCAGATCTCTGAAACCAACCCCTAATGAATCTTGGCTTGTTTCAAGAAAAACAACTTGAACTTAAAATTTACTACATAAAAGAGAGTGTGATACCTGCCTATCTCTCGGGGGGGGGGGGGGGGGCTGGCTTCACATAAATGGTCCTTGAGAGACCAAATAACTTCCCTCTGATCTGCCAGAGCAGATCCCCACACCCGTCAGCTCCACAGATCCCCCCCCCCCCCCCCCCCCCCCCCCCCCTCCCGCCGCCCATGGGAAGCTGCCCACTGTACTCTTGGACTGTGTCTCCATAAATTCTTCACTTTTCTGTGTCCTCCTAAATTCTTGTACTGCCCATATCAATGGCCCGCTCTCTCCTGTTTCACATAGAAGAAATAACACGATTTTTAAGTTCTTTCCAAAGCTAGAAGAAAATATATTCCCAGCTTATTTTGAGACACTAAAGAAATAAAATCAAACTTATCTCCCTCATGAATACTAACACAAAATATTAATACAATTCAGTAGTACATTAAAAAAAACAAACAAATATATCAATGTCAGCCAAGATTGACCCCAAAAGTTCCAAGTTGATTTATGGTTTGAATATCAGCCAATGGAATTCATTGTATCAATGGTATAAAGAAGAGAATGTACACAATTTATGTTGTAAGCGTGCTATATAAAGTCTTTTACTAAAGACAACAGCCATTCATAAAAACCTTCTCATTAAAGTAGGCGTAGAGGGAAGTTACCCAACCTGGAAAGGCATGTTTCTAAAAAGCATACAGCTAGCAACATATAAAATAATGGAATATTTGTAACAGGGACTAAGAAACCAAGTCTACTCAAAAGCATTGACTCCTCACCTGGACCCACAAGGTAACTCAAATAGGATGAATGGTGGCACATGCCTATAGTTCCACTACTGGAGAGGAAAAAGCAAGTTGATCTCCGAGTTCAAGGCCAGTCTGGTCTACACAGCAGGAGGAAGCCAGACATCCCTGCCTTCACTGTGTGTCCATCTCCTTTAAGGAGTATGTGTTAAAACCTGGCCATACCAGCGTGGTGGTGATGCACGGCTTTAATCCCAGCACTCGGGAGGCAGAGCCAGGAGGATCTCTGTGAGTTCGAGGCCAGCCTGGTCTACAAAGCGAGTTCCAGGACACAGAGAAACCCTGTCTCCAAAAATAAAAAAATAGAAAGAAAAAAAAACAAACAACAAACAACAACAACAACAAAACAAAAACAAAAACAAAAAAACCCAAAACCTGTTCATCCCTAACCTCTCTAATCCCCTTTGAAGCTGAAGGCACATAGGTGAGAGGGCTGAGGCATCTGTTTCTGTCAGTTTCTATAATACCCTGTTCCAACACTCTTAAAGATACCAGAAAATCTTCAGTCGTTCTCCTGAACCTTTCCTCACCTTGGGTTACAGAAATAGCGGACCTCACAGAAACAGATGTCAAAATCACCCCAGGCAGAAGTGATGATCTCACAGGAACCAGACTGTCCTCACCCAGAAAGCAATGATGACTTCCAGAGGTCTCCTTGCGAACCAGAGCCGAAGTCATGACTAACCAGGTCATAGTTTGACCAAGACTGCTTAAGACGGTATTCCTCTCTCATACATCTCCAGTTCCTCCTCTGTTTGAACCTAAAACTCATGTCACTATTTTAGGAATGAAATGCACAGTTCCCATATTCTCAAAGTAGCCCTTTTTATTCAAACCCTTTTCAACCTTTTTATCGTTATTTTGCCTGTTTCTTCCAGGTAGGTCCCCAGACCCAACATACCAGAGCTCCTGGAGTCAGGTTCCTGGTTGAGAGCACCAGTTTGATGTCTCATAGTTTCATGAATAAGACATGAATGGCTAGGCTCATCTCCTTTACGTAACATTGTCCTAGTTTTCCAAGCCAATTTTATTTTATTTTATTATTATTATTATTATTTTTTGGTTTTTCGAGACAGGGTTTCTCTGTGTAGCTTTGTGCCTTTCCTGGATCTCGCTCTGTAGACCAGGCTGGCCTCGAACTCACAGAGATCCACCTGCCTCTGCCTCCCGAGTGCTGGGATTAAAGGCGTGCACCACCACCGCCCGGCTCCAAGCCAATTTTAAAAGGCCAAAAAGCAAAATAGTAACATCAATAAATATGGACAGAAAAAAGTGAAAGTCTTTGCTCTCTTCACAAGAAAGCATTGCTATGTATAAAGGAAACTACTAAAAGCTACCAAAAAATGCTAGAACTTGGAAAGAAATTTAACAAGGTTTAAGACATAGGTCAATATTTAATAAAACTAATTTTATGTCTATATTTAAGCATTGGACAATTTGAAAATAAAAGGGATCAACTCACCAAAAGACATGTGAAAATTCTACACCAAAAGTTTCTAAATATTGTTGATAAACATCAAAGAAGGCATTTTTTGTTTGTTTGTTTGTTTTGGTTTTTTGTTGTTGTTAGGGTTTTTTTTGTTTTTTGGTTGTTGGAGCAGAAGACTTGTTTTTTTAAATGAACAAACATGCCATGATTATAGAATGTACAGTGTGGTATTGTCTGAGATATCCATTCCTCCCCCATTTAATGTCTAGAGTCAACATTTCCATATTCCAAAGCTAACCAGGCATTTTTATAGCCCCTCCCTTTTTTTTTTTTACAGTTTCTTGAGACAGGGTCTCTCTGTGTCACTGCCATGGCTGCCCTGGAACTCGCTCTGTAGACCAGACTGGCCTCAAACTCATGGAGATCTGCCTGCCTCTGCCTCCTGAGAGCTGGGATTAAATGTAGCCAGAAGTTTCCCTGTGTCCTGCCTGGCCTGCAGCAGCTTATAAAATAATCATCCAGAGGCTTAATATTAATTACAAACTGTTTGGTCTATGGCTCAGACTTCTTGCTAGCTAGCTCTTTCATCTTAAATTAACCCATTTCTATTAATCTATTAATCAAAAAGGAACAGTTATCAAGCAAGAATTACAGTTACAATATCTAGTATATTTGTATTTGACAAAATTAAAGAAAATACTCTATCATCTATGCTATATTTATGAATCTAAATTTTATATCTAATTTACCTTTTATCATAACTAAGGAAAACTATAACTATCTAGTCTTCAACTCCATCAAAGACCCCAGGAGAATATGGTATTGCCCTAGTAAACAGGAAGTGCATCGTAAGCAACTTCCAAAATTCTAGAAATGACAGAGACATCTGGCTGCCTGGACAGCCATCCAAAGTTCCTCTGTAACATTGGGGCATCTGTCTTCAGCCTACAGGCCTAGAGTCTCTGGCAGACATTTTAGTGAAGCAGGAAACTTGAAGGATTGTTCCACCTATTGGCAAAGTTCATCAGTCGCTTTTCTCTGCAGAATATCTGGCAGTTTCTTCTGTGAAGCACTAGGCAGGGAGAGGCAGAGATCCATGCGAATTTCTTTGAGTTCAAGGCTTCACTGGACTACATGAGATTAATCCAGTCTAAAAGAGAAACAGAGCCAGGCAGTGGTGGCACACGCCTTTAATTGCAGCACTTGGGATCACACACCTTTAGTCTCGGCACTAGGAAGGTTGAGACCGGAAGTGATATGACTGAGCAGAGAAAGGAAGATAAGGCAGGAAGGGACAGGAACTTTGACTTTTTCAGGCTGAGAAGTTGGTGAGGTAAGAGGTGGTGGCTGTGGCTTGCTCTGCTTCTCTGATCTTTCAGCTTTCACCCTGATATCTGGCTCTGGGTTTTTATTATAAGACCATTTAGGATTTGTGCTACACTAAAGGCATGTGCCACCACTACCCGGTACTAACCAGGCATTTTTGAAGTAACTGACAAGTCTATTCTAAGATTTATATAAAAAACATGAAGGATGTAGAACAGGCTGGAAAAAAGGCATAAGATTGAAAATAACACCTTGAAATAACAAGATCAGCTCACACTACCTGACTTCAATTCTTGCTAGGAGACTATGGCAATCAACACAGAGGAATACTTGAATAATTTACATGAGAATTTGTTCATTTGATGTAACTAAGTATTGTTTGGGGTTCCTTTCAATTTGGTCAATAGCTTCTTACTTTGGGACAATAATCAGCTATGTCTGCCAACAAACAAGACAGCTCATATGGCGTGTGTTCATTTCCAAATAAAACTCAGGCCTCCTGGCCTGAGGAAGAGTTACGTAGAACACAGAGACATGTGTCTGATTTTTAAAACAATCGTGTTTTTAAAGGTTACTCCACATTTGCTCTTTCTAAGACCTTGTTTCTTTTAAAGATGATCCTGTAGGAGTTAGTTGGCGAGAGCGGCTGGTAAAGTGTTTGCTATACAAATATGCAGACTTGAGCCTTGAGCACCATTAACAACATTAAAAGCAACAGGCGGCACATGCCTTTAATCCCAGCACTGGGAGGCAGAGCCAGGTGGATCTCTGTGAGTTCAAGGCCAGCCTGGTCTACAGAGCGAGATCCAGGACAGGCACCAAAACTACACAGAGAAAACCTGTCTCAAAACACCCCCCCCAAACCCACCCCCAAACAGGCATGGTTGTGTATACTTGCAATCCATGCTGAGGAGGCAGAGGCAAGGGAATTCCTGGGGTTGGCCGGCTAAGCTAGCCAAATCAGTAAACTCCAGGTTCAGAGAGAGAGACCCTGTCCCCAAAATTAAGGTGGAGGGTGTGCAAAGTGACTTTGGAGCACTCAGTGCTAAATGAGTCTTTACCAAACCCTTCCCCTCGAGGCTCGGGGATCAGCGAGGAGGAGGAGGAGGAGGAGAAGGAGGCAGAAAGATTTTAAGAGCCAAAGGTGGTGGATGACTCCAAGGATACATCGTCTTCTAGACACGAGGCTGATGAACATCGGAACTCAGAGGCTGTAAGAGTGTGTACCATACTTACACAAGTTTAAATCAGACACAATCCCGGCACAGAGAGGGGGAAGCAGACACAAAATGCCACCCTCAACCAGGAACTATTTGCAACTGATACCTTCCGAGAAAGGGAAAATTGGTTTTCTTCGATGGAGTTTCCCTGGGTACATCAACCCCGCCCCAGGGCAGGTCCCGTGCTGAGGAGTAACTGGGCCAGCACAAGATGCACTCTGAATTTTTTGTGTGTGCTTTTTGTTTTGGTATTTTTTTTTTTTTGGTTTTTCGAGACAGGGTTTCTCTGTGTAGCTTTGCGCCTTTCCTGGAACTCGCTTTGGAGACCAGGCTGGCCTCGAACTCACAGAGATCCGCCTGGCTCTGCCTCCCGAGTGCTGGGATTAAAGGCGTGCACCACCACCGCCCGGCTTGTTTTGGTATTTTTGTCTTATTGGGTTTTGCTGGCTTTGACCTTTTAAAATGGGTTTTTGTTTGTTTTTGAGAGGGAAAGAGCGTGAAGTTGGCTATGTAGGGAGGATCTGGCAGGAGTTGGGGGAAAGAATATGATTAAAATACATTGTATGCGACAGTGTTTTTAAACGTATACTTTTTAAAAGGTGAAAGGTTACTGAGACAGACACTCATCGCTGACTCTTACCTCCAAATGTCACATAAACACGCATGCTGGATGTTTACAAACACACACACACACAATACTATATCCGATGTCCTTCTGAAGTAAAGTGTGTTTTTTTGAAGACTCCGGATGCATAGACAAATCCAAGAGTGTTAACACACCGTTCTGGCATCAGGTAGATCCCTCTTCAGCCCCTACTCCGACACTGGAATGACAGAACACCCCGCCCTCTCTCACCCTCTTACCCTTCCCCTCGAGGGCTGAGACTCCATTTACCAGGCAGTGGGAAGTAAATCATGAGCAGTATTCTCTGCAGATGAGGAGGCTGGCTGGTGGAGAGGCAAGTGAGGCGTCATCTTAGAGAGGACCGGGTCCCTGTGGGAAATGGGGAGTAAGAAGTAAATGTCGCATATGCATACCACACATAGGCACAGACACCCACACCGAGAGCCTTCTTCACCACCATAGTATTCCTCCCAGAAGATGGAAGACAGTGTGCCCAACTGAAATAATTCACTTTCCATAAGGAGAAAACCAAGCCTCAGAGATAGAGGGTAACTTGCTGGGGCAGCACAAGCTATTCTGCTTCTAAAAATCAAATACTTTGTAAGAGATTCTGGGAATAAGACACACCAGGAATTTTATGTTTTATGCAGCAGAGGGGGAAAGACTGTAACAAGAGAAAAAACAGCAAAAATAAACAAGAAAGTATAGATAGCCCTTGGTAACTAAAGGGAGAGGCTGTCCCGTTGGGAATCATCGTCTCTGTGTGACCACATTCTCCAGGGAGACTAGCGACAACATCCACTTTTGATGGTGAGGTGAGAACCCCTTGGAAAGCTGTCTCGTTGGATTCTCTCGCGAAGCCAAAGCTTTATTCAAGTAACCGCCTTGAACTCCTCTCCTTTGCTTGTGTGTGGCTCTTAGCCAATTTTGAGCTTTCTCTGGTTTTAAAGAGTGTGCAAGAAACTCTCTCTCTGGACATGGGTTCAACACACCAAATACTGTGCGCCCTTTCCAAAGTGGAGCGTCTTCCCTGGGTGAATGCCGCTTTGCTCATCTGTACAAAACGGTGAGGCAGCAGCCTGAGGTACGGCCTTGGAGAGCTAACTGGTGTCCTTGCTTGGCTAGCTCATCCTGGGGACTCTAGGGATGACAGTTAAGGCCAGGAATGAAGCCTGCTGTCCTGAGGATTGGCCCACCTTCGGGTGGACCTTGTTTTATGCTGAGATTCAATTCATTGCTGTGGCCTCACGTTACTTCCCCGACGCCTGGCTTCCGGAAAGCTCCTCATTGTTTCGAGGGATCTTTTCCTGCCGTTCGATGAGAGTTCCAGACGGCAAGGCTGGTTCCAACTGGCGGGTTCCCCCCTACCCCTCTACTTGGTCCTGTTAGAAGTCAGGGGATCTGTCCCCCTGCCAAAGGCCACTGGTGGTGACACAGGACTGAAGATACAGTTAGGGTTTAGAGGCCACGCCCACGAGCAGATCTGCAGGGAGGAGGGAGCGAAGCCCGGTCCAGGGCTTTGCAGTGGCTAGTGCAGCCGCAACTGTACCGGGTACCGCAGCGGGGCCAACAGCTTGAAGACAGCCGTCCTGTGAAACCGGTTCTCTTAGCATGCCCACTTCACCGGTGAGGAAGCTGAGAGGCCCAGTTCAAGAAGAGTTAGTTAGAAGCTGGCCTGAGATTCTTACATCAGCAGTCTGGCTCCTGGGGCTGGATTTCTACTTTATAAATAATGAATATGGAGAACATCTCAAAACCCCCGCCCCTACCCTAAGTTCCATTGGTGCCTTCACTGGGATTCTCCAAGAAACGTCTCTCTTTCCATTACCAGTCTACTGTGTCTACTAACAAGCGAAACAGATCATATGGCATGTGTTAGTTCCCAAATGACTGTTCTGAGGATGAGTTTAAAAGCACACAGAGAAACATGTTTGATTTTTAAAAGAATTGTGCACGTAAATGTTACCCTACATGTAACATTACTAAGACTCGTTTTCCTTTGCAGATGGTCCTATAGGCTGGGGAGACTGCTCACCTGGGAGACTGCTCACCTGGGAGACTGCTCACCTGGGAGACTGTTTGCTGCACAGATACAGGCCTGAACTGGAATCTCAACAACCCTGCAAAGGCCAAGCACGATGGCACACACATTTGTGCTCTCAGAGCTGGGGAGGCAGAAACAGCAGGGTCCCTGGGGCTGCCTGGTGAGCCAGCCTATCCAAATCAGTCAGCTTCCAGGTTCAGTGACAGAACCCATCTCCCAGGCCCCAGGCCCAAGAATAGCCAGGCAACACAAAGCAAATTCAGTGGGATTCTTGGGAACTTTTTGTCTTATTTTGCTTTGTTTTGACATTTTGTTGTCTAATTGGTCTTTTGCTTGTTTCTTTGTGTGTGTGTGTGTGTGTGTGTGTGTGTGTGTGTGTGTGTGTGTGTGAGAGAGAGAGACAGAGAGAGAGAGAGAGAGAGAGGAAGGACAAAGTTTGGTGAGTAGGGAGGTGGGGAGGGTCTGGGAGGAATTGGGGGAGGGGAAATACGATCAAAATACATTGTGTGAAAATTTTTTCCAATAAAAAAAATACAGAGAAGGAAAAAAATGGTTGGCATTAGAATCCCAGCTATTAGCCTTCTATTTTTCTCATTGGTAAAATGAGAATAGCAAAGGTCTGGATCCTGTACACACCCCATAAATGAGCATCATTATTACAAGACATTCCAGAGCTTCCCAGAGATCTGTGCATTGGGAGGCTGGGAACGCAGGTCACTGCCGGAGTACAAGGAGCTGTGTTCTACCTCCAATACACACACGCTCTCACACACACATGTGCACAGGGTTTGTGGGAGGTATTACTATTCTTTCCTGCATCTGCTTTCTGTGTTATCCACAGTTTCAAATTTAGAAATGCCGCATTCAGTGATTTGAGTCTAAAGAGAACGGATTCTGCCATCCCCGCAAAGCCCCTGAGTTTGAGACCCACCCAGCTGAGAGTCTGAACCTCGCTCTTTCCACTGAACTCCGCCCACACATGAGTTAATGGGGATGAATGGCAGCACACAAAAAAAGCACAGAATGTATCTTTTATGAATGGATTTATTCATCAGGAAAGGAAGAACAGATACTTCCAGCGAGGAGAGCCAGTTTCTAAGGAATTAAATGACATTTCTGTTCGAATATGCTGTAAGTTTAAATAGTGAGCAACGCTGTCTACGTCGGTAGATGTTATGGCAAGGCGGTGGAGCCCGGCCTGGAAGGGCAGCTCGGAGCAGCTTTGAAGTTGGTAATGATCTCACTAGCTGGATGCTAACTTGCGAAGGAGGAATGAGCAAGCCGAGTCTGCCCAGTGAAGCCATGACCCCAAGGCACATGCGCAGAGCCGTCCTGCTGCAGAAAGCTTAGAAGGGGTGGGTTCCAGATGCGCGTGTCACTTCCCACATCTGGCCTCTGTGTTCAGCCCGTTGAAGAAGAGACCGGATGATAGGATGTTCTCAGGAACGTTCTGGCTCTGAAATCCCAAGGCTCCCATGTGAGCCATGTTCTCTTCCAGGGGAAAAAAACGCTGAAGCTTCTTCAGGGTTGTCGTGACACAAAGTTGTTGCATCATCTCTTTGACATTTCCCAGGGATTTCGAGCCCTTGTTCATTCAGGACAAATGTCACTCCCACATTCCAGACTGAGCACTCCAGTAGTGACTGCCCGCTCCTGGATGCCCCCGACTGGCCCAGACCAACCGGAAGCCAGTTGGCCAGGGCTCCCGGTCTAGTGGCAAGACAGAAAAACTGACTGCCGGCCGGATTTGTTTATAGCTTGAAGATGTCCCTTAGGTCTGGCGGTGTGGACCCCAGAGGACGAAAGAGCCAAAGATCGGTGAGATTGGCAGTTTCCTAGGAAACGAGGAGAGCTAGCTCGCTTGTTCACCATGTGAAGGGTCTGATAAATATCCCGACTCGGCAACCAGAGGCCCTAGTCTGTGAGCAGTGCCTTTCTCCATTCCCACCCTTTCAGCAAGAGCGAGGACCCTCAGGCCCCAGGTCCCCTCAGCAGCTGACTAGCTGGCCTTAGAGGCGCTTGTGAAGCATCCCTGTAAACTACAGTACAGCTTGCCATGCCACCACGCATGCTCGGTGTGTGTGGATGCCTGCTAAAAGGTACCAAAAAAAAAAAAAAAAAAAAAAAAAAAATGGCAGTCCTTTTTACCAGGCCTCTACGGAGGACCTCATTCACCATGCTGGATTAGCACTCAACCTGTTTGGGCCTCTCTGAGAAGTTGCTGGGACTGGAAGGAACCACTGTTGAGCTGAGCAGAGAATTATAAATGTACCCACCTGGGTTTGTAGCTCTCATAAGGCTGCTGGAGACTGTGAACCCCCAGGAACCAGAGAAGGAAGATGGTGGGTGAAACTGAGTCATCAGTCTGGCCAGACCAACTGGTAGAGGCACGATCTGAACTCAACTCGGGAGAGACATTTTCATGGCTTCCGATAGAAGAGCAGCTCTGATTGACAGAAACTTGTGGGAAAGTGAAAGGACAAGGAACAGTTTCCATTGACCTACCTGGCTGAACTGGAGCTCTGAATTAGAAAGCCACATAATCACTGACAGTGAGGGTGACTGATAGACCAGGGGAAAATCTCAACCTTGGAGGACGCCTTTGGTGTAGATAACTGATCTTGAACTGAAGCATCGTGACTGGTCCTCTAACAATGGGTTGGTGAATATGTAACTTGATGTCGTTGTTGGGAGGTGATGAAAACGTTGGGAAGTGGGACCACCTGATTGGAGGAATGTGCCTGTTCCCGGCACCTTCCTTCCCCTCCAGTACGCTGCTTTCTAACTACCCTGGGGCGAACAGCAGCATCACATGGCCTGTGAAGCTGATGCTCTGTCTCACAACAGCCTTAGCAGTGCAGTAAGATAGCCAAGGACCGAAGCCTTGAACACTGTGGGCCAAAATAAATCATCCCCCTTTAATTGTTTCTCTTGGTATTTGCCACTTTGAAATAGTCTAATACATTAAATGCCACCCAGGGGCCTATATGCCACCGTCTAGGTGACTAACTTGTAACACTATGTGTATGGGGGGGGGGCAGTGGAACCTTTAAATGGGACCCCAGGAGGAAAGTTATGTCACTAGGAGTGTGTCCTTGAAGGAGATATTGGGGCCTGGCCTTCTTTCTTTCTTTTTCTGCTCCTTGGTTACAACGGAGACAGTAGTTTTCCTGATCGCATGCTACCACGATGCTCTGCTTCACACAGGTCCAAGAACCACACAGCCAAACAACCCTGGATTCAAACCCCTCAAATATGAGCCAAAAGCAATGCAGTCTTCTCTTAAGTTGCTTATCTCAGGAATTTTGTCTTCACACAGAAAGCTAATTTAAAGGATGTTTTAAAATGAGAAGAATTCACCTGGGTTTCCTGCTTTTCTCAAAGCGTAGCCAGTGTATCCACTCTGTATCTGCTATCTGCCTGGCAGTCACTTAGTACCTGTATCAACTATTAGATGAATTAGTACTGTGGAGCAGTGCTTGTGTTTAAGTAAGCCTTACACAGTAGTATAACACTGTCTCCCAGTGCCAACTTCATCCTCCTCACCCTCACCTCACGTCTCTCATGGGTGTTACATCACTGCACATCACCACAAGAAAGGAACATGCAGTACAGGATTTTGAGAGACAAAGAGAAAGACTATATTCACACAACCTTTATTATAACCAAAATTATTGTTATACTTTTACTATGATTGGCTTAGAAATGAAATCTTATCCTAAGATACCTGTGTATGCAAAGAAAAGCACAGTTTATGTAAGGTTAATATCCTCTCATGTTTCAGGTATTCACTGAAGTGTTGGAAAATAGTCCCCATGGATTATGGGAGACTACTACACACGATAAGAAAAGAGCAATTGTCTATAATGCAGAGATAACCACAGATATTTTAATGTGTTAATATCTGTTATTTAAAATAGAATCTCAGCCCATATTGATTTTCACCATTCTCTAAGCACTTAACACACGTTCCCCATAAACTCTATTATTTGTTTATTCATTCATTTATTTATGTCTCTTCTATGGCCTTTCAGTTCATTGCTATACTCTCAGGTTTTGAATGTCCTGTTAGTTAAATGAGTTAAGATCATGACTATCTATATGTGCATTTGTGTGTGTGTGTGTGTGTTTAATTATTCATCAGAGTCAAGTTCACATATGATAGATAATTCTAGATTTTTCATTATTTATATTGAAGAATATTTTTATTATATCTAATATATGTATAATATATATTATACACACATAACACATGTATAATATACATTATTATATCTATTATAATTATATCATATTAATATTTATATATTATATTTATTATTTATTAATATATTTATTATTATATACATATAATACATTCACTTTTTTATCAAATGGTATTTTTTTTAACTTTTTATTCATTCTCTGTGGATTTCACTGTGGATCATGCACTCCAATCCCATTCAACTCCCTGTCACCTCGCTTCTGCCCTCTGCCCTCTGCCCTTGCAAACCTCCCCCACCAAAAAAAATTAAAACAAAACAAAACAAAATAAATCTTGGCGTGGAAGCGATAGTGTGGTCTGGTGAGTCATACAGTATACGCTTTCATCCATATACCTTTACTTGCAAGTGTTTACTGCAATGAGCCCTTGGTCTGGTTCAAGACCTCTGGCTTCTGCTGCACTGTGGGTGCTGGCCCCTCACTGGGACTCCTCTTGGATATCCTGTTGTTGATCTGTGTCATGGAGATCTTGGAGCTTTGAATCTGCAGGTCTGGCTCCTTCACGTGCTCCAGCAGACCATAGATGAGGTGAATGTTGGGGTAGGCTAACTCATAGCCTTGGTTCTGGGCCTGGGTGGTGGGTTGGTGAGCCTGCCAGCTTTCCCTCATTGACACCACCTGGGTGAGCTCTCTAGCATGCCCCCCCCCCCCCCAACTCACCCAATGTAGCCTGCAGCAGAGAGTGGGGCCAGTTCTCTTGCTCTCAGACCTTCGGGTCCAGCTCACCCACACTCACACCACCAGGGCAAGCTCTACTGTGTTGTCCAGGCGAGGTGCAGGGCCCACTCTCCCAAGTGCTGCAGTTGGTGAGGGGCAGGGCCAGTTCCCCCTAGTGTTTCAGCTAGTGAGGGGTGGGGCCAACTCTGTGCAGCCCTGTCCTCGTTGCTTTTGGGGGGACATATTAAGGCTGGACTAATTGCCCAGACACCCTCAGGACAGATGCTGTCACTCCTAACCCCCAATTTCAGAGGGGGAGACATGCCAAGCAGGAAGTGGGTGTGATTGATCAAAAAGCAAGCAGGAACTGGAGAGAATCAGGGCTGAGGAAGCCAGAAGCGGGTGACCCACTGGACCGATCTCAGGTTGGCCTCTGGAATTGAACCAGCGCTGCCCTCCACTGCCCAGTCACTAAATTTGGCACTGTAAGACGCTTGGAACTTGTTCGGGTCTTACAAACGATAAGGGTCATTATGTAGCTTTTAATGCATCTGCTCAGATCCTGGGAGAGCGAGGGGATCGGGGGCCACTGCCGAGTGCCACTGAAAGGAAATGGCCTCCTCGGACGAGCAGAGAAGGGCCACGGCTACTGTGGTGGTTTTAATAATGTGCCACCGCCACTCTCTGGCCGCCATAGGCTCTGGCATTTGAATACTTGATCCCATCGATCTGCAGTTGGTGACACTGCTTGGGGAGGTACAGGGGGTGTGGCCTTACTAGAGGAAGTGCCTCTGGGGACACGCTTTGAGGTTTCAAGAGCTTCCCGCCACCCCAGTTTCCTCTTCCCGTCTGCAGCGCTGGATGTGTGCTCTCTGCCGCTTGTCACTACATCCGATGGCCGCCACTCCCTGCCGTGATGGTGGTGACTCCGAGCCCCCAGAAACCAAAGCTGCTTTTGGCCACAGTCTTCAATACAGCAATAGAAAAGTAACTAACAGAGCTACTTTTGATGATAATATTAAAAGAGGGCAAGTCACTTTATTAAATGTAAGTAAATTCAAGACATAAATGTTACCAATATTGATGCAGAATTATTAGCATTTATTTTTAACTCTAGTTTGAACTAGGCACTATGAGTTTTAGAACTGATGTATGTCTCGGTTTCTATACCCCAAATGCCCCCAATTCACTGCCCTGCAGTAAAGAGAAACAAAAAGAAAAGAAAGATACCAAATTCTAGATATTTGCACAATGATTTTAAAAATTCAAAATTTAAAACTAGACCAGAATATTTACATGTTTTATTAAATTTACAATCAGTAATATAATCAATACACAATTATATACAAGGATTATATACATTTTGCCCAGACTTTGACATCACAGTACATAGTTTCCATTAGAAATATTGTATACATTTATCACCAAACGATAAAACCCAACAACAGTAGTGTTACAGCACCTGTTAGTACAGACGGCTTTTTCATAAATTACATCATAAGAAAATATACGGCTGTAAATTGGGCTTTAAAAATGTCTTTTATAAAATCTGAACATACAATGTTTCATTCACAGAATGTTTTTTTTTTTCTATGTTCTGACTGTAGCCTTGCGCATAAAACAACCAGTTGGAGTATTTCCTAAATGCTGCCCACCCTCTAAAATGATAAGCACTATCTGAATTACTTAGGCTGAGCTTCTTTATGATGAACCTGGCAGGGGTTTGGTGAGGGAACAAAGCTGGCTTTGCTGTAAGAAAGGTTTATCTGATGGTAATTTGAAACTAAAAGAATTCCCAAGAAAATCATTACATCAGTGAAATTAAAGTCAGAGAGTGCATAATTTTTCATTTAAAAATATCTAACACTGTAAAGAAAAAGGGAAAGGAAAATTACAAAATAATTTGTTCTGAAACAATTATACTCTTTTTGGAAGCTTATTACATAGGTTAAAAAGAAAAAAGGAAACCTAACAAAATATCCCACCTGAAACATATCTAGTAAACTACAGTTCTTTCACACTTAAATTTTATGGGGAAAACATTGCAAATTAGGGAATATAATTTCAATGGACTTTCTATGTGAGGAAAAAAAAAAACTATACCTAATTTTACTAGGCAAACAAGTTTTAAAACTTGAAAATACCTGAATTAAATACTTGCTCTAACAGGTAACTTTTAACTTTCAGGTAAGATCCATACTTGATTCCAGGTTTGTAAACATTATATAAATCTTTCTTAGTCAAACAATTTTATGGCTGTGGTGATCATTTCAGCTCGATTTCTAAGCAGTCAACATTTAACTGAGGTAGACCAGATGTTTCTAAACTCAGGGTCTCAGAATTCCCTGAATCTTCAGCAAGTAAATAAAATATCTATGAAAAATTTTTAACAAACAACAACAAAAAAAAAAACATTTAAAAAATCTATGCTGTTAAAATTTTCTAATGAACTTAAAGACTACCTGCGGCAGTTAAGTCAAATAAGAAAATGAATGTGGAATTAGCTAGAATGTGTTCATTCAGCTGTGTTCTGAAGTGGAACATATACCTCCTTCTTACGGGAAAAACTGAGGATTATTCCTTCTAGATAGTAAGAAAAACATTTTAAATTTATTTCTTTAAAGGATTTGGTTTTCTAAACAAATCAATAAGCTCATCTAAACCTTACTGAAGGGCAACAGCGCCTCCTAGTGGCCACAGGAACAGCAAGTGGCAGAAAGCTGGCCTTTCCTTGTATGTCATGGGATCCTTCATGCCATTAAGTTCTTGAGAGAAAAAAATGATGCTGCTTTGATAACTTAAAAGAGTTAGATTTAGACAACAACGGCTTTGAGCTACAAATCCAAAATCAATGCACGTAAGGCTTCTGCAATCAAAGCCTCAGAAGAAGAGTGTTCCTTTTCTCCAAGCCCCAGTCCTGTAAATCAAGTCAAGCGGTTAAGCTCCAGCTACCTGGGCAGCTTTGTAATTAGGACAACAAAGCACATCTGCCCTCTGTATGCACTACATACTACAGTTCTAGCCCCTGCACCAAACCGCACATGCAGAGAGACTAAAACTACCCACTTCGGTGACAGGTTCAACTACGAGCCAACAAAGGACTTGCTATACTACCCCGTCCCCAGTGAATTCTCTAAGAGTTATTACTCACTGACCCAATTATGCTTAGTCGGAATTTTTGAAAGCAGGTATTCATCCCCTTATGAAAGGGCATGTTTACCCTTTCATAAGGGACCTAAGACAAACTGTACACGAATATACACAACTACGATACAGCACTACTGTCTTTAACAGCTCCGTGTATAGTCTAAGTTATTCAGTACCTCAAAACCATGTTTTAGAAAAAGATTATGGTGTAATGCCATGGTAAAAAGGAATGAAGTCTCTCAAATATTCCTTTAGAAGTAATTAAAATAAGTTTAAAAATAAATAAAATGAAGAAAACCATGATTCCAATGTAGAACTATCAATAAGCAAAACCAAACATAATAAATGTGGCCAGCCCAGACTGCCGAAAGAAAGAAAGAAAGAAAGAAAGAAAGAAAGAAGGAAGGAAGGAAGGAAGGAAGGAAGGAAGGAAGGAAAGAAAGAAAGAAAGAAAGAAAGAAAGAAAGAAGGAAGGAAGAACTTTTTTTTTACTTATATGGCTATATAGTTTGTTTGTTTTTTTTACACAGGTCACCAAGGGCTAATTTTCAAGTCCACATCAGAAGGAGTATTTGTTAAAACAAAATTAAATAAACCTAAATCCATGATTCAACAGAAAATGTGACAGACTCCTTAGGTGTGATATTAGAGACCAGTTTCAAAGGATAAAGGTGGTGTCACCCCGGGATTGCAGACCACTACTATGGGTTCTAATGGCTCCATAAGGCTTGGGAGGAGCCTTCTGGCTCAAACTGGATACTAAACATGGGATGGAGTAAGGCTGATGGCTAGAGTAACCACCTTAAGAGAAATGAACTGGAAAAGACATAAATCCACCCCCCAAGGATCTACTGCTGATTCCCACTTAAAGTAGTCATAGCTTCCCCTATGGCCCAATGGGAAGTTGATATTGCAACATTATAGTTTCTCTTTCTCTCTATTTACCCCTGGTATCAAGCAACCAGTTCCCACTCTATCTATATGACCCTCTTCCTGGCCCCACAGTAGGTCTTTATAGGAAAACTCACTGAAAAAAGTACACTGGCTTCACCTTTGGTTTAAATGCAAGGACATTGTTGGGAGAGAAAAAGCAATCAAGTCATCTTTGACCATTTCTCACTGAATGAAGCAGGTGAAAGCGATGAGCAGAAACAGTTGTTACTATGGATGCCTCTGCTTCATAACCTGCAGGTCACTTAAAGTGTTCTTGTGAAGGCAGCAAGGCCAGAATACCACAGCACTCATTCAAATCTCAGCAGAGCTTCTGACCCCAAACCCAAGGCAGTGAAGCTCCCTTCAATTAGAAAGCTGCACTGGCCCGAGTCCCCACTTCCCATCAGTGGAATTCATTTCCTGTCTACCCAGGAATGGCCAGTCATCCTCCCCGGTCTGGGAGCTGCAGGGGACACAATACCATCATTTGAGGGGTTGTGAGTTTCCACTTTGGACAGGACAGTTTTGGTGAGGTCAGCTCTAACACAGCATGCTCCAGATTCCTACGGTAACTACTTACCCCAGTCAGAACGTGCTTTGAGCACTGCTCAGAGCCTCCCAGGAGCGCCTGCTTGGTATAGGGTGTCAAAAACCACAGTTTACCTCTTCTTTTTAAATGTCTACCACCAGAGAGAGTCCTTACAGAGTCAGAGTTCATCCTTCTCCATCATTTCAAATGCTTCTATATCTTCATTCCAGTCTGCTAATATGGAGTCTATAGGCTGGACCTTTTTACCCCAGCTAACATTAGGATTGGAATCTTCCTCAGTTTCTGATTGTTCTTGAAGTTGGTTATCTAAATCTGTACATTCACCATCAAGACTTGTAGTCTCAAGGCTTTCTGTGGAACTAGATATCTGTTCAGAAGGGGCAAAGCCAGCAGCCTCTTCAATGTCTGCTGGAGACGAAGACTCTGAGTGAGAATCGAGGGGGTCTTCAGGGGTCTCCTGATCAACCAGGTCAACTGTCTGAGGAAGGGACAGTATCTGTTCTGTACTTTGATTCTGAGAGTCCTTTTCAGAAGATGGCTGGTCTTCATTCTCCATTTCAGGATCTGCACAGGAAAAGAACAAATGAATCACTCTCCCTCTTAAAAAGCACACCTCAGCCGGGCGGTGGTGGCGCATGCCTTTAATCCCAGCACTCGGGAGGCAGAGGCAGGCGGATCTCTGTGAGTTCGAGGCCAGCCTGGGCTATCAAATGAGTTCCAGGAAAGGCGCAAAGCTACACAGAGAACCCTGTCTCGAAAAACCAAAAAAAAAAAAAAAAAAAAAAAAGCACACCTCACTTACAACTTTGCAACAAGATTAAGAAATAAAGCAGTCCTATCAAGCAGTAAACAGTGGCCCTGAAGTCAAGGTCTTACAATCCCATTTGCTGTGGAGTTAGTTGTGGAGAGAATGTGCTGGCAGGAAAGTAAACATCACTCCAAATGGAAAGGAATAATAATAACTCATAGCATAACGCTGACTTGGATGAATATTAGTGACAAAAGCACCAAACAGAAATGTTAAAATGCATACAAAATTTCAACATGACTAAAATGCATTAAACATCATGGCTAGAGATGGCTCAGGGGCTGAGTGTGCCTGCTGCACAATCATTAGAACAAGAGTTTGAATCCCAGCATCCATGTAACAAGGTGGTGTCTCAGAGATACTTCTAACTCCAATTCTGAAGCTTCTGACCCCAAACCCAAGGCAGTGTGTCACTGAGGGTGGGCTTTGAGGTTTCAGATGCTGAAGCCAGGACCAGTGTCTCACACTCTCCTGCTGCCTGCAGATCAAGATGTAGAACTCTCAGCTCCTTCTCCAGCACCATGTCTGCCTGCATGCTGCCATTTCCTGCCATGATGATAATGGACTAAACCTATGAACTGTAAGCCAGCCCCAGTTAAATGTTTTCCTTTATAAGAGTTGCCATGGTCATGGTGTCTCTTCACAACAATAGAAACCCTAAGTAAGACATAAAGCAACTCTAATTTTAAGAACTACTACCAAGACTGATAAAAAAATTGGTAAAGAAAATTCTAACTGCAAGTACAGTAACTCAATAGAAGCACCGACAGCTAAAAGTGAAATCACACATTTTTCATAATATAATAAAAACTACAAAACTAAATTATGACAGGTATAAGGCTCATATTACTTAATACTATATAATTATAATAAAAAGAAAAAAATAAGAGCTGATTAAATTTAGATATGTTCCAGAACAGGAAGTTGTCACATTTAACAGTTTTCTACTCTCTATTAAAAAATACGCAAATATATGATTCCAAAAAGAATCTCATTTCTCCTTCTTTTAATTTTTGAACTATACAAAATTGAATTCTAAAAAGATTCAGTAAGGGAAGAGCTATCATGTGAAATGTATTCCAAACAAAGCGTCTACATTACTGGTATGGGAATAAACAAATGGGTTAGAAGTACAGAAGTGCCAAGTGCTGCCCACTGGGCTTGTAAAGCTTGTGAACCCACAGAACAAGAAACAAAGGCGGCCGCAGCCAAGTCAGCCTGGGCTTTGAGAGAAACAAAGATTCAAAGGAGCCGAGGTTAGCCATCTTGTTACGTCTCCACTCTCAGGCACCTGTTGCCAATCTAAAGGTTCTAACACTGATCCAGATATGGCAAATCAGAAGAAACACAGAAACAAAAAGACTGGACAAGGGTCCAAAGAACCAGTGGGTCTTCCTAATCAAAGGGAAGATAACGTTGGTGAAGACTTAAGAGTCTGAATGTTATACAATCATTCATTCACCAGCACATTCTATGGTAAATGAAAGCAAAGCTCACAGGGTTAAGAAGAGCTATGTAATAAACAATCATGCAATAATCACTAAATAAATTGAAGACAAAAACTTACACTCTGTCAAGAATGGAAAAAAGTCATTCAGAAGGGGCATTTGAACTGGGTATAGAATGGCTGAACTTCTCAAAAAGGAAAAGAGCCACAGGGATGTGAAACAGAAGGTAAATCCACACAGAAACACAGCTGTTTAGAGAAGGGAGGGCAGGCAAGCATGGCTTCCTGACCACAACTGTGGTGGTATTTTACTTGTACTGAAATGTGATTTTAATTGTATGTTAATAAATAAAGTTGTCTGGGGGTCAGAGCTATTAGAGTCATAGCAAGTGCATGGCGGCGGTGGCGCACGCCTCTAAGGACCTGGAGGGCGGTACATTCAGGCAGTGACGAGGCAGTCACATGTTTGGGTTTACAACCAATGAGAAGGCAGAACAGGAAGACTTTAAAGACAGACACACAGGAAGTAGGTCCTTTTCGGAGAGCTCTCTTGGCTGGAGAGGATCCCTGAATCAGGGGCTGGAGAGATGGCTCAGTGGTTAAGAGCACTGACTGCTCTTCCAGAGGTCCTGAGTTCAATTCCCAACAACCAGTGGTGGCTTACAACCATCTGTAATGAGATCTGGTGCCGGCACTGTTGTCCTGTTCTGCCTTCTCATCCACTGGTTGTTGGGAATTGAACTCAGGAAAACCTCAAATTTTGAAGCAATGAGACACTAAGAGACACAGTGTTAAAAGTTTTGTTCAAGAACAGAGCGTGTGTTATAGCAGTGGCAGCCACCGCTGCTACTGTTTCTGGGATTGCCATTTCATAATTGGTTACTACAGCTGGCACAGTGGAGACCCTGGCAGCAAAAGTAGCTACCACAGTTAATTAATCTTTCATTCTATTGGGCATGATAAATTTAATTCAATAGTTATATACATTTCGATTGGCTTTGAAAGTTATAAATTTATAAACTCAAGTTCCATTTGCTTTGGGGATACCATCTTACAGGGACTCCAATTTGCAGTAAGGCTCGCTAAGGAAGGGAATGGCTCAGTTGCCTTTAGCCTACCGTCTATGGGTGGGATAGGACTTCTGTTGCTCTTTTCTGTGTCGAACACACAGATTGCAAGCCCAGTGCCACTTTGAGATCTTTGGCAGCAGTTAACTCTGCAGCTCACACATGATTGAGCCTGTATGATAATGAGTATTCAGAGACGGGTAATGCCTGGGGGGCGCTCACCAACCTAAGACAGAGCACCTGTGCGGCCTGGGCAGGTGTCTCCATGACCGGCAAGGCGACCTGCTGACGTCCCACACAACCCAAGTCAGAAGTTCATTATTTAATAAAAGGGGGACCTGTAGGGCCCTAGCCCCCGTTTTGGATAACTGTTGCCTTGCTTGCTGACATTGACCTTGATGTCCTTCCTCCCTGTGCTAAATCCCTCCCGGGTTCCACCCTCCTGAATGCTTAAGGGAAGTTACTTGTCTGTGTATCCTGCATATTGGGCATTAACAGCTTAGATGCAAGATTGTAAAACATCAGTAGCGAACTTCTGCCTTCCGGGGTTCTCCCATTATGCTGTAAGCCTGTATTTAAGACCTCCTCCCTCCTTCAATAAATGGCATTTGGCATTCAAAAAAAAAAAAAAAACACTAGAAAAACAAGCAGAGTCTAAGTTAAACACTGGAGAGAAAAAAAAAAAACAGAGCGTGGACAACTGAACTTTTACAAGTGTCGGTGGTTTCCCCAAGGAAGCACCTTTTCCGCTCAATAAACTTCTCGAGTTTCAGCTTCTGAAGGATGTGTAATATCTGAACACTGTTGCTAGCAGGTAGGAGGACAGTGTCAGGTATACAGATCCTAACAGTCACACTTATCAGACAAAAGGTGGGTACAGGAGGGAGCTTGTCTGGGGTTTCTATCTCCTGTACTGAAAGTGCAAAGGCCTTCTCCATCAGCAAGCAATGTGACATCATTGGAAGGATGGTCTGAAGACATTCTGCTGCCTGGATTAGGGGCTTATTACTGAGGGAAATTCCACAATTCTAATGCACGAGCCAGAGCTAGGAGACAGAAAGGGCTTCTGCGTCCGTCCCCTTCCATGTCTCTCAAAGTGCAGGTGAAGAGTCGCTGTGCTACAATGCCTGAGAGTGTGTCTAAATGTGGAATTCTGATCCCTGCTGCAGACTCTAACTCAGTACAGTGGAGAATGCGGGCGCCTCCTCCACTTCCTGATGCAGGTGAAGGGCATGATAAGGTGATGGTATGGGACACGTTAATGGTGACCAATACAGAGTCTAACTCCTTAGACTATTATCCTAAGTGAATAAAGTGGGTGATCTGATTGGACTAGTATCACTCATTTCTCTTACTGTGATAGATATTAATTATCATAACTTGTTGGCTTGGCTAACACAATTGTACATTTCTCAAAGTGCTATTCCATACACAAACCCTTCTATTAAAGGAGTACTGTAACATTAACAGCTTAACAAAGTTATGGACCATCAAAGTGTCATTTACAGAATGTCTTTTTACTGCAGTTTTTAAGGGAATGCTGCTCCTTAGCAACTTCTTTCTGGTAGAACTGTTTTTCCTACCCTTTTCCTGGTGTGGGGAGCAGGTTCTTTACTACTACCACAGTCTTGATCAACCCATGTGTGCCCCTCACCTCCACAGGAGCTTATACAACAAGCCAATGTGTTGAATATTTTACTTTGTATATAAACAACAAATGATTCAAAGGAATAATTTCTTATATAACAATGCTGCTGTTCAAGTGACTCCTGCAGGGGCCTGGACTAGTGAATTCATCTAGAGTATGGAATATATAATTAATAGAATTAGTTATAGCAGGATCAATAAAGAATATTATGGGACAACTGACTGAATATGGAAGTTATTAATTACATTAAGTCATATATTATCATGATACTCAGCGAAACAAAATTATATATGTATGTGTGTGCAATACACACACATACATATATAATTGATTTATGAATGCAAGATACTTACTACTGTTAATAATGTAGCTTGGAATCATTTTACCTTTTAATATTGCTGCTGAAATTCCAATGGTAGCAGAAAACAGGGAAAGCAAAGGCATTAAAGTGTTATACAGATTAATATTAATTTGCCTGTGTTGATGCACAGCAGAGTGGGAAAGATGGGAATTTTGAAAAAGGGCCCCAGGAATAAAGAAATCAAGTCACAGGCAGGTTTAAGAAGATCAGGACCTCCCTGTATTCTGTTCCAACTACACATCCTTCCACACGTGCCTCATTCACTCCACTGCTCTTACATAACTGACAGTTCAAAGACTCTCACAGAGCAAAGCCATACAAGAAGAGAGAGCACTGGCTGGGAGAGCACTGTACTGTTAGCCTTTTTCAAACACCCTGAGGGCGGGCGGGCAGGTGGGCAGTAACAACCCCACACAGATTATCCAGTGCCATTCAGTAAGGGGATGGGAGACACAGCTCCCTCTACAGGGCCTCCTCCTAAAAAGACTGCTGCCAGGAGCAGGACTGGAGCCTCTACCCCTCAGCTTTCCCAAATGCTCAGGCGTGAAAATGGCAGCCTTCACACAGTGGTCTCAAATAAACTTTCAAATTCCTAACACTTTAGCCTCGGGAAGATTATATATTCTTATGAGTTAAGGTCTCCTGCTCATCAGGCAAAGCCATTTGTAACTCCTGGAGTATAAAAATCCACGTGATAAACGCAGAGAAGCACCTACATTTCTAATGTCTTCGTCAAGAGCGGCCTGGAGTAGATGCTGATGAGACTGCTACTACCATATTGTATACAACACCCCATAGGTAAAAAACAGAGTTCTAAAAGCATTCTAATTCAGCCATCAAAGCAAATATTTTACTATTTACAATAAATTACTACTAATATTTTATAATATTAATAGTAAATTAAAAACAATTTATTATATATAATTTAATTTAATAAAAATAGTAAAAAAACCCAATAAATGCTAATAATAATAAAAAAATAATAAATTACTATTATTTCCAAAAGAAAAATTCTAAACAAGCTTCTAAAATTTTTACTTGTTTTACCAGCAAACCAAAACTAAAAAACAAAAGGAAGCCTACGTCACTTGGCGGCATCTTCGGCTACTGAGCTAATATGACTAGCACAGCAACCCCGGCTCTTACCTCGGTCTCTTGCTTTGTCAGAAAGGAGCACCTCCACCTCCTCATGCTCCCGGATGGCATCCAGGATGATGCTGCCTTCTTTACTGAACAGGAAGAGCATAGGGATCTTGATGTCGTCCGTGTCCTTGCCGTCGCCTGCCATCTGGAACAGGGGGGCGGTGTCGCTGCTGCTCCCCTCGTTGTCATCTGTCAGGAAACAGACAGACGTCAGGGGCCGTCCACGCAGAGACGGTCAGGAAACGGACAGACGTCAGGGGCCGTCCACTGCAGAGACGGTCAGGAAACGGACAGACAGAAGGGCCGTCCACGCAGAGACGGTCAGGAAACAGACGTCAGGGGCCGTCCACGCAGAGACGGTCAGGAAACGGACAGACGTCAGGGGCCGTCCACGCAGAGACGGTCAGGAAACAGACAGACGTCAGGGACCGTCCACGCAGAGACGGTCAGGAAACAGACGTCAGGGGCCGTCCACGCAGAGACGGTCAGGAAACAGACAGACGTCAGGGGCCGTCCACTGCAGAGATGGTCAGGAAACAGACAGACGTCAGGGGCCGTCCACTGCAGAGAAGGTCAGGAAACAGACGTCAGGGGCCGTCCACTGCAGAGACGGTCAGGAAACAGACAGACGTCAGGGGCCGTCCACGCAGAGACGGTCAGGAAACAGACAGACGTCAGGGGCCGTCCACTGCAGAGACGGTCAGGAAACGGACAGACGTCAGGGGCCGTCCACTGCAGAGACGGTCAGGAAACAGACAGACAGAAGGGCCGTCCACTGCAGAGACGGTCAGGAAACAGACAGACGTCAGGGGCCGTCCACTGCAGAGACAGTCAGGAAACAGACAGACGTCAGGGGCCGTCCACTGCAGAGACGGTCAGGAAACAGACAGACAGAAGGGCCGTCCACTGCAGAGACGGTCAGGAAACGGACAGACGTCAGGGGCCGTCCACTGCAGAGACGGTCAGGAAACGGACAGACGTCAGGGGCCGTCCACTGCAGAGACGGTCAGGAAACGGACAGACGTCAGGGGCCGTCCACTGCAGAGACGGTCAGGAAACAGACAGACAGAAGGGCCATCCACTGCAGAGACGGTCAGGAAACAGACAGACGTCAGGGGCCGTCCACTGCAGAGACGGTCAGGAAACGGACAGACAGAAGGGCCGTCCACTGCAGAGACGGTCAGGAAACAGACAGACAGAAGGGCCGTCCACGCAGAGACGGTCAGGAAACAGACAGACAGACAGAAGGGCCGTCCACTGCAGAGACGGTCAGGAAACAGACAGACGTCAGGGGCCGTCCACTGCAGAGACGGTCAGGAAACAGACAGACAGAAGGGCCGTCCACGCAGAGACGGTCAGGAAACAGACAGACAGACAGAAGGGCTGTCCACTGCAGAGACGGTCAGGAAACAGACAGACGTCAGGGGCCGTCCACTGCAGAGACGGTCAGGAAACGGACAGACGTCAGGGGCTGTCCACTGCAGAGACGGTCAGGAAACAGACAGACAGAAGGGCCGTCCACTGCAGAGACGGTCAGGAAACAGACAGACGTCAGGGGCCGTCCACTGCAGAGACGGTCAGGAAACGGACAGACGTCAGGGGCTGTCCACTGCAGAGACGGTCAGGAAACGGACAGACGTCAGGGGCCGTCCACTGCAGAGATGGTCAGGAAACGGACAGACGTCAGGGGCCGTCCACTGCAGAGACGGTCAGGAAACAGACAGACAGAAGGGCCGTCCACTGCAGAGACGGTCAGGAAACAGACAGATGTCAGGGGCCGTCCACTGCAGAGACGGTCAGGAAACAGACAGACAGAAGGGCCGTCCACTGCAGAGACGGTCAGGAAACAGACAGACAGACAGAAGGGCCATCCACTGCAGAGACGGTCAGGAAACAGACAGACGTCAGGGGCCGTCCACTGCAGAGACGGTCAGGAAACAGACAGACAGAAGGGCCGTCCACTGCAGAGACGGTCAGGAAACAGACAGACAGAAGGGCCGTCCACGCAGAGACGGTCAGGAAACGGACAGACGTCAGGGGCCGTCCACTGCAGAGACGGTCAGGAAACAGACAGACAGAAGGGCCGTCCACTGCAGAGACGCACTGTTGCCTCCCTATTGATGGAAATGACTTTATGTACTAGACAAATGAGTTAAATCTTCGGATCAACTATTTTTATGACTTAGCCTAAGGAAATAACTGAAAGCAGCAAAAAAACTAAACTCAAAAAAATTTGCTGGACTACACTATTATAAACGGCTCTCAATAAATTATAGCAAACTACTTGCACACAGGAAACAGTATATGAAAACCACAGAATACAAGTCTCTATGATTATGACTGGGATATTTTCATGTTTAAGGAAAAGCCTACAAACAAAAGATTTTAATAACCTGGATCACACAGCCAGAACTATGAATGAACTTTTAAATTTCCTCTAATGTATTTGTTAGCGTTTGAGTGTTCCTTTTCTCTCTTTTTATTAAACTTTTTCATTTACTTTACATATCAACCAGTTTCCCCTCTGTCCTCTCTTCCCGTTTCCTCCCCCTATCCCCCATCTGTCCCCCCATCTGCTCCTCCTCTGTTCAGAAGTGGGCAGGTCTGTCATGGGAGTCAACAAAGCATGTCATGTCATGTTGAGGTAGGACTAAGCTCCTCCCCCTGTATCAAGAATGGGCAAGGCATCCCTGCATGAGGAATAGGTTCCAAAAAGTCAGCTCATGTGCCAGGAACAGGACCTGGTCCCATTGCTAGGGGCCTCACAAACAGACCAAGCCACCCAACTGTCATTCATATGCAGAAGACCGAGGTAGGTCCCATGCAAGCTCCCTAGCTGTCGGTTCAGAGTCTGTGAGCTCCCACGAGCTTGGGTCCCCGTCATGATCTTGACCTCCCTTGGTGTTTGAGCATTCCTAATTAAAAAACTTAAAATGCGCTGGGCGGTGGGGGTGCACGCCTTTAATCCCAGCACTCGGGAGGCAGAGGCAGGCGGATCTCTGTGAGTTCGAGGCCAGTCTGGTCTACAGAGCAAGATCCAGGACAGGCACCAAAACTACACAGAGAAACCCTGTCTCAAAAAAAAACAACAAACAAACAAACAAAAAAAACCCACAAAAAACAAAAAACTTAAAATGCTCTGAAATCACAAATGTTTAGATCAAGGATTACTTAGCTGGTACTAAGCTGAATTAAACAGTACTATTTCACACTGTTTAAGCATCAGTTAAATCTCTGATAGAGTGTCAATCACACCCACTCGCAGTATCACACACCATCTCGTGAGGAAATGAAAATGCCGTCTCACAGCACTTGCTTCACAGGCCCAACAAGTGGCGAACACAGTGTGTCCTCTCAGTAAGGGATCAGACAGAGGACGGCTGTCTGACCCCAGTCCCCTAGGATCCTAGAACTGCCACCCAGAAAGACTGCTTCTGCCCGTGGTGGGGGACAGTCCATGCAAGTGACTCAGGCTGAGGGCTTGGCTGCCTTTGGGGAGCTAGGAACAGAGAGGGAGAGGGAGCAGGTGCACGAGGGGCTGAAGAGGAGGTGCAGCTGTAAAACACCCAAAGACTAGACAGCACTAGATGAAGAGAAATGTGGAACCTGGCAGCTCCGGCAGCTCACAGCTCACATGTACCCTGGGTCAACTCCGGCTGTACGACTACTCTTGAGCTGAATGAAAATTATCCCTTTCCATATAGTAAACACCCTCCCTTCTTAAAATAACAAGTAAATCATTACCTCCTGCAGTCTTTGTAATAAAAAAAGAAAGAAAAGAAACCCAAATTTATTCAAAGGGAAAAAAAATGCTTCATCAGAAAAAAAAAATTTACAAGTCTCACACACATGTTAAATTTCTTTTTAAAATAAATTTTCTGACAACAAAAAACATCATCTCATTCTTTTCTTTTCTTTTCGTTTTTGTTTTTGGAGACAGGGTTTCTCTGTGTAGTTTTGGTGCCTGTCCTGGATCTCACTCTGTAGACCAGGCTGGCCTCAATCAAACTCATAGAGATCTGCCTGGCTCTGCTTCCTGAGTGCTGGGATTAAAGGCGTGCGCCACCACCGCCCGACCATCATTTCATTCTTGTTCCACAGAATCCAGTGTAGGGTTCTGCATCAACAGATACTAGAGAAAATGTCTGACCTGACAGTCTTTATAAATCAGAGCCTCACAAAGACTCTTCCCAGAAACTGGGAAAATCTTAACACAGAACGGTATTTTCTAAGACTGATGTACACATCCACACTATATTTTACACTTTAAATCTCTGTTTCTAAGTCTTGGTAAGTAAGAAATGCTCAGAATCATAGTGACAATAAGATATAAAGTTCTTCAGTAAGAGTAGCCTCAATGTGAAAATAGCCAAAGATACGCAGGATGACTCAAGGAGCCGGGAAATGGCTCAGTTGGTACAATGCCCAGCACAGAGCAAAGGATCCAAATATGGATCCCCAGTAACCACAAAAAAGCTGGGCATGGTGACGCTCACCTGTAACCCTAGCACCGGGAGTTAGGGGGACAGGTAGACCCTCTAGTTCACCGGCCAGTCAAAGTTCTGGGCTCAGTGAAAGACCATTTCAAAAATAAGGTGAACAGCTGGGAAGACACTAATGTTGACCTGTGGCCTCCACACACGTGTACATGAATGTGCACACACGCACATATCTGTACACATACACATTTAAAAGGACTGAAGTCAGGAGTCAGCAAACATGTCCTGTAACTGGCCACACAGCGAACGCTGTCAGCGTTGTGTTCTCTGTTGGAACTATCCAACTCCGCATCTCGGAGTACTTGAGACATGTACACGAGTCGGTGTGGCTCTGTCCCAGCGACACCTACACTGAAGGACCTGATAGTTTGCTACATGTGGGTTTACACTATTAAACACAATTTCTCCTAAAACTCTCTAATTAGTGAAATCGATTCACTTAAACCAACATTTTAGTATTCGTATAGAATAAACAAAGGGAACAAATCCTAATACTTAAGTGTTCACGTCTTCTGTTTTTCATGATGCTAGAGTCAAAAGCAGGGTCACTGAGTGATCCTCTAAATGTCTTATGCATTCTCAATGTAGAAATGAATACTAATTAAGGAAATGGAAAAGAGAAGATAGACTTTCCTGGTCAATTCACAACTTTCTTTCTAGATGCAAATGCCTTTTTACCTTAAACATAGAAAAAATTTAAATTTCTGCTGCTAGTCATGGCTTGTTATGAGGGAAAAAGGTGGGGATTGGGAATAGCAAAACTCAGAGATTGAAATGCATGGATAAAGCTGGTAATTTGTAATTTCAGTGGAATAAAATGCCCTGGGATAAAATGTTCTAATAACCAGTTCTTATGTGTTGTCCAGTATTTGCAGCTTAAGGCATCGTTTTCAGAGAGAAAAGGTAACAAGGAGCTGAAGGTGGGCCAAGGCGGCACTGCCATTCTGTGGCAGGGCCACTAACTGCTCCCACATGGCTGCTGTGGTCCCAAAGCCTGCCACCCTGTGGAGGAATGGCGTCTCTAAAGGCTGCACACTAGAGGTGGCTGAGTGCAATTCTTACCTGGAGACTTCAGGTCTCAAGGGCACAGTTTCTTTCCCAGAGTGTGGGGTATTTTCACAACACTCCAACTCTACCCTCAGACCTTATCTCAAATATCTCCACTGACATTAATATGCAGACACCAGTTTCTGGGTTTTAGAGATAGATAAATATATAGAAATCATGTCATTGATCATCTCTATCCTTTATGTTGTCATAATAAAAATAACCTGACAAACCCTTGGATAAGATTTTAAAACATAAAGGGAAAATCCCCCAAATCACCTCCTCCTGATCAATACACTGAGACAGAAAATTACTCACCAATAACGATGCCGCCAATGGCTCCGGCATTCTGGATGTTGCGTGCCTTTTCTGCAAACATGCACTGTCCTCTTTGTATCAAGGCAATCTTTCCCATCACTGCCTCAGGGTTAGTGAGCTCTGAACAACCATTGTAGGGTTTACTGCTTGCCACAAATCCTCTTGTCTGTCGGAAAAAAAGGTAAACAAAATCATCTTTTATCTTCTTCAATTACAATCGAATCATTTCACTTTAGTATCAAGAGCTTTCAGGGAACTAGAATCCTCTCTCTCTCTCTCTCTCTCTCTCTCTCTCTCTCTCTCTGTACATGCAGAAGCTAGAGATCAATCATCAATCTCATCTATCATTCATCAAGAGCCATTCACCTCATTTTTTGAGACTGGGTCTCTCACTAGAAACTGGGGACCATAAATTAGGCTAGGCTGGCCAGCCAGGGCTCCTTGGGGATGCTCCTGTCTCTGCCTCCTCAGGGCTGGGATTAGAAGGGCACACTGACACGCCTGGCTCTTCTGTGGCTGCTCGGGGCTGAACTCAGGTGTGTGTACAGCAGCAAGCACTCGAATGACGGGGACATCCTGCCAGGCACTGTACACAAATTTAAGGACGCTTTCACTTCAATGCAGGAGGCTGAATGCTAAAGTAATGTTTTCTTGTGGGGACTGAAGCCAGAGTTTCAGCTGAGTGTGTGTTTCTACCACGGAAATGTACACTCAGACCCCAACTTCTAAACATAAAGCTACTTAATTAGAGACAAAGACATCAAATACTTACTATTTTAATTTCAGTAAGCTTACTGGAGTGCACATACCTCTTTATGTTTAGATAGATCCAGCCCAAACTGAGCTGGTCCAGCGGTTAAGACTACCCTGCCAAAAAACGGGTGGGAGATAATTTGTACAGCTCGTGGAGGCAGCTGCTGCTCTTTCTGTTGCTGACTCGACAGCTCAATCATCTCCTGCATGAACCGCAGCCCATCTTCAGCATCAATGGAACTAGCAGCCTACAGAGAAACACGAGTCAATTTACTTGGCTTTTCTTCCTGCAAACTCCCCTATCTTTCTGACTCTCTAAATTACAGACATCTGCATGGAATTTCTCCTTTTAGTTTAGGTCCCCACTAAATATTTTCCATCTAACTTGCCCTCAATACACTACTTTCGGGCATTGAATTTTCTGAAAAGCATTATCTGTAACTTTGATCAGTGTCTTTTTCCCACATATAAATACCTTTGATGGGGATCTGAAACTGTGCTGTATCAAATGCTCAAGTACCCTTGGCTGTTTACCTCTACTGGCTTCCCCTTTGAAGGAAAAGAAGCTTCTTGCCTGACCCCTGTATTTCCTCTTTGAAACTCCAAACTAGCAAGCAGATTCAGGGAGATTCGAAACATGTATTAAGAACTTATCCTCTCCCCACAGTGAGCTGAAGCACTGGGAGACAGTCTTTAGGTTTGTCTAGTGGAAAAAGACACGCAAACATTAACAATGTTTAAAAAAAGTCAGCACAAGGGAATAATTAATTCTGCTTGTGTATAACTAAGAACTAAGTCTCAACCTAGGAGAAACTGAAGATGTCCATCATAGGAAAAAGTTGCCAAAAAAAAAAAAAATAGGATTTGCTGTAGGGGGTTGGAGGACAGAGAGATACCAAGAGTTCAATCCCACTCTGAAATTTCTAGCGCTAGAAGAGCTCAGATAATGATGTGAGTTTACTGAATGGAAAACAGAGAAGAGAGCTGAGGTAAGGACAGGAAAGCAACAGAGAAGGAAAACATCATTCAATTCAGGGCAGATGGATGCTGAGATGTACAAATGCATAGTAGATATATGAAAGCTGGGCTTAGAATTTTTGGAATGAGTGCTATATTCATATGTCCAAGAAGTCACCTGTTAAAGCTAGTGTCAGAGGCAGAAGACCGGGGAGGAGGAGAACAGAGAGAAAAGACCATGATCTAGAGTCGTAGACCACCCTACACTGAGTGGGAGTGCCAGGGAAGCAGAGCTACAGAGGACTCTACAAGGCGCAGAGCGAGAACTGCAAAGGCACTACGTTGCTGGAACTCCCTTGGAGCCAAAAAGAAGGACATGTTTTTAGAAGAGGAAAATCAAGGGTTACAGAAAAGTTCAATTGTATTAAAGATTAAGAGGCCACTTGGTGGCCACTACTTCACGGGTAGCCTAAATAAAAATATGAGCCACGCTCACAATTCAGGACCATAAGGACACAAGGATACTCTTAAATGGAAGATGGAGATGGCAAGAAAATAGATACAAATCTTAAAGGAAAAGTAAGGTTGTGGGGTTGTGGGAAAGCTGAATTTGAGAGTAAATGGTGTTTGAGTGTGCATACAGTTTATAACTATTCAGAATATTCCGTTGTTCAGAATCAATGTGCTAATAAAGTAAATAACTTAGAGGTTTCATGTTATAAAATCTTTAGAGTAAAAACCAATAAAAAATGATCTAAAAGATATGTTATCTTTTTCAGGTAAAAACATACTCAAAGCTTGATTTCTGTGACGAATAAAATACCTAGATTTAGTACTTATTGAAAACTAAAATAGTGTGGAGTATTATCATATAAATATTAAAATTAACCACTAACTTGAATTAAAATAGTGGAAAGACAATAAACTGAGAGAAAAATTTAGATTTAAGTCCTATCTTTGACGGTATTAATATAAACGAGTTACCCAAATGATTATAGGGAATTAGGAGCTTTCCCAAGAGCTCTGTGTATGTCTACTCTAAAGTTTACACGGTCAAATGCCAGCACCCTCTTCGCACTAAACAGCAAAGACAGCATCTAGCCCATCCAGCAATGTCTTACTTGGATTGCATGTTGGACCAGCTGGACTCGCCCATCTTTGAGGTGAATCAAACTCACCCCCATCTTCTTCAGGATTTCTAAATGTTCAGGGTTAGTGGCCATAAAATCTCTGGCTCTCAGAGGAGGTTTAGCTCCACTTCTGAAACTCTCCTCTCTGCAGAAAGGAACCAGAAACAAGGCTTACAACTAACTATACATTACAAGCAGTGAAATATAAAAACCAAATAAGAATAATCTTAGTAGATATTGGAAATTGCTGATTTTAGAAATGGTGAAGCTGGAGTAATGTATTTTCCTACGCATGACTCTGATTACTAACAAACTGTGTCACTTTGTGTGTGTGCCTGTGTGTGTGTGTGTGTATGTGTATTTCAAAAACTAGATCATGTATGCTGTCTTTCTCTAAAAACGTATTTTTCTCACTTTTTTTCAGTTTTAATTTTTAAAAATTGTATGTGTATGAGTGTTTTGTCTGCTTGTATGTCTGTGCACCATGTTCATGCAGTACCCTTGGAAGCCAGAAGAGGGCATCAGATCCCCTGGGACTGGCATTACAGAGGGTTGTGAACTGCCATTTGGGTAGAGAAGGGACCCTGGGTCTCTGGAAGAGCAGCCAGTGCTTTCAACCGCTGAGCCACCTCTCCAGCCCTCACAGTATTTAAAAGCAAAACAATACTTTCATCAGTGGATAAAAATGCCCACTTCATTTTTTTAGCTCCCTTGTAGTCAATGGCCTTTCTAACAACTATATAGAAAAAATGAGCTCATTCTAAAAACAATAAAGCACAAACAAAACCAAGCAAAAACTGCCTTTCCACTATGCAGAAACTACAGACATACGGAGTAAAGTATTTTCTTATACATACAAGACATAATGAAATAGTTGACTCTTTTGTGCCTAAAAATGAGCTAGAGAAAATAAAAAACTGTTATATACTATCTGCTATTAAACAAAAATAGATAAAAGGTAACATAATTTTTATTCAATAAAAACTACATACCCCAGGATCTGGTTTAGGTGGAAGTCTTTCTGACTACTGTTACAGCTCCTTAAGTGCTCTGTTATTTATTGTGAATTAACTTAGTATAATTAGTAAAATTATAGTAACAAATAGAAAATAACATGTCTTACACTCTGATGATGCCTCTTGGACAGCTCTTATCCACCACATTTTTCAAGGGTTCACGGATGCTCTGAGCATACAATGGATCATTAGGAAAAAGAATCTGAGTGTTTGGACAAGTCCAATCAAAATTACTATCATCCAGTTCTGTGTATTCTGAGGTCTGAAACATAAAAAAAAAAAAAATGTAACTAATAATAATAGTGCTACTTAATATTATGAGTAAAAAGGAAATATTGTTTATAAACAAGAGTGACAACCTAAAAGAAAATGAGATACTATTACAAGCACTTTCCACTCACCGTGTACACATTACATGAATTCTAATTATGGGTTTCTACTTAGAAAAGGGAAGTGGATCATGGAAGTGGAAAGATGAGGAGGCATGAACTGAAATCTCACCGTGTTCTTCTTGGAGATGCTGCGATTTGTGGTGGAGAGCCAGAGGGGCAACAGATGAGCTTCTGTTGTAAAGATGTAATCTTCTATGTCAAAAATAATGTCCTCTTTGTCAGCAAATAACAGGTAGAGATACTTAAACATCTCGGCCAAGAAGAATGAATCCATTCTAAATCGAAAAGTCACAAATAAACATTTAAAAATCTAATACAATTAAAAAATAATATTAAAAATATTTTTAAATGTTAAAAATATTAATATTAAAAATAATATTTAAAAAGCCAATACAATTCGAACAGGTGTCTCAATCCTCCACTGTCAAAATAACCTGGACTCAAGTACATCACAATGGCATAGAATACCCGAGGGGTTGCCTCCCTCACAGGTACATTAATCTTATCAAAACTTCACACTAGACTTTCTGCTATGGAGAATCAACAGCAAGGAGGCAGTTCAGATGAAGTTGTTAATGAGTCCCACAGAAGAGTCTTCAAGTCATGTTAACACATGGATAAGGCACATCACTTTGATGACATTTGCTACACAGGCATTAAAGTGATGAGGAAGGCTTTAAAAGTAAAAGAAATCATTTATAAAAAGTTCCATGGAAATGAACACACAGCCACAGGACTGTAAACACAGTTCTGTAAATATTTATCTCCCGGACTGTAAGCATTTATCTATTTATCCACGTGGTTGAAGAGAGAAATAAAAGGGAAGGAGTGCCCATGCCTTTACCAATAGTTTAAATAAAATTACCTGTCAGACAAAGAGTATAGGGAGCAGCTGGAATTATAACATCAAATTTAAGTAAGCTGACTACCTCCCACAACAAAGCGCCCAAGGTTTTGATGGTAATAAATGGCTGCAGTTTACTTAACAGGTCTGCAGTAGGTACCACGCTTCCAGCCTAGCCCAATTCCTGGCACATCAGAGATCCTCAACAGAGGTTCACCAAATTGAATGCAGGCTGAAAGGATATTACTGAAAATTGATGGGAGTGGTAAGGGACGGACGTTGAAGACAAAGCTCCTCTGCTACAGAGGTCTCTGGCCACTGGGACATTACCTAAAGAGTGTTTCCTGTTCTGCAAGAGGAACAAAACGGTACGCTTATGTATGAGACTGAAACCACAGCTCTACTTTCCCCTATATCTGAACACTGTGGGTGTGCATGGGCTACACAGATGTGTGCTGTGTGTACATGTGGAGTTGATGTTGACCTCAGGTGCCTTCTATCAGTCTCCACGTAATTTCTTCAGACAGTCTTTCACTGCACCTGGAACTAGTCAATCTGTTACACCAGGTGCCCAGTGAGCTCTGGGCATCCTGCTTCTGCCCCTGTACCTCTGGGGTTACAGCCACATGTTGACATGCCTGGCTTCTTAAGTGGGGGCTGGGAATCACACTCGAGTCCTCATGCTGTGCCAAAAGCACCTGACCCACTGAGCCATCTCCTGCTATAACATCTGGAAACTCTGTGGCCCATGTTAGAAGTAAATCTTGTTAGAAAAAACAAAACCTGTCCTGTTAGTCTACAATACACTTATAGTTCATTTTCTGAATGCCACTTTGAGAACTGCAGACTGGTGGGTTGATTAGTGAGTAAGAAGAGTGATACTGAGCAAATCTGTTTCATAAACGTTTACAAAAGAAGAAGGCATAGTTGGATCACACATCTATAAGCTGTAGGTGATCTAGCTGTAGGTAAAGCCATAAACGCATACACACATGCAAATGTAAAGGTATTGTTACCATGTCTGATATGACCTCCAAATTGTTCAGCGTTATCTTAAGCACATTATGGCAGGATCTTAAGAAGATTTTCAGTTTTTCAGTCATTTGAATTATTTTTAGTAATCATATAGTATTAAGAAAATACAAATATTTTCCTCTTGAAAACGTATGTTTGTATGTGTGTTGCATGTGGATGCTTGTGACCTACAGGACCATGTCAGTAGATCTGTAGGGGAATATGCACCCCAAAACAGTCTGTCACTAAAAGTTCTCAAGTGCCATATATGCGGCACTGGTCACAATCCCAATCCAAAATTCTCCCTCATAATTTGGATGGAAAGAAATTATATTTTTCTAAGCTGCAGGATACTGAAAATTGGTGGTTTAGCAAAAAAAATTCCTGAGATGATATTTAACCCCACAATTTTGTCCAGGAACAAAAATGAAAATTCCTTAGGATAAATATAAAGTTCTAAATTTATGCTTTAAAAATTAGCTTCTCAAGATGAAGACAGAGAATATTTTTATTAGCAGCCTAGAGTTAAGTATCTGAGACTAGTGGGATCAGTCACAAATTCAATGTGAGTTGAACATAACAGAGCTAAAAACCAACAAACCTTAAGGGCAGTTAATAATACAACACAATGAAGACCAGAGTTTGGGCGAAATGCATGTGAGAGGTAAAAGGGTAAAAGGCTCCCATGTGACACACGAAGTTAATGAAACAGTCGTCTTCAGTCGGCTAGAAGGTACACACATATCAGCCCCTTGCTCCATCAGCAACACCCTGCCTGACTCCAGATGACTCCAGGGCTATTGTGCTGGGAACATCTTGAGCATAATGAGTGCGCTCTCTCTCTCTCTCTCTCTCTCTCTCTCTCTCTCTCTCTCTCTCTCTCTCTCTCTCTCTCTGTGTGTGTGTGTGTGTGTGTGTGTGTGTGTGCTGAGGATGAAATTCAGTACTTAACACAAGCTAGGTTAGGTGTTCTACCACCAAACTACATCCCAATCCACAGAATTGAAGAGACAGTCTATACACTGGAATACAGTCAGAAAGGAGCAAAGGCCGTGGGAAGAAGCCCAGCAACAATGCCATGAAAGAAGTAAGTACCTGGGAGTGAGGGAGAAAAGAAGGTTGGTAAATCCTGAGGGATGAAACCTTTGAACAGACTGAATCACCGACACCTCTAATTCCTCAACGTGTCCATTCTGTACTATAGCACCTATCATGTCTGCTCATTTCTTTACACAGCTACCTGCTCACCGACTGCAAAGCATGGCAGGGCCAGGGGTGGGTCTCATCTATCAACCCTAACACTTAGGGCAGCACCTGGCATAAAGTAGTGCTTTAACTACTGTTCACTGAATAAACTGCAGCTATATCATGGTTCTCTATGCCAATGTCCTGATTAGGATTCTCAACTAGCCTCATCAGATGCCTTTGAACAAGTCCTCCAATTACTTCTCCTTGGGTTCTTCATCTCTAAAATGAGGATTGGAATGGAATTATACTCCCAAGGGCTGCTGGATCAAACGAGGTAAACATATAAAGTGCTCAGAGGAGCACCTGGAGAGCAGAAGTGTCAGACAGGCTTGGCTTTCCTTTTCTGCTGTTATCTGTAGGTCCACTTCCAAAAGTCCAGCTTTTCCTCATCAGCTGCAGTCAGGGGAGGGGTCCCAGGCCTAAGGAGCTCTCTCTGAAACACTCTGAGAGAAGGACTGAGGCCAGTCTTGTGAGGTTATGAGTACTGTGCTCCTCACGTCTTCAGTGCTTTTGTCTAAGACCATTTTTACCTTCTCTTACTCATCTGTGAGGACTCAGGATTCTCCAGAAACATTTCAGTGAGCATACCAGCTTACATGGTTGCAGCACATTTGAAAAGTCTGTTTATATATGCTTGTCTTCACTAATTCAGTAGCTCAAAGGACACGACTTCATGTCTAATCTTTAAAACTAGTATAATGTCAGTGCATAACGGGCCTCGTGAATATTTACAAAACGGATGTTTGCTAGCCAAGTGCAAAAACAAGCTTTAGTGGTCATTCAGAAATGTGAAGACTACATAAGTGATCTTTGGATAGCAGAAACGTTAGTGACGACCACACTGATCAATGTGTGTGCCCTTCATCACGTGAGCACTTCATGGTACCCACATTTATCTAGTATCCAGTGAAATAGAAACCACCACTGCTAGGGACAGAATCAGCACACACACTGATTATGATAAGGTTGTTGAAGAATTATTGACTGAATACAAACTACAATCCAGTTCTTTCATTATTTTGATAAGTTCTCTTACATAATGTTTAAAAAACCATTACAGCTCAGGAGACAATGTTTCTAATGTCCCTAATAACAGGTTCTGATATATAATATTCACATATCTACTTAAAAATCATTGGAGTACCTACTACACACCAAGCATTATGACAAAAACAACAACAACAAAAATACACACACACACACACATCACTTTTCAAACAATTCAAATGCAGTGGATCCGAGAGTGTTTACAAACAAGCACAGTGAACTAAGGATTGCACCCTCCAGTACACTACACTGTTTCTCTGAAGCCTCCCAAGCGGCTGTACCTTGTGCTGTGTGGTGGCTGAGGAAAGGGAGTAGTGCTTGTTTACCTGTCCTCATGGCTCCCAGTGCGAACATCCTTCATGGCAGCAAATCCACAAGGCACTCGAGCATACTTATTCAAATTCTCAATAAGTGTTTTTCCTACTTCAAGGTAGTAAGGGTCTCCTGTAGCCTATTAAAAGGAGAATATAGACATAACACATGCTGCCTCACACCCATTCACTTCTCCAGGAATTCCTGAGTGCTGACCAGGTGCCAGGCCTTGTGCTAGGCACAGGAATATATGATATACAGGACATAAATCTGAAAATACACTACAGCTTTGATCACAGAATTCCTTAAACAATTGAAACCATAGACCTCGGCCTTTAAGTTACATTTCTAAGTGCTCAAAAGAGCTCCCTGACTGAAGGGAGGCGGCTGCTTTAGGACGCAGATCCATAAACAAAGCCTCCCTTTAGAGAAATCTTCACAGAAGTGGTTGTTTTGGTTTGGTTTTTTTGTTCGTCACCCCTTTTCCTTACAGCAGAGTGTTCACAGTGGTCAGGAGGGGCCTTACTTATAGAACAGTCAGGATCTCAATTTCCTGTGTCTGCTGCTTGGAGCTGCACCCTCTATCTAGATCTTCAGAAGCACTTTGGAAAAGGCATCAGCTTACAACAAATCTTCCATCTTTCTATAATTTCATGGGCTAGATGAGTGCAAATAATGATATATCCAACCATTATAACAGTAAATACTCATTTTTATTATAAAAAAGCAAGAGAGCCAACACAAAGTAGGGGAAAGCCAAGAACGTAAGTTATCTTACTTTATATAAGAAGTAGGTACTTTCTGCAAACTCTGGCCTTAGAGGGTGCTGAGCCCAATGGACCCTGAAATCTGTAGTAAATGCCTGTAGAGAAATCATATAAGAAAGCATAAAAATGTGACTGGGAATCACACAAGCAGTTCTAGACTAGAAAGCAGTATATGTAAGAGGGAAAAATCATTAACATGAGCCATGGTAAATTTTCATTCCCAATATACCGACTATTGTTGCTAAAACACCAGCTCATTTTTAGGAAGACCGTTTAACCAAGCTTATGAGGTACTGTTACTGTGTGTCCATGTTCATGTACGTGTGTGTGTTCACACATGTCCGTGTGGAGGTCAACCCCGAGTGTTGTCCCTTGGTGCTGTCCACTTTGCCTTTTGAGACAGAGGGTCTCGCTGGCCTGGGGCCTGCCGAGTAGGTTAGGGTGCCTGGCCAGGGAGTCTCTGTCTCCCCAGCTCTGGATTACAGGGGTGTACTAATATAGGGTCTAGGGACTGAACTCAGGGCCTCAGAGATGCAGAGCCAGCACTTGGCCAACTGAACCAGCTCCCCAGCCCTACATTACCTTTCAAATCACCAACTGGACCAACAATAAAACCAGAAAAACCCAGTAATGGCACTGAGTGATGCCAATAAACCCATCCTACATTGTCTGATAACTGCGTTTTCTGTTTGGTTCTTTCCTTTTCTCTCTGAATTAGTACCTCTCTGGTGTTCTGATTTCCTTTTCGTTTATTTAATTGACAACACTGTGTTTATGGACAGTCTACTGTTTTCATGTACCTACACACAGTGAAATGTTAAATCAAGTCAATTAATATATATTTTATCTAACACCATTTTTTGAGGATATTTAAAATTTACTCTCTTCTATTTATTTCCTATTCTATTTTCATCTATGCATTTTCTACTCTATGTATTTTCAAGTATGTATATTTTATTGTAGTCTGTTTACTTTTATAATAATGTCAAATCCTCAGTAACATAAATCAAGAAATTACTTAAAATTAAAATTTGTCTATCTAAAATTTAGTCAGGAACAGCCAAGAATGTTCTTCTTAAATTTTTTATTTAAGTGTATGGGTGTTTTGCCTATGTGTATGTCTGTGTTGAATCCCCTGGCACTGGAGTTAAAGATGGCTGTGAATGGTCATGTGGTGCTGGAATGAAACCTAGGTCCTCTGGAAAAGCAGCCAGCCAGTGCATTAAGCATTGAGCCATCTCTTCAGTTCCAACAGCTTTTTTCTTTAAAAAAAAAAAAAAAAAGAATAAAAGAAAACATCTGTGATCAGTGTATCTAGTTGAAACCTCATGTGATTCAACATGAACATAAGTTGTTCATAATGCACAGCCTTGCACTTGAAAGTTAATAAAACTACACTTTCCAGAGTTAACGCCTTAGGAAACACCTGTGTTAACAGAAAGCTTAGGTACTGCACTGAGAACAGAAAGAAGGTGGCTATCAACATGTTACAAAATTTGTAAAGGTATATTTCTGGAAAGCCAAAAAGCATGCTATCAGTAACTTTTCAAGTCAGTGTAGCAAAGACATCTATTATGAATGTAATATTGTTTTAAAAGAAAAGTAATTTTCAGTCAGTATGAAGACATTCTCAAAATTTTTAGGATGAGTGTATGATAACCAAAATTATATCTAATGTGCATAACTTTCATCAAACAAGCTTCCGATTATAAATGATAACAAGATCTCCCTAGATGGTGTGCATCGTCAGTTAAAATGAGGGCCAGCAAGATGGCTCAGCACGTCAGGAGGCTTGCCGTGCAGGCTGACCACCTGAGTTCAATCCCTGGAACTCACATAAAAGTAAAGGAGAAAAGAGACCACACAAATGTAGTCCTCTGAGCTCCACACGGGCATTGTGGTATACACACACTCCCCCAGTCACCCGCTCTGCACACGCACATTGCACACAATCGTAAGAAAGTCACACAAATGTAGTCCTCTGAGTTCCACACGGGCATTGTGGTATACACACACTCCCCTAGTCACCCGCTCTGCACACGCACATTGCACACAATCGTAAGAAAGTCACACAAATGTAGTCCTCTGAGCTCCACACGGGCACTGTGGTACACACACTCCCCCAGTCACCCGCTCTGCACACGCACATCGCACACAATCGTAAGAAAGTCACACAAATGTAGTCCTCTGAGCTCCACAGGGCACTGTGGTATACACACTCCCCCAGTCACCCGCTCTGCACAGGCACATTCGCACACAATCACAAGAAAGTCACAGCTGTTCTGAAAGTCAGAATGAGACAGGTTGGGGCTGGGAATACAGGTCAGTGGCAGAGCACTTCCTGGCCTGCACAAGGGCCTCCGTTTGTTCCCCAGGGATGCACAACTGTCTAAAAGAAGCCAAACCACAAGGGGTGGTGGTGACGAATACTACAACGGCCGGAGTTGAAACAGGCTGAGAAACAGTAAGCTTGGACTTTTATAGCAGTATCATCGTTATCCTAAACTAGACCTCTCAACACAAAAAGAAAAGCAAGAAGATACAATATCTATAATAAAAAAAAATCAATCTAAAGGAGTAGCCAACATCTTCAGGACAACACTTTCTATCTTTAAATTAGAAATTATAAATACATACAGATGATATAGATAGATATATAAAAATATATTATTTGCTTACCTCTGGTAGAAAATTGTGTTTTTTAATCACCTGGTATAACATTTCATGAGTTTCAATAGCAGGTCTAATATCACCCTTTAAAACCTAGATGTCAACAATAAAATCACTTAGTAAAGCATGAGCTAATTTCATCTATAACCATCACATTACAAGTTAGTACAACCTTGAAATGATAACTTTATCATTCGATTTTAGAGATCACAAACGCACTTAATTAAAATAATTTTATCCTAATATTAAGAAAATGGGTTTACCTGCAAACCTGGAAAAAAGGCAAGCAACGAATCCATCCAGGTCCGAGCATTCAGCATGGGTTTATGGATATGCACATCAAGTAGGAGAGGTGGCTGGCTAATATACCTCATTATGGCATCATAATGCTGAAAGATCACAACAAAGTGTTCGTGAAAGTATGTAAAAAAATACTATGTGGCACAGTAAAGAAATTAAGTCTGAATATAGATAGGTATGTAAATTCCTTATATGTCAATTGATTATGTAAATATTTAGATGGAAAGAAATTATATATACTGCTATAGATTTTCTCAGTCAGATGCAGAAGTATGAGTTTAGTTCAGTGGAAGAACATTTGTCTAGAATGCCCAAGGTTTCAAACCTAGGGCATGTGCACACACCATACATGGGTGCAGAGAGAGAGAAGGAGAGAGAGGGAGAGAGAGACGGAGAGAGACAGGGAGAGAGAGACAGAGACAGGGAGAGAGAGAGAGACAGAGACAGAGAGACAGAGAGATCGACCAAATATCTACTAAATGCTGAACGGATTTAAAGGAAACGAGACTAGGTGCAGCGGCATGTGTCCACAATGCCAGCACTGAGGCTGAGGTAGGAGGAAAGAGTTCAAAGGTGTCCTAGCTACATACAAGATCCTCTATCTTTAGAAGGCCGCATATTAGAGACAACAATTAATAAGAGACCTTCTGGAGCCAGGCAGATCCCTCATTCAGTAAAGTGCTTGCTGCAAGGAATGAGAACCTGAGTTCGGACACCCAGGCCCACAGAAGAAGCCAGGTGCAGCAGCACTCTCCAATCCCAGTGCTCAGGAGGCAGAGACAGAAGACCCCCAGGGCTTGCCGGCCTGGCAGTCTAGCCAAACTGGGGGGCTCTAGGTCTGATGAAGAGATTCCATCTCAATAAAGTAAGGCATACAGCAACTGAAGACAACATTCAACATCAGCTTCTGGCCTCCACACACATGCACACACACGTGTGCACATATATGAACACATACACATAGTAAAAGCAGGGGTAGAGTGTTCTGAGAAACAGATCTGAGCACCTCTACCATTAGGTCAGGATGGTTAGGATGCCTGTGTGGCCCAGTGATGTTCTCTGGTCCCCTCAGAACAAAATCACAGCTTCCATCTTACAGAGTTTAGTTTTTTTTTTTCTTTTATCTAGGGAATACGGTCCCTTCTCAGCTAACACACTATTCTGGTACTCATAACTACCCAAACTAATGCACACAATCATATTACCACTCTTATGGTCTGCTAGCTCTGCTTTTTCTGTTCTTGGAATCTCCCTTTTCCCTTCGTTTAACTGCTTTTCTTATATATGTCTCAGCTTTGAAAACAGGACAAGTTGTATTAATTAATGACCCATCAAAGAGTTACCTGTCCTACTTCATCTCTAAAAAGGAAAAAAAAAATCGTACTATCAGCAAATATATAGACAGTTTTCTTCTTCTTCTTCTTCTTCTTCTTCTTCTTCTTCTTCTTCTTCTTCTTCTTCTTCTTCTTCTTCTTTTTAGTATTCAAAAATTTACTAGGACTTAAAATGTTTTATTTACTTTTACTTTATGTGCATGTGAGTGCCTATACGCATATTTTTGTACCACACACCCATCTGGTGCCTAGAAAGGCCAGAAGACATTGGATCGCCTGGAACTGGAGTTAAGGGGGTTGCGAGCTGCCATGTGAGTACTGGGAACTGAACCCAGGTCCTCTGCAAAAGCAGCCAGTGCTCTTAACCACGACGACGACATCTCTCCAGCCCCAATTTAACAGGACTTTAAATAAGCTGTTTTGCTGGCTCATCTGGTATTTAATCCCTATTACTGACAATCTGTCACCTGTTTAGCTATGCTCTGATCACTCTGTACATAAAAACTCCTGTAGTCTCCCCACACACCTGGGAATAAAAGCACTGGTATTCCCATTTTGTAGATGAGAAAAAGGCAACCAGAGATGCTCACCCATCCCACAGTGACACAACCGGTATGCTGTCCAAACAGGATGTAAACTAAGGTCTCTTTCCTACTTTTAACTACAAGATCAAAACATATCACATATGTAATGTGGGTGAACTGATGGGTGGGGAAAACAAACCCAAAAAGGTAAATTGCTGAAATGAGTATAGTGACAGCTGATGAGTTTGCTACGCTAATCTTAGCTTGCTTCAAATCACAAAAGCAACCCGAGGATGAGTCCGACCATCTCCTTTCCCAAAGCTTCTATCTGTGCTTCTTGTGGTCCAGTCTTAGGACACCCACCTTTGAAATGAATACACACTACCCAAACCTGCTTGTCTGGTATGATCAAAGACGAGGTCAAACTTCCAACCTTTCAAATAGAATTGGAACCCCAAAGTGAAAGCTAGCTCTATCTCATTCCAGTAATTGTCTTCTGTGTCCAAAACAAGAATAGGTAAAACCCAAATGTACCCGTATCATACACTGCCCGATTTACAAATTTTCTGATAAAAGATGAAGAGGAAACTTTTTTGGAGTGTATTTCACTTACCTATTGCCCTGTCCAACATCAGAGAGTGTTGACAAAACACTACGACACATTTAAAGACAGACTTTTAAGAATATCATTTAGGTTGTTAAGTTTTCACCAATCTTGGACTCAAATGAAATTAGCTATCAAATTAATAGAAAAATAAATCAACTTACTGTATTAAATCTTTCCAGAAAACTGTCATCTCCAAGCAAGACATAGGCTTTCAACAGATACTCATAATATGAATCAATCCCTGCTCCAACTCCACTATCTAGAGGAAACACACATAAATGTGGTCCTTTATTAATCATGTCTGAAAATTCATATGGTACAAATGAGGACCCCAGTAAAGCAGAGTGTAAATTACATTGTCAACATGAAACCTGAACATAAAAACTACACCTACAGAACTATAACCTTGTCTGCTATACGGATAACAGTTAGTTCCCTTGCTGCAAATAGTTTGTTTTTAAAAGTTACTATATGAAACTGGTTATAATTTTTTCTTATTTAGAAAAATTATATCAGCATGTCTAAGCTATATGGAGGACAAGTTAACAGTGATTTAGCCAACCCAAACTGAAAAACTGAAATCTCTAAACAATAAAAATAAAAAAATAGAAATCAAGTTTTAGCAATTAAAAGCAACCATTTTAAATTTAAAAGACCCAAAAACTGCTGAAAGGAAAAAAGAAAACTTATACCTAAAATTGTAACAACATTTTTCTAAGCTTTTCTTTGTCTTTGATATTTATAATCTTCCAGAAAGAAAAAACAGATCACATATTAGGACATAGAAATAAGAACAATATCACATTTTTAACAGGATGTTTGAAAACAAAGAGTCGTCTTTTAAAAACTTGATGGAAAGTAATTTAAACCAAGAATCATGTACAGCTAAACCATCACTCCAATGGTAAAACAATGAACTATTAGGGAAATACAGCTTCGATACCCAGGGAAAACTCCTGCAAATAGTTTGGTATGAAGTATATTATCTCTGTTATCTGCACAACACTACTTTCAAGACTCCTAGAGATGCCAGAATGCAAAGATGCCCAAGTACCATTTTAATGGTGTAAACTAGCACAGCCTCATGTGCTTTAAGCCATCTCCAAATTCATTTTAATACAGAGCACAATGTACAAGCTATATATATGTTTATTATACTGTATTTTTTAGAGACAATAAGTCTATATATGTTTAGAATGAATGCAACACCCCCCACCCGCAAAACTTCTCCATGTGCAGGTGATTGAGGAAGCAGAACCCATACATACAGAGACTAGTTAATTAAGCGACAATCTATTGAAGTGATATGCAAAGTCCAAGCAAGCAAATACCTCAATGAAGTTTGCTGTTACTGCAACAATGAGGGAGTGAGCAAAAGAGAGGAGAGGTGGGGAAAGTGGGGAAAGAACAAGACCGAGACTCCAGACAGTCAGTCAGTCAGAAATACTGAGGTAGTAATATTGATTAACAGAAAAGGGTCGGAGAGGAGCAAACAAAGGGATAAGAAAGCACACTGAGTGTTTTTAGAGACATAGGTATCAATCAAAAACAAAAGGATGAAAAAGAACAGAAAAGATGCAACACACTGAAATAACATAAATAGTACAAACTACATGCATAAAACAACCCACAGATTAAAATATGAAAACCAATCCAATCCATCTAGATATGTGCAGATACAAGCACCTGCAGGAAGCGAGAGGAGGAGGATGGGGAGGTGTATCCGCAAGCCCCATGAGGTAAGTGCAGACAGCGCACTGGACTAAGAGAGAGGGTCACTACCCAGTGTGACCGAGGGCTCAGTGCACCTGCCATACCCAACACAATAGATATAAAGCAAAAATGGAATGATAGAAGAAGCATTGCTAGAAACCATCTACTTTAATTCTTGACAGGTCAAGCAAACAGAAAATCAGTAGGGTCTCTACATTATTGATAATTGAGTAGAAATGGAAATTAGCTCAACCACTGTGAAACTCAGTATGGATTTTAAAATTTTAAAGATTCCGTTCTTCTGACCAGAATATCTTTCCCTTAATAGGCCCCCAATACCACCGTTAACATTCTCCTCTCTAAAGAGGTAACCCTAAAATCATTTAGTAGACAGTTGAAATTGGGGAGCCCATTTTCACCATGAAAACTCAGAGATACAGTTCCAAAGCTGTTCACAGAAGGGATGAGTGTCTGGACTGGAGTTCCAGCCCCACTCTTGTGTATAGTCTATAGACAGAGCTCCCTTCTGACACGTCCCAGCCAGAAAAACAAGGGTGTTACTGGAAATGCTGCCTCTGGGTTGGTTTCCTGTCCTGAGCTGCCTGGGCACAGTCTGCTCCCTTAAGAGTTAATCCAGTTGGGTAGGTCAATCACCCAGGGAAGGCGCCATCCCTTAGGAAGGCTGATTTGCCCTAAGTCATGCTAAAGAGATGGGAGGGATAATTATCCCTTTAATGAGATAATGTGCCCTTCCCAGAATTCCTGCCTTCTGTACAGCGCCACAGCCATGGAGCTGTGTGAGTGTGCCTGCTTTTTTGAGTTCCTTTTCTTCTGTCTCTTTTTTTTTTTTTTTCGTTTTTCGAGACAGGGTTTCTCTGTGTAGCTTTGCGCCTTTCCTGGGACTCGCTTGGTAGCCCAGGCTGGCCTCGAACTCACAGAGATCCACCTGGCTCTGCCTCCCGAGTGCTGGGATTAAAGAAGTGCGCCACCACCGCCCGGCTCTTCTGTCTCTTTTAAGCATGCTTTCCCTAACACTTTGGACTTCATTCTATCTCCGAAGCTCCCCTCCCCACCATGTGGCTGACCTCCATGCTGGCTTAACTTAAATGGCATAGCTTTTTCTCTTTCCCTTCAAAAATCTTCCTCCCCAGGCAGGTGCTAAGATTTATAGCTCGCCTGCCCTGGGGTGTGGTGATATTTTCTTTGTGCTCTAACAAATAAAACTTGCTTGAAGATCAGAGGGCAAAGCCTGCCACTAGTTAACCATAGAGGCCAGGCAGTGGTGGCACACACCTTTAATCCCAGCACTTGGGATCTCATGCCTTTGCTCCCAGTACTTGGGAGGCACACACGCCTTTAATCCCTGCACTAGAGAGGTTGAGACAAGAAGTGTTATGGCTAGGTGGAGAAAAGGAATATAAGGTGGGAGGAGACAGGAGAGCTCCTCTCCCTTCCAGGTTGAGGATCTGGTAGAGGTAAGAACTCTAGGGGCTGGCTGCTCTGCTTCTCCGATCTTTCAGCTTTCACCCTGATATCTTACTATGGGTTTTTATTATTAAGACCAATTAGGGTTTGTGCAATACTGGGGTTTTTCTTTTAAAAACTCTAAATTGTCTACAAGTAAAAGAAAGAAAGAGAAAGGGGGGGGAGAAAGGAAGGAGACAGAGAGAAAGAAGAAAAGAAAGAAAGAAAGGAAGGAAGGAGAGATAGAGAAAGAAAGCAAGCCTTAAAATTACATTTATTTTAGCTGTCAGATTAATAATTATATTTTTATTTATTTAAATGCAGGTAATTCCTTTTTTTGTACACAAACAAGATAAGTCTGGGTATATCAACCACTCAGGGCAGGTCCCAGATGTTCAGGAGTAGCTGATCAACAAATAATGGACTACACAGCTTTTGTGTACTCCGATCTGGCTACAGTTCTCCTTCTTTCTTTCTTTTTGAGTGCTGTTGTATTTTGTTTTCTAGCTTTTGTTCTAGTCTTGGACTTCTGGTTTGCTTTTTGAGAAAGAACTTAAAGTTGGGTGGGTAGGAAGGAGAGAGGAGCTGGAAGAACTTGGGGGAGGGGAAGAGTATGATTAAAATATATTAAAACTTAAAAACTGTTTCTAATATTAAAAAAGAAAACACATCTAGAAAAAAAAAATCATTCAAGCCCAACAGTGCAAAGATACACATTATAAATGTTAACACAGGAATAACAATGGCATATTTGTATGTGGGTGCACACTTCCATAACTGCTTCCTGCCACCTGTCTTTGGGTTCTAGGAGATCAACAATGCGGAGTCTGCTAGCTCTTGCTACAGCCTGCTGATGCAGCATTTCTATGCTAACAATCATTTACAGCTCTCAGGAGGGAGTTTATGAGACACCTCTCTGCTTTCACAGCCCCCAGGAGCTCTCCAGGCATGGGACCCTGGCACCACTCTATAAAATATTACAGTGTGCATATTCTGTATACATTTTGTTATTAATTATTCTTCACAATAAAAAAGTCATCTGAATGAGGTAACCAGTCTTGAAAACATCAAATGGAAATATGGTTTGTGTTCACTTAGATATGGATGTTAGCTGCCAAGTCTTCCACAGCAGGCTGCAATCATATAACCACTGTGGTTGAGCACCGAGTAAGGGACTGGGGGAAGAACTGGATCACCCCATTAAGGGGAAACGGAATAGGTAGTTATGGGGGAGGGGGAGATGCAGGAGGCTGAAATGGGAGGACCAAATGGGGAGGGGGACAGAAGAGGGGAAGACAGAAAAGAACAAAGAAAGAAAATGTGTATAATAGTAAGTATAAATATTACATTTATTTTAATTGTCATAGATTGATAATTACATAATTTTATTTATTTAAATACAGGTAACTCTTTTTCATTTATATACAAGATAAGTCTTTTGGAAAACAGGAACATAAAAGATAACCTCATTAGGAACATTTCAGTGTACGTCCATCCTTCAGTGCTTGTCTTAAAGGGGAGTTTTAAAACATAAAATATTCTTTATGATACCCTACATTATCCACTCATAACAATGTTATATTTCTTTCCCTAATTCTAACTATTTTTAAAAACTTAATGCCACAACACTTAGAATATAATTTTCCCAGCTATTATGTTATTATCACTTAATTCTGTTTTCCAGTATTGTCAATAAATATATGATGATATCTTAGAAACAAATTTCCCGTGGTTCACACTATTTCCTCAGGCTAGAATCCATGAGTAAAGTCATTAATCAGGAGGACTAATAGCACTAGCAGTGACATTTCATAGTAAGTATGCACTGCACGCAGCCAGGGCTGTCCTCAGGACTCCAGTCAACTCATGGAACCCTCACAGTAACTCTGAAGCAGTCCTAATGCCTCATCTTTAGACATGGAGCAGATACAAACATAGGCTACACACACACACACACACACACACACACGGAGAGAGAGCAGACTGTGACAACATTATTAAATATATGTGATAACATTATTAAAAATATAAACTGTGAAGTGAAATGAAGTACTCTGATCCCTAGTCCTCAGAGAAATCAACCCTGGGGTCTTGTCTCTCTATACCTGCTAACGCTACATGACTAAGGCATGAAACAATCTAGCCCGGTGGTCTTCACAAACGCTGGATTCCCAACCATCCCAGGGATGTGACGGTCTGGGTTGTAAAGCCCAGCTGGCATACCTTTGCGCACCCAGTCTCCAGTGTGGATATTGATAGTCACGCCTACTAAATTGCTACTTCGTTGTCTTTTTTCCCAGAGAAAATCAAGAGCTTTTCTTGCATATTCCTATAATTAAAAAAAAAAAAAAGCATATTTGAAGAACTTTGTCTCTGGCAAAGGGGGAAACTACAAATCTAAGATCCATAGGATCTTTTAAGAACTAAGCAAAATTCTTAAGACAACCACTTATAAATTTCCTTAAAATCTTGCCTTGGCTCTTTTCAGCCACTTCATAGTAAGAGATTTCACCAGAGAATATCCATGGCCATTTACTCTTGCAGCATGGTTCACATCCATACACAGATTATTATATTAACTGACATAATTAATGCACTTGTTAAAACAATTATTACCACCGAAGTGCAAAGTGGGTATCTCCTAAAGTATTCTTATTTTGCAAACTTGAAGAGAATTCACAGCTGACATGCTATCTTTGAAAGTCATTTCAGATATTTTTTTAAGTGACACATAATTTTATCAGTGAAAAATTAGCAAATAACTAGGCTACTGAGGACTTATTTGTATATTAATGCACATATACATATATACATACATATGTATATATAAAATTATAACCTTATGACCACTTCTTTATTTTTATCCACTGGATATTAAATTGAAATTATTTCTGACAAAATTCTTAGCTTTGAGCCAGGCGGCGGTGGTGCACGCCTTAATCCCAGCACTCAGGAGGCAGAGCCAGGCGGATCTCTGTGAGTTCGAGGCCAGCATGGTCTACAGAGTGAGATCCAGGACAGGCACCAAAAGCTACACAGAGAAACCCTGTCTTGAAAAATAAACAAACAAACAAACAAACCAAAACCAATATTCTTAGCTTTAGATAAAAAGATGTTATAAATGGAATAGCAAATGATATCTACTGGTAAAATTCTAAATTTTAAGGCATGAACTTATTTAGTAATGCAAGCAAAAATAAATCATTAAACCTAATTTGTTACTTTGTAGGTTTGGCAATAGAGTGCAAAATCATTTACGTTCTTGATGCAAATGATGAATGGTAATTATACTGCAACAAAGTAGACCACAGCTATAATTATATGGTGAATTTTCAAATCTGTAAAGTGTGATGCTGATTATATTTCCCTACTTCTATTTTACAGCTTAAAAAAATAGGAACAGTAAAATTACAAACTTAATCAAAGCTTAAAATTGAATTATAGGACACTAATACAAGTATTCTTATTTCTTTGTATACTGGTCTCCATATTCTAGGGTCAGCAAAATTTTTCTGACAAGGGACAGATAGAAAATAGTTCAGGCATTGTGGGTCATACTGTCACTGGTCACAATTTCTCATGAAGTAGAGAGAGAGACAGAAGTAAGTCACTGAGCAGAGCTGTGGTTTCACATCAACCTTTAGACGGCAACAGACAGCAGCTCAAAACCTGTGACAGCCAGCGATGCCCTGTCAAAGGCATCCTAGAAGTTTTTAGATCATGATTTTTTTCAATAGATTTATTCAGAAAAACAAAACAGGCCAATGGAAAGAGTAAAGACATGGACTCTAAATCCAACTCCATTCGTTCACCCACAGACTGCAGATTTACCTCATTGAGACTCATTTTCACCTATAAATGCATCAATATTTCAGAATATTAAGAATTTAATATTTAATTACATGTAATATATTAAAATATTTAATATTTAATTAATATTATATTAAAACATGTACAAGTACCTGTACTGTTTAATGAAGGGAAACTACTAGACAATAAGGTATTTTGAAATGTAAGTTTAAACCATTAACCGATCACACCTGATAAATCTGTCCTCAAGGCATAAGAATGTATCCTCCATTGAGACCCAGACGAGCACAGCACAGGATCTTCTTGCTGGCTTCGTTCACATCCTTATCCAGTATCTGTATGGTGCTTGCTATGTGTTCCCTACTTCCGCTCTGTCCATGTGACCATCTTATGACTTTAAAAAAAGTCACCTAAGTCATGTGTCTAACAAAGTGGACACCTAAGTAACTTTGGCATTCCAATGATAATTATAGCACCATATATACTTACATCAGACTTCTTTAATGAAAGACAAAGATAGACCCCAATAAAATATGCAGAGTGATATAAGTCTTTTGAATAACAAATAACTTTTTCCTTGAAGTAAACAGATTATTCTTGTTCAAGCTTATATACAAAAATTTCACGATGGGTTTAAGCGATCTGTGAAGGTTTCAGAGATATAACCAACCATTTGGAAGTCTAACAAATAAAACACAGATGCATGGACATCTGTGCTATAAAGGAGTCATCAAATTTACCTAATGTAGCTAAACACTCCTCTAAGGAGAAAGCTAAAATGATCCTTGATGGTCTGTGAACAAAAGGCAAACTTGTATTTAATACAGCTGCTTCACAATGACTTCCATGCCTGTAACACTAAAATTTGATTACAGGACATCAAAGTAACAGTAATCCTACAAGGGCGAGTCCTAATCCTTAGCCAAAGGAGACAAACAGAAACTTAGCTCTTCCCAAACCCCAGATGAAAAGCCATGAGAATCACACCTCAAATATTGTCGCTCCTGTGAACCGACTCAGTGCAGCGAACTCCAGGATCAAGGTCCCCGCACAGGCTGTACAGGTGTCTGTCTCAGTTCCTGTCCGGGCTTCTGGCTTTCTGATGCCAAACTTCAAATTAATCTAAATACAATGGGAATGTTATCATGAGCAACGACCAAGAGACAAGTGAGTTTCTGATCAATCACTGTCACAAGACTATCAGATTATGAAAAGAAGTCATGAAGTATATGAACACTGAACTCAATCTGAGGATCTCTGTAGCTTACCAATGAACTTCTAGAAAAACATATTCTGAGCATATAGGATTTATGGGGTAAATAAGTTCTCATTTTTTCTTGATGATGTAATAATACAACATCATTATAACAATAAATCGTTAAAAAGGTAGATCAGCCTTAGGAGAAATTAAGTTTGAGAATTTATGAAACTAGTACAATGTTAAGTAGTTCATAGAGAAAAACTTGATTGTAATGGTATATATTTAGAAGAGATTAAAACTTTGTTTTATAAGTTTTTATAAATTAATTTATTCTTTGGCAATTTGATACATGCACACTCATTACTCCACCCTGATCCTCCCTCCCCCCATAAAGTCCTCTCCCCACTATCACTCTTTCTTTTATTACATTCATTATTTATCTGTGGAGGCATGTGCATGCCACATCATGCATGGGGCAGTCACAAGACAACTTGGGAGAGTCAGCTCTTTCCTTCCGCCAAGTACACCCTGGGGACCAAACTCAGATACTCAGGCTTAACGGCAGGGGCCTTTATGTGTCCCGAATCATCACGAGTCCACACGTCCTTTTAATTTTGCTCTGTGACTCACTGAGTTTAACTAGGGCTGCCCACGTGAGTGTGAACTATCCAGCGGAGCAGGGGACTCCCTTGTGACTACATCACCGAGGACACTGACTCCCCACCTCCAGTTCCTGATCAATATTTGTTATCTAATGTAGAGTAGATATCATAATAAGATACAAGGAAGTAGACCTTTGCCTTCAAGGAGTTTAAAAGCCAGACAGAATAAATAGGATAGGTATGAAAACAGAGAATAAATAATAATGAAAGTCACAAATAAGTGCAAAAAAATCGAGGAACTGATAAAAATAATGCTAAAACCAAGGAAATAAACTATCACGGGGTTGGGAGTAGCTGCAAATTAAGAAAGGTGGCTGATCAGGTCATGGACCCTAAAGGAGAACCTATGACTGCCACTTTGCTAAACCAATATAAGTCCCAGCTGCATTCTAAATGCTTATGATTCTTCTGAGCAAATGGAGACCATGACAGGAGCCACAACTGGTCAAAACGCAGAGAACAACTGACCGTGGGGTGCCCAGCCCCAGTGGGTACATCTACAACACAAGCCTACACCAAAGAAGGTTCAGGGAACATCACGGAAGAAAGGCTGGAAAGACTGTAAGAGCCAGAGGACGAGGGTGTCTGCTGTGAGATAGTGTCTTCATATATGACAGGGAAAGGCAGCTATGAAATCTCAAAAATACAGCTGACTAAACAAGACCCACATATCTGCTGACATTCCAACAAAGATGGGAAAACTCTGCCAAGGCTATATCCCTGGATGAAGAACTCTAGAAATTAATACCTGCTGATGGCGGTTATTCAATCCAAGTGGTCAGCCCTAACCAAACACACATAGGAACAACACTAAAGGGACTCCACAGGCTCTCTCTAGACATGTAAGAATAGTTTAAAAGGTCACGAATTTGAGAGGGCGTAGAGGGCCATGAGAGGAGTTGAAGAGGGCAGAAGAGAGGTGGAAATGATGCAAAAAGAGTACTCGTGTATGAAATTCTCAAAACAATTAAATTAAGAGAAAGGTGATTAGCCAGCAGTGGTGGCACACGCCTTTAATCCCAGCACTCTGGAGGCAGAGGCAGGCGGATCTCTGTGAGTGCAAGGCCAGCCTGGTCAACAGAGTAAGTTCCAGGACAGCCAGCAAAACTACACAGAGGGAACCCTGTCTCAGGAAGAAAAGAAAAAAGAAAAAGAAAAAAAATGATTAAATCCAAGTCATAGTCAAACAATGAGATTTATCTGAGAATTAGCTTTGAAGATTTAAGAAGTGTTATTACAAAGTATGAATAAGGTTTATATATGAGATTTTAATATGACCATGACCACCATTGCACTCAGGAACTCACAGCAGCTGTAGTTACCTGTACAAGACTGGGCCTGTCAACATTTCATCATGGGGATGCTGACAGGTCCACACTCCAATAAATAACCTCCTACCCATGCTCATAGAAGCTACCTTAATTAAACCTAGTGGGACACACACACACACACACACACACACACACACACACACACACACACACGCACACACACGCACACACACACTCAATCATATGCATACGGGCATGTGCTCACACTAACATACACACAATGTGCATACAGAAGAAAAAAAGGAAAAATAGCCAAACTGGAAATTTAAATAATAAAGGGATTAATTCTAGTCTTCAGTAAAGAAAGAGTTTGAGTCATGATATACTAACATGGTCGGGAAATCAATGGATATGACCTCTGCTTTGAAAAGCACCTACCTGTGTCATGCTGCTGAACAACTACCCAGTCAACAATGACTTCCTAACTACAAAAAAATGAGCCTAGCTTGCCTTAAACTCTCAGAGAAGTTATGCCAGGCAGTAGAGATGGTAGGCCTGAAAAAAAAAGCAATTAAAAATGTCCCTATCGGTTTGTGAGAGCACTATCTACTGTTTGGGGTGGAAAAGTCGTTTCACTGGGGTAGAGGAGTGTGGTTGTTTGAATGAGAACAGCCCCATAGGCTCACATTTGAATACTTGGTCCCCAATTGCAGGCCTTATCTGGGAAGGATTAGGAGGTGTGGCCTTGTTGGAGGAGGCACGTCACAGGGCCGAGCTTTGAAGAGTCCAAAGCCTCCTGCCATCCCAGTGTGCTCTCTGCTGCCCGCCTGCAGTGCGGGATGGACGTGGGCTCTCGGCTGTTCCTGCTGTCTTCCCTCAGACATCATGGGCCACGCACGACCCTTTGAAACCATAAGCACGGACCTCTTTCTTTATGTTACCCTGGCCAGGGCGTTTGTCACAGCAACAGAAAAGTAACTAAGGACTGTCAGAGGACACTAGATAGTCTACTGCCACACTGAAGATTTCTCAATGTTAAGGAACAGTCAGTGAGGCAGGGAGAATGCACGAGTTTTGAAAGTAATTCAATATAAAATATGTTTTAGTAATACTAAAATAATAATAAGCCTGAGCAAAGAATAACCACACTAAGACACTGTAGTCTGCAAATGAAATGAAATTGGCTTGAACATCAAAGCAGCAAATGAAAGGAAAGGTGGCAGACCTCGTGTCTGACTTGGACAAACAGGACAGAAACAGTGTTACTATAGAATGAGGTGGTCAGGAGAAAGCTCACTCCGTCCTCCACAGTCTCCTTCCCTCTGCTTTAGAGATAAACTTTTCTGGGAGGACAGAACAATCGCAAAGCTCCTTCGACCAACTACTGCCAGGTCTCCTTAGAACCAGCAACGAAAGAACCCCAGGGCCAGTGACCCACACCGCAGCCTCCTCCCTCAGTCTGCCCCACTGAGGCTGTAAGGGTCACACGGAACCCCAGGGCCAGTGACCCACACCGCAGCCTCCTCCCTCAGTCTGCCCCACTGAGGCTGTAAGGGTCACACGGAACCCCAGGGCCAGTGACCCACACCACAGCCTCCTCCCTCAGTCTGCCCCACTGAGGCTGTAAAGGTCACACGGAACCCCAGGGCCAGTGACCCACACCGCAGCCTCCTCCCTCAGTCTGCCCCACTGAGGCTGTAAGGGTCACACGGAACCCCAGGGCCAGTGACCCACACCGCAGCCTCCTCCCTCAGTCTGCCCCACTGAGGCTGTAAGGGTCACACGGAACCCCAGGGCCAGTGACCCACACCGCAGCCTCCTCCCTCAGTCTGCCCCACTACAGACTGTAAGGGTCACACGGAACCCCAGGGCCAGTGACCCACACCGCAGCCTCCTCCCTCAGTCTGCCCCACTACAGACTGTAAGGGTCACATGGAACCCCAGGGCCAGTGACCCACACCGCAGCCTCCTCCCTCAGTCTGCCCCACTGAGGCTGTAAGGGTCACACGGAACCCCAGGGCCAGTGACCCACACCACAGCCTCCTCCCTCAGTCTGCCCCACTGAGGCTGTAAGGGTCACACGGAACCCCAGGGCCAGTGACCCACACCGCAGCCTCCTCCCTCAGTCTGCCCCACTAAGGCTGTAAGGGTCACACCCAGACACATCCCTCCTTCTGGAGCGTCTCTTAGATTTATCACTCTGCCCACCGCATGACAACCGCTCCTGAATGTCTGAATGCTTTCTCCTCAGCAGCTCCACTTCCTCCTCAGCCGCTCTGGGAGAGTAACACCTTCCTACTCACAGCTACTTCAGCACCAACAGCTCGGGCCCACGCTGCAGTCTGTCTCCTCCTTCTGCAGCAGAATCTAGTCTGACACACTGAGGCTGAGGAGAGCTTATGCTAATCTAATTTCCATGTCGCTCAAATCTAAGTTAGCCACCACATTAATATAACTTTGCTGTCAGCTCTGACACATCTCTTTCCAGGCTCATGAGGGAGAGGAACACCTCTGATCACAAGAACTCATCCTGCAAACAATAAGGAAGTGTCAACAAAGTCGTCCTCGTTCACAGTGACTTACTCGGGGATAAGGAAGGCCGCTGGTAGTGTTGAAAGCTGGCAAGAGCTTGTAGCCCAGCTGCTTTGCCATTTGGAGAAGTTCATCATTGTACCACTGCATGTATTCACCTTTTTCCTTCAGCATGATCGCCAGTGAGTGTCCACCTAAAAGACCCCTAGGATCACAGAGACAAAACATTACCTGAAATTTAATTAAACACTTATTTACAATTTATTTACAAGCTATACACGAGAGGGTATGAGCATTTACCCCCCACAATTTGTAAACATAAGGAAAGGCTACAGAATAATTTCTGTGATGAATAATAATAATAATAACAGAATAATTTTGTGATGAATTCTTTTTTACTGGCTACTCATTTTATAACAAACTATTATAATCACATAGCCAACATATTAAAAATAACAACAACAACAAAAAAACCCATCAGGGACTAGAAAGAAGGCCCAGTGGGTAAAGGCACTGGCTGCCAAGGCTGCAGGTCAGAGCTTGAACTCCAAAACACACTCAGTAGAAGTAGAGAACTGACTCCTTCCTACAAGTTGACCTACATGTCCTTCCCCCATATATACAACAAATAAATAAATGCAAAAATACACAATCTATTGTAAAGTACTTGACATTCTTAAGTATCTTAAATTTTCTTAAACCAGGGATCATCCTAGATCATGTATTCTAACAAATGAGCTAAATGTTTTTAAAATAAATTTAAACTTTTAATTTTATCACCATGAAATCTTTGACTCTTATTATAACATTTAAAAATTAAAAACATCTTTTATCTCATTAAAGGATTAATAATCTCTAAGAGCTATCAAGGACTTCTTGCATTTAATTGAAGAGTAACTGACTTTGACAAGAAAATGGAACAGAGAATTACAAAAGCTATTAAACATAAACTTACCTAACGTTGTGATGAATTATTTTTATAATCTCACACTTTTAGCCCTCCAGGGTATTTCTGACTGTCTGAGGAGCAAGCCTGTTAACTGAGTCTCATCTGGCTTCTTTCTCTACAGAGGCTCCTAGCTAATGCTGGCTGACTGTGGAGGGTCCTGGAAACCTCTGATGTAACTAGCAGTAAAGTCACTCAACCTTTCCATTTTCACTCAGGGATCACCTGTAGTCTGGGTCTCTCTCCAAGACTGCTGTGTGTGTGTTACAGCATAATCCAAGGTCATCCCCATGGCTGTTTCAAAACACCCCAACTTTTATCTTCTTCACAGGGGAGGGTGTTGAGACAGGGCCTCCCCCTAGCTCAGGCCTGCATGGGACTTACTGTGTGGCCAGGCTGCTCTTAAGACTACTTACTCCTACCCCATCTTTCCAGGATCACAAGCCTCAGCCACCATGCCCTGACTCCAAATTTTATCCTCTTTTTTTTTCTTTTTTAAAAACTGTAACTTTTGGGTGTTTCGGCTGCATGACTGTCTGTCCACACATACATGCAGTGTCCTCAAATGCCAGCAGAAGGCATTAGATCCTCTTGCACTAGACTTCCAGTGGTAGTGAGAGGCCATGTGGGAGCTGGGAATTGCACTTGGGTCTTCTGCAAGAGTAGCCAGTGCTCTTAACTGTTGAGCCATCTCTCCAGCTCCCAGATTTTATCTTTTAAGCATAAGAAACTCCTTTACCGCCTTCAGTAAACAATCAGCCTGAAGCTCTTCTACGTTAACACTGCAGCTTTGTGCTGCATACTTACCCAAGAACTCTGATGTTTGTTTCAAAGACTGACACAACCACATCATTATCTAAATTAACATCTCGTAAGACTTTTCTCACGGCATCTTCAAATTCCTTAGTTTTGTTTAAAACCTAGGAGAAGAAAAGAATGAGATAAAAGTCTTTTCTACCATGCCAAGAAAAAAAAACTATACTCAGAATGAGACACTAAATCAATGTTAGCATACTTTAAGACTCAGAAAAATGATGCACACAAAATAATATAACCCTTAAGTATATTATAAAAAATATGATAATGTCTAAAACTGAAAAGTTAAGTGCAGACAACAGAGCATCTTTGCACACTGATGTACGTTCAGGGCTTTAAAAGACCCATCAAAGGAATTCAGAGTAGACTCAATACAGGCTGAAAATCTCTAAGCCCAAAATCTGAAATCCAAAATGCATCTATCTAATATTTTGTTGGCACCACTCAAAATGTTACAGATTTCAAGTATTTTAAGTATTCAAGTATTTTGGATTGCTGGATTAGGAATGCACAGCTTGTAAAGCCTAGGTCACGTTCCAAAATACAAACTTCCAGAACTGAGTGATTCAGGTAAAAAGATTCTTTTTCATACTTCGATGACAGACAGGGCTACATAGAGAACTTCTCCTTTTGCTACTTCTAGTCCTTCTTCCTCCAGTACTGTACATGTCTGTATACATGCATACACTGTCCATGACCGGCAGCTAGAGCCACGTCAGTGAGGTGTACTCTACTGGGATCTGGCTTCTCAGTCAGAACAAAGTAAACAGCCATCCTGCTCCTCAAGCACCATCTTAGAAACTAAGCTCTCTTGGGCTGTGAGATGGCTCAGTGGGTAGAGGCACCCGCTGCCAACCCTGGGTGCCTGAATTTAATCCCTGAGACCATAGGACAGAAAGAGAGAACCAACTCCTGCAAGTTGTACCACATACATACACAGAATAAACAAATACATAAATACGTAATATAAGAAATTGCCGCCGGGCGGTGGTGGCGCATGCCTTTAATCCCAGCACTCGGGAGGCAGAGCCAGGCGGATCTCTGTGAGTTCGAGGCCAGCCTGGTCTACAGAGTGAGTTCCAGGAAAGGCGCAAAGCTACACAGAGAAACCCTGTCTCGAAAAACCAAAAAAAAAAAAAAAAGAAATTGCCCACTCCAGAAGAAATCACAGTCTTCACCCGACTGAGCCCAAGCCTTCACCCTATGCCACCCTTACCCCCTTGGTGGCAAAACAGGCAGTGTACTATTATGGTAATATTAGGGTGTAAAACAGGTCCTGGTTTAGTTCTGGCTCTTTCCCTTTGGTCCCTTGTGATTCAAGTCAAGTTACTTCAACTCTGAGCACATTCCTTCATCTATAAAGGAAGGAGGACCGACTCTGTAGCACTGTTTTCTCGAATGTGATCATGTGTGTAAAGTACTTTAACCAGAGTGTCTGACTTAAGTGCTGACTGTCAAGTGTTTAATATCATTACTGTTATAATCATGCAAATCTCTACTCGTGACTCAACTGAAACCTCAGTGAGTTCTTGGAATGAGCTCTATGAAGAGGGGTCACTGTCATTACAAAGGAGGCTTTCTTCTTTCCATCTAGGGACATGATTAAATGTTATTTAGAGACTAGATGAGTAAAAGAAGTTTGCCTTTGACTGTTCAATCTTTTTGTTTGATAATACTTTGCAGTACTTTCTGAAATTTGATCTGATCCTAAGTATGAGAGATTCCCTAAGGGTGTGTGTATATGTGTGTGTGTGTGTGTGTGTGTGTGTGTGTGTGTGTGTGTGTGTGTGTGTGTGTGTCTAAAATTCAAGTAAAATTTAGGGCAGCCTGAAATCAAAGTCAATGGGAACCTGATTCTGAACTGACCAGTTTCCCTTCCCAGTCTCATAATGCACAGAAGTCCTACAGCAGCAAAAGCCGAGTATATGCCCTCCCATCCCTTGGGAAGGAGACACAACTGCTCTCTCCCACTGGCGATCCTTTTTCTTATCACCTTGTTAATCTCTGCGGTCTCCTCTTGAGAACTCTTCTAATTCACAGCCACACTTCCCTCCTGAGAGGCCCAGAAGCTTCTCCAAACACACCACAGGAGCACCAATGCCAAACTTCCAAAAAGTGGCTATCGTTGCCCATGATCAGCTACAGAATGAATTCTAACAGACTCACCATTTTATCTGTCTCTTTATCTCCTACCAAGTAACAAAAGGGCCTCTCCTTCCCTCCATTGCTTCTAATCTGTTTCGATAACTATTGCCTGTTCAGATTTCAGACTTAAAGGGGCCTGATTCTACAACAATAGGTCGAAACTAGTGTTTTGAACAATATGCATTTAAAAATCAAACTACAACAAGAAAAACTGACTTAACATATTATGTTACAAACAAAATAAAAATGGTTGGGTTCTATAAACTAATCACTATAAGTGATATGCTATGTTAGTATTTTCAAATTGCTAAATCATGAAAAATTTTTTAAAAACCCACCATTTAAAAGGCAAATTTATACTTGCATTGATTAAAAAAACATGCAAAATAATATCCCCACACTAAATGCAGGAAAACCTTTGAAAGTTCTCTGTTTCTCCAACTCTTCTGCTTAAAATCAAAAGAAAATATTTAAGATAATGATTAAAAATTCAAAATGAATTTGCTCATTTCCAATGCTATGGTGATCTGTAGCTACTTTGGTTATTCCCACTTGAAAAGACTGAAATTAAATATTTTATAAAATGGTATTTCATTTCTGGTGCATGCCTGTGCTTGTGTGTAGGCACACTTCGGCCGCAGTGCCCACGTCCAGGGCAGAGGACAATCTGCATAAGTCGTTCTCCCCTCTTCTACCAGGTGGGGCCTGCTCGTCAGGGTGTCCCGCTCGGTGAGCAACGCATCTCCTGGGCCATCTCACCAGCCCTCAAAACTCTGTGTTTCTAACAAGATCCCAAAGAATGCTGTTATTACTAGTCTAGGCTTCTTACCTTGAGAACTAATGCCAAACTCTTTAAAAAGATACAACCTAAAAAATATTACCTTGATAATAATCTGTGTTTACCCAATAAGAGAAGTTGACAGATTTCTAAATGTAGGAACATTATGCAGCCTAGAACCACCTTAGCTCTTTATGTTTGAGAGTATTTTATAAAACAGTAATGATAACTAAAGTCCATAGTCATGAAAATAAATTAAGAACCTAAGAGAGAACTGAGAGGGACTCTGCTATCTGAAGGAATAAAGCCAGAGTGAGGGAGAAATGCCAGCGCTCCTCCAGAGCTGTCACTCACTGCTCCTGGTCCTCCTCTCCCCATCCCAAAGTAGCCCTGTGGCTCATTCAGTTAGTTACACATAAACCGCATCCTTCCGTCTCCTAGGTGACAGCTGTACCTTCCCAGAGACTGTACAGCTCCAGAACATAAGCTTATGTCTGCCAGGATATTTTGTGTATCTTTTCTCTTTCTTCCCTTATGATATGCAAAAAACCAGGGACCACTAAATCAGAAATACGACATCTAACAGTATCTTTTTCATGGTTCTCATATAGCATACTATCATGGAATAAGAAAAGCAAAGCATTTTTCCAAATTACCTTCTTTAAAAGCTTCAACCACCTTACTCAAAGGCAGGGCAGACATCTGAGCCGACATCTTGAGAAGTCATTTGAGTAGCTCTATTATGCTACATGATTGTATTTGACAATAATTTGACATAACTCAGCAATATAAAGTTCAAGCTTTATCGAGAAGCAAAGATTTGAACATCTTAAATTCTTTCTTTCTCTTTTTTTTGGTTTTTTGAGATAAGGTTTCTCTGTGTAGTTTTTGGAGCCTGTCCTGAAACTCACTTTGTAGACCAAGCTGGCCTTGAACTCACAGAGATTCATCTGCCTCTGCGTCCCGACTGCTAGGATTAAAGGCGTGCGCAACCACCACCTGGCAAACATCTTAAATTCTTACGGCTTCTACTCTGTACATAGTATGCTGATTGCATTTATATTACTTGAGCGTGGATATCATTAAACTTATAAAATAAGCAATTCCAGGAAAAATGGAACTTACCACAAGAGTATCCAAAGAATCGATCAGTGTTAGGGAAAACCTAGGAAACAAGTGTAACAAGATATATAACACTAGAGCTTGAAATGCTCATCCATGAATGTGTAAGCAGAATGATCTACAGCCTACTGTAGTGTCTAATAAGCAGCTCCTCCATGGATCTACAGTGTCACGTGATATGTAAGACAACCTAACAATCTGAAACATCCTAGGTATCTTTGAGGATGCATAGAAACTTCATTGGCTCCTTTTAAAAGAAACAAAACATTAAAGCCCAATGCTAGGGGGCCAATCTCAGCATCATGAATAAATTAGTAATTATCAATCAAAATATATCACATCCATGCATATGCCGTGGCACCTTAGAACATGGTGATGCCCTCAGGTACAATTTAAAGACTACATCAAAGTTAAATAGTTTTTTAATGTCACATCCAGTTTAATAAGCTAATTTTTCTCAGATATAAGAAATAAGTTACTTTTTTAGAACAGGGAAGAATAAAAGACCTAATAGAACATTGAAGGCAGACTTCTTTGTCTTTCTTTTTTAAGGCATTCTTTAAAATCTTGTCCACTGTGCCTGTGAGAGGACTCAGTAGGTAAAAGTGCTTCAATTCCCAGGACCCACAGGGTCAACAGAGAGAACTGACTCCTGCAAATTGTCCTCTGACCTCCACCTGCACCACGGCACATATGTGAACACGCACACACAATAAACAAATACATGAAAAAAAGAATGGAAAGTTGGCAAAGCCTCTCCCAGTGGGACCTGGCTACTCTGAAATGCCATGCTATGCCTTATGCTCATACTCACTTTCCCAAGGCATCGTCTACATCACCCCGGCTCGGCTCCTGGCCTCTGACGCGGCCTCTACAGGTTAAAGGCATGAGTTCGTCAGCTGGGTAAGCATGTTCCTGCAGAAAAACCTTAATAAGTCACTAAAGAAAGTGAGAGAAAGCAGATACCATTTAGAGAATAGGACTGGTACTTAATAGGTGGACTAGTTACACAATTTGTAGACAATTTAAAGTGTAATTCATACTTGAAAAAAAACATACTAAAATTTCTTTTAAAAACTGATAATCTGACTTCCCTCCTCGAATCTCACTCTCTAGAAGTTACCACCATTAAAACCAGCCTTTAGCCTTTCAGATTTATTCATGTATTAATATACTAAAATACAAGCACATTTATCATTTAAAACATTTCTTTTGAGAGAGTCTCACTATATAGCCTAGGCTGGCCCATTACCCACAATTCTTCTGCCTTAGCCTTTTGAGAACTGGTATTATAAGTACATACTGCCATGCCCAGACAAGAGCTGGGACTTGAACAAAACTCAGATCAGTTTAATGGATCTTACGGAACACAGTCTTTTCTCCTGGTAATGAACAATAGTAGGGATGATATTCCAGTTTCTCATGCATATATGTGCACATACTGTTTTGTGTGCCAACCCGGGGCCTGAGGCATAGAGGCAAGCCAGCACTCTACCAGTGACTGACCTACATTCAGAAACTGTATTGCCATCTATACTCACTGGTCTCTGCTGTGGGATGGTCTGTATGTAAAATTGCTCTGATTGGTCAATAAAAAAAAACACTGATTGGCCAGTGGCTAGGCAGGAAGTATAGGCAGGACTAACAGAGAGGAGAAAAGAAAGAACAGGAAGGCGGAAGGAGACACTGCCAGCTGTCACTACGACAAGCAGCATGTGAAGATGCTGGTAAGCCACAAGCCATGTGGCAAGGTATAGATTTATAGAAATGGGTTAATTTAAGATATAAGAACAGTTAGCAAGAAGCCTGCCACAGCCATACAGTTTGTAAGCAATATAAGTCTCTGTGTTTCTTGGTTGGGTCTGAGTGGCTGTGGGACTGGTGGGTGACAGAGATTTGTCCGGACTGTGGGCAAGGCAGGAAAACTCTAGCTACAGGTCTCAATTTTGTTTTATATTTTACTCAAAACACAAGGTACCCCTGTGGTGGTCTGAATGGGAATGGTCCCATAGGCTCATATATTTGAATGTTTGGTCCCCAGTTAGTGAAACTGGGAAAGATTAGGAGGTGTGACCTTGTTGGAGGAGGTGTGTCACTGGGGTGTGCTTTGTGTCTCAAAAGCTCACATCAGGCTTGGTCTGTCTTGGTTTCTGTCTGCATAAAACTTTCAGAAAACATGTGAACTCTCAGCTACTGCTCAAGCCCCATGACTGTCTGCCTGCCTGCCACCATACTCTCTGCCATGATAATAACCCTCTGAAACTGTAAGCAAGTCCCAATTAAATGCTTCCTTTTATAAGTTGTCTTGGCCACAGTGTTTCATCACGGCAATACAACAGTAACTAAGATAACCTCACCACTCCAGCATGTTGGAATGCTTTAGAAATACTTTAATAACAAAGTGAAATTATAACTCATACTTACTGAGTACTTATTTTTCTACCCTCTATTCTATACATCAAAAAGTTTAATTATTTCAACAATCCTCTGAAGGAGATTCAATTGTCTTCATTTCACAGGGAAAATTAGGACCCAGGAAATCAAGTAAACCTATATTGAGCAGCTAACATGATGAATTCAGAATTGAAAGCCTGGTCACCTGACTTAGGAGCCCATACCCATATAACCAGGACTGACTCCTCAAAAGGTTGCATAGTATGGATACACTTATTTATTCTGGTATGGATGAACATGACGAGTGATCTAAAAACATCTGCAGAAATATTCACCTTTCATACATGTGTTATCTCTATGGATGACTTAACAATAGATATGAGTCAAGGAGATACTGAATTTTTTGACAGTTACTACCAAACAGGGTATCAATTTACAATTTACTTTACTCTTAGCATTTGAGATGATTGATGCTTTGTATTTTGCCAATCTCCTGGGTTAAAAAAAAAAGTCTCAAGCTCCAGCACTAATAAGGACACAGGCCTTCTTACATTAGCCACTCTGGAAAAAGGCCTGTTTATATTGCTTATTGTTCTAATGGCTACTTCTATTGCCAAAAGAGACTCATTAAGTATGGTCTGTAATATATAAGTAAATATCTTTTATCCTTTCTCTGTTTAGTTTTTAATTTCTGTTTGTAGTGTTTTCATTATAAGTTTTAAGTATGTAGGTAAATCTATTCATTTCTTCCTTCATGGTTTCTGGTTTTCAGGAATGCTGCACCAGGCTGCTCTGGGCCCTAGAAACATCTCGCGCACGCGCGCACGCACGCACGCACGCACTCGCACGCACCCTATAATTGTTTTTTTCTATTTGGAATTTATTTTGTTTCTAATGTTTAATGCTTTTTGTTCCCCAAAGGCCAATTTCCTAAAAGTCCACTTTTTAGAGAACTCATTCTTTCCCAATTATATGAAATACTGGCCAAATTATTGACGTAACTTAAGAAACTGGTTGTGACATAAGGGCCAAAGATGTCACAGAGAAAGTAATCCTGCAAAGGAAATTCTGGACATATTTCACGACACTAAAAGAACGAAGTATCAAATGCCTGCCGTTCATCCAGAATTAGAAAGGAATGCGAGGCCTCCGCACGCCCAGGAAGGTGCTTGTCCTGTGTTTTCAGAAACCCAGCACTGTCCATATCTCCTGGCCGCTCTTCATACAAACCACAAAGGCCTCAGTTTCCATTTTCAATACTTTAAACATTACACATACTAAATATTAGATCTACTATTTTTCATTTTTATCCATAGCCAGATAATTTTGATAAAGACTGTGTGCTCGGTGTTTCTGATCTCTAGCTTTTTCTTCTGCTACATGATGTGAGTTTGGAGTCTAAGTAACTGAGTTGTATGAGAGGTGTACAGAGACTCACACATGCAGCTGGGAATATTTCTGATGAACTTTAAGAATTAAGAACTAGCCGGGCGGTGGCCTTTAATCCCAGCACTCGGGAGGCAGAGCCAGGCGGATCTCTGTGAGTTCGAGGCCAGCCTGGGCTACCAAGTGAGTTCCAGGAAAGGCTCAAAGCTACACAGAGAAACCCTGTCTCGAAAAACCAAAAAAAAAAAAAAAAAAAAAAGAATTAAGAACTATATGGGCGCTGGGCAGTGGTGACGAACACCTTTAATCCCAGCATTTGGGAGGCAGAGGCAGGTGGATTTCTTTGAGTTTGAGGCCAGCCTGGTCTACAGATCTAGTTCCTGGACAGCCAGGCTATTACACAGAGAAACCCTGTCTTGAGAAAACAACAACAACAACAACAACAACAAAAAGAACTATGGGCAACTGAGTAAAAAACAAGTCACACAGCACACACATCAGACTACTCCTGGAACTCTGCACAGGAACACCCAGCAAGTGCAAGAAGACTGCAGAACCGTGCCTTCAAGTTTCTGAAGGAGAGAAAACATGGCTGTCTTAAGCATTCCAGGCTGCTCAGATGTTCTCCAAGGAGACAACGCAGCAGAGAAATAGGACACCTCTGAGGTTTTCAAACCCAGGAAACTTCCTGAGGAAATCAGCCACCAAGATGAGACTCAAAATCAAACTCAAGAATGAAGGACTGAGGCACCAATCAAAACTCAGGGGAGAGGGAGAGAAAAACGACGTGCTCAATCCCCTTGAGTAGAGCTAACACTGACCACAACACAAGTGTTAGGAACCTTCAACGCTCCTTGTCAAGAGTCTCCATTTTGGGAGATGGAAAGACCGATCAGCAGTTAAAGAGCACTTGCTGTTTGTCCTGCTTAGTTTTCTGTCAACATGACACAGTCTGGAGTCATTTGGTAAGAGGGATTCTCAACTGAGTAAATGTCTCCCGAAGATTGCCTGTAGCAAGACTGTAGTACACTTTCTTGATTACTGATTGATGAGTGGGCCCAGTTCACTAGGGACAGTACCACCCATGGGCAGGTGGTCCTGGATGGTATAAGGAAGCAGGCTGAGCAGGCCAGGGGAGAAGAAGTCAGTAAGTAGCACTCCTCTGTGACTTCTGCATTGGTTCCTCCCTCCAGTTCCTGCCCTGACTTCCCTGGATGACAGACCACTCTGTTAGGATTAAATAAATCCTTTCCTCTACAAATGGCTCTTGGTCATAGTGGTTGTTTGTTTGTTTGTTTGTTCGTTTGTTTGTTCGTTTGTTTGTTTGTTTGGCTGGATTTCAAGACAGGATTTCTCTGTTTTAGCCTTGGCTGTCCTGGAACTCGCTCTGTAGACCAGGCTGGCCTCGAACTCAGAGATCCCCCTACCTCTGCCTCCTGAGTGCTGGGATTAAAGGCATGCGCCACCACCGCCCGGCTTGATCATAGTGTTTTATTACAGCAATAGAACCGGCCTAAACGGCTGCTCTTCCAAAGGACCCAGGTTCAGTTCCTAGTTTGTAGAAGGAGGCTTACCACTACCTCTAACGCCAGTTCCAGGGTTTGACACCCTCTTCTGGCCTCAGAGGACACTGCATGCACGTGGTGCATTTAAATATACGCAGGAAAAACACTCAGACACATAAAAATAAATAAATCTTTTTAAAAATTCTCAATTTTATATACACTTGAGTGCATCGTTGCAGTCAACAACCCTGAATTTCTTTTTTTTTTTTTTAAGATTTATTTACTTATTATGTATACAGTGTTCTGCTTGCATGTATCCCCTGCAGGCCAGACGACGGCACCAGATCTCATTACAGATGGTAGTGAGCCACCATGTGGTTGCTGGGAATTGAACTCGGGACCTCTGGAAGAGCAGCCAGTATTCTTAACACCTGAGCCATCTCTCCAGCCCCAACACTGAATGAAGTTCTTAGCCTACTTTTTAGAAAAACTGAATGTTCCATAAAGACTCTTCCTGAGATGATTCTAAACAACAAATATTTTGACATAATTAGAATCCATATACAATCACCATATTCTTAATTTCAGACTGTATTTTAAAATTTTTAATAATATACATTTTCAGTATAAATTCCTAATTATTTTTGTATATCAATGTCAGTACAACTGATTCCCCAGAGTGCTTATAATTTTATTGCTTTGTTTTATAGTTAATACACATAAGTTATAAAAGTTAAAAAAAAAGCTCAAAGTTGCATTAATATTTTGAAAGTTCTTTTGGAAAAAGACAAAATGTTAATTTGCTGGTAAAAAGTTCCTTACTATTTTAAACCACTGTTTCAAAACCTGAACTCCAAATTAAATATGAAAATTCAAACCCTGAACCCGTCTAGATAATATAAATATCCACAGCAAATACAAAGAAGAATAATCAAAACAACTTTGACCTAAGGTGCAAAACTACTTCATGCTCTTTGTCTCCTGATTAAACATAAAAATAAGCCATTGCCTTTCGTCAGGTTAACCACAGAGCACACACTCCACAGAGTCTGCAGAAGGCCAGAGCAAGGCCTACGTGGCAGCGGCTGCCACAGGCTTCCGACGGCTGCCTGTGGACAGTCACTTCTCTCCACAACGTGCCGCCAGAAAAGGAGAAGCGGTCATGTGGACACACCAAGAGTCACGAGAACATCAATAACAGAAATGAAACTCAGGTGACAAGAGAGCCTTGCACAAACTAAATAGAGAATGTTCCTGACGAAAAGCAAAGGAGAAAAAATAAGTTAAGCTAAAAGCTGGTAGATTCTCCATATTAGATCTCAACTTACTCTGACTTTGGGGTGACAAACTCATGTACAGGGTCAGGTCAAAACACCAGCAGAAGACTTTTTAGTAACACTTATTATATAATTAGGCAAAGGGAAGACATTTCCGCCTACTAAAAACAACAACTAAAGTCATTAATCATATTATTGAGCCTAAGTAAGTGGTCAGGGAAACAATATTCATGGATTAAAGACTTAGTATTAAGAAATCAGTTTGCTACAAAAGCTGGTATGAGGTGTGCCCCTGAAATCCCAGCACTTGGAGGATGGAAGGAGGAGGATCAGAAGTTCCAGGTGGTCTCTGGTTACACAAGTTCAACACCCTGTCTCAGAAACAGAAAAAGAGAAAAAAAGAAATTCAACTAACACCAAAGAGAAGCTGGTGATGGCTTGAATAGAAGCTGGCAATACAGTTTTGAATTTTACATAGAAATACAAAAAAATCTAAAATAGCCGAAAACAATCCTGGAAAAGAAAAACAAAGCTAGCAGATTCACACTGCTGGAGCTGAAAACTCACCACAAGGTAACAAAAATTGGGCCAACATAGCATTGGTCTCAAGGAGCAACAAAGAGAACACAGGGCTTCGAGAGACCTATCTACCTACCTACCTACCTACCTACCCACCCACCCACCCACCTACCTACCTACCTACCCACCCACCCACCTACCTACCTACCTACTTATCCACCTACCTGCCTACTTACCTACCTACCTATCTACCTACATATCTACCTACCTACCTATGTACCTACCTATCCACCTACCTACCTAACCACCTACCTACCTATCCACCTACCAACCTACCTATCCACCTACCTACCTACCTATCCATCTATCTATCCATCTATCCATCTATCTATCTATCTATCTATCTATCTATCTATCTATCTATCTATCTATCTATTTATCCATCCACCTGGTCAACACATGTCCTTCACACAGGTGTGAGAGACCTATCTACCTACCTACCTACCTATCTATCTACCTACCTACCTATCTATCTACCTACCTACCTATCTACCTATCCACCTACCTACCTACCTACCTACCTATCTACCTATCCACCTACCTACCTACCTACCTACCTATCCACCTACCTACCTACCTACCTACCTATCTATCTACCTACCTACCTATCCACCTGGTCAACGCATGTCCTTCACACAGGTCAAAGCAGAGACAAGCCATTCATCCCAACGATGGTGTAACTAAACACTCACACCTTTATCTCATCATATGCAAAAATTAACTCAAAATGAGTCTTAAGTCTAAGAATAAAGTAAAGTTATAAAAACATCTAGAAGTTTTGTGACCTTGGACTAGGAAAGTATTTTTAGGAAACTATAAAAGCATGAATCTTTTTTAAAATGAAAGATTAAATCAGTGGGGCTGAAGAGATGGCTCAGTGGTTAAGAAAACTGGCTGCTCTTCCAGAAAACCCAGGTTCAATTCCCAGCACCCACATGGCAGCTCACAACTGTCTGTAATTCAAGTTCCAGTGGATTCACCTGCCTCACAAAGACATGCAAGTCAAACATCAATGCATATAAAAATTTTTAAAAAAGATTAAATCAGACTTGGTCACATTTTAAATTATTTCTACTTCAAACATCACTGTTAGAAAAATTAAAATTAAAAAAAAGAAAAATTAAAATTCAAAGTACAGACTGAAAAAAATATCCATAAGACATGATAAAGGTCTCTCATCTAGGTTATAAAATAACTTTTACAACTCAGTAATAACAGGACAAAGGACTTGATTCTAAAATGAACAAGAAAACTGTAACAGATGCTTCATCCATAAAGATACACGAACATAAAATAAATGCATGGGAAGATTTTCAACAGCATTAGTCATCAGGAAAAATGAAATTAAAGTCGCAGTGAAACACTACCACACACCCACTAGAATGGCTAAAATTAAAAAGACTTAAAAATATCACTCTTTGAGAGGATGTCTAGTAACTGAGCGCATATATTGCTTGTGGGAAATGCAAAATGAGAAGTCTGGCAGTTTGTTCTAAACTCACACTTACACTTACAGATGATCTAGTACTCTTTCTACAACATTTTTCTTTCTAGATTACTCTTTTGATGAATAAATGATTACAAAGAAAAACCTAGTGTAGAGTTTCAGATGGGAAAGATGATGTCCTAGTGGCAAGCATCACAGAACTGTACTCCTAAAAATGACTAAAATGGTAAAGTGTGCACTGTGAATATTTGTAAAAAAAAAAATTTTATTTATTTTTAACTAAAATAAATTTTAAAGGGGGAGGGACAATATTAAGTAGATGGACACAAATCTGGAAATCCAAAGTAACTGCATTTTAAAATAGCTCTCGTGGCTTAAAGAAAACTAGTCATCTGGGTGTGATGGTGCACAGCTGTAATCTCAACACTTGAGAGGTTGATGCAGGAGGATCACAAATCTGAGGTCAGCCTGTGCTACATAGTGAGTTCAAGGCCATTCTGTGCCACATATGGAGGTCGTCTCAGAACAAACAAACAAACAAACGAATGCAGCCAAAGTGACTATAGTACTGGGAAGATTCTACTAGTTGAAGAAATTATACTTTCCAATTTTATCTGTAATACTTAGGGGTCTAAAAAGTACACTTTTTTGCTAACAATTTGATTGCCCAGAGTAGCCAGGATAAACACTGGAAGACAAATATCATAATCATCATCACCATCATCATCCTCCCCAGGTTCGCAAGGAATTGCCCTGATACATATCATGTTATCATCTGCATTAATTTGGAAACTCAACTGAGCACAGATAGGCAAAACCCGTTACCAGAAGCCATAGAGTGACTATGGTCTAGGGTTAAGTAAGATTATGCAAGAACTGCCAAAACAAACATCAAATTCCACGTGATGTGGGGAGAAGAGAAAACCATCTGTGCAATTAATTCACTGAGAATAGACCACAGTCTTCTGGGGACCAAGATGGGTCACACGATCATTATAATGTCTATAGCCATGCCAATAACACAGAATCAGAAAATCTCTCAGAGTAACTCCAGGGATGGCAGACATGCAGTAATCTACCTGGAGCTGGCAAGACGTTCTATCAAGAAACAGTACACAGAGAACCTTGTATTTCATTAGCAGACAGAAAAATAAGCTTGATGAGTACATGCCCTGACAACGATGTGTGAGCACTCAGCAAGCTCTCTGTTTAACCTAGAGATACACACGGGGTTCAAATCTACATGAACTTTAGGACAGAAATTTCTTCATTTCTGGTTGTGGTTTGGTTTGGTTTTTTTGAGACAGGGTCTTAGCCCTGGTTGGCCTAAAACTTGATCTATAGACCAGGCTGACCTGGAATTTGTGGTGATCCTCCTGCCTCTGCCTTCTAAGTCCTGGGACTAGAGGTATGTGGTACTACATTCAGCTTACAGAAAATTTTCATCCCTGGCAAATAACACTTAATAATAACAGTTATACTTCTCAGCAGTAGTTATACACAGTGCGCCCTACCTGCCAGACACAAGCTCTAACTAGGCAATCTGTGTAAGATGACGACAGTCGGACCTGCACAACACTGTAAGGCAGGCAAAGGACTGACTCCATTGTATACAGAGGAGAAAACAGGCTCTGGGATCAGGTTAGCCTGTAGTGGGTAGCCATTCCAGCTTTGATCTGGAAGTTCCAATCCCCATTGAGACTTCGGCAACTGTCACGCCTACAAGGCAAGGCCAAGGGAGGCGCCTGGAGACCTGAGATCTGGATGGGCTGCGCTCGCTCTCGGTTCCGGGACCTTGGACGGTGGAGGTGGGCCAAGCAGAGCTCCAGAGAACACCGCTGGACTGTGATACACCTCCCCAGACCCCGTGACCTACCTATCTCTTAACTTGTAAGTCACGCCATTAAATAAATCTCCTTTTAACTACGTGGAGTGGCCTTAATAATTTTACCAATATTAGCCCTCCTCTTTAACCAGGTTAGTAGGCAGAGCTCCTCAGGGTATCCTCTTCCAGGTCCCAAGTTCATGGTCATAACTACACCATACTGCTGATCTTTGGAAAATGCCATTCTCCCCGCCCTGTGGGAGCCAAGAAGTCCAAGAAACTGGTCTAGTTGTAGAACAGGCTGAGGAAGAACACTGCCAACAACTAGTGAGAAACAAGGACAAGCTTTTTACATTATTAAAAGCCTATCGAGTAGCAGGCCCTTTACATTTAGCACAGGCCACCAATATAAGGAAGTCTATAGATCCTGAAATCCTCCATAACTTTCTATTTTAAAAGGTTACTAATTTTTTCTTTTGTTTAGAAGGCAAGATGTATCAAAATAATCAAATGCAAAAAACATTTGATTTCATTTTCACTAGAATTCAATTTAATTCTTTAAAAAATATTTAAATAAGCACTCAGGTGTTCAAGTACCATGCTAAGCACAAGACATATAAAAGCTGACTTTACTAAAAATTAAAAATAAAGAAGGGTCTCTGTTTTTTAAAAAAATCTTATGGTCTACAATAATCCTTTGCAATTGTCCCCATTTTACAAGACCTGACTCAAAGGAGTTAACTGATCAGTAAGGATCTAAGTGAATAAAAGCCAACACAGCCGGGCGGTGGTGGCGCACGCCTTTAATCCCAGCACTCGGGAGGCAGAGCCAGGTGGATCTCTGTGAGTTCGAGGCCAGCCTGGACTACAGAGTGAGATCCAGGAAAGGCGCAAAGCTACACAGAGAAACCCTGTCTCGAAAAACCAAAAAAAAAAAAAAAAAAGCCAACACAGAATTTGACATCTAAGACATCCAACCCTAAAACCTACATTGAAATCCCTCTCACTTCAATCTTATATGTAGTTACTTAGAGCAAAGTTACCCAGTTGGGTCACATTAGCAATAGGGGCGGAAAATCTTGGGGGGATGCCTTCAGTACTCACTCTGCCACAAACCCCATTGAGTGTGTAGTGATAGAACTTTCCACTATTTACCTGAAAGGGGTAAAATATTAAAGAGAGGTTCCTAAGGACCGGGGAGACGACGGCCCCATCAGGAAAGGGCTCGCCCCACAGCAGGAGGCTCTGAGATCTGATTCCCCAGAACCCACACAGAAAGTCAGACATGGCGATTCATGCCTATCCCAGCCCTGGGGAAGCAGAGACAAGACAGTCCCTGGAGTTCCCAGTCTAACCCAGTTGGGAGCTCCAGGATTAGTGAGAGCCTGTCTCAAAAACCTAAGGTGAACAGTGACTGAGGGAGAGAGCCATGCCGATCTGTTCTCCATGCACACACACGTGAGCACATAAACACAAATATACACACACAGTAAATAAATAGAACTTTTAAAGAGAGAGCTGTATTTAGAACAAAATGTGGCACATTCATCTGGCTGTCTATCATGTTGCTCAACTTTAGGATCAAAAGTTGACCTGTCAGAGCTGACTGCAACTTGAGGGTCTTGTAAGGGTCCATGTGGCTATCTCTACACCACTAGCCTAGACTTGCTGGATGAAGCTTCCCCCAAACAAAACTAACCAGGGGTAAGGGATTTCAAAGAAACACTAAAAGAACAGCTACATCACACCGAGTAGTAAGTTTAAAACCGTGTTTTCAATGTTTACATCCAAAGCTTCAGAACCATCACATTCTAGAAACATTTACCGAAAAGTCAAACCTCACTCTAACCAAGCAATAACAAAAGAGAACAAGAGTCAACAAATATGAAACATGTTTAAAACAGGGTCTGGAGGTAAGTGAGTGGTTAGGAGCCCCTTTGCCCTTCCAGACAACCCGACTTTTCTTCGAAGTACCCACTCTGCATGTCTCACAACCTCCTGTCTCTAACTCCTGCTCCTGGGGATTTGAGACTTTCTCCCGGCCTCTGCAAGTACCCACACATGGCATACACTCACACAGACATATAAATAAAGAAATATATAAAATACAAAAATATATAAAGAGAGGACTAATGATATGGATATATAATGATATCTGCCCTATACAAATGAACATGGATTTACTGAATCAGGTGAAAAGAATCTTAATAAGAATTAAAGTTAGCTCTCTGCCAAATTTTCCTAACTATATTTAGGCTATAATCATAAGAGACGTTCTCCTGGCATATATTAAATGTAAAAACAAGGAAATGAGAAGAAATCCTCAGCATAGCTTGATTAAACTCTTTACAAAATTACAAAAAATTTATATGCAAAACTTTCTTTTAAACTCTTAAAAATTTGCTTGCTATTTTATCTTCTTCTTTGTGCACTAGATCCCTAGAACCTTTTATCCATACCATTTCAACCTTTCCAGTGGAAACGGCTACCTCTGAAATACCTTGAAACAATGGATCAGCAGAATGCAAATGCACTCAATTCAGAATCCATATCATAACATCTGGACAGAGGTTAGGTGATAGTACGTCTTATGCAATGGCTTGTTTCATAGGGTTGTAAAGTAATGTAGTTTTTCTTAAAGGGCATCCCTTAAAGCCAGAGATAACATCTTTTCCCTGTTTACCTATGTATGTTATCAATTGCTGCCAGCACCTAAGTAAACTGCTTAAATACAAAGTTTCATGATCTGGTTTCAATTTCTTCCCTGTTCAATAAATTGATTCCCTAAGACTCATCACCAGGAATATTCTGCTCACTTACATTTGTCCTGCTTTTGAAACGCTTTCTTTAAAAACATACATTAGTAATTCAAGTTCCAAAGTTCCCAGCTGTGTACAGTCAGCTCATAAACAGTATGCACAGACAAGCTTCATACTTACCATATAGTTGCCATAAGCATGATCAAACATTTCCAGGACTTGATTTCTAATAGTGAAAAAACAGAGAGGGAGAAAGGTTATGTATATTCTATCTATTATACTTCAAGAACACAATTCTCCTTCATAAAAGCACACTAATTAAAAAAAAATACTTTAGATAGAAGGATACCACAAAGTGAGCAGAGAAGTCTTTATTACCTCACCATAAGCTGCGGAGCCAGACCTTTACCATCCCCAGTCCTAGTAATTTATATAAAACTGTTGGGTTTTTTCTAAGAAAACTATTGAATGACCCATGTCATAATGGCAGAGAAAGAGAGCTGGTCTTGAACACTACAGCTATTAACATAATTATGTAACCTATTCTTGGAGTGGGATGTTTCCAGACAACTCCTCAAAGCAACAATTATTAGTACCATTTATTGTTTGTTCTATATATTCTATTAAGGATGGGGTGGGGTGTGTTACACTAATATGAACTAATATTTTCTCAAGCCTGTGCCCTTCCCATTAAACTGAGTAAAACCACTAATGCCTAGTTTAAGTACATACTATGTTTGTCTCAGTTCCAAAAGATACACTTTCTGGCACACTCTGCTCTCTTAAAAACACTCTCCAAAAGTGGAAACGTTAAAGCTCAAAGGGAGACCTCCAGCTTTCAGGGAGCCGAGGCTAGACGATCACAAGTTTAACATCAGCCTGAGCACAAGGAGGCGCAGAGAAGAGAAGAGAAAAGAGGATTCTTTCTCTAAACTTCCAATACAGTGGTTTAAGACGGAGGTTTCAGGCGCCCAAGCCAGATTCACCAACTCAGACCGCAAAGGTCTCAGGAACTAAGGACCGAGTCTCACAATGAAGCGTTCTCATGACCAGGCCTCGAGTGCTATTACAAAAGTTAATGTGAGAGCCAGACAGAGCCAAATCCAATAATCAGCAAAGGAAAACAGCAAGACAAGTACTTACTAACTCCTCTCCCCAAAGTTCCACTTACTAAAATCAGGACTAGGAAAAGAAGTCAAGAAAATGACTGGTTATATTTATTTTCCTTCCTATTATACTATATTGTCAATTCCACAACAACGGGGGATGAAATACTGATAATAATAAAGCTAGCAGGTAGAAAAGCCTCTAATATCCAGCCCTGGCTGTAATGACCAACAAGGTCAAGTACACTTCATTTTAAGACCTAAATAGTCCTGACAACTTCTTATAATCATTTTAAAAATGCCTAGCCATTAAAAACAAGACCTTGGCTGGCAAGACAGTTCACTGGGTAAGAGCACTTGCCCCAGAGCCTGGCAATCTGAGTTTGATCCCAAGAACCCACATGATAGAAGGAGAGAGTTGATTCCTGCATGTTGCGCTGACTCCATGTGCCATGGCAATAAACACAAATGTAATAAAAAAAAAATTTATAAAGGTCTCCCTACTACTGTGTTAGAACATTGTAAATTTACATAGGTCCAGAGGATTTCAGGAAATTAAGGAGTTACTTACAGAATCCCTCTAGACACTCATGGTGCAAATGATAACTGTCTCTCAAACAGCAGCAAGGCCAGGCCCCACAACCTGCAAGCACTATCATAAAATGGGATATGCAGACTCTTCCTTCCTTGAAGCAGGATAAACGATTACTGTCAAGAAGAGAACTTTCTTGTCACTGGGAATGCGAGAGCCTAGAAGTGCATCACAGGTGAAAAATTCTAACTTGCTAATTCAACTTTGAGAGCTATGAATTTTCCAAATTATGGGTAAATTATGATTGCATATGAAGACACATACAATCAGCAAGTTCCACAATATAAACTTTAAAGTGGGTATATCTATAGAATGGCACAGTGACTATATGGAACAGTTTAAAAGTTTTTATAATTTTATATCTATTTAACAACTGTATAAGATATATTGGAAATCTGACCCCCCCTTTTAAATTGTTTTTATTCTTAAATAATTTCTATAAATCAATTGTTTTCTAAAGTCACACTGCCTCCCAATATCAGCAGTAACTGCATTGATCTATACTAGCTGATAACCAAAAATATTAGCAAAATCTCTTGTCCTGAAAAAAAATTCCATGAAAGACAAGACTATATATATTCCAGTGTGTGTCACACACACACACACACACACACACACACACACACACACACACACACACAATCTACACCTTATTGTTTGAGACAGGATCTCTCTCTGAACCTGGGGCTCACTGATTTGTCTACACTGGCTGTCCAACGACTCATATAAAATTTTTAATAAAAAAGTCAAATAAAATACTTGCAGCCATACTAGAATACTTTCCCCCAAATCTTAAGGAAGTACGGCACTGTGCATACATGAGCTATGAGGTCAGACATAGGCAAAAACAAAAACAAAACAAAAATCTGACTCTACCTCGTATCAGCTTTGAGACTCTATGAACAAGTTAACCTTGGATCTCAATTTCCTCATTTGCACAGTGGAGATAACATCCACCTTGTGGTGCAATAACAGTTTTAGATGTGGCGTGAGTTAAATGCCAATGGAGTGGGGAAGTCTAATAATACATTAAACTCATAAAGATCATTGGTAATTTGTTTGGACAGCTGACACTTCATCTTCTTGGCCTCAGATTTTCATTGCTCTTTTATTAAAAAATTAATACAAGTCTTCTGCAATGACTGAAATAAAGAAGCAAATATATTAGAACCTAATGGCTCCACTTCCCTTCATCCTAACATTATGGGATAAGTTACATTTTATTTTTTTCTAAATTTGGGTAACTTTTTTTCTTATGAAATGGTTCAGCTACTATTTATATATTATCCTTCAACTTGCTTTAGTTTTTTTTTTTTTCCTTCCTTATTATCGTGGTAATAGGTCCTGGATAGACTTCTAATTACAGAACTCTTTCTAAATGTATGAACATTATTCCACAATATAGAACCAAACAGCATATTCAACCATTTCCCTTCCAGGAACTGTTCTGTTCTTTCAAAATGCACTCCTTTATACACTTATCTCTAACAGTGCTTTATATTTCTGTAGGTAGATCCCCAGAGAAAGACACGAGTCAAAGAAAAAGCACAATTTTTTTTTTTTTTTAATTCAGGAGTTGCTGTCAATAGGTCACACGAATTTACACTCCTACCAAGCCTTCTCACATCTTCACTAACCAGTGCTGCATCCTGGTGGTGTGTGCTTATTAACCAGACAAGCAAAACCCACCCACCTCACTGTTTTAATAAGCATCTCTCACAATTAACTCTTTGTGCTACTGACCCGCACCCATTTCCTCTTCTCTCACTTAACTGTTCACGGTTTTGCCAATTTCTACAGATTCTCCACTTTGCTCTTACTCATCTGTGCCGCTCCGGATGTATGAGCATTACTGAATTAAATGCCACAAATAGAGTACTGCAGCACTTTCGAGATTCATGAAACTACTCTAAAGGGGGGTACACTCAACCGAGGCCTTTGAATAACATCAAACCGCCTGCCCCAGGCCCAAATGCCCTGTAGGAAGAAACCACAGCAAAGGGATAGAGGAATCGGAAAAGTTCAAGCTCCAAGTGAACGCCCCTTTTCCTTTAACAGGTGTAAACAGCGCAACATTTTCCCGCTGGGAGCTCGCTCGGGCTGGGCGAGAACTCCAACCCTCCTCCGCCAAAAGGCGCCCCTGGAACTCCTGCTACCCAGGCGGTAGCCCCTCCACCAGCCCGGCACGGCAGGGGCGCTGACACCACACGGCACATGTCACGGGCGGCCCAGGAGACGCCCGACAGCCCCCCGAGGTCACGCCGTGGGGCTCGGCTCCCATCCTCCTGGACCCTGTCCACCGCACCGAGGTCCTCCAGCCTCACCAGCTGTTCCAAGTCACCACGGGAAAAAAAAAAAGTCCACGGCGCGCCGGAGGCGCAGTGACAGGCACCTCGACGGCTGCTGGCAGCCTCGCCAGGAAACCCACCCGGGCAGCCACGCACCCTTACCCAAGCTTCTGCTTCTCTTCCCTACTCATGGGCGCGGCCCTCGCCGTGCACACGGACGTGGCCAACACCAGGCAGAGAGAGGCCGTCGCTGCCACCAGGCTCCATGGCGCTCGCTGGGGGACCCGGCACCCACAGCCCCGACCGCCGCCGCCGCCGCCGGCTTCGCTCATGGCCCCGCGGTTCCGCGCACGCGCAGCTGCTACACCCGCACGGTGGGCCACATTGCGGGCTGCCGGCGGCGAGGAGGCTGCGAGCCGTGTCGAGGGCGAGCTGCGGAGTGAGGCCGGCGGCCGCCGGCGCCAAACTGTTTGCCGAAGCCACCGAGCCGGTCCCCAGCGCCAGCGCTGCCACCACCCTCCGCCCTCCACGGCCCAGAGCACCGCCCCCAGCTTTCCGGTGTCGTAGTCTAGGAAACCGCCTCCCCCAAGGCTACTTCCGGGTAGGGCAGCCGTGGGATAGCCTCAGGACCAATGGAAACAGCCTCGGAGAGGGGCTGGCCACAGCCACAGGACGGGACATTGGCCAGGAGAAGCGGGACGTGGACAAAAGGCGGGACTGGGCAGGGAGCTGGCCCTTCGACCCACCTCCGACCCCAGGAGTTGCCACCTAGGGACTACTAGTCCCAAAGTGCACCGCTTCCTTCGCCCTGCCTACAGCCCCATGCGCAGGCGCCTTGCTAAAATTTCTGCCTGGTGGCGCACTGCGTTCTGGGACTTGTAGTCCGGTCCTGTAAAGGCCACGCAGGTTCCTGGCGTTCTGAGTTCCACGGTCCCACCAGCGATCCTAGGTGGACCGCACAGTCCCGGGGAGTCCTCAGTTATTTGCCCTTCTCTCCCTGAAGATGTTTCCCTGAGAGCTGACAGAATGAGACTTGTCCCCAGGTCGGTACCCTATTCCTTGAGGAACAGTGGGAATAGTCTTCTGCCCTGGGGGAAATAACAAAACAAACAAGCAAACAAAAAAAACAAAAACAGCAAAATGAATGGGACCTTTGACGACAGAACCACGTGAGGGTTTTACTTTCATTAGCGCACTCTTCTCCACTCTAATATGTAGATATCAACGTTCCCCCTTTTGCATACGTGGAAACCTAGGCTTGAGAAAGTTGGCAAACACTAATCTCACTCCTGGGTTACACTCCAACCTCCCTCTGATTCAGAAGTCCCAGCAACTAAGCAGGACCACAAAAATGAAGGAGGGCAAACAAAGTTGAGGACATGATTAATAATAGTTATCTAAAAAGCCTGTGGAAGGAAGGAAGTGTAGGATGCAAATGATTTTTTTTTTTTTAAAGTTTAATGAAGACTGGATGTTGTAATGAGTTGCAATGGCTGATTCGCAGGCTAACCGTTGGTAAAACGACAAGCAGGTTTGTCTTGCAAAAGCCCATTTCTTTCTCTTGTGATAATTCAGCAGGTGGCTTCAGAATGGAGGGGCTTGGGTGTGACCTCTGTGGCCACAGTAAATTCCGTATTTGTTCAATCAGCAGTATGCGGCTGTCCTGAAACCTCTTGATTTGAATGCCTTACCAGTTATGTCTTATCTCTCTGACCATTCGGGTGACAAAATAACCTTTCTTCCTTCACGCCTCCTTCTCTACTTTCAAAAATGCAGGTGTTTCCTGAAGGTTTTCCTTTTACCCCTTTGCTCTTTGTACTCTGGGTTATTCTTCAGTGATTTCTGGTATGGATTCAGCCGCCTTATCTCTCTAGTTGATTTCTAGATTTATATCTGACCTGATGATCAGACCTACATTCCCATCCAGTTTCCCTTATGTCTAGTCCAAGAGAAACTCGAGTGCAAAATTATTTAATATTTCAGAACCATGGTTACTCATCTTCTTTCCTAGTGTCCAACCAGTTGCCAAATAACATAGATTTGTATCTCTGCTACCTTCCAGACCATTGCCTTTCCATTCCACCTTTGCTCGGCCCTAGATCTCATTATCTCTTTGTTAAGCTATTGCAGCAGCTAAGTGATTGCCCTACCACCCTGTTCTCTTCCACACTATCACAGAGGAAGCATTCAGGCACATCTGCAAACACTCCGAATTCTTCCTCTGTGGAGTCCATCTGCCCCGGCCCTCAAGTTCTACGCAACAACTAAAGAAATTCTCACACCATCTCCTTTCTTTTTCTTTGCTCTGGTATCTCCTCTGTTACCCTGTAATCTTTGTCCACCAGTCACAGCCTGTTAAGACTTGGCTTAGATGCCATCCCCACAAAACCATTCAAAACCTTCCGGAGAGCTCCAGTCACCCTCCACCCTGTGGACTAAGCTTTTTTGGGGGGCCACCAACCAGCTCCCAAATCATGACACAGGGACTTATTATTAGTTGTGAATGCTCAACCTTATCTTAGCTCTTATTTTCATCTGTTTCTCGTTATCTACTTTTTGCCTCGAGGCTTTTTACCTTCCTTCCTTCCTTCCTTCCTTCCTTCCTTCCTTCCTTCCTTCCTTCCTTCCTTCCTTCCTTCCTTCCTGTATGTCCTACTTTCACTGCTTCTTGTGTCTGGCTGGCTGGTGGCTGCCTGCCTTCTGGCCCCAGGCATCTTCCTCTCTTTCTCCCTTGTTCTCTTCTCTCTCTTTTGTCTAGATTTCTCTTCCTACTTATTCTCTCTGCCTGCCAGCCGCCTGTCCCTCTTCTGCCTAATTATTGGTTGTTCAGCTTTTTAGTAGACCAGTGAGGTGCCTTAGGCAGGCAGGGTGAAACAAATGCAACACATCTTTAGAAAATCAAGCAAATGTAGCACAAACAAATGTAACACACCTTTACACAGTTAAAGGAATAGTCCACAAGAATCCTGTTCTTCCACTGTACTCTGTGTCTTTCTTAGTGCAGTGCCCTGTGCACTGGATTGTGACCATTTGAAGGGTGTTAAGCAGCCTGTTCTAAAGAACCAGTTTATTCTGAAATGCCCGGTGCTGTGTCCCTCCACTATAGATGTTCAGGAAGTATCGAATGTATTCATTTTCTCATTCCTTCAGTTTGCTCACTATAAAGTGGGAATAATAAGATCCTTCCATGTACTCGTCTAGGTGCTGTGAAAACACATGAGCTCATTTCTGAATGATGTTTATCCCTTTTACAAACCTGCAGTCCTGTGTTGCTGCCATCCCAGATCCTCTTTGGCAGCCTTAATGATGAAGTTAGCTAAGTAAATAAATATCCCGGAGTTGGTCTTGGCTGTGGCGTAGAGAACAGGACCTGCCAAAGGTCAGCGCCAATCATCTAGTATTTGAAACTAAAAACAAAGACAGTATAAAAATACTCAGTGTCTTTCAGATATATTTTCAAGTCAGTTATTTGGTGTGGCTTATTGACAGTAACCCAATTTTTGTTCTTGTTGTTGTTGTTGTTGTTGTTGTTATTTTAAGTCTTTCTGATGTTCTAATCCTAAAGACTTCCGAGCCTTTGGCTTTCAATAAGACATTAGCCATCTTGTTAAGAAACAATATACTGAAGAGGAAGTACTGGCCTCAGTGTTCATCATTTGCTGTATTTTTGCTTGTCTCCAAGCTAACACTGCATTTTTAAAGGGTGTAATGAGCAGCCAGAACACATTCTTTGTTGACTTGCTGAATAATAAGCATCCTTTTCTCCCTACTGTGATTCAGTTTCTAGCCAATAGTTGAGTCCATTTTTCACTAACCTCTGCAAAATCATAAATAGAAAAATCTGGTGTGACCTAAAAAGTATTGGAAGTTAACATCTCTAAGCTGGAACCCATATTCATGACAGAAATACACTCACAAAATATATTTCAAAGTAGATCCCATTTTAACCCATTCATTAATGGAAACAGGAATTATTAGTTATTTGGCAACTTATGGGGTCTGGAGAAAATTGACATTCATTAGTTTAAAAACTTATACATTAGTAATTTTTTTAGTTTTTAATTTTTTAAAAATATGGGAGTTAATTCAGAGAGCTTGGAGTTGTACATAAAAAAATATTAGTGAAAAGCACCAAAGGGAAATAAGAGAGAAGGATTTTTTAAAGAATATAAGACAGATTTTTAGATGCATAGAGCCCATTAAAAACGATAACAAGGGTAATTTATAAAGTGGTGCCCTTTAACCGGTTAAGAGTTTGTTTACACAGCCTTGTATCTTATGCAAATATATGTTCCCTTTCCTGCCTGGATGTGTCAGAGGTTAGGAGGGATGGTGTGTAGAAACCATATAGACACAAGGGAGAGGCTTCACTTCAACTATTATGGCTCAGGGAGAGTCCTGAGAGGCTGAGACCAGATGTACGAGACTGGTCACAGAACAACAGTTAACCCTAAATTCTTTAACTCTACAGGTCTCGTTACCCCCGAAATGGAATTTGGATGTGGTTATTTTGCCATTCTTCGAATGACTTCCCATTGAGTTCCTCTTTCAAGATTCCCATTAGTTGATAATGTGGAATTTACGGGGCACTTTTCTTCTCGTGAACCCAAGCCTATGTCCATTAAATCAAGGCAACATTTGTTCTACACTTACATTCTGGGACTCTACGGCTCCAGAAGGGGCATTTCATGAAAAGTACTCAGTAAATATTATGGATTGTCTCTCCCAAATGGCTGACTGGCTTATCCAAATTCCAGAAAGGGAATGAGGAATTCAGATGACTCATTCTCACTCATGATTTTAAATCTTCAGAACTTCAGATTATTCTCATCTGTTTCGTGGTCACCAGTCCCAGCTCTCATATGTGAACACTTGTTCCTTTAGTAACTATTTGCCATTTACTCTCTTTACCGGAAGCAAAGCCCAGTTTTTATTGCTTCCACTCTGGGCCCTAAAGCCTCATTGGTCCCACCAACATAGTTCTCACTTACAGTTAAGAGTAGCCACGATTTTAAGTCAGTACTGCTCAACCGCCTCCCACACAGGTATCCTGGAGGCCAAGAACAGTGGTTCAGGGCCCGCGCTGCTACATTTCACCCGTACTCACTTGTGCTAAGTGTTAAATCCTTGTGTCTCAGCATCTCTGTTTGTAAAATAAGGCTGACTTCACAGCTCTTCAGGAGGGGTTAAATGACTTGGTATTGGTACCTTTCTTCTAGGGCCTTTGTGACGGTAACAAAATTATGTGCGTACACAATATGTAGAAACTTCCAGAACAGATCAATAAGTAGTAGTTACTGATATTTATCGTTATTATGGAGTAGAAAGACAAAGTTGCCCATGATGAGAGTAGGTGTCAAGGGTGGGTGTAGGTGCCCACAGCCCTGGTTCCAGTCTTACTCCACATCTTATCCACTCCCTTGTTCTGCTGACCGCAGGTGGCTACTGCAGCCTCCCTCTCCTAAACCCTAACCCTTCGGGACCTCATGCTACTCAGTGAACCACAGATTCTGCCATGGAGACCCCCCATGAGCTACAGAGCCTCACCCCTGTTTTGGAGTGACTGTGCATGTATGCAAATGTACAGTACCCTTCCTTCCTCAGAAAAGGGGGCCTCACCTGTAAGGCATTTAAAGTTGGAAGAGGAAGAGGGGTTGGAGAATGGGTATAGTCAGAAAGTCTTGTAAGCTTTTGGTCTACATGATTTTTTTGGGTTTTTTTGTTTCTTTTTAATTTATTTTGTGTGAATGAGTGTTTGCCTGCATGCATGTCTGTTCCCATGGAGGTCAGAAGACGGCATGGAATCTCCTGGAACTGAAGTTACTGATGATTGTGAGCCACCATACGGGTTCTGTGAACCAAACTCAGGTCCTGTGGAAGAGCAGTTAGTGCTTTTAACTACTGAGCCATCTCTCTGGCCCCTATGTGAATTTTTTTTAGTCTTGTATGTATGTATATGTTGCTTGCTTGGGTATGTGTTCATGTGTGTATGTGTATGTATATACAGGTGTGTGTGTGTGTGTGTGTGTGTGTGCAGGTGTGTATTTGTGTATACAAGTGTGTGTATGTATACAGGTGTGTGTGTGTTCATGTGTGTGTACAGGTGTGTGTACGTGTGTTCATGTGTGTGTACAGGTGTGTGTGTGTTCATGTGTGTACATGTGTGTATGTGCATGTATGTGTATGTGTGTATACAGGTATGTATGTGTATGTATTTGTGTGTATGTGTATATACAGGTGTGTATTCAATCACATGCAGACCAGAGGTTGACATCAGGTGCTTTCCTCTGTTGCTCTAAACCTTATTTTCTGAGAGAGCCCACTGACTGATGAAGACTTGCAGACTAGTAAGCTCCAGGGACCTATCTGTGCCTGCCTTCCCAGTACTAGGATTACAGGGACACACACAGCCAGGCACACACCACAACCAGGTACACACCACAACCGGACACACACTCCAGCCATGCTCAGTCTTTTCCATGGGCACTGGGCACCTATACTCAGGTCCCCATGTTTGTGCAGCAGCTGCTTTACCGACTGGACTGTGTCCCCAACCCCTGCTTTGTTTTTATAAAAGCACATCATGGGACTGGAGAGGTGGCTCAGCAGTTGAGAATTTACACCGTGCCTGTCAGGTCAAATTCCGTTCCCAGCACCCACAGCAGGTGGCTCACAACCTGCTGCAACTCCAGCTCCTGAGGGACACACACACACACACACACACACCACACACACCACACACACCACACACACACACACACACACACACACACACACACACACACACACACATACCACACACACACACACACCACACACACACACACACACACACACACACATACCACACACACACACCACACACACCACACACACACACCACACACACACATACACACACACACACACACACACACACTAAAAATAAGTAAATAAAAACAAGTCCTGATACTTGTCAAATTTTGAAGCTTAATATTTTTTACTTTCTTCTTCAGCTTAAAGTTATATAAAAACAGTACTTTTTCTATTTCTTTTCCAAATATATTATTGAAAAGTTAAGTTACTTTTGTCAGCGTTTAGGTTTTTGTTTTTAATATATAAGCAAAGCTTTTAATATTTTAAGTGATAGCCAGATATGGAAGATTAGTTAGGATTTAAAAAAAAAAAATAGCAGGTCTTGGGTGTGGTGACTCACATCTGTAATACCAGCGTTTGGAATGCTAAGACAGGAGAATTGCCATGAGTCCAAGTCCAGCTTGACTACATAGTGAGTTCCAGGATAGCATGGGTATTGTATTCCTGTTTGCTGGGGAGATATGGGCAAACAGCTAGGAATGATTCTACCCAAACCCAGCGTAGGGAGTTTATTGGGCTTACTTCCAAGTGCACGAGTGACCCCCAAACAGCTGTAATACTTACATTACAGCCCAGCATGGGTGGTGACCTCCAAACACCCACATAGATAGAGGCCCTTCTTTAAGCTTCCACCAGCTCCTCCCAAGACCATATGCAGCTGGGGGAGGTATGCAGGAGGGAGGGAGCGACTGAAATCACAGGTGAGGGTGTGATGACCCCCCAGCTTTCCTGTGAGGGACCTCTCTTTGGGGTACTGACACCTGCTTTCACTAAGATGGGAACAGCCGTTATGGTGTCAGCACAGCATTCCACAACACTGAGCTACAGAAAGAGACCCTGTCTCAGAAAACAAAAACAAAACAAAAGCTCAGACATAGTTCTCAGTCTCTTTGCAGGCTAATCTCCTTGTGGAATCAGCCTACCACTGAGATACAGGATCGCATTTCAGACTTGGAGAGGTGTGGTTTTAGATACCACACCCCCCTTTAAAGTTCATCTTTTTTTTTTCTTTGCATCAGGTATGAGCTTGGCACTGCGGCACGAAAAGATATAACTGTCAGCTCATCCCTGAAAACTGGGAGATTTTATTGAATATTTGTGCAACTAATCGATAAGCAAATTTTACCTTCAGAACCTTCTTAGGCCTTCTGTGGGGGCTTGCAGCTAGTTTTGGTGGCAATCGTTCCTAGAATCCTGCTTATCCTATGCCACGTGAGATCATTTCCAGTTTATGTGGCATGCCTGTTCATACACCTGTACATTGGGCCTACTCCTAAGTGTTTAACTTTGAGTAGTGTGTGAATGAGATGTATTGTAAGTCTAAGACCTAGGTATAGCACTTATATTGTGTATAAAACAGTTTCTCAAAGATTCAGTTACAAGTTGTATTTTTTTCTCAATGTAAATGATCAAATGAAGTGAGCAGAGGTTCCAGATGTGAATCTGGTTAGTTTAAAAGCAGGGAATAACTGTTACCCACAGTTTGTGCTGACTAGTTTTCTATGAACTTGACATAAGCTAGAGTCATCTGAGAAGAGGGTACCTCGACTGAGAAAAAGCCCCGACCGAATTGGCCCATAGGCAAGCATGTGGAGCATTTTCTTGATTGATGTGGGAGAGCCCAGCTTATTGTGGGTGGTGCTGTCCCTGGGCTGGTGGTCCTGGGTTCTATAAGAAAGCAGGCTGAGCAAGCCATGAGGAGCAAGCCAGTAAACAGCACCCCTCCATGGCCTCTGCTTCAGTTCCTGCCTCCAGATTCCTGTCTTGAGTTTCTGCCCTGACTTCCCTGGATGATGGACTTCAAGCTGTAGGACGAAATAAATCCTTTCCTCCCCAAGTTGCTTTTGGCCATGATGTTTTATCACAGCAATAGTTATCATACAAAACTACTAGCTTGCTTTCAGCCAATAATTATAGTGGTCAAATTACAGGAGTCAGGAGAAAAACAACTACTACCTGACGACCTCATCGCCAGTTAAGACAAATCTCAGGCTGAATTCTCTTGGCAAGCAATGGCAAGGTAACACATACAGCCCATTTGAGTTTGGTTAAATCCCAGGTTCTGTACTTTTAGGGTCTGCAGCTGTGGCTCACATGAAACATTCACTTGAGGCAGGTAGGACACACAGCAGCCTGTAATTCCAGCTTCAGGGCTCCTCCAACACCCTCTCCAGACTTCTTCAGGTACCTGTGCTCACACGTACACATAATTGAAAAGAAATCTTTAAACCGGGTAGCGGTGGCATTTACCTTGAATCCCAGCACTAGGGAGGCAGAGGCAGGCGGATCTCTCTGAGTTCAAGGCCAGCCTGGTCTACAAAGTGAGCTCCAGGACAATCAGAGCTATTCAGAGAAACCATGTCTCGAAAACCCCAAATAATAAATAAATCTTTAAAGAGAGGGAACACTGGGAAAGATAGGCAAGATCAGCTGGGCAAGCTGGAATGCGCTGGCTGTAATATTTTACCTTGAACCTTAGGTTTGGCTAGACCTGTTCTCTTTCCATAAACTACAGGAAGGTTTTGGGTGGTGGGGGATGAGCCAGGGAGTAGAGAGCAGGGGAGAATCACTAATCAGAATTAGCATGATCTGCAAGGGAAAATAAGTTTCTTCAGCAAAGAATGCTAAAAATATAGAGCACAGTATTGTGTGAAATTTATGCCTATTTGACTCTAAATCACAAGTCTCCATAATAAAATCCTTCTCAAGGAACAAGAAGTAAAAATCATTTTCTAGTAAAATTGCTTTCTACAGTTTAATGAACAATACGTAATAATGAGTTTATTATTCATTTCAGAGGATCAGAACTCACCATTAAAAATAAAACTTTGTGCGGGGCTGGAGAGATGGCTCAGAGGTTAAGAGCACTGCTTGTTCTTCCAAAGGTCCTGAGTTCAATTCCCAGCAACCACATGGTGGTTCACAACCATCTGTAATGAGATCTGGTGCCCTCTTCTGGCTTGCAGGGATATGTGCAGACAGAACACTGTATACATAATAAATAAATAAATAAATCTTAAAAAAAAAAAGGGCTGGAGAGATGGCTCAGCGGTTGGGAACGCTGACTGCTCTTCCGGAGGTCCTGAGTTCAGTTCCCAGCAGCCACATGGTGGCTCACAACCATCTGTAATGAGATCTGGTGCCCTCTTCTAGCCTGCTGTTATATATGCTGTATACATAATAAAAAAATAAAATCTTTAAAAAAAAAAAATAAAAAAAAAAAAATAAAACTGTGTGCAAAAAAAGATTACCTTATGGAAGACCATGTAAATAGTTGTGAAAGAGCAACTTTTTGTTATTTTTTGCTAAAACAATATTCAGTGTGCATAAGTCCATTTAATAAATACTTACTGAGCCAGGTATGATAGCTTACACTTATGATCTCAGCAGTCAGAAGGCAGAGACAGGAGGCTCCCCACAAGCCGGAGGGCAGGCTGGTCCACGTAGAAGTGAGTTCTAAGCCAGCCAGGGCTACATAGTGAGATCCTGTCTCGGTAATCCATAAATAAATAAATATTGATAAAATGAGCCTAACTTGCATGGTGAAAACAGCCTCTGGGTATTTGCAGTGTCATAAACAAAGTGGTAGTCATGGGAGTGTTTTTTCCTGGGTAGATAGGAGAATTAGCTTTCCACATTTTCCATTCTTTCCTCATCTAGGCAAGAATCCCCCTTACCCTCTGTTCTCATGTTTTCTTCCTGTAGACTAATAAGAAAACAATGGTTTGTGTCTTTTGAACTTTAAAATGATTCTGTGCGGGGCGCTTTGTTTTCATCCTTTAACAGTATCTTGGTGAGCACTGTTTGTTAGGTGTCTCCATTCCAAAAGAAAAAGGTAAGGTACCAAAAAGCCCTCCTCTCCCACAGTGGAGCTGAGTCTCAAATCCATGCACTCCAGCCTTGAAGCAGCCTTCAGTCACCCAGTACCTGGCCTCATCAATCCTTCCTGTGATGAGTTAGTATCCCCTACGCCTTATCAACTAAAGCAAAACTCTAAAGTTCATGTAAATACTGAGATTGCTGCTCTCATATTTAAAAAAAAATAGAAGGGGGCTGGAGAGATGTCATTAACATTAGTTAGGGGACATTTGTTCTTGCAGAGCACTGGGGTTTAATTCCCAGCGCCAATATGGCACCTCACCAACCATCGGTAATTCTAGTCCCAAGGGATCCAACACCCTTTTCTGGCCTCTGGGGGCACTGTGTACATGTGGTGCACAAAATACATGCAGATGAAACACCCCCACACATGAAAATTTTGAAATCAACATAACTTTACACCATTCGTAATATTTACTTGACGTATAGGATATTTACACTATCTCTAAATGAGTTTTTGTAAATAATGAAATACGTTTCATTAACTCAGTTATGAACTTACTCTCTTCTTCCGAGTTATAAGGCTCTCCCCGACCTGGAGCAGGGTCTGGGAGAGATCTCTTTGATAGGATACAAAGATCACAAAGCAGTCAATATCTGCCACCAACAAAATGCAAATAAGAAGCGAAGAGAGTGCAGGGAGGCGACGCCGCCGGATTTGATGACCTAACGCTCAAAAGGGCATCCCGCCTTCCTGAGCATCCTTTAATAGCTGCTGTGTATAAGCCGTGCTGAGCTCTTTGAGGCTTACATAAGGAGTGAGATATCAGAGAAACTATTAATAATTGAGCATGTCTTATTCATGTGGTAAATTAATAAACTTCAATAAATTATATTTACATCACTTGAAGCAGTATTTTCTGACCAACTCTGCTCCGTGATTTCAGGAAAATCACGGAAAATGATTATCAAATTTCAATTTTTAATGAAATCTGTACTTAGCATTGTCCCTTAAGGTAGTAAATACTCAACAGTGTGCAGAATTGAAAATAAGCTTGCTGATATTACTCTCAATAGTGATTATTGTCTTCATTATATTTGATTAATTTTTCCATTCATTCATTACTTCAGATATTTAGCAAGCATTTGTTAATAAGTAGCAATTTGGGATGAATCCCTTACATCTTTATTATTTAGGCGAGTGATTAAATGGTGTTGCCACTCACTCCAATGGAAACCATAGGGAAAAATGATGTCCATGTGACTCTGGACACCAAGTGAGGCCAATTATAAAAGACTTGAGCATTACCAACCACCACAAATGGTACTTATAGCCACAAGAAAATGGTTCTTGCCAGGCAGTGGTAGCACATGCCTTTAATCCCAGCACTTGGGAGATAGAGGCAGGAGGATCTCTGAGTTTCAGGCCAGCCTGGTCTACAAAGCTAGATCCAGAACAGCCAAGGCTATGCAAAGAAATCCTGCCTCCAACTACCCCCTCCCCCCAAAAAAATGGTTCCTAACCTGAAGATTGGGCACTCCTACGGAAGTCTATCAGTTGCTTCGGGATGTCCATGTCACCCTAAAATTAATGAATTAAATTGATGTCTGCATTCACAAATTAAACACATAGGAAATGAGACAATGCTTTATTAAGTCATTTATAAAGTTTCTTTTATGTAGTACACTGAACCATTCTCCCAAATAATGAAAGTGAACTCTGTACACAGGCAAAGTCGATGCCCACTTCCGTGGGGTGATTAAAGATGTCTCTGCCTCACTGTCTCTCCTGTCATGGTACACTAGTGCTCTAAGGACCAGTCGTTCTGGAAGCAAGTACATGTCACCTGGGTTACACTTTTTGGGATGTAAGCCACACTGGCTGTGTAAATTACTACAGAAATATTATTAATCCATATGATAACTCTTTCTTCTTTCCTATTGAAAGTAGTTTTTCTCATACAATATATTCTGATTACAGTTCCCTCCCAACTCTTCCCAGATCCTCCCAGAACTCCCCACCCACGCAAATCCATGCCCTTTTTCTCTCTCTCATTAGAATACAAACAGGCTTCTAAAAGTAATAAAAGGATAACAAACTGGAATAGGATGAGACAAACAAAAGAAAAAGACCCAAAGGAAAAGAATGAGAAACAGACACAGAGACACACACACACACGTTCGCACGCACAGAAATCCCACAAAAACACAGCATCAGAAACCATAATATATATGCACAAGACCTGTAAAGGAAAGAAGGGAAGGAGGGACAGAGGGAGGGAAAATTAAAGTAATGCCCAGACAAAGCAGTATGAGGCAAGGAACCTCCAAAAATACCATTGAGTTTGTTTTGTGTTGGCCATCCACTGCTGGGCATGGGGTCTGTCCTTACAGTAGTTGTATACCCAGTGAGACTCCACTGGAGAAAACTCAGTTTTCCTTTGCGGGCAGTTATCAGTTGGAGATGGCTTCTGGGTTAAGGATGGGGGCTTGTGTCCAGTTCCCCTCTCAGTGCTGGAACTCTAGCTGGCACAGACCCGTGCAGGCCCCGTACACACGGCCGCGGTCTCCATGATTTTTGACGTGTGTCGGTCCTGCTGTGTTTACAAGGCCCTGTTTCCTTCATGTCCTCCATCTTTCTGTCCCCCTCCCTCGCATAGCTCCCTGATTCCTGAGGGCAGGGAATTGATAGAGACATCCCATTTAGGATGAAGTGTTGCAAGGTCTCACTCTCTGTACATTGTCCTGGTGTGGGTCTTTGTTTTTGTTCCCATCTTCTGTAGGAGGAAGCTTCTCGGATGATGGCTGAGCAAGACTCTGATCTATGGGTTTAATAGAATGTCACCAGGAATCATTTTATTGCTACATTCCTTGGAACAGTTGTATTTAGGTTTCCTCTAAGTCCCTGGCCTATCTAGTCTCGTGTTCTTGGCCACCCAAGCAGTGTCATGCATGGGTTCCATCCCAGGGAGTGGGCCTTAAATTCAATCAGATATGGTTGGTGACTCCCACACGCTTTGTACCACTACTGCATCAGCGTATCTTGCAGGCAGGTCACCACTGCATTCTGCAGGGTTGGTAGCTGGGTTGGTGTTTACCTTTCTCCCTAGTAGCATGCAGAGTTACCTTCCAGTATCATGAACACTAGTCAGTAGGGGTGGAAGATGCTAGGTAGACACCAGCTTAACTTCATATTCAACGAGTTGTGTAGCTGTGATGACTCTTTGACAACTCTTTTTAATTTAAAGAGATAGATCTTAGATGCTCAGTTGCATCATTTAATACTAACAATCTGCTCAGAGCTGGTAGTCATAGGAGCTTTTTAAAGAAAAAAAAAATGTCCTGGAAGAAAGAGACCCCAAAGATATCAGCTTGTACAAGATGGTGAGTGTCTTGATTTATTTTTCCCATTACTGTGATAAAATGCTCTGACTAAAGCAATTTAAGGGAAAAAAAGGTTTGTTTGGTTCACAATTCCAGGTTACAGACCATCGTGGCAGGGAAGTCACAGCCGCAGGAATTTAGGGAACTGGTCACATTTCATCCACAGTCAAGAGCAGAGAGCAGAGAATTAATGCATGCAAATTCTCAACTTGCCTTTCCCACCTTATATAGTCTAGGATCCCCCCACCCAGGGAACTGTCCAACTCCTCGTTAACGTGGACCTTCCTATATAAATTAGTGTAACCAAGATAATCCCCAATAGACATTCTCAGCAACTAACCTTAATCTAGACAACTCCTCACAAGTGTGCCCAAAGACAATTAGTATTAACCATCACAGAAAGACAGTGTTTTAGCTGTTTCTTTTTACTTTTTAAGTGAATTAAATTAAATTTGAAGTTACATTAGATTCATTTCTGTTGGGCAGTGCTGATTTAGAAGCTACATAAGAGAAATGATAGATGGCCACATTTACAAGCTTGAATTGGGCTATGCTACGGCACTTTTCTTATCCCACAGGCTATAAAGATTCAAGTTTCACCACCCTAAAATCCTTTAGAGTCCAAACCAGTGTGATGTTCAGAAGTGAGTGGGCAATCCAGGGCTAGTGAGCAAATCTATCCTTCGTTCATCTAGGAACTCAGGTTGCTGTCCCATCCACTGAAAGGCCCCATGTGACTGGTTCACCAGTGTCATAAACACCCAGGTGGCCTGAAGGCAGAAAGGGGAAGGAAGGAAAGCAAGCAGCCTCCTTTGGAAGGGATGTGAATGGGAAGTTGAACAAGTCTCTTTCCTCACGTCCTTTTCCAATGGAGTTATGAATTGGTCACACCTAGTTACAAGGCTTGGGATTTGATTCTCAGTGAGCATACATGTGCCCAGCCTTAAACTCAAGGGATTCTGTAACTTGAAAGGAGAACAGTAGTTGCTGGCAGTACTTGGTAGTCCACGCCAAGTCCTTGTTGGGTGTCCTTCAGTCATGCTTGCTTAGTGAGGTGCAAGTAGGAATTTTTGGTAGATTCATAGATTTTTTTTTTAAACCAGGTGAATTGTGAAAAGCAATCCCATTAAAATATTATCTGCCGGGCGGCGGTGGCGCACGCCTTTAATCCCAGCACTCGGGAGGCAGAGCCAGGCGGATCTCTGTGAGTTCGAGGCCAGCCTGGGCTACAGAGTGAGTTCCAGGAAAGGCGCAAAGCTACACAGAGAAACCCTGTCTCGAAAAACCAAAAAAAAAAAAAATTATTATCTATAATTGGTTCAGAAAAATAACGAGGTTCCTGGAGAAGTAATAGTACATATAACACTCATTATTTTCTCTAGGAAAACCGAATAGTGGCAAAAGGGTTCATTTTTATCACCATGACCTTCCTTTGCTTTTTCTGTCTGCACGAGATGTGCAGAGATAATGTGTTATTGAGAGTGCAGTGAGACAGCTTCCCTTGTGAGTATCGAAGTCCCATGGTGATGAGCGAGGCGGTGAGCAAACAGTAAAAGCTGTGTCAGTAATTGCAGGGGCTCCTGGACTGGCGTCTTAGCCTCAACAAGCTGCAGGACCGTTATTTACTGTTCCACCTTTGGAAACGGGGACTCTGTTAGAAGTTGATAAGAAAGCTCAATAGTTTGCAAAATTGGTTGATACATTTAATGAAAGGTTTGGTAAGGAGGCACAGAAATTATTAGTGCTGTCGGCCAAGGAAACAAGGACGTGTATTTGTTAAATGGAACTCTTTCTCCATCATATCCATTCCCCCAGGATGCCAGAGAACCTGGAGTTTAGAAACCATTTATACAGATTTGTGAAGGTTTTTTTCCCCCTACTCCTACAAAATTGATTAATGGTTTCATTAATGGTGCATGCTAGAACTGTGCAGACCAGCACAGTGGCACCAACCACATGCGGCCAGCGAGCACTTGAAATATAGTTCATTTGTAAGTGCAGATATACTTTTTAGATTTTCTTCCATGATACTAGGTTTTAAAGGCTTATTAAAAGTGTAAAATAAGGCCATTGATATGGCCCAATAGGTAAAGTCACCTGCTTCCAAGCCCTGTGACCTAAGTTCGATTCCCAGACCCCACATGGTAGAAGAGAACTAGCTCCCGAAAATTGTCCCCTGCCCTCCACACTCACGCTGTGGCAGTGCATACACACACACACACACACACACACACACACACACACACACAATGAGTAAATAAAAATGTAAGTTTAAAAAAGAGTAAAATCATGATTTTTAACACTGATTAAATATCTAAATGCCTACTTTAAATAGATTGGGTTAAATAAACTATCATCACTAAATTTTACCTGTTTCTTTTTTTTTTCATGTGAAATTAATTAAATTTTATGTAAGACTCGACTCTGTTGGGCAGTGCTGATTTAGAAACTACGTCAGAGAAATCATAGATGGCTCTATTTGCACGTTTGAATGCCTGTTCTACAGCACTTCATCTTGTCCCAAAGGCTATAAAGATTTAAGCTTCACCACCCTAAAATCCTTTAGACCCCAAACCAATGCAAGACCAATGCTAGCATTTCCAGGATTATTGGTGTTGGGGTAAGCCTTCCCTGATGGTGAATGTTTTGCTATTCTGCTTAATACTAACCATTTATAACTATTCTAATGATCAGAAAGCCCTTCCTCACACTGGGAAGAATTTTGGTGGTTTTTTTTTTTTTTTTTTTTTTTGGTATTTTGAGACAGGGTTTCTCTGTGTAGCTTTGCGCCTTTCCTGGAACTCACTCTGTAGCCCAGGCTGTCCTCGAACTCACAGAGATCCACCTGCCCCTGCCTCCCGAGTGCTGGGATTAAAGGCGTGCGCCACCACCGCCCGGCAGAATTTTGTTCTTTGTACTTTCAACGTCTGAGACTTTTTTTCTTGAGCATAACTAAGTCTAATCCTTGCATTATTTAGACTTTTTGTTGCAAAGACAAATACCCATGAGAAGCAATTTAATGAAATGAAGTTTTTTTGTTTATTTGTTTGTTTTTGGCACCTGCTTTTGGAGGTTTCAGTCAGTGATGTCTGGCTTCGTTGCTTTTAGGTCTGTGCCAGTCCTTAGGGACTTCCTTCAAGCGATGAACTCTATAGGAGATGACCTCTTAAGATTATATCTCCAGTCTATTTGTGGGACTCCTAACGCTGGGAGCAGGGGCTGTCCCTAATGCTTTGGCTGGCCTTTGGGAACCTGTTCCTCATACTGGATTGCCTGGCCCAGCCTGAATACCAGGGGAGGGGCTTGGTCTCACCACAACTGACTCTGCCATGCTTTGTTGGTTGATATCCAAGGGAGGCCTGCCCCTTTCAGTCTGGACAGAAACAGAGGAGGAGTGGGTGAGGGGGGTGTACAAAGGGGAGGTGGGGGGAGGGAATGGGAGGAGAGGGGAAATTCAGTCAGGATGTAAAATAAATAAATAAAATAAATGACACCAGCGAGGTCATTTGCTGCTGTTTTCTGTCTGAGTCAGAAAGCAGCCACTTTAACTTTTCTTCCCCACTTAATAAAGGATCTCTCTGTGAAGAAGAAGAAAAAAAGATTATATCTCTCCATAAAGTTTTATAGCTATCCATTTATTTTGTGGATTGAGGGCATTGAGCACACTCTACCTATCACCTTGCTGTAGGAGTGTTGTGATTACAGATGTGCACCGCCACAGCTGTTTTTTTTTTACGTGGGATTGGACACAGGCTGTCAGACGTGCTCACCTAGTGTCTTCTCCAGCCAGTGTGTTCCCCATAAGAGCTACAGCCAGACGTGCTCAGCTGGTGTCCTCTCCAGCCAGTGTGTTCCCCATAAGAGCTACAGCGAGCTGTGCATTTATCTTTTTGTACTAAGTTTTTGTGTTCGACAGTACTCTTTCTTTGTTAAAAAGAACCTTACTTTATTTTTAATGGCATTTGTGTGTGGGTGTGTGTGGTGCACATGAGTGCACGTTCCTGCAGAGGCCAGAGGTGTCAGGACCCCTGGAGCTGGAGTCACGGGTGGTCGTGAGTGCAGTATGCGCTCGCACACCTCCTGAGGTTACTCCGTTTTGTCCCTGATCTATCTGCTCTAGTTGATCCAATGATCATCTGGTAGAAGGAACCAAGGGAATTGTTTGAGTACCTGGGATCTGGACTCTAAACTTTACATACTAAATTTTCTTGAAATTCTGACATTTTCATTTCCAGTTCTTCATCTTAATTCAAATAAATACTTTTTCAATCTTTCCTCCTTGCCACCTCTGCATGCTTTTAGGAGCATTATATTAGTGTGTGTGTGTGTGTGTGTGTGTGTGTGTGTGTGTGTGTGTGTGTGTGTGTGTGTGTGTATTATAGAAGTACTGTATTAGGCCTTTGTGGTGGTTTTAATAGTGCCCACCCCCACCCCCACAAATACGTCAGTGCTCTCTCCCTATAACCTGGAAATGTGGTCTTGTTTGGGTAAAGAATCTTTGCAGATATGACTAAATGGAAGACTTCAGGATGAGATCACTCCAGATTGTCCCGATGGCCTTAAAACCCTGCCGAGGAAAGCAGAGCTGGGAGACGTGCAGCCACGTGCGCGCGCGGCCAGGGCTTTGACTTCAGACTTCCTTCTGGTCAGTTTCCTTGAATTAGAAAATACAATATGATTAGAATTAGAGTGAAGCTACAGTGTCATCTTCCTCGGGCACAAAGCATGCTCTTTACTCAGCCGTTATCTTGGCAATTTGAGCAAGTTATTGTACCTCTTTGGGCCCATGTTTGGTTACTCTTTAAAAGTAGTGAATTAGACCAGAGCATCCCAGACTGATATCTTTCTGATGTGAAGGATATAAATGAATGCCACCTTCAACTTCTAAAAAGCCAAGAACTTGCCAGGCGGCGGTGGTAGTGGTGGTGGTGCACACCCTTAATCCCAGCACTCGGGAGGCAGAAGCAAGCGGATCTCTGTGAGTTCGAGGCCAGCCTGGTGTATGGAGCAAGTTCCAGGACAGCCAGGGCTGTTCCTTTCTCAAAAAAAAAAAAAAAAAAGAAAAAGAAAAAAGAAAAGAGAAAGAAAGAAAGAAAGAAAGAAAGAAAGAAAGAAAGAAAGAAAGAAAGGAAAAGAAAAAGAAAAAGGAAGAGAAAAGAAGTCCAGGAACTTTGACTGTTGTTCTGAGTTCAGATAGGTTTAGAAATACTGTCACCCATAGCATTTTCCTCTCACTATAGCTAATTGGGGATCAACGCCTGCTCCAAATGAGACCTCACAAAGTCTCTCTCACAGGGATTTTAAATTGCGATTTATTTACTTCCTGTGTATGTGTACGAGAGAGGCTCAATAAGTGTGTATGTGCCACAGCTGTGTACACGTGGCCGTCAGAGGACAGTTTGCAGGAGCTGGCTCTCTCCCACCATGTAGGTTCTAGAGATCAAACTTGGCTCTTCAGGCTCCGTGGCAGAGCCTTTTTTAGCTGCTGAGCCTTCTTCCTGTCATCCCAAGTCTCCTCTTTTAGCCCAAGCTTTAAGTAGTGTTTTGTTACACCCAGGGTCGCATTGATGGAGACAGATTAGCCTCTAGTATATTGCATTTTATCTGGGCATCTGAAATAGGCAAGGAGAAAAGTGCTAATAAACAAGCCCCGAGGCCTGGGGTGGAAATCAAAGATGAGTGAGGTAATAGAGACGAAAGCAAACTTTCGTAACTTCACAGCTCCCTGACGTCCTAGTGCTGATAGGCTAGCCAGCGTGTGTGGCTTGGGTCATCAGCACAGGAATAAAAGGGAGGGCTTGTTTGGCTCTTAGTTCCCGAGGTTGCAGGTCCATGGTTTGTTGGCTCTGTTATTTCGGGGCGTGTGAGGCAGTGGCTGGGAAGTGGGGTGGGGCACAAGGTGCTCACTTTGTGGTGTCAGGAAAGCAAAGAATGTAAGAGGAGGGGCTGGGGTCAACGATAGCCCCCTCCATGCCAGGCCCTCCGATATCTCCTCCATGGCAGCCCTCCCCCCATATCCCCTCCATGGCGCCCCCCCCCACACCAAATCCCCTCCATGGCAGCCCTCTGATATCCCCTCCATGGTGCCCTCCCCCTCCATATCCCCTCCATGACAGGCCTTCCCCCCATATCCCCTCCATGGCAGACCCTCAGTGACCTAACTTACTCCCAGCAGGCTCCACATCTTAGAAGTTTCACTGCCTCCCAGAATACCACAGGCTGAAGATCAAACCCTTAATACACGGAGACACGAGCCTTTTAGGGGACATTTCAGATACAAACTATAACAAGGAGATAACCCTAACATGTGACAGTCTCCTTTCTCAAGGCTTTTACTGTAACGTTATTGCTTCTGGATGAGTATTTTTTCAAAGAAGATTCTCAGTGGCAGCCGTTCGTAAAGGATGACGAGTTTTAATTAAGTATAATCAAGTCACTGCTTCTATGATTAAATATTCTGTAAGTAGGAGGAGAAAGAGATTTAGAGGCATATCCTTCCAATTTTTATGGGTTTGCTGAATTAGAAAGACTATCTTTGAACCTATTCTGCTCCTACAAATGAACTTAAATGCTTTTTGATTACATGTTTTTATTTTATTTGGTTTGGCTTTTTATTTGTTTTTTATTATTTATTTATTTTTGCTTTTGGCTTTTATGTTTAAGCCCATCTCCTTAAATAGGGTCTAGTAACTTTATCTTAACGTAACTTTTTCCCTAGCAAGAAGAAATTTCTGGTTTTGTGGCTTTAAATATTATTTGACATAAAAAGAATCATCTGGACACCAAAAGACATGCAGGTGAAAAATTTTAAAGTCGATATGTTTTTCAGACTTCAAATGCCATCTGTGTGTTTTCACAGCATGGCATGGCACACTTTCCCAGTAGGAGTCCTCTCGCATTCTTAATTTCTTAAAGTGTATCAAGGAATGGAAATGGGCGAAACCGTCTTTCAGGGCAGACCTCTTGAGAGAGTTCTCAGGAGTACACAGCTGAAAACACAACTCGGGCATTTCTTCTTCCCACCTGGGCAGTCTGCCGTAGCTTGTCATGTGCATGTGCCTGGCTTCCCACGGTAGGAGGAGAGTGCCAGCAAAGTGGTTGGAAGGTGCCATAGAGAAATCTTTATAGGAAAGATTAGAGGCAACATCAGAATGTCATCCACATTTTAAAAAGTGTATTACTCGTTTCTTGAAATTTTCATAGTTGTATACAAAGAATGCTGATCATATCTACCCTGACTTCCCTCCTCCAATTCCCCTGTGGCGGCTCCCCCTAACACATCTCCCTCCCAGATTCATGTCCTCTTCCCTTCCTTCCTTCCTTCCTTCCTTCCTTCCTTCCTTCCTTCCTTTCTTTTAAAAAGAATTATCTGGTCGGGCAATGGTGATAGACATGCCTTTAATCCCAGGGAAGCAGAGGCAGGTGAATATTTGAGTTCAAGGACAGCCTGGTTTGCCTAGCAAGTTCCAGGACAGTCAGGAGCTACACAGAGAAACCCTGTCCAAAAAAAAAAAAAAAAAAAAGGAAGGAAGAAAAAGAAAGAAAGGAAGAAAGAACAATAATTCACTGAGTCCAATTAGTGCTGTCCACATACATGAACATGGTGTGAGACCACCTACTAGAACATGGACAACCTACTCCCAAAGAAAACTGACTGTGCTCCCCCCCAGAAGCTACCAACTGTAATAGCTCCTCTGCTAAGGTGTCCCCTCATGAGCTCCTCCCATCTATGCAAGAATTTTGACTGGCTTGATCTTGGGCAGGTCTTGTACAAGTAACATCAGCTGCCATGAATTCGTGAGCACAGCAGCTCACGTGGCATGTCCACGGGATATTTTGCAACATTATTTCTCATCTTTGGACTATTACAGTCTCTCTGCCCCTTCTTCCAAAAAGCAAGCAGAGGAGGCCTTCCAGAATAGTATCGTCAAATGATCCATCATGAAGCCACATGTCCATTCGTTATTTGTTTCTGTGGTGCTGAGCATCTAACACATGGCCTCATGCATCCCTAGACAAGTGTCCCATCACTAAGCTGTATGGCCACCCCCAGGAACCCAATTTTAACTTGTCGAAGCCTTCTTCTTGCTTATGGGTCACTCCTAGCTATGTACTGTTGTTAAAGGGGCTGAATGTAAGTAAATGCACCAAAAGAATCCCTTAACCTATGGAATTCTGGGGAAACAGGACAATTTTGCAAATTTTATATTTTAATTATTTTTGAATGTTCTAGTTTGATATTGCAGTGTATATTGTATTGATAAGCTGTGTTTGTTTGAGCTCGCTGAGAAGTGGGTTCTGGAAGCAAGGTTGCACACAGCTTCCCATCTCACACCCAAACATGGGTGTCTCAAAGTGTCCTTCTAAACCCTTTGTCTGGGGACAAACTAGCCCCCCCCCCAATCCCAAACTCTGTATCAGGGAGGAAAAAGCCCAGGAGTAAAAATATTATATCCTTGAAACTGGCTAGAAGATAAGGCATTTCCAACAAATGTTACTACTGTTTATCCCACGATTCAAAGATGTTTTTAGTGAAAAGGAGAGTGCTCTTTTTCAGAAAGAAATCTCCGCTTCCCTGGTCCTCCAACAACTTCCGCTGATGTCGGGATCCAGCCTGATGATGCTATCTCTACCCGTTCTTATTTGTTCTTTTACTCGGAAGTCTCACCTCAGGAGACACTGCTCTGCCAAGGACCTGTGGAAACTCCAGCTGGCTTCCCTACAAGGGCTTCCTCAGGCAGAAACTGCTGGATGTCTATAAGCTCCTGATTTGATGGTGCGAAGTTCCTGATATTTTTAAAAGATTTATTTTGCTTCCTGTGTGTATGAGTGCCTGCATGGATGTTTGTGGACCATGTGTGTGCCTGATGCCTACAGTGGCCAGATCCTGGAGCTGGAGTTATCGGTGGTTGTGAGCCACCGAGTGGGTGCTGGGGACTGAACCCAGGTCCTCTGGAAGAGCAGCCAGGGTTCTTAACCACTGAGCCATCTCTCCAGCCCCTGCCCTTCTGCCGTTACTTGTTCTTTTCCTTGGGAGCCTCACCCAAGGGGACACCAGCTCATTGCCTTAACAGCCTTCCCCCGTTGATTCCTGCCGCTTATTTTGAGCACTTGATATAATAATATTTTGATATCTATATCTATCTATCTGTCATCACTATTTATTTTTTTATTCTGGCTTACTATACGTCTAATAAACTCCTCACTCATTCAAAACCCAAAGTATGACTGTCATAACTCCCTGTCCAGAACAGAGAGTAACACATCTTCATCGTGAGGTACGGCATAGAGTGGCAGCTACAGAAAGCAACAGCCGCCATTTAAAACCTCTCCCGTCCAATCTGCCCTGCCCACGTCACCTTCAGCTTTCTTCAGCTTTCTTTTTCATGTATATATTTAATCTTCTCGTGATGGTTCTTAAAACATACCCGCGGCTTTCCCACATTATTAAAATGTGTCAGCACATCTTTCTAAAGCGGCTGCACCCAGGGTCGCTACACGTTGAAGATAAAATAGCTCAGCAGAGATTCAGATGGCTTCTCTTGGTGTTCTGAAGCTTGGGACAGCTGCGAGGTTGGAGAGCGCAGGCAGAGATGACAGTCATCTGTCCTTCCTCTCTTCTTGTGGTCTGGATGGAGACTCAACCCACTTCATATAGATGAGGGAGTCAGGCTGTACCTTAATGCGGGTAAGGACACCCTCTCCTCTGTGCAGTAGTGAGGCGAAGGGTATCCCTAGGACAAAGCCACTAATCTCAGTGATGGTCCAAGGCAGCATATCCGTGGCGTAGTCATTATCCAGAAGGTAAGGGTCTGGAGGAAACACGATTTCTAATGCTTATTCTGTCAGTCATTGTTCTTGGCTGTAAACAGTTGGATAGTTTAAGAAATTAATTTCAAATTTAAATGAGTGTAAACGTGCTCTTAGAAAGCCCAAGATCCTGGCTTGAAGAGGTTGCACTGTCAACTCTAGAGGAGGAACACTGCTGCTGGACATCTGTCACTGCCACTGTGAGGGCTGGCTGTCACTCTGCTCAGCAACCACACGCCGCGTGGATTTGCCATAGGTAAGCAGCACCTGATTCCAAACAGTTTTGGAACTGGACTTTTATGAGTGTGCTGACTGTTAGAATCCACCCGTGCCCTTGGATGTGAAGGACAATGCCAAAGGAAGCCGGTGGCTTCTAACTCAAGAACAGGTAGACCCATTGGGTATGGAAGCACATTTAGGATCCCAGAACTCTGGAGGCTTGGACAGGGAGATCCAGAGTTCAAAGCCAGCCAGGACAACATAATGGGACTCTTTTTCAACAAAACAAAACAAAACAAAACAGAAGAACAAAAAAGAAGGTGGATTTTTAAGGTAAGTTCTTCTCCCTCACAAAGAGACTATTCATAAGCTGCTGGGCAGACGAAAAGTATGATGAAGTTCAATACAGCTATGTATTGCCAGATTACATAAACGTTTCGTAATATATTTAACAGTTCCTTATTAACAATTGTTGGAGCACGTAAAACTGTTTTTACAGGGAAAGACTTAAGAAAGACTAAGGAGTTACTGGCAGCTGATCACTGTTGCAGAAGGGAGAGTCATTTTTCTTTGACATTGTGGCCACCATAGATTGACCATGCTCCCATGGATGTCTCGAGGAAAAGAAGTTGGGGGGGGGCCGGAACATGGTGGGTCCAGGAGGATTTCGGGGGAATGGGTGGTGGATTTGATCAAAATACATTGTATACATGTATGAAATTTTCAAATAATAAATTTATTGTATACTTTATCTAAAACATTTTAGATTGCCGGATGTGGTGGCACACACCTTTAATCCCAGCTTTCAGGAGGCACAGGCAAGTGGATCTCTGTGAGTTCGAGGCCAGCCTGGTCTACAAAGCAAGTTTTAGGACAGATAGGGCTGTTACACAGAGAAAGCATGTCTTGAAAAAAATTTAGATTTATTGAGGTAAAATGTATATATGAAAAGTGGATACTTTTATACCCTAGCCTTCTTAATAAATGGTTTAATGAGTATTGACAACTGAATACATTCATAGTGCAGCCATTATAATCAAAATATAGAACAGTTCAGTCATCCCCTGAAATTTCCTCATGTGCCCCTCACAGCATCCCAGCTGCTGGCAACTAGTGATCTACACTTTCTTGCTATATGTGATGCTTTGAATGAGATGTGTTCCTCACAGGCTCACGTGTTTGAACACCTGGTCCCCTGCTGGTGGTGCTGTTTGGGGAGGTCATGGAGCCTTTAGGGGAGGTGCGTCCATGCTAGAGGAAGTACATCCCTAGGGGTGGGCTTTGAGAGTTTATGACCTTACCTCACTTCCTGTGCCCTCTGCTTCCTGTGTGCAGTTGAGATGTGACCTCTCAGCTTCCCGCTCCTGTCGCTTTGCCTTCCTTACCTTTATGGACATCTACATCTCTGGAAACGTAAGTCAAAAGAAAGTCTTTCTTAAGTTGACTTTGGTCAGGGTATTTTATCACAGCAACAGAAAGGTACCTACTACACTGTATACTAAAATTCTTGGGGGAATAAGAGGAAAGACTCGTTTGAGTTCATGGACTGAGTAGCTCCAGTCCATCATGACAAGGGTGTGAAAGTAATGCAGCTCACCTCATGGCTGACAGGAAATAGAGCCACAACAGGAAGGTGGTATGTCAAGTTCTAACTCCCAAAGGGCATGCTTCCAGTGGTCTTCTTCGTGCAACTTTTTCCCACCTTCCACATTCCACCACCTTGTAGTCAATTCAAAATTTTCATTCATTGAGGTGTTAAGATACTTATTAGATGCTGGGAGATGGTGGCTCATGCCTTTAATCCCAGCACTTGGGAGACAGAGGCAGGCAGATCTCCCAGTTTGAGGCCAGCTACACAAAGAAACTTTGTCTCAAAACAAAACAACAACCCATGTGTGTGTGTGTGTGTGTGTGTGTGTGTGTGTGTGTGTGTGTGTGTGTCTGTCTGTCTGTATATATGTATATGCATGTATTTAGAGACTGCACAATCTAATCAGTGTCTCTAGATATGCCCTTGTGGACACACCCAGAGGTGCAATTTAGTAATCCCCTTTGTATGTCTCAATTCAAGGAAACCGACAATCAGATTAATAGTCAGATTTCCCCACACCATATAAAAACAACCACATAGTATATAGGCTCTGAAGTGGTCTAGTGTTTCTTACTCTTCCAAGTTACTCTGAGAGTCATTCCGGTAGAACATTCCTTTTTCTTGTTGTGTAGTGTTCCATGATATGGATGGGCCTCAGCTTCCTTGTCCATTCTCCAGCTGAAGGACATTTAGGGTATTTCTAGCTCTTGGAAGTTACAAAGACAACAGCCACAGGCATGTGGGAACTGGTGTTTATATGAACAAGAGTATTCATCTCTCCATAGATGTGTAGGGGGGATAGTACTAGATCAGATGGTAACGGGATGATTACTCCGGTAACGGTGAACTGTCCTCCACAATGGCTGTGGCATTTGCATTATCACCAGTGAGGACTGAGAGCCGTGGTTTCATCCTCATCGGGCCTCAGTTTTGTTTTCAGTTTTAGCTGTAATATATGTTCAAAATAATATGGGTCCCAAGCCAAGCACTGCTGCATACCACCATAATCCTAGCACTCAGGAAGTAGAGGCAGGAGGATGGTAAGTTTGAAGGACGGTCAGGGCCACAAAAGCAAACCCTGTTTCAAAAAACCAAGGGCTTGAGATGTAGCTCAGAGGGAGAGTGCTCACCGAGCATACGCAAGGCCCCAACTTCAGTCCCCAGCACCATGGTGCTAATCCTGGATGGAAAGGAAATCCCAGGATGGAAAGGAAAACTGGACTATGACACAGGATACCAGGGAAGTCAGACCCTGTCCTTGTGACATATCATCTGCTTGAAAACAGGTGTGGAATAGGAATGAAATAGAAACAGGTAATGAGGTGAATTCAGAGTTGCTTCCCTGAGCACCCACACAAAGGTCATAAAGCCCTTAGAAAGGAGCTAGGAGACCTGTCTTGTATCATGCTTTTCTTTATCCAAAAGCCTTTGGAACTGTGAAGGACTCGTGCCTTTGCATATGGAGAAGAGGACATCAAAGCCAGTGGAAACCCCAGAGGTCTACCAGCTGGTTCAGTCCCTCCATTGAGCCTGCTGTCTGTCTTTGGATGATTCTTTACTTTCTCTAAATTCCAGCTCTGTCCTTTGTATTAAGTCTGTTCATCCAGGTAGTGATTTGGCTTTGTTCTGAGGTTCCACACCATTCCTTAGCCATTGCCCTTACCCTCCTTGAACAACTTCTGCTCCAGACCTGCTAATATCAGCTTTTTGATACTTCTTATTGGCGCCTCCGACCCAGCCATCCACCACCCCACCAAGCATGGGACTTGACGTTATCACTATCTTGGATAGAAACGGGAGGTGAATCAAGAGAGGTGAATCAAGAGTATGGACAACACGAAACCAGAATAGCTAATATACCAGATGACAGAGTTATGCCAAAGATTGCCATAAGCTGGAACAAAGACCAAAAATGAACCAACAGAAACTGTAGCTGGTAGAACTCTGAGCTTAGATCTCTACTATGTAAGCACAGGATGGGGAGTCACGAGTTTCTGCTGCCATCGATGGAAGTGTCATGCAGGTGACAGGAAAGCAAATTCTACTGCACGCGAGTCCGTTGAGTGGTGTACTAAATAGCACTGTCCCCCAGAAACACAATAATTGAAACAATCCTCCTCCCTGACCTTAGCAGGGTACGACGCTCTTGACCTCAGTTTACTGTATCAGTCAGACTACACATAGCACTTAGAACATGGTAACTCAACATGTAACACACTCCAAGGCAGATAAAGAGAAATGAATGTGTCTGCCCTCATCTCCTATTACAATCCAGATGCTGTCCTACCAAGGCACCAATGACTTTTTAGAATAAACGATGGACAGATTTCTTCACTTACCAAACCCAAGCTGTCCAAATTACTTGGAACATTGATTGCTTCCTCTTTCCCTGGCTTTTCATCCTTACACAAAAACAAAAACCAACAAACAGACTTTTGTCTTTTTTCTCTCCTTAGTCCACAAATGATGTTACCAAAGTGCCCTGGCTCGCTTGTCTATAGATTTTCTATCTATTCCCCAAGAGCTTCAATCACCAAATTCTTATTTCTAGACTGACCTTTTTTTGAACTCTTGAACTCCTGTACTGTTTAATTTATGGAGTGTAAAGAATTTGGTCAATAAACGTCCATTAGAAAACAAAGAGGTCTCAAAGGGGATAGGACAATGTCAGAGGAGATTGACAGGACAAACCTGTAGAGAGTTAGTGTGTTCTGGAAGCCTTTGTAGATAACAGCATGAAAGCCCTGGGTTTGCTCGAATTGCATTCTGGGGAGAATTATTTTCTTGAAAGTAGATTCCTACACTCTGAGTTCAGCAATAGAAGGTGGCAGGGCTAGAAAGCAAGCTTGAAGCTCAGTTAGGAAAGTGTTTGCTATGTAAGATGTAGACCTGAGTTTGACTCCCAGAACCTACAGAGAAAAGCCAGGTGTGTTGGCACAAGCTTTTAATCCTGACCCTTGGAGTCAAAGACAGATCCCTGGGGCCTCCTGGCTAGCCTGCCTAGCCTAACAGGCAAGCTCCAGGCCAATGAGAGACCATGTCTCAAAATCGGTGTCTGAAGAAAAGAAGTTGAGATTGTCTTCTAGTCTCCACACTCATGTGTTTACATGTGCATGTACCTGTACACATAAACACATAGAAAAAAATAATAGTAGTGGTAGTAGTAATAGTAAAGAAATGGAAATGTGTGTTTGGTGAGTTTAGAAGTAAGCAGTGGGCTGACAAGCAACAGTTATTTCCTCGCTTTCTCAGGAGTCAAAAATGATAACCTTGGAAACATACATAAGTAAAAATGTTTATTCTTGTAATTTCAGAGTTTTTATCATTTTTATCTGGGTTATCTTCCCATAGTGTTTGGAAACAAAAGCTACAACGAGGAGGAGGAGGAGGAGGAGGAGGAGGAGGAGGAGGAGGAGGAGGAGGAGGAGGAGGAAGGGAGAATTGTTTGCTCCCTGCATTCCTGTGATGTGGAGGAAGCCAGGTGTGTGGGGAGCTGAGGTTCCAGAGCAAATGACTTAGCCCAGGATACAGAGGCCACTGGAGGGATTGTGGTGTTTTGAGGAACTTCAAAAAGGAAAACACGAGGAATTCATTTGTCTAAGAGAGAGAGAGGGAGTAAGATCCTTTCAAAGCCACAAAGAGAAAGAGGACAGGAAGGAGGGAGGGGAGGGGAGAGGAGGTGTGTTGTAGAATATTATTTTAAGATATGTTACATTTGTTTATGCTGTGGAACATTTATTTAATGATGTAAAGATGTGCTGCATTCTTTTATGTTGCATTTGTTTAACTCTGTGAAGCTGTGTTACTTTGTCTAAAACACCTGACTGGTCTAATAAAGAGACGAACAGCCAATGGCGAGGCAGGAGAAAGGATGGGGGTGGGGGTGGGGGGGCTGGCAGGCAGAGAGAATAAATAGGAGGAGAAATCTGGGAGGAAAAGAAGAAAGAGCAAGAGAACAAGAGGAGGAGGATGCTAGGGGCAGCCACCCAGCCACCCAGCCACCCAGCCACCCAGCCACCCAGCCACCCAGCCACCCAGCCACCCAGCCACCCAGCCAGCAACGGAGTAAGAGTGAAAATAAGAAATACAGAAGTAAGAAAAGGAAAAAGCAAGCTGGGCGGTGGTGGCGCCCGCCTTTAATCCCAGCACTCGGGAGGCAGAGCCAGGTGGATCTCTGTGAGTTCGAGGCCAGCCTGGTCTACAGAGCTAGTCCCAGGAAAGGCACAAAGCTACACAGAGAAACCCTGTCCCGAAAAAACAAAAAACAAAACAAAACAAAAAAACATAAGAAAAGGAAAAAGCCCAGAGGCAAAAGGTAGAAGGGATAATTTAAAGTTAAGAAAAGATGGCAAGAAACAAGCCAAGCTAAGGCCAGGCACTTATAATTAAGACTAAGCCTCCATTGTGTGATTTATTTGGGGGCTGGGTGGTGGGCCCCCCAAAAGATCTAAGAACAAGAGTAAAGAAAAGAGCCAACAGCAGAGGGGAGAGGAGGAGAGGAGAGTTGAGTTAGGGGTACTCAGCCATTTGGAGGTGGCTGACAGCTGTCGTAAAGTAAGGTGCAGATTGGTGAGTACAGCCCTGACGGACAGAATGGGCCAGAGGCAGAAATTATGGCTGTGAAGAGGAAAAGGAGAGGATATCTTTGTGTTCTAACTATAGTTGTCTGGAAACAGAATGTGCTCCTTGAGGAGGAGACGGGGCATTTCCCATCCCTCCCAGGTGACCACATAGCAGAAAAGCCCAAGAAAGGAAGTGCGGGCACAGTGGTGGGACCACACTGGATGGGCCCACCCGGTGAGTGTGTGGCCCGCTGTATGTCGTCACTAGGCATTTATAGAAAGCTCTGTCCTCTAAAAGCTGTCCATCTGGTGATGAGTCAAAGCACACAGTAAATCACTAACATTTTCTTGGTAGCACATATTAAACACAAAACCAACGTTGTCAGCAGTAACAGCTGAGAGAATGTTCCGACAGGAAGCTTGAAGGTGTTGGAGCAGCGCGTGTCTTGCTGCATCCTTATGGAAAGGGAAGAACGTTCCTGGTGCATAGCATGTTCAACATGTGGAATTAGGGCTAGGCCTGTAGCTCCATGGTGGAGTGCTGGCCTAGTGTACACAAGGCCCTAGCACCACAAAAAAAGTGGAATTGTATAAGCCTCAAGACCAAGCTTTAAACAGTAAGGAAGGGCAGCCTCTGCCTGAGTGCTTTGAAGACTTGGGACTCACACTAACGGGTGAAGGGGATGGGCAATGGATATTTGCAGATCAGTGACTAGGGTCACAATAAAGGATGATAACCATGCATAAACGTTGTAAGATCTCTGTTTGGTGGCAGCAAATTGAGTTTCTAGCTAATTTTTTTGGGCCAGGAGGTTGCTTCAGAGCAGCAGTTCTCAACCTGATATGAGACCTCTTTAGGGGTTGCATATCAGATATCCTGCATGTCAAATATTTAAATTACAATTCATAACAGTAATAAAATTACAGTAATCAAGTAGTAATGAAATGATCTTATGGTGGGGGTCACCATAACAAGAGGAACTGTATTAAAGGGTCACAGTATTAGGAAGGTTGAGAACCACTGCTCTAGAGAGAAGAAAGGAATTCTCTTTAAAAGTTGGTACATATTTAAAGTTCCCCTCATGGATGGCAGCCTCTTCTAAAGACTATGATTAGATGTTATAGAAAAAACATGTCCGAGTCTGAAATTATAAAATGTGTTTGTCTGTCCCTCATCTTGAGAGGATAAACATGTTGGCCATGACTCCTGGTTGTCTTGTGAGTAACCTCACAGTATATAAGTAATGTGAATTTTGTTGCTTAGTTACAGAGGGAAACCTCTTAGTTTTAAAATATTTTGGGCGACCGAAGAGATGACTCAGTGGTTAAGAGTAAGTCGTGCTCATATAGAGGACCCAGGTTTAGTTTCCAGCACGCCACATAGGAGCTAATAGCTGTCCCTAACTCCAGTTCTGGGGATCCAGAACCCTTCCTGGCCTCCACCTGCACCAGGAATGCATACAGTACACATATATCCATGCAAGCAAAATACCCATCCAAATTAAAAAATCAAAATAAGCCAGGCGGTGGTGGCGCACGCCTTTAATCCCAGCACTCGGGAGGCAGAGCCAGGCGGATCTCTGTGAGTTCGAGGCCAGCCTGGGCTACCAAGTGAGTTCCAGGAAAAGGCGCAAAACTACACAGAGAAACCCTGTCTCGAAAAACCAAAAAAAAAAAAAAAATCAAAATAAGTACATCTTTAAAACATCTTAAACCGTAATCAAGCAAAGTATCTTTTCATTTTTGTTGTTTATTTTTAAAATCTTTTTTGTATAGACAGGGTTTCATGTGCCTCAAGCTGGCCTGGACCTCCATATGTAGCTGAGGATGACCTTGAACTTTTGACCCCCCTGTCTCCATCTACCAGGTGCTGGGATTACAAGTATAAGCCACCATGACCAATTGTTTTTGTTGTGGTTCTGTTTTCTTTTCAATTTTCTCTTTTAAGATAGGAGGTCTCAGTCACTTCCGGCCTCCCTCTAGCTGCCATCTTGGGTCCCAGCGTGTGTGCGCCTTATCTCAGCTAGTCTGCCTGAGACCCCCTGAGCGGAGGGCACAAGTGTGCATTGGTGGGAAAGGAACTGCTCGCAGAAAGGAGGTGGTTCACAGAACAGCCACAGCAGATGATAAAAAAACTGCACTTCTTAAAGTTAGGTGTGAACGATATCTCTGGTATTGAAGAGGTGAACATGTTTACAAACCAAGGAACAGTGATCCATTTTAACAACCCTAAAGTTCAGGCGTCTCTGGCAGCAAACACCTTCACCATTACAGGCCACGCTGAGACAAAGCAGCTGACAGAAATGCTTCCCAGCATCCTAAACCAGCTCGGGGCAGACAGTCTGACTAGTTTAAGGAGACTGGCTGAAGCTCCGCCCAAACAATCTGTGGATGGAAAAGCACCACTTGCTACTGGAGAGGATGATGATGATGAAGTCCCAGATCTGGTGGAGAATTTTGATGAGGCTTCTAAGGAGGAGGCAAACTGAATTGAGGCAACTTCTGAAGACGGTTACAGGAGCTGCTATTTTATATCATGACTGCTTTTTAAAATTCTCTTGTTTATGGATCTGATAAACTCTAGATCGATAATACTTTTAAGCCCAAGCCCCTTGGACACTGCAGCTCTTAGTTTTTGTTTGAACACAGTTCATTCTTTGCAGCAAATTAAGCTGAAGAAGCCTGGGAATAAAGTTTGGAAAAGGGTTAATAAAATTCTTTGCCTAGTTTAAAAAAAAAAAAAAAAAAAAAAGATGGGCGGTCTCACACTGTTCTCCAAGTCCTGAGCTCAAATAATCTCCCTCTTTCGGCTTCCCAGTATCTGGGACACCGTCATGCCTCACTCAAAAATCTCATTTACGTCTTTCTTATGAGATTTAAAAAAAACGGGAATAACGCATTCCCTTCCCACAAAGTGGAGACCCAGCTGAGTCTGCAGAGGGTCTAGGGCAGAGTCCATGGAAGACTCCAGCTTCCTGGAAAGAGCTGAGGTAAGGGGTTGGGTAAAGGACTCCTGGGAAGATTTCCCCTCTAAGTCTCTGCATTGTCTTCCCTGCCCAGCCCAAGAGAGCTGGCCTGATGGCAATGGTGCTCATGGTCATCTGCTCGTGTTGTGTGGACCAGATTACACTGCAGGGGAACTTCTTTTTGGATAGTTTACATCCGAGACCTTAGGAAAATCTAGTGGTGACTGCCTGCTACCCTGAAAACTGGGTTTATAGTCTTTAGCATGATTTTTTTTTTTTAAATGACGTGGCTCTTCAGGACACTTCCAGAGACGTGAGTGTGCAAAACACATGGTCAAGTTTCATTACTACAACAGATGTAGCTCAGAAAGCTAAGGATGCAGGAATAAACTTGCTAGCATCCCAAGCCCTGTGCTGAAGGGACAACATCCACCCTAAAGCCTCTTGTTTCCATCCGGGATGGAGGGTGTCTATCAATTCATTCATTCAACTTGTGTTGAGCATTTCCTCTGTGCAAGGATGCTGCTCTCCTAGAGACGCAAGGATTAAATACTGGAGGATCCCTTCCCCAAAGGCATCAAGGTAGATGGCTGCCCTGGAGTGAGATGGGATGACCAGAAGTAGGTAAGTGAATTAGGGTGGTTCAGAAAGTGACCCTGGACCACAGAGTGGAGGGTATAGCCTCACTTGTCCTGACTCTTCCAGGAAAACAATGGGAACTGGCCAGCTGGAGAAAGGGGAAATCAGATGCTTTGGATGGGTGAAGATTGTGGCAAAGATTCTGAGCTGTTCGGAGGCAGATCCACGTGACTGCTCCCAAGACCTCCGTGTCCTCCCTAAGTCACCCACAGCCAATAAGGACATCTAAGAAGGACCTGCAGAAGGGTTTGAAGTCAAACTCCTCCACCTCCCATCTAATTAGTGTCTCTACCTAGAACTCCTGGAGAGGCCACTCTAGATGACCTTTACACACCGGAAACCTGGCAGGCAGGCGGAGGGAGGGAGGAAGTATCAAACATCTTGAGTGCCTCCCATCCCTACTGGACTTGCTATTTCCACTGTATTCTTTTTTTCTCCTGAGTTAGGTTGTTGGTACAGAGCTAAAACTGACATCATAGATGAAGTTGATGTCATTAGAGGAATCACATGTATGCTATGGGTTCTCCCTGGCTATATCCACCCCGAGAATTTGAGAACGTCAAGGGTCCTGCCCACTGCAATCACTACTACACTCTCCTACCATTCACTGCAGTGTCTGCCTCTAAGAGACACACAGTAACTCTCTGTGGATGTGTGAATTCACGGATAAATGAGCAACTGTGAGTGTTGGTAAGTAAACAGTTTTATTTATAATTCCAGCAGGGAGAAATGTTTGACTCAATCTCGCCCACTGAAAATACACTGAAGTTTGAACAGCCGTTCAATTATATCGAGAGTAATTGCCCATTGCTGGATTATGGATGCAGTCCAATTCGCTGAAAAGTAAGCTTGTGTGTTATCAAAGCAGAATTTCATTGGGCATTAAGTGGTGCCCCAGCAGATTTCACCCTGACAACAGAGAGAGTTAGTCTCCGAAGCCAGCAAGAGTGACTCACCTTTTCACTTTTAAGGACTGTTCCTTGCAGCTCCAGTATGGCATTTGCTTAAAAGATGAAGCCAGCCCCGTCCCAAATAAAAGACAGCTGGACAGCCCTTCAGGGATGAATATTTTATTGGAATATAGGCACTTGGCAGAGTAAATACATGGTTACAAAGTGTTTTTAGTTTACTTGCTTTATATAATGAATGCAAAAATAAAACCACAGTGTAGAATTCTTTTTCACAAAGTCCCAGACTTGAGAAAGCAAATCCCTAGTCACGTACGTTTATGGTAAAGAAGGCACAGGGCACCAGAATTCTCACATAGTGAAACTATATTATGGTTTAAGACTGAATTAATAATGTCATTTCTTCCCCCATACTGAAATGACTAATGACTATTTAGCGCATGTCACATAGCTTCCCCCGCCGCCCCCACTCTTGGGTTAAAGTGGGACCTCCAGCCTGCTAATTGAGTACTGTCTCTGAAACCATACCTGCAGGCCACACTTTACAAAAATAACAAATCCAATCACTTTTGTCTGGGAGAACTGTAAAATCCTCTGAAGCCATTGGCTTTAATCTGAAGAATTACAAGGGCAAACATGATCTGCATAATAAAATCTACAGAAGGACAGACCTAATGACCCACCATTCTTCACACTCAACCTCTTTGAAAACAGCGACCGGAACCTGACTTTGTAGGGGTGTGTGTGTGTGTGTGTGTGTGTGTGTGTGTGTGTGTGTGTGTGTGTGTGTGTGGTTACTGCATAATTCCATACACTGTGCCAAGTTACACAGGACAAAATGACAAGTCTTTTTTTTTTTTTCAAGGAAAATCTCTTAGTGAAAGGTCAATAAGTAGTTTATTAACTGGTTTAAAGTCCTGGTGTTTTGGCCAAGAACCAGGAGTCCGTAACAGCTTTGCAAAGGCAGAAACTGCCCATTCAGATTACCAGCACCTTGCTCCCCTGTGGAAACACTAGGCCACACACAAATTAATTTAAAGCAAGACACTCTTTCAACATGTTACCACACATACAGACTTTTTCAATGGGCTGCAGGTTCCTCATCCATCCTCCAGTGTAACAGCTGCCTTGCCTATTGTGGAGAACTTGGCTGTGTGAAACATGCCCAGAAACGGTTCGTGGTGTTTTCTAGAATGTCTTGCTACTTAGTGCCTATTCCTCTCTGGCCTTCCTGATTGGCACTACTTCTGATCCAGCTAATTCAGTGACATGAACTCTCATTTATACTTAGCTTCTCACAGGGTAAGCAAAAGCAGGGCAGATGGAAGGTTCTGGAGTGGGGTTGGCATGAGCTGGGACTCTGTGATAGCCATGGCTCTCCCGAGAAAGAAGGGCAATGTTTGTGGAGCTAGACACTGTTCTCTTGGCTCCCTGCCTGACTGGGCAGTGCTGCGGGCCATTTGGCCATCTGCCCCTTCAGCGTTGGACTGTATGGGGAGATTCAACATGGTCAGAAAGGTAATTAAAAACCTCTCCCTGTCTAAGAGCAAGCTCCAAATAGGCCCTGCACAGTAGTGTGCCAGGTGTTCAGTTCCCACCTCTTTGGAGCAGCTTCTCAGTCCTTGTGCTAGACCCTGGGATGTTAAAGTTACTTGGCATGCAGGAAGTCATTATTCAAGGCTGTGGGTTTCCAGCAGAAAGAACAAATGATGAGTAATCCCTAGTTTCAGTCCTTGAAGAAAGGAGGTTGTGGAAGAGACAGGAAGTAAACACAATTTTGGTACAGCATGCTGAAGGCCAGGTATAAGGTAAGCAGGGACCATGGGAGATTGGCCATAGCTTCCTTACTTAATGGTGGGATATCTCATGGACACCGAGGATACAAATGTTCTAAGGAAAGGAGCAATGATTCAATATGAGACCATGCTGATGTGATTATTACTCATCCTTGATGACTTAGAAATCACAGAAATTCTTTGTGGGAGAGGTGGGGAGGGAAAATAGCTCGATTCCTGCTTAAATGGCTGAAGTGTGGGATAACTTCTCTGAAGGAGATTCTTGACAGTGCTGAGTCAAAACAAACTCGGAAGACAAAGTGTGAGGTTCTGATGTTAAAATGTGAAAGGAAGCTTTGGGCCCACTGCCGGGAATGCAACTTTCAGGGAATGATCTGAGCTTTTTCTGAAACCCAATAAGCTACGTTGTTTGATTACACCCGAGTCCGCTCATTTCTTATACTAACAGTTACACAATCTCCTCTCAAGGTGAATTCCTTCCTGGCTCCTTCAGAAAGGAGGAGCAGGGGGTCTTTTCTTCATGGTATCCCCAGGCTTGGTACCTGACAGGGTACCTAAGGAATTAATTTGTTGAATGATGAAACCGTTTCTACTTTTGGTGATGTCTTTGGTAATGACATAAACTTGACTGACTTCATTCATTCCTGTGTTCGTTCATGCATTCTCGTTCCCTTCTGAGACTAAACCAGGACTGTGTGAATGGAAGGAGTCAAGGCTGTCACTGAAACTTAAAAACTGGAAAAAATATTCTTTCCTTCTAGACTAAATTCTTATGAGCCCTTTAATGTATATGAAGCAAAACACCTGATCTTCTATTTCTTCCTGTGCCTAACAGAGCACACACTAGCTGCTGAAATAATGTCTGTGTGACTGGCAGGTTTTGAGCTAGAAAATGTAGCCACCAAGCACTTTGCACACTCTAAGGCTAATTTGTGCCAATGAAATCTCTTGCCCCATCTGAATTTCCTGAAAAGGTGATTAATTAATGCAAATCAACAACATGAATCAACAAGGAATTGATAGCAGGATTAGGAACAGGGCTTCTAGATGGTTCCACAGACCTTCTACCTTGGATTTTTGCTCCGCCTCGCCTGAGATCTACCAGCCCTGACTGGCTCTGGGGCACTTCACAGGGCAGGGGTGCCTGGTGTTCATGACTTCCTCTTTCTTGTGCCCTGGCAGTGGACAGATGCCACTAAGAGGCAGTAACACTGACAGAGTGGGGGGCGAGGCTGGAGTCACCGCAGACCTTTGCACTCTTGCTAAAAATACCTTCAAGTGCAGTACAAAATTTGCACCACATTTCAGTGAAGAGACTATTGAGGTGCCAGTTCCTGTTCTTTTAGTCTCTGCTTCAGGACTTCTCCCTCTCTGGAGCCCCTTTAACTGCTTTTCACCCCAACACTCCGGTTCTCTTATCATTTCTATTAAGATGCTAAAGGAATCATTCACAGGAAGCAGGTCAGATCCCCAAAGTTGGCCTCAGTGTTCACACCCTGTATACATTCCCTTTGGCTTTATCATTCAAATTAAGAAAATATTTCAAAATTTTTATAGCAACCCACATGCACTCCCCTATGGATACCCATAACTAAAACCCTTTGACTGATAGTTTTAAAAGAAAAACTACAGTCAAATTGTTTCTAGCACTCCTCTGAGGGCTGTTCTGGAGAGCTCACAGCATGATCATGCACATCTGGGCTGTCAGTGCCTGGAGCATCCTCTACCACCCATTGGCACCCATGCACAGGGGTAGCATTGACTTGCTCTGTAGCCATAGCAAGGGCTGGGCTATCATTCCCTCCCAGCACCTCTTGATCCTCAGAAACCTGGGGCACCTCATTCCTCTCCATAGAACAGATGGGATTAGAACTTAGTGTGGCCTCTTCTTGCAGTGTGACCGCCACAGCATGCCCGGCCTCACCTCCTGCATGGGTGGTGGCCTGTGTGGAAACCATGTCTGGGGGTACCTTCTCAGTGGGCTCTGGAGCCTCAGATGGCTCCCCTGAGGGACCTAGACAGCTGGTGTCCTCCGTGAGCCCCCCACCAGTGGACTGAGAGGTAGGGCTGCTAGCCTCTGGCAATGCCCCTACGTCTACTCCAGGAGCCTCGACTTCCAAAGGGGTAGGGTGAGCCCCCTTCTCTCCGACCTCACTTTCTTCACGGTTGTCCTGCTGGCTGGCAGCTGGCTGGCTGGCTTCTGGGTAGATCTTGTTTTCTTCTTCTTTTTCATTTTCTTGGGGAACAGGTGTCCCCTTGTATGTATCGTTTTCAGTCCCTGGGGCAGACTCCACGGACACCGTCACAGTCAGCAACTCTTTCAGCTCCTTCAGGGACCCTGGGATGGTGACAGACTCTGGCTTTTCACAGGTCGGTTCTTCATCTTTAAGGGTCTCCCCACCTTCCACCTCGGACAAGTGTGAGCTGAGGGGTCCTGCTGTGTCCCCTGCAGTGAGAGGACTCCCAACAGCGTTATCCACACTGGACACAGTCACCTGCCCATCCCCACCTGAAGGAGGACTGGACTCAGGGATGGGAGTACTTTCTTCTCTGGCCAGTGAGCCCAGCACCCCAGGCTGCTGCCTCTTTTCCTCTGGCTCCAGGAACACTTCATTATCTGGAGCTCCTGGTTGAAAGGCAGACACTCTTCTGGCTGGGCTAGCTTGATTCGACCCCATGGGGGTTTTGAGATCTGTCAGGCTGGATACGCTTTCACTGGGCAAGGCCATGTTGTCTTCAAATAAGTTGTGTTTCTTCAAGATAGCCGCCTCCGTTATCACTGAGAGAGACCAGAAAACAACACACGACATTAGCACTCTGCCCAGCAAACCTGGATTTTCTGATTTCACCTAGAAGGCAACCTTCCTACCAGCTCCTCTGGCTCTCCAAATTCTCAGTTTCAAGATCCAGCTTAGGACCAATCTCCTCCAGGTAGCCTTTCCTGATGATCAAAACCTGTGAACGTTCCCGACTCTGAATCTCAGGAGTGTTCATTCATAAATGTCTTTAACCAAGAAACCCTTGCTGAGACCAGCATCAATCCAGGAGAATAGAAGAAAGCAAGCCTTGGCTTTCAAAGAGCTCAAAGTCTACAAGGATATCATCTGCATCGGTGTAGTGGCTCGTTTGGAACTCCACTACGACAGGGGCAGGCTGTCCACTTCCTTGTCTTGTCTGACAGTGTGGTCCTGGTTGTGTAGTGGGTATTCAGTGCTAAGCGTACAGCTGAGAGAGGGCTTGTGTGGCCTGGAGTGTTCCAGATGAGCACTTATTTGCACCTATCTCGGTCTCAAAGGCACGGAGAAGAACACAGACAGTAACAACAGAAACAATGGTGCCTGACCATCTGACCACAGACCTCTGTGCAGGTTTGTAGTGCCCAACAATGCCACCTCGAAGAGGGTGTCACTCATGACGGAGACAGAACCGCTAAGAGCAGTGAGCATGATTTTTCAGCAGGCAGCACTAGTATGTGCTCTGACTGATGGCATGCTTCAGGCAGAGGGCAGGGTGTGGAGGGGAGGAATCTTCTGTAGCAGGCTGTCTGTCCATGACCTCTGTGCGGATGCCATGTTGACACCTTTGCCGTCCTCCTCTGGGACCCCCTCTGATTAGCTACCGTGACCTGAGGCTCGTGCTGGCCCGGTTCTCTCACTGGAGGAGGTGTTTTAGTAACGGACACTAAATAAGTTTCACTCGCACAGACAGATGGCAGCCTCCTCCAAAGTATTTTCAATGTGTATCTATCCACACTGTAATCCTAGACAGGGCCCTGTTACACAGTGCGGTGGATGCCCGACTCCTAAAGAGGCTCTCAG